>NC_090266.1:638411829-639036829 GCF_040414725.1 Anabrus simplex | reverse complement strand
ACCGCGTTTTGGGGGGAAACCATCTTGGGGGGGAGCGGGAGTGAAAAGGAGTTGAATTCCTTTCATGAGGACACATAAATCAAAAACTGAAGAAGTTAGAGTCATGATAATTGGTATTTAGAAGATCCTTTAGTATTAAAGAAACAAGTATTTTTTGCCGGAAAATTCACTTCGGGGGGGGAGTGTGAAAGGAAGTGAAAAAAGTGAATTATTTTTATGGGGATACTTATATCTCAAAACTGAAGGTAATAGACGTGAACATTGGTGTTTGGAATCTCCTTTAAACATAAAGAAACACGCCTTCTTTTAATTATTTTTTGGGAGGGGGGTAAATAAACTTACTGGCGGTGGGGTGTAAAATGAGGTGAAACCAATTGATTTTACTGTTCATAATATACTTATAACGAGCCTCCGTTGCTCAGGCGGCAGCACGCCGGCCTCTCACAGATGGGTTCCATGGTTCAAATCTCAGTCACACCATGCGACATTCGTGCTGGACAAAATGGAGCCGGGACAGGTTTTTCTCCGGATACTCCGGTTTTTCCTGTCATCATTCATTCCAGCAACACTGTTCAATATTTCATTTTATTTGTCATTCATCTATCATTGCCCCAGAGGAGTGCTTCTGCAGCCGGCACAATTCCTATTGTCGCCGATAGATGGGGCTTTATTCATTCCATTCCTGACCCTGTCGAATGACTGGAAACAGGCTGTAGATTTTCGATGTACGTATTCTGATCATAAACCGATCATTTTTAATCTTTCCTGGGTTCGTTTTCAACAGCCATCTTTTCCTTCGGAGAACATTCTTAGATTACAGTAGATTCTCCTGGCATATGAATAAGAATTTAAACACACTTGAAATAAACGATAGGAATGAGATTGACCGTCAAATTGTTCACCTCTATAATAAGGTCAATAATTCACGGAAGTATGTCATTCGTATTGCCAGAAATCCCGCACAATTGCCTACGCGCGACAATGGTGCTGGTCACATTGTCAACAATGACAATGGCAGCAGATGTAATTTACCGCCAAGTAGCGGTCTTGCATCTTGCTGTGGGGTCCAGAACATCTATAATAATAATAATAATAATAATAATAATAGTAATGTTCTCGACCGTCGTCAAATGTGCGGACCGTGCTGGAAACGGATCCTGGATGGGTAATGACTAAGAATGTAGTCCGGCCGCGGGTTCAGAACCGCCAAGGCACCCAAGACGACACCATGCCGGATCTCCTGAAGGATTTGATCCATATTAAAAATGCTTATAGGAAAGATGGCGAAGTTTTAGGGACCCAGCTGACCAGGTGGAATACCTAGACCTTGCCCGGGAAGTACAAAATCGATTGCTGGAGAGAAAGATTGAAAAATGGAAGGAAACTTGCCGTAATCTATTAGAAAACCAGTCGGATCGCTAATTTTGGCTGATTATATATAAAACAATAAGCATTCATTTATAAATTTCAGTATAATACCATAGTGAAGCACGGGTATCTAGCTAGTATAACATACGATTGAAACAATAACCTAAGTAGTCAGTAACATTTATTAGTATAACATTACTTGTTTTAATACTACTTCATCTTCTGTGAGTTGATCTATATATGGATTAAACAGTGTCTGGACATACCGGTTAGCATTAAGAGTTTGGTTCAAGAATCATGCTACGATGCGGGCACCAAACGTGGCAGATCATACACCAAACTTGAGATTATGAAACTGTTTTTCAGTGTACAGTTGGGGAATTTCTAATGCATAATGGCACATGTTCTGTGAGTTTACCTACACTGACAGGCTGAACCAGGCCTCATCTGAAGAAATGAAAAACTGAGAATCCAAAAGACCTGACTCCACTTCATTCAGAAATCGCGAACAGAACTCAACACACGAAGGTTCGTCTGGATGTTTTAACACATGCTCTGCAGTAAATTTGTAAGGATAGAGATGCAGGTCCTTTTTGACAATGTTTCAACATGACAGTCTCTTAATTCCCACTTGCACAGATAAATGGTGTTGAGGATTCGTCGGACTTTGTTCCAGGCTTTCCTTCACTCGAGCAATGTTTTGTGGTGTTCGAACTCTCTACGGATAGTTACAGTTTCCCACTTGCACAGATAAAGGGCATTGAGATTTCGTCAGACTTTGTTCCAGGCTTTCCTTCACTCGAGCAATGTTTTGTTGTGTTCAAACTCTTTTCGGATATTTACAGTTTTGGTGGGGACTACACGAGAGGGGGCGATCATCAGGAAGATGGACACTGACATTCTGTGAGTCACAGCGAGGAATGTTAGAAGTTTGAATCGTTGTGGTAGGTTAGAGAATCTGAAAAGAGAGATGGATAGACTGAAGTTAGATGTAGTTGGTATAAGTGAAGTACGTTGGCAGGAAGAACAGGACTTTTGGTCAGGCAACTACCGAATTATCAACACAAAATCAAACAGGAGTAATGCAGGAGTTGGTTTAATAATGAATAAGAAAATAGGGCAGCGGGTAAGTTACTATGACCAGCATAGTGAAAGAATTATTGTCATCAAGATAGACAACAAACCAATGCCCATCACAACAGTGCAGGTCTATATGTCTACTAGTTCAGCAGATGATGAAGAAATCGAAAGAATATATGTGGAGATAGAAGACTTAATACAATATGTAAAAGGTGACGAGAATCTAATTGTGATGGGAGACAGGAATGCAGTGGTAGGCCAAGGAAGAAAAGGTAATACAGTAGGAGAATTCGGATTGGGACAAAGGAACAAAAGAGGAAGTCGGCTGGTTGAATTATGCACTGATCATAATTTAGTCCTTGCCAATACTTGGTTCAAACACCACAAATGGCAACTGTACACGTGGACGCTACCTGGAGACACTGGAACGTATCAAATAGACTTCATTATGATTAGGCAGAGATTCAGAAACCAGGTGCTGGATTGCAAAACATTCCCAGGAGCAGACGTGGACACTGATCACAACTTGTTGGTCATGAAATGCCATCTGAAGTTGAAAAAATTGAAGAAAGGAAGGAATGCAAGGAGATGGGATCTAGATAAGTTGAAAGAAAAGAGTGTGAAAGATTGTTTCAGGGAATATGTTGCTCAAGGACTAAATGAAATGGCTGAAGGAAACGCAATAGAGGAAGAGTGGATAGTCATGAAAAATGAAGTTCAGCTGCTGAAGAAATGTTAGGGAGGAAGAAGAGATCAATTAAGAATCAGTGGAAACTCAGGAGATATTAGACCTGATTGATGAACGACAAAAATACAAGAAAGCTAGAAATGAAGAGGGCACAAAAGAATACAAGTGATTAAAGAATGAAGTGGATAGAAAGTGCAAGGTAGCTAAGGAAGAATGGCTGAAGGAGAAGTGCAAGGAAGTCGGAAGGTTGTATGGTCCTAGGAAAGGTGAATGCTGCATACAGAAAAATCAAGGAAAGGTTTGGAGAAAGGAAATCTAGGTGTATGAATATTAAGAGCTCAGATGGAAAGTTACTTCTAGGGAAAGAAGACAAAGCAGAAAGATGGCAGGAACATATCCAACAGTTGTATCAAGGTAAAGACAAAAGTTCTGGAAGGAGAAGAAACTGTTGATGCTGATGAAATGGGAGATCCAATTTTGAGGTGAGAGTTTGATAGAGTTGTGAGAGACTTAAATAGGAACAAGGCACCTGGAATTGATGACATTCCCTCAGAATTACTGACTGCCTTAGGAGAAACCAGCATGGCATGGTTATTCCATTTAGTGTGTAAGATGTATGAGACAGGAGAAGAGCCATCCGATTTTCGGTAGAATGTTGTTATACCTATTCCCAAGAAAGCCAGTGCTGACAAGTGTGAAAACTACTGCACCATAACTTTAGTATCTTATGGCTGCAAAATTTTAACATGTATTATTTACAGAAGAATGGAAAGACAAGTTGAAGCCGAGTCGAGAGAAGATCAATTTGGCTTCAGAAGAAATGTAGGAACACGTGAAGCAATTTTGACTTTATGTCTGATCTTAGAGGATCAAATTAAGAAGGCAAGCACATGCACATGACGTTAGTATATCTGGAAAAGGCATTCAATAATGTTGATTGGGCCAAGCTATTTAAGATTCTGATGGTGATTGGGATCAGATACCGAGAACGAAGAATGATCTACAATCTGTATAAAAATCAGTCTGCAGTGATAAGAATTGAGGGCTTTGAAAAAGAAGCAGCAATCCAAAAAGGAGTGAGGCAGGGCTGCAGTTTGCCCCCCCCCCCCCCCTCCTTTTCATTGTTTATATAGAACAGGCAGTAAAGGAAATCAAAGAATTTTCGGAAAGGGAATCACAATCCAAGGAGAGGAAATCAAAACCTTGAGATATTGTTATTTTATTTGAGACTTCAGAAGATCTCGAGAAGCTGCTGAATGGTATGGACGAAGTCTTGGGTAAGGAGTACAAGATGAAAATAAATAAGTCCAAAACAAAAGTAATGGAATGTAGTCGAACGAAGGCAGGTGATGCAGGAAATATTAGATTAGGAAATGAAGTCATAAAGGAAGTAGATGAATATTGTTACTTTGCTAGTAAAATAACTAACAATGGCAGAAGTAAGGAGAACATAAAATGCAGACTAGCACAAAGAAGAGCTTTCTTCAGAAAGGAAATTTGCTCAATTCAAACATTGATATAGGAATTAGAAAGATGTTTCTGAAGACATTTGTCTGGAGCGTGGCATTGTATGGAAGTGAAACATGGACGATAACTAGCTCAGAAAGAAAGACAATAGAAGCTTTTGAATTGTGGTGTTACAGGAAGATGCTGAAAGTGAGATGGATACATCGAATCATGAGTGAAGTGATACTGAATCGAATTGGTGAGAGGAGATCGATTTGGCTAAATTTGGAATAATAACAATAAGTTAATTTATTAATTTGACCACCTAATCAAAACGATGTTTTGTCTTTGTTGATTTACATTGACATGTTAACAAAAATAGTACATGTTTCGCCTTGTATATAGGTATCATCAGCCATTGCCTTAACCTGGACATAAAATCAGGCACCTGATTTACATATACATAAAATAAATCTAATTTTTTAAAAGGCTTGGAGAGACATGAATTAAAATTAACATATAGTAAAAGACTTGTACAATGTTGGTTTTAAAGATATTGCAATGAGTGAGGAGTTTACAATTGGTGAAAGTATTTACAATATTGGCATTAGAAGGCTACTATTATAATTAAAATGAACAAAGCAACAGTCTGTTAAAAACAAGTGGTAAGATTGCTATAAAATTATGTTGACCAACCAGCGGTTACAATTAGACAAAGAAGAAAATGACGATTAAAATAGTATTATTCAAAAAATAATGTTGAATAAAATAATGTCCAAAGATAGTCAAGTGAGCTGTAATCATTTGTTTACATGAGATAAAAGTCGAAAATCAATGGCATATGGTGAAGTTGTGGTTCACTTTGATGAAAAAATACGAAGTTATAGTTGAAGGTTGATGAACGATGTTTAAATTGGACCTCTATGGACCATCTCAATTTGATGCAATGCTAAAACGTTGTTAAGAATATGGGTTTATTGACATTCTAGTCAAAAGGCTATGTGACAGTTGAATCTGTAAAAGGAAACCAGAAGCATGGTGTTAATTGTGTGAAAAAATCGTAATAAAATGTTTAAGTGGAAATCTTGTACAGACGTGCACATTAATGGTGTCCCGACATAAACAATCAACACTGCCCCACTCCAGTACTGAAAAGAAGGGGAGAGAGTGAAGGGGTAGTGTTAAAGTCCAATCCAGTACAAAACATGGGGGAAGGGAGTGAAGGGGTAGTGTCGAAGGCACAATGACTCACCTTCTCGCTAAACGCATTGCTGCATGGACTGCATGCAGACAGCCCGCTACAAGACTTCGTTGTGATCGAAATGGGCACAGTGGCGAATGTATTGAAGTACAGCATTAGGTTACCTACTCGTCCAGCCCCGCGGTGTACGGAGCAACGCGTCCGGCCGCACCGGGTTTGATCCCCGGCCGGGTCAGGGGGTTTTAATTGTAAATGATTATATCCCTGGCCTGGGGACTGCGTGTGTGTGTCGTTCTTAACGTTTCCCTCATTCAACACTTCCACAATTCCAATTACATGCAGGTTCATATATTGTGCAAATAGGGGCAAAAGAACTCTATAGGTCGATACCCCGAATAAATAGCATTTTAACATTAAAAAATTTAAAAAGTAACCTACTCTGATAATTACAGTATTAAGAGGTAAAGTAAGTTTTTAACCGAAAAGTATTTTATACTACTTAGGAATATTTTGTAGCTGCGTTATATCGGGTCTACCAATCCTTCTTCACCTCGTTCTTGCCATATTTCTATCCATCTCCAAACTGTCTTAAGACTGCATGGTATTGCTTGTGCTATTGCTTGGGGGACCATGTGAGCCTCCCACATGCCAATAATACGTCCTCGATTCACCTGTGATAGGATAGGAGCCATCTTATTACAATGTTACAGTATAACGCCGGAATACACACATTGTGTATGCAGCACTACCTTTCACTCCATTCCCCTCCTTCTCAGTACTGGAATGGCAATCAACACTATCCCTTTACTCTCTCACCTCCTTTTCAGTACTGGAGTGGGGCAGTATTGATTGTTTATGTTGGGACACCATTAATGTGCGGGCGTGTACACTTACCATTTGACAATGGTGAGGGTAACTTGTTACGTTTGAGCTAAAATTGATTGACGACTGTTGACTTCTTACTAAGAGTGTTATAGCTGTTGGTTTGTGTTGGAGGGGGATCTGTTTGTGAAGGCATGACTATGGGCTTGTTTGTAGTACATGGAGGGGAGCTGCTATTGGTGGAAGAGAAAGAGGAAAGTGTATTGCTGCGCGTATTGTAACGGTGAGATGCTGTTTGAGGGAGTGATATTAGAGTGGGTGTGGCTATGGGTCTCATGGTTGCATTTGAATTAGAGGTACTGGCGGTGAGGGGAAGGGAGGGGAGTGTATTAGTTGTAGAGGAGGTGGGAGTGCTTATTGATTTGAGGTTGAACATTTTTAAGAATATATTGGTGAGGGGAATTGATTCTTGTAATAGAAATAAAATCTGTTCGTACAAGGGGCTTTTTTTATCAGTAATGTCATTTAAGTTCTTATCTTTGTTAAAATGCTGGTCGAGGAAAATGATTAAATTTTCGTATTCTGTCATGAGTTTACTTTTTTGTTCTATTGTAGTGAATTTATATCCTGTGTCCCTCATGTGGTTGGCCATTGCGGAGAATTTATTGTGTCTCTGTGCATTATAATGCTCGGCGTATCTGGTGGAGAAGCTGCGGCCAGTTTGGCCAACATAAGAAAAATTACACATAGAGCATTTTAATCTGTATATCCCTGATCCGGAGTAATTATTGTCTGTGATGTTAATAGAGTTATGATTAAAGAATAAATTACGATTAGTGTTTGTGTTGTATAGGCTATTTTTACATCGTGCTTCATTAATGAATTGGTTATCGGATAAATACTATGGTTAGTGAACGTGAATTTAGCATATTTTGGTTTGAAGGTTTTCAATGGAGTTAAATTTGTAGCTAGTTTTAATTTGGTTTTGTTGATGACTTTATAGATTACGTCTGTATTCAATCCGTTGAATTTAGCTATTTCTTTATTGAGTTGTAATTCTTTCTTTAAATTACTACAGGACATAAGGGATTTTTAATACCCCATATAAAAGACTGTGATAAGTGGCTTTTTTATATGAATTAGGATGTAATGAATCATTTTTTATGGTTGTTGGAGAAAAGGTAGGTTTTCTGTATATTTGGAAGTCGAACTTGTTTGACACTCGTATGATTTTGATGTCTAGGAAATTTAGAACTATTGATCTCATCTTCTTTAGTGAATTTAATGTTATTATCTAAATTGTTAAGGAATGATAATATGTTATCACTGTTGTTGATTTGTTTATGATTGCTATGGTATAATCGACATAACGATGCCAAAGACAGAGTCAGTTGATGTTATTAATAATCTTACTGTGTTTGAGATTATCTAAGTATATATCAGCTAATATTCCAGATAACGGGTCTCCCATCGCCAAACCTTCCTGTTTGTAAATTTTCTTATTGAAGGCGAAGTAACTGTTGTTTAAAACGAAACTAAGTAATTTTAACCATTCATCAATTTCGATTTTACTTAATTTCCTATGTTTCAACAGATTGTTCTTTATGAAGTTAATAGTAATATACTCAAACCAAAATATGCTAAATTCACGTTCACTAACCATAGTATTTATCTGATAACCAATTCATTATTGAAGCACGATGTAAAAATAGCCTATACAACAAAAACACTAATCGTAATCTATTCTTTAATCATCCTCGATTAACATCACAGATAATATTTACTCCGGATCAGGGATATACAGATTAAAATGCTCGACATGTAATTTTTCTTATGTTGGCCAAACTGGCCGCAGCTTCTCCACCAGATACGCCGAGCATTAAAATGCACAAAGACACAATAAATTCTCCGCAATGGCCAACCACATGAGGGACACAGGATATAAATTCACTACAATAGAACAAGACCTTCAAATCCTCAAGAGTCGAAAAAAGTAAACTCATGACAGAATACAAAAATTTATTCATTTTCCTCAACCAGCATTTTAACAATGATAAGAACTTAAACGACATTATCGATTTAAAAAAAGCCCCGTGTACGAACAGATTTTATTTCTATTACAAGAATCAATTCCCCTCAACAATATATTCTTAAAAATTTTCAACCTCAAATCAATAAGCACTCCCACCTCCTCTACAACTAATACACTCACCTCCCTTCCCCTCACCGAGAGTACCACTAATTCAAATGCAACCAAGAGACCCATAGCCACACCCACTCTAATATCGCTCCCTCCAACGGCATCTCACCATTACAATACGCGCAGCAATGCACTTTCCTCTTTCTCTCCCACCAATAGCAGCTCCCCTCCAAGTACTACAAACATGCCCATATTCACGCCTTCACAAACACATCCCCGTCCAACACAAACCTACGGCCATAACACTCGTAGTAAGAAGTCAACAGTCGTCAATAACTCAAACGTAACAAGTTACCCTCACCATTGTCAAATGGTAAGTGTACACGATTTCCACTTAAACATTTTATTACGATTTTTTCACACAATTAACACCGTGCTTCTCTTTTCCTTTTACAGATTCAACTGTCATATAGCCTTTTGACTAGAAAGCCAATAAACCCATATTCTTAACGTTTTAGCATCGCACCAAACTGAGATGGTCCATAGAGGTCCAATTTAAACATCGTTCATCAACCTTCAACTATAACTTCATATTTTTTCCGTCAAAGTGAACCACAACTTCACCATATGCCATTGACTTTTGACTTTTATCTCATGTAAACAAATAATTACATGTCACTTGACTATCCTTCGACATTATTTTATTCAACATAATTTTTTTAATAATACGATTTTAATCGTCATTTTCGTCTTTGTCTAATTGTAACCACTGGTCGGTCAACATAATTTTATAGCAATCTTACCACTTGTTTTTAACAGACTGTTGCTTTGTTCATTTTAATTATAATAGCAGCCTTCTAATGTCAATATTGCAAATACTTTCACCAATTGTAAACTCCTCACTCATTGCAATATCTTTAAAACCAACATTGTACAAGTCTTTTACTATATGTTAATTTTAGTTCATGTCTCTCCAAGGCTTTTTAAAAATTAGTTTTATTTTATTTATATGTAAATCAGGTGCCTGATTTTATGTCAAGGTTAAGGCAATGGCTGATGATGCCTATATACAAGGCGAAACATGTACCATTTTAGTTAACATGGAAATCAACAAAGACAAGACTTATTGTATTGATTAGGTGGTCAAATTAATAAATTCACTTATTGTTATTATTCCAATCAAATATCATCAATACAGATCAAAAATTATATTTATCACATGTAATATTAATGCTAACCAGGCAATGGTAAAACCTAACAAGTATTTGAACCTGAGAATTAAAATAGGCAAGATTTCTAGAGATATTAAGTTTCTTAAAGATTGCTTAAAATTAGAGTTGGTACCTAAGTTTCTCAAATCTTTACAAAGAAAAGGTCATCCCCATTCAAAATCTAATGTCACTCAAAAGAAAGTAAACAGCATATGGTTAAAAAAATGAAATCAAGCTATTATACAAGAAGATATCTCTACTAAATTTGCAATTATACAGGACACATTTAACCATCTCGCAAAAATTATCTCCACTTGAATGGAGTTCATTTTTAAGGCACACTGACGTCAAACTATCATACATATTAGATAGGAAACAGAAAACCTTAAACCATAAATTATTTTGTTTACAAGAAAATAAACTCAAAACATCTGACCAAAATACAACCAACAAAGTGTCCCCTTCCCATTTGACTAACGTTTCCACTCCAATTAACCTATCCAATACAGCCTTCTCTAACCAAGAGATGAATCTATTGGATAAAGGTATTAAACATAATTGGCCTAATCACAAAAAAAGCAGAATACATAATCACTACCGTCGCTGAAACCGAAACTAATATCGATAAACAAATTCCGACTGACAAACAAAATGACGTACATTATGAAGTAAAAAAGGAACTCCGAACATTGATTAATGAGATAACATCTAACAACAACCACAATGTCTCGAAACAAATTCTGAACCTGAAATCCAAAATCCATAATAGCAACATAGTAATAACAAAAGCAGATAAGGGCAACACCATAGTAATAACAAACAAACAAGACTACATAGATAAAATAGAAACCTTTTTTTCAAACAAAACCTATACCATAATGAATAAAGATCGAACAAACAAAATACAGGGCAACTTAAAGAACCTTCTTAAAAATTCTACTTTCATTTTAAATGAACAAGATTATCAGAATTTAACTATAATGAACCCAAAATTACCTACAGTAAGATCATTACCCAAAAATTCATAAAAAGAAGGTCCCCATTCAACCTATAATTAATAGTATGAATAGTCCTACCTATAAAAATTCTCAATTCCTACACAAATTCCTAAAAAAACCATTTCAAATTCCACAACTCCAACCCCATAAAAAACTTGATCGAACTTTGCAATTCCCTAAATAAATTCAGTCTGCAACCAAACTACGTTTTATTTTCTTTTGACATCACCAACATGTATACAAATATCCCTATCAATAATACTATTAACATCATAAA
Organism: Anabrus simplex; assembly: GCF_040414725.1. NCBI lineage: Eukaryota > Metazoa > Arthropoda > Insecta > Orthoptera > Tettigoniidae > Anabrus > Anabrus simplex. Next base: position 639,025,598 of record NC_090266.1, on the reverse strand, counting down.
GAACAATCTGTCGAAACATAGCAAATTAAGTAAAATCAAAATTGATGAATGGTTAAAATTACTTAGTTTCGTTTTAAACAGCAATTACTTCACCTTCAATAAGAAAATTTACAAACAGGAAGGTTTGGTAATGGGAGACCCGTTATCTGGAATATTAGCTGATATATACTTAGATAATCTTAAACACAGTAAGATTATTAACAACATCAACGGACTTTGTCTTTGGCATCGTTATGTCGATGATACCATATCAATCATAGATAAACAAATCAACAACAGTGATAACGCATTATCATTCCTTAACAATTTAGATAACAACATTAAATTCACTAAAGAAGATGAGATCAATAGCTCTTTAAATTTCCTAGACATCAAAATCACACGAGTATCAAGCAAGTTCGACTTCCAAATATACAGAAAACCTACCTTTTCTCCAACAACCATAAAATATTCATTCATGACATCCCAACTCACATAAAAAAGCAATTTATCACAGTCTAATATATAGGGCATTAAAAATCCCTATGCCCTCTAGTAATTTAAAGAAAGAATTACAGTTCATTAAAGAAATAGCTAAATTCGATGGATTTAATACAGATATAATTGATAAAATCATGAACAAAACCAAATTAAAACTAGCTACAAATTTAACTCCATTGAAACCGTCAAACCAAAATACGCTAAATTCAATTTCACTAACCATAGTATGTATCAGATAACCAGTTAATTAATGAAGCACGATGTAAAAATAGCCTATACAACAAAAGACTAATCGTAATGTATTCTTTAATCATAACTCGATTAACATCACAGACAATAGTTATTCCGGATCAGGGATATACAGATTAAAATGCTCTATGTGTAATTCTTGTTATGTTGGCCAAACTGGCCGCAGCTTCTCCACCAGATACGCCGAGCATTATAATGCACAGGGACACAATACATTCTCCGCAACGGCCAACCACATGAGGCACACATGACATAAATTCACTACAATACAACAAAACCTTCATATCCTCAAAAGAGTCGAATAGAGTAAACTCACGACAGAATACGAAAATTTATTCATTTTCCTTGACCAGCATTTTATCAAAGATAAGAACTTAAACAACATTATTGATTAAAAAAGCCCCTTGTACAAACAGATTTTATTTCTATTACAAGAGTCAATTCCCCTCACCAATATATTCTTAAAAATTTTCAACCTCAAATCAATAAGCACTCCCACCTCCTCTACAACTAATACTCACCTCCCTTCCCCTCACCGAGAGTACCTCTAATTCAAATGCAACCAAGAGGCCCATAGCCACACCCACTCTAATATCGCTCCCTCCAACGGCACCTCACCGTTACAATACGCGCAGCAATGCACTTTCCTCTTTCTCTCCCACCAATAGCAGCTCCCCTCCAAGTACTACAAACAAGCCCATAGTCACGCCTTCACAAACACATCCCCCTCCAACACAAACCTACAGCTATAACACTCGTAGTAAGAAGTCAACAGTCGTCAATAACTTTTAGCTCAAATGGTAATTGTACACGATTTCCACTTAAACATTTTATTACGATTTTTTCACACAATTAACACCATGCTTCCGGTTTCCTTTTACAGATTCAACTGTCACATAGCCTTTTGACTAGAATGTCAATAAACCCATATTCTTAACGTTTTAGCATCGCACCAAACTGAGATGGTCTATAGAGGTCCAATTTAAACATCGTTCATCAACCTTCAACTATAACTTCGTATTTTTCATCAAAGTGAACCACAACTTCACCATATGCCATAGACTTTTGACTTTTATCTCATGTAAACAAATAATTACAGGTCACTTGACTATCTTTCGACATTATTTTATTCAACATTATTTTTTTAATAATACGATTTTAATCGTCATTTTCGTCTTTGTCTAATTGTAACTGCTGGTCGGTCAACATAATTTTATAGCAATCTTACCACTTGTTTTTAACAGACTGTTGCTTTGTTCATTTTAATTATAATAGTAGCCTTCTAATGTTAATATTGCAAATAATTTCACCAATTGTAAACTCCTCACTCGTTGCAATATCTTTAAAACCAGCATTGTACAAGTCTTTTACTGTATGTTAATTTTAGTTCATGTATCTCCAAGGCTTTTTAAAAATTAGTTTTATTTTCTTTATATGTAAATCAGGTGCCTGATTTTATGTCAAGGTTAAGGCAATGGCTGATGATGCCTATATACACGGCGAAACATGTACCATTTTAGTTAACATGTCAATGGAAATCAACAAAGACAAGACTTATTGTATTGATTAGGTGGTCAAATTAATAAATTAACTTATTGTTATTATTCCAATCAAATATCATCAATACGGATCAAAAATGATATTTATCACATTTGGTAAATTTGACGAGAAGAAGAGATAGAATGATAGGACAAATCTTAAGACACCCTGGACTTGTTCAGTTGGTTTTTGAAGGAAGTGTAGGCGGTATGAACAGTAGGGGTAGACCAAGGTATGAATATGACAAGCAGATTAGAGAAGATGTAGGATTCAATACTTATGTAGAAATGAAGAGGTTAGCACAGGATAGGGTGGCATGGAGAGCTGCATCAAGCCAGTCTATGGACTGATGTCCCAAACAACAGCAACAGTTTTTATTCGCTACAAAGGTAGTTTCATGCCATTTTGCCACTATTATTTTGCACTGCAAGCTTTGCTGGAGGCTTTGCCAAAACTATTCTGGTCTTAAACTCTTGCATGCCGGTTGAGTGGCTCAGTCGGTTGAGGTGCTGGCCTTCTGACGCCAACTTGGCAGGGTCGATCCTGGCTCAGTCCGGTGGTATTTGAAAGTGCTCAAGTACCTACGTCAGCCTCGTGTCAGTATGTTTACTGGCATGTAAAAGAACTCGTGTGAGACTCAATTCTGGCATCACGGGGTCTCTGAAAACCATAAAAGTACTATTGAGACATAAAGAAAATAACATTATTATTATTATTATTATTATTATTATTATTATTATTATTATTATTATTATTATTATTATTATTATTATTATTATTATTATTATTATTATTATACTCTTGCACAAACAATTCTGCACTGGTTTTCCACAAGTCATGCTTTGCATAATACTTGACAATGAACGTGCACTGTTTTATCTTGAACACCATTTTGTGTTGCATTGAAGTGGTCACTAAACACGTCTGCTTCTCTCTCACTCACTCGCAGGTAATGACGCAACTACATACTCGGGACAGAGCAGACGGCAGACGCGCACATGCAGACGTGACTGCAACCAATTGGTGCATCAAAATCACGGTTTCCTGTTACGGGCAGTTTTCCTGTCCATTCTGTCAATTCTGCATCAGTCTTATAAATATTTTACAGGCCATTTTTATTTTGCCCACCTAAGTAGCTTTTTATGTATGAAACCATTGGAAGAAATGAATTATTGATAATATAACCCCATATGATGATTTGTTCCTATCCACTTTTCTTAGAGGTTATGTTAATACAACTCATTGTTGTCTTTCCATTACACATATATAATATGACAATTGTCTCTTTGCAGTTGAGGAAAGCAATTGAAGATGCCAACTCTGGCAACTTGCCAGTTCAACAGCAGCAGTCTACATCAGCTTCTTCACCACTCAGTGATCCTCACTGTAACGATACCATCACGTCTATGGACTCTGCTCTCAGCAGTAATACAGCCGCTAGTGAAAGTGAAGGAGAATATAATATACGATTGAAACGATAACCTAAGTAGTCAGTAACATTCATTAGTATAAAATTACTTGTTTTAATAATACCTGACTTGATCATCATCTTCTCTAAGAGACCTTGCACGTATTTTTAAGAAAGTATCTCAAAAACTGATTCATATTATAAATGTCACAGTGATTTCATGTTCCATATGTTAATTCAGGGATTTATCACATCTGTTCCCAAGATTTTTATACATGTAGATTGTATTTCTAGAGAACCTCCATAGTGCTCACTAAAGGATAATTACATTTATTTATTATAATCATTCTACTATCTTTCTCTATTGTGCTAACATTAACGAATATGCAGTCATCAAAGAAACAGTGGAACATCAAACTGTATCACAGCTCATAACAATGTAAGTGCTAACGTGGTCGTTGTCATAAAGCACACAATTTACCTATTAAGAAAAGAGATGGTTAATCTCCACTCTGTCTTCAAATGTTGCATGGAGGGGAGAGTTTTGTGATGAGTTGAACAATCCTAAAAAACAAAACATCAAATCATGTTTAGCAGTAAAATTTTACTTGGAGGTAAATGTGCTATTCCTTGCAGGTTTAGAAAGCATAATTGTTTTTGTGTAGAAAGTTTGGGCTGGGAAAATGAGCTGCTTGAATAAGTGGTATGTTCGGAGCTGTCAACGGAAAGATGGCATGGAATGACATTAGAAGACGAATTAAGTTTTTAAAAGTAGGAAAGATCATAATATGAAAATAAATTTGGAATTCATGTAGAACAATTGGGGCAAGTATTAGTTTATAAGAATTGGAATTAAGGATTGAAATAATTTACCATGGGAGATGTTCAATAAATTTCCAACTTCTTTGAAATCATTTAAGAAACACTAGGTAAACAACTGATACGGAATCTGCCACCTGGATGACAGACTTAAATGCAGTTGGTCGGTCGGTCAGGTAGGGCTCTTGTTCCATAAGATGTGAGCAGATGATCAACAGGGAAGACTTGTGTCCATGAACTACAGAATAATGTGAGATGTCATGAAAACCAGAAATACCTAGCTTAAACATTGAGCATTTGCCATAAGTTTAAATTTCATAAACAGAATTTTCTGAATTTCTGAAAAATCGATCTCAGATTTTGGTATTCTGACACAACAACAAAGTTAATATTTTAGGCAATTTGACTGTCTTATTGGATAGAGCACGATTTCCCAAACTTCTTGTGTTAAGGCCCGCTTATCACATCGCAAGCATGTCCAAGGACCCCCTAGCCACAGAACGTATCGTACAGTACTTGATCGTGTAATTTTCACACTTTTTTGACCAAATTTTTAATTCTAAAATCAAGCAAGATAAATTACGTGGGGTTTTCTCAAAGGTTTGAAGTTGAGCTGAAATTGCAGATAAAATTGACGCGAATGCCGTGAAAATACCATTTTGTTTGATCACTGAATATTTATTTACAGATTAGACAAACATTAATTAAAGCAACATTTTTATTGAAACATCACCTGCTGTGCATATTTACAGTAGGCTGTCCATTTTCCATCACTGCGATATTATAGACACAGAAAACAACAGCAAGGAGGTTTCCAAATTGATATGCTTTTAGTTAACAGAAGGTCTACAGCTTTTTAATACTTGTTTTGAATAGGTGACCAGGCAGAAAAACAGACCTAGTGTCGTTTCCTTCGCAGCGTTGTCATGTAATGGCCTACATATCTGTAACAGTAAAGTAGGTAATATAGAAGTACATGCATTAACATTACAAACACCGCCAGCCACAAATCGGTAATAAACAGAGCGCTGAACAAACTTGCCCTTCTACATTTCATTGCTGTTCTCAGATGATGAGTTGTCACATTTAGAAGAGAGGATTGTTTTTTGTTCCATAAGTCATCATTTTCAAGGCCTTCTAGCAAGTTGGAAATTTCTGCTTTTCTGAAGCTCTTTGGAAATTAAATTAAATTCCAGCTTACTATTAACCACTGGCACATAAATTCTAAAGGAGACTGCTGACTAATGCCACCAGAGAGAATGTGGGATTGCCTGCTGCCATCCATTCCATATAAAAACGCCAGTTATGATACTTAAAAGGTTTGTTAATTGACACATCTAGAGGTTGTAAAACACCTCAGTCCACCGAAATTACTACCATGTCTGTTCAGTGTTCTGCCATCAGTAAAGTCCTTGACTTCGCTGAAGGTCGGACTAGACTACGGCGGGTGATTATGTCAGAGGGTGACTTTATTGCCTGGAATGCTCAGGATAAGGTTCAGAGTACAGTTTGAGACAGCAAAAATGTGGGCAAAATAAAAATCCTAATAATTACTAATCAGAATTGGAGGTGCAAAAATAAGGCACGTGCAAAGATTATGTGGGCATATAAGATAATACTTAATTCAGTAAAAAAAGACAAAATTTTGTAATGTTACTATGTTTAATTTCATTCATATAATATAGGCCTAATATTTACTTTCCTTTAAACTTTAATTTACATAAACATACTTCCTAACTGCATAACAATTATAAAACAATGTGAATTTGACCAATAATTACAATGGTCTGGAGAAAATTCAATTGGTACAGTTGTTGGATCAAAAGGAGAGATTATACTGTTTTCCAGGTACCAAGCATTTTACAAGTGTATTCACTTGAAGCTGAAGATCAGCCTCTACATTAGCTCTGTTTCTGTACTTTGTTTTCATTTGTAAGAGAACAGAAAATGTACACTCACATATATATGTTGTCATGAAAGGCATTAAATGCAGTATGACATGGTAAATGGGACTTGCATGGATCCATAAATTGATCGGAGACTTGGAGTTGTGATAGAGGATTTTCAAAGGAGAGTCAGAAGATACTTCAGCTAGTTGACCTTCCTTAAGGGTTCTGTTCAGTTTCCAAGTTTCCAGGAAGGAATTTTTGATCCACAAGATTTTCTCAACCTGAGGCATAAAATATTGTCCGAATATGGATGCTAGCAATTCCACATGTTTCACCATTACGTTACTCACACTGTCTTAGTATTTCTTCATTTGGAGACAGGAAATCCTGAAGTGTTGGAAAAGAATCAAATTCACTTTTGCAGATTCAGCGTGCCCATGTACTAATCTTCTTTATTGTTACATCTATTTTTTCTTGGAGTGTAAAGAGTGTGACTTGCATTCTTTGCAGACTTGAATTCAATTCATTCAAGTGACTGAATGTACATGCCAAATAAGCAAGTCTCACATACCATGAGAAATCATTGAAGAATTTTTTGAAGTTACGTATCCCATCGAGAAGTGGCTCAACTTAATTTCTCAGTTCAAACAAGCGGGTCAAATTTTGCCTCTCAAAAACCACTTAACCTCAGTATGCAATAAGCCATTCCCCATCTCCTTGCATAACACTAAAGAATAACCTGGAATTTTGAGGCTTGGCTTTGATGAAATTAATAACTTTCAGAGCTTCTTTCAGCACAACATCCAGTTCTGGAGGCATGCTGCGAGTTGCTAGTGCCTCATGGTACATGCAACAATGTTTCCTTGTTATACAAGAGGTGACAGTCTTCACGTGTGGAATTATGCTTTTATATTCTCCGAATAAAGCTTCAGTGCAGTCTGTAATTAATCCAACGCATTGGTTCCAAAGTCCATTTTCAGTCATGAATGTATTGAGGACCGCAAAGGTACTTTCGACCTTTGCGTGCGTGGGTAAAATGTTACCAAGTTTGCATTGGTGTCTTGAGGAACCCGGTCAATCACACCATACATATCCAAAGGAATGCTGCAGTGCATGGTGAGAAGTACTAGACCACTTAGTCTACTCTGACTGGTGGTGTTCCTTAAATGAAGGGTGCAACTAGCAAAATGTTCTAGGTGCCATTTTCTTTTCTAAAATAGTTTTCTTTGTGACTGACATTGTATGTGCCATGATCCACTTGCACACAAAGTGATATGTCACTAGCACTACTAGAAGTGGTACAAAATTGAAATAGAATACCAAACAGTATCAAGTGCCAAGTTCAGGTGCGCAACCTGTTTTCTTGCTTTCCCAACCTCTTACGTACCGTGTTTACAAGTTGCGTTCATTGTGATATTGCTTTTGTGAATTTATTTCAATAATAATTATTCCTTTTACTGCTGAGTATTGTTATTTAACTTCAATAGATAATATTCCTCAAGAAATCTTTAAGGAAGAAAAGACTTTGTTAAAAGCATCAGTTGAAATGTAGTGTAGGACAACCTTACAAGAAATCCATGTCTAACAATTATATACCTACCTGGAAAAAAGCTCCAAGATGAGGTGAGTGTTTAATATTATTTTCAATATTATTTCCAGCATCCTCATATTCTCAGTCTCTAGAAAGTTTTTGTGAATTTAATTATATCTGTATTGTAAACATCTAGAGATAAGTTTTCTAAAAACATGAACAAAGTTTGGGTTCAAGTAAGTAATTTTCTTTTTGTTCAACCTGTACACAGTTTTTTTACTCTCCTCTAAAATTAGCCTTCATGACACATAGAACGTTTTGCCAAATGCGCCCTTCAAATAACATTTTAGACACTTGGAAGTAGAAAATTATCTTTCTGGGGTAGCTGTAGAAACTGGAAGTGTTCCAAAAACTTGCAGAAACTTTCTTATATTGGGGAAAACCTGGACTACAAGAAATGAATTAATCCAATGCATTTTTTCATCTTGAACTGAAATCTTCCTTTATCGACTTTTCTTTCCATACACTGAATTCTCCAGCAACCTTATATGGCTTGGGTAACATCGGGTGATATGAATAAAAATGAGATGTCATCTTGGGAGACAGATCTCGAAGGGGGATAGAGACTGAAGTCACTTGCAAGATAGATCTCTCTATACAGCTGAATTAAGTTTATTTTCTGTTAATTAGATGTATCTCGCACACTGCCTATGGTATCTGTAGCTGCTGTATAAACAAACAACACCTAATACAGGAAGAATTTTAAATATCCCATGTTCTGGCTACGTCTTTTAAATTTCTTCTGAGTTTATTTCAAAACAATGGCTATGGAGGAGGAAAGTTTGGAGTATCGGGCTCATTTTATCAAGATTGTACAAGAGCATGGTGAAGTGATCTTTACAGAATCTCAGCTTCCCAAAAGTGCAGAAGGATATCTGCCACTATGGGTTGCATACACGACTGTTGCCATGGACTCTTAAATATCAAGTTGACAGAGGCCCAAAATTCAATAAAGTAACAAATATGAAAAATAGATTGAAAAGAAAAATGGCTCTGAAGAAAATGGACAATAAGCCTCTCGTAATTAAGAACTAGTGTTATGTTTAATGGCCCACCAAGTCAATACACTTCACCATACAAGTGAAAACACATTCGACATTGAAATATATTAAACATTCTTTGGTACATGTTTCATCTAATTTAAGACTTCTTCAGCCATAGTGTCTCGTAACAGATTGTTGCTGTATGATAATTTTAAAAATGGATGAACCCATATCCTTTATGAACTATTTGAGAATACACTAAAGACAATAAACACTATTTTTCATAAAATTGTTCATCACTTCAAAAATTCTTCACATGTTAAAATTTGATTGGTATTTCTTTAAAATATGACAATGCAATGCTGGTAGCTTCAATGCACTAACGTAGGGAGATTTGAACTCTGGCCTCAGAATAGGAAAATGGGACCTTATCCACTTCAGAATACTAAAAGCTTTAATTCTTTTGAAGATTCCTTTCATAAGACAAGGTCTGGAAAGAAAGAGATGTATATAATTTTGGGTTTAAAACCCTCGGAAATTTAAGAAATGAGTTTTCATCACGATTACATGACATAAAAACTTACCATCAAAGTTGGTATATCTCCCTGTAGCAGGTTCCCATCCGAGCCTCGCTCTGACTTGCTTCTCGCCATGCTACTGTGCATGTTATAATAATGTTTCCTCTCGCCCGGCGGAACTTGGCTAGGGGCAGTAGGAGGGGGAGGGGCACTATTAGGGGAAGGGGAAACAGCTCCGTCTATATGCAGAACGGAAGGGTGGGATGTTTGATTTAGAGGAAGTAACTTCAAATTATTAGTTTTTCATGATGATAAAAGCAGGGTTATCTGTTCGTATAACGGATTTTTGTTCTCTTGTAAGTTATTCAAATTTTTGTTTATGTTAAAACCTATATAAATATTTTCGTATGTGCTCATCAGGTTCCCTTTGCTCACTTTTTTTTAATATGGTCAAGTCTCTACTTATATCGTATCGGTATATTGGTGACCCTTATCTTCCATATGGACACTCATCACAGAATACTACCTATGTCTATTAGCATTGACGGGTTCTAGATACCTAGTTTGAAAACTCCTACCTGTTTGCCCCACGTACGTGACAAAACATTGATCGCACTTAAGTTTATAGATTCCTGAAACTAAGTAGTTCTCTTTATTGTAATTTACACTATCGTGGTTATAAAATATATGGCCATTATAGTTCTTTGTTGAAAATGAGACCTGGTAGCCATGTTTCTTAAATAATTTTGTGATTTGAATAATCCCTGTGTTTGTAAACGTAGCGTACTTTGAACTCTTGCGATTATCTGGTGTTAGTCTTATGTTGTTCTTTCCTTTTACTTTACTTATCACTTTATTAATGGTATTAACACTGAACCCATTCATATTGGCTATCTTCTGTATGTACCGCAATTCTTTCTCTCTTTCCATATGAGATAAAATTAAATTGAAGGCTCCATAAACCATACTGAAATAAGCAGTCCTCTTATGACTCCCAGGATGTAAAGAATCATTTTAATGGTCACCGGAGTAAATGTATTCTTTCTATGTACTGTAACCTGACAAACCCCGGTCAGATATTATTATTATTATTATTATTATTATTATTATTATTATTATTATTATTATTATTATTATTATTAATGTGTATATTTCAATTGTGTGTATTTGGCCATCGCGGCATGGTAATTCTTATAGGAACTCTCATTGTTATGGATACTCTCTAATTTATAATATACTGTCTGTATTTATTTGGGACTAGCATGCTTCGATCGCTCAGTTTATTTCCCAGTTGTGTACGTGACGATTCTCTGAGCGGGTATTTATGTGTTTACGGAGCTGAGGTGGAATTTTAGAATGCAGTTGTGTGGGCTTGGACAAGTGTGGAGTAGGCACGCGTCAGGTTATTCTCGAGTTGGAGCTTGAAGTGACCAGATGTGATACTTTCGTTTGGAGTGTAATCAGAGGTATTTTGTACGAGTTGTGGGAAGATGTCCCATGCCATGTTCAGAGTTCGAGATCTGCTGTTGACAGAACTGGGGAGAGAGGTGCTGGGGTGTAACAACATTTTATGGTTATGAATGTTAGCCATATATAATTCTACGGAGAGTCTACATAAGGTCACGTGTTGGGCCTTTTCAAACTATATCAACGCTATCAGTGAAGTGGAGTCCATTCTCGTGAAAATAGTCATGACTGCGTGTGAATATTTTGTGTTTCGGAATAAACTGAGTACTAATTATTGAGAGATATTGAGAGAGAGTTACTTCATGATTAAGAGAGATATTCATTATTTATATCAATATTCTGTTTATTTGGTAATATATTTTCAATGGTGCATCACAATGAGCTAGGCTCAAATTTCAAGGTAAATGCTGTTTAATTCATGACGCTCAATAGACCAAGTAAATTGTATGAGATATATTCTGTTTAATTTCTATGGGTGGGAAAATTACTAGATGGACTCCTTTTCTAATATTATTTTCCAGATATCAAGTGATTCAGATCTCCTTGTCACAAGGCAATGACCCTAAAGATTAGTTTCAACAGCCGGCAGTTTTATGAATTATTTATTTATATATTTCCGTGGCTCCCAAATTCCTTTAATCATTATCAGTTATTATTTATTTAATAGAAAGATTACAGTAATTTATAAAAGAACTTACCAGGTTCCCTCTTAATGGTCACATCCAAGAAATTTAAAGCCTTGTCCTTCTCATTTTCAAATGTAAATTTTATTCTTTCATCTAATGAATTTTAAAATTGTAAAACATCCTTACTATTGTTATAACATTTATCTATTATTACAAAGGTATCGTCTACGAATTGTGTCCAAAAATCCAAACCTTGAGTATGTCCAATAATTTTGTGGTTTTCAAGAATTGCTCAATCTCTAACTTACCCAGCTGAACTTGACTAGTTAAATTCATTATAATAATATCTATTGTTTTACTGACCGGGATATTTGCCTACATATTAGTTATGTCATATGAACATAAGTAATGGTGTGGCAGAAGTTTGTTACTTTCCAAACTATTACAAAAAAATGACCAAAATATGGTTTCCGATTGAGATAGCTAAAATTAAAATTCAGGAAACTCAATCGTCAAAAATTACCAGTGTTTTGCCCAGAGTGCGGCATGGGCTCATCAGTTGGCACTGGATTGTGCTTATCACATGTATGGCTTGCAGTGGTGTCGCTACCGGCGTGCTAGCGGCCAGTGTCTTGGAAAAGGTACGGTATCCAACTGATGAGCCCATGCCGCACTCTGGGCGAAACACTGGTAATTTTTGAAGATTGAGTTTCCTGAATTTTAATTTTATTACAAAAAATGTACTGAATATCTTATTAATGATTTATTGTTAAACTCATAGTTGTTAGAAAGAAATTTGTTTATGAATTTGGAGACTTTATACGTAGGTCTGTTCTTACAATTAATAATAGGTCTAACGGGTACTCCTACTTTATGGATTTTGGGCAATGCTCTAGCCCAGGGATTTTTCAAATCACAAAATTATTTAAGAAACACGACTATCAGGTTTCATTTTCAACAGAGAACAATAATGGCCGTATATTTTATAACCATGATAGTGCAAATTACAATAAAGAGAACTACTTAGGTTCAGGAATCTATAAACTTACTGTAAGTACGATCAATGTTTTGTCATGTACGTGGGGAAAACAGGTAGGAGTTTTCAAACTAGGTATCTGGAACACGTCAATGCTAATAGACATAGGTAGTATGCTGCGATGAGTGTCCATATGGGAGATGAGGGTCACCAATATACCGATATAAGTAGAGACTTGACTATATAAAAAAAGTGAGCAAATGGAACCTGATGAGCACATACAAAAATATGTATATAAGTTCTAACATAAACAAAAATTTGAATGACTTACAAGAGAACAAACATCCTTTATATGAAGATACCACTGCCTTTATCATAACGAAAAACTAATAATTTGAAGTTATGTCCCCTAAAACAAACATCCCACCCTTCTGTTCTGCAAATGGGCGGAGCTGTTTCCCCTTCCTCTATTAATAGCGCCACTCCCCCTTCTACCACCCCTAGCCAAGTTCCGCCAGGTGAGAGGAAACATTATTATAACGTGCAGCAGCCTGGCGAGAAGCAAGTCAGAGCGAGGCTCGGATGGGAACCTGCTATAGGGAGATGGTAGGTTTTTATGTTATGCAATCATGATGGAAACTCATTTCTTGAATCTCCGAGGGTTTTAAACCCATTAATTATATACATCTCTTTCTTCCCAGACCTTGTCTTTTGAAAGGAATCTTCATAAGAATCAAAGCTTTTAGTGTGGTACTGAGCTCGATAGCTGCAGTCGCTTAAGTGCGGCCAGTATCCAGTATTCGGGAGATAGTAGGTTCGAACCCCACTGTCGGCAGCCCTGAAGATGGTTTTCCGTGGTTTCCCATTTTCACACCAGGCAAATGCTGGGGCTGTACCTTAATTAAGGCCACGGCCGCTTCCTTCCCACTCCTAGTCCTTCCCTCTCCCATCGTCGCCATAAGACCTATCTGTGTCGGTGCGACGTAAAGCAACTAGCAAAAAAAAATATTTACAATGGTGGTGGTCATGCAGTGCAGATCTATGCCATACGACAGGCTATCTAAAAAGCATTAGTTTCCTACTACCAGAAATACCATGTTTTTTGAAAGGAATCTTCATAAGAATTAAAGCTTTTAGTATTCTGATGTGGATAAGATCCCATTTTCCTATTCTGAGGCCAGAATTCAAATCTCCCTCAGTCAGTACATTGAAACTACCAGCACTTACTTATCCGGTGCTACAGCCCTGTGTGAGCCTTGGCCTCTTCTACGATAGTCCACCATCTACTTCGATCCTGAGCGGCTGGTCTCCATGGGCGGATGTTCATTGCCCTCAAGTCAGCTTCAACTTCATCGCTCCATCTATTACGGAGCCTTCCTTGTCGCCGTCTTTTATCTACTCGGGATTTAACTACTTTTCTTGGCATTCGGTCTTCCTCCATTCTTTCCACATGGCCAAGCCATCGCAGTTTCTATGCCTTAATAAATCTAAATATATCCTCCTGATCTAATATGTTCTGTATTTCAGCATTCGTCCTTATCCTCCAACCATTCTGGTCTTGAATTGGGCCATATATTCGTCTAATAATCTTTCTTTCAAATATACTTAATTTATTTGCGTCATCAACTAAAAGGTTCCAGGCTTATGAGCCATATGTCACTACAGGTCTAATAAGGGTCTTATATATTTTGAATTTTGTAGGTTTAGACAATAGACGAGATTTAAATAATGTAAGATTAGCATAATAGGCCCTGTTTCCAGCTATTATTCTACGTTGTATCTCCTCACTTATTCTATTATTATTTGTCAACATGGTTCCCAAATACTCAAAACTTCATACATTCTCAAAATTATGGCCATTTATTGTCAGATTATCTTGACTTCTTCTGCCCTCTATAACAGTCACATGCATATACTTAGATTTACTGTCATTCACCTGCAATCACATCCGTTTTCCTGCTTCCTCCATTTAAAGAAATATTTCCTTCAAATATCTATCATTCCTGGCCATTAACACTACGTCATCTGCATATGCACAAATTTGTTTAGATTTATATACAATATTTCCGGTATCCATTATCTTTTCAAGGACTTGGTTAATTGCCAGATTAAACAAAGTAGCTGTGAGTGCATCACCTTGTCTGACTCCTGTATTAAGAGCAAACTCATTTCCAATTCTTTCATCCACCATCACCTTTGCCCTTACTTCTCCTAAAGTGATTCTGAACATCCTAATCAGTTTCTGTGGTATTCTTATTGTCTCCATATATTCATATAGCTTATCCTTGTATATACTGTCAAATGCTTGTCTAAAATCTACAAACAACATATGTAGATCTATATTATGCTCATAGCATTTTTCCATCGTTTGATGTACCACGAATATTTGATCTACTGTGCTCCTATTTCGCCTGAAGCCACACTGTACTTCATCCAATCTTTCTTCAGCATATGGAGTCAGGTATTGTAATAGGATATTTGAAAATACTTTATAGATGATATTCAGTAATGTGATTCCCCTATAATTAGTGCATTCATATTTATTTCCCTTCTTATACACTGACTGACAGAGCAAATGCAACACCAAGAAGGAGTGGTCAGAACTTTATGCCAATTGCATGGTAGACTGACGTCACTGAGGTATGCTCATGATGTGAAATGCACCGCTGTGCTGCGCACGTAGCGAACGATAAATGGGACACGGCGTTGGCGAATGGCCCACTTCGTACCGTGATTTCTCAGCCGACAGTCATTGTAGAACGTGTTGTCGTGTGCCACAGGACACGTGTATAGCTAAGAATGCCAGGCCGCCGTCAACGGAGGCATTTCCAGCAGACAGACGACTTTACGAGGGGTATGGCGATCGGGCTGAGAAGGGCAGGTTGGTCGCTTCGTCAAATCGCAGCCGATACCCATAGGGATGTGTCCACGGTGCAGCGCCTGTGGCGAAGATGGTTGGCGCAGGGACATGTGGCACGTGCGAGGGGTCCAGGCGCAGCCCGAGTGACGTCAGCACGCGAGGATCGGCGCATCCGCCGCCAAGCGTTGGCAGCCCCGCACGCCACGTCAACCGCCATTCCTCTATCTCCTCATTGGTGTTGCATTTGCTCTGTCAGTCAGTGTATATTGGGAAAATTATTTCTGAATTCCACTCATCAGGTATCCGTTCTTCCTCCCAAATCTTAATAATCAGTTCATGTATCTCTCGTAGCACTTTTTGCTACTATTTTTAATCAGTTCACTTCTTATTCCATCTTCTCCTGCTGCTTTATGGTTATTTAATTTTGCAATAGCATTTTCTACATCTTTCAATGTGGGGGCATTTATCCATTGTTCTGGTCCACTCTGCTCCATAGGCCTTTCACTTTCTTCCACATCTTCTCTTTCCTTGTTAAGGAGCTCTCGGAAGTATTCGGTCCATCTTTCACTTATTTCCTCTTCATTCTGTAATAGCTTACTTTCTTTATTCTTACAGCCATTCAATCTTGGCTTATACCCCTTCCTGAAATAATTTTCATTATAGAATTCCTTTGTCCTCTTCTGTAACCTTTGTGTCTCTATACTCTCTAGTTTCTTCTTAATCATCTCTCTTTTCTTCTTCTTACAGATGTTATTAACTTCACGTCTGCATTTCTCATAATTTTCCCTATTTGACCTTGTATCTCTCTGTAACATTTTTGCTCTTGCTGCATTCTTCTTTCCAATCGCTTCCTCACACTCCATATCAAACCAAATTTCTTTTTAGCTATACCCAGTGTTTCTTGTGCTGCATTTTGTACGCACCTTTGAACTTTTGCCCACCTTTCCTCTATTCCAGATACTTGTCCAATTGTCTGTAAAGTATTATTCATTTTTGACTGGAATTCTTGTTTTCCTTCTGGTTGTTGTAGTTTTTCCAAATTCCATTTCCTTCTTTCCGTAGGTTGTCTCCTCTGTCCTGTTGCCAATTTTTGTCTCACTATTGCTTGTACTAAATGATCAGAATCACAGTTTGGCCCTGTGCATGTCCTTATGTCAATAATGGATGCTGCATGCCTCGTTGTCACTAGTACATGATCTATTTGATTTATCACAGTGCTTGGTACTATAAATCCCGTACAGAACTGTCCTGTTCTTTCTTCCGGCCCACTGTAATACAGGTTATAATCTTTCTTTTCAATACATCCTTGCCCTTTCCATCTTATTACCTGAATCGCTACTAAGTCTATCCAAATTTTTTTGTTTCATTTACAATCTCTTGCATTTTTCCCGGTTTCAACATTGTTCTTACATTCCATGTCGCCATGTTTATATCCGCTTTCCTTATTCGTGTCCTTTTCCTAAGCTTTTGTCGTCTTCGATTTCCATCCGGTTTTCTCGTAGAAGTCTTCTGGACAAGGCTTTTTTTTTACAAGGTGAGACCGTTAACCCCATGCTCAACCCTATCCACTGGCTGGGGACATTGATTTTGGAGCATCCTACTCCTAGACAGGTTGTCTTCACCACGACTAAGGAGTCCCGTCTACCCCATCTTACGTCCTCAACTAATTAACCCCAGTGAGGATGGGTTGCCGCATCCGCCTTTTCCACCATTCTGAAGGTCTCCTTCTCTGCTGGATCCGCTGTTAAGGTCTTCACCCGTAATCCTGGGCCTGGGTTCCACGTTATACCCCGTGGTTCTGGATCCCCACCTGAACTTAGCCATCCATTTACACCGGCCTACTGGAGTAGAGGACGCCCACCCCCGCAAAGTGGATGCGCCAGGCAGGAGTTACTCAAGTGTAGAATAGGGAAGGTGGCCCTATCTCCCTTGAGTAGGGTTAATGGTTGTGTATGGTACCACAACCAAAGGCAGCTACCAGCACTGCATTGTCATATTTTAAAGAAATATCATTCAAATTTTGACACGTGAAGGATTTTTGAAGTGATGAACAATTTTATGAAAAATAGTGTTTATTGTCTTTAGTGTATTCTCAAATAGTTCATAAAATATGGGTTCATCCAATTTTAAAATTATCAGACAGCAAAAATGATGTATCTTAATCTGTTATGAGACGCTATGGCTGAATAAACCTTAAATTAGACGAAACATGTACCAAAGAATGTTTAATATATTTTAATATTTAATGTTTTTCACTTGTAAAATGAAATATATTGATTGGGTGGACCATTAAACCAAACGCTAGCTCTTAATTCAAATGGTATCAATACGGATGTATATGATGAAATTTGTAAATTGTAAGCCTGTCGTACTTGAGGATTGGGAGGAAAAGCTCCTAAAGATGATACAAGTGGATACAAACCATACAATTACCAAAATCCCAGGTAAGAATGAACAACCTTAAAGCTATAATTCACCGATGCACATTTATTAATAGTTAAATTACATTTATTTGAAAATGATATCTCTCTTGGTACATTTCAGGAGCAGATGTTGCAGGGTATGGTGCAAGGACAAGTGATGTGGTTACAACATCCTAAGGGGTGAAACATTAGACAACCTCCTCTTGGTGTACCCTTTGCAATGGACTGCTTATGCAGGATGGCTCATAATTACACAAATAGCCGACCAAACTACATCTTGGATCTCTAATGGTCAACCAAAGCAACGTCAGAAGATGGAACGAAAGATGAAACCTACCAAATGCACTTATCAGAGCCAACTGACAAGAAAGCTTGGAACCAGTGCTCACATTCTACATATAAATGCAGAAGGCCTGTCAAAGGACAAATGTGAATATCTTGGTAAACTAGTTTCTGACCTCAAAATTGACATCCTAACAATACAAGAAACTTAACTGACAGAGGAAAATTTGGAAAGTAGAGGTAAAATTGCAGGATACAAAATGATAGAGAGTCTTCTCTCATTATGTGTGCCAAAAGTAACCTTTTCAACATTTCAGAAGTGAACTGTCAAAGAGTTAAAGATATAGAAATAATCACTGCCAGACTAAATCATTTGACTATCGCATCAGCTTACAAACCACCTCACTCCAACTGGCCATGTCCACAAGTGCCTCCACTACACACACTCTGTATATATGTAGGAAACATTAACAGCTGTCACATACACTGGGGCTACCCAAACATTGATGAAAATGGAGAAAAACTCGCTATGTGGTGTGAAAGCCAAGAGCTATATCTCAGTTTTGATGCTAAAACAGGGAAAATATTTCATTCTGCTAGATGGCAATCTGACACCAATCCTGATGTGGTTATTGTTTACACAGATGATAGAAAACACTCGCCTAGACCACACAAGGAAATTCTTCAGCAACCGGGAGATAGTGGGTTCGAACCCCACTGTCGGCAGCCCTGAAGATGGTTTTCCATGGTTTCCCATTTTCACACCAGACAAATGCTGGGGCTGTACCTTAATTAAGGCCACGACCGCTTCCATCCCACTCCTAGGCCTTTCCTTTCCCAGCATCACCACAAGACCTATCTGTGTCGGTGCGACGTGAAGCAAATAGTGAAATTCCTTCAAAATTTCCCAAGAAGCCAACACAGACCCACTCTTATCAGTATTTATCTTGGAAATACTAGTTGTCATATCCATCCATAAACCAAGATAGAACTTCAAGAAGGCAAACTGGGACCAATATAGATAAGAAGTAGATGGTAATCTGTGATGGATTTCCCCAAAAGCAGAAAACTACAAGAGATTTATAGGCATTGTTATCGGTGCAGCTAAGCGAAACATTCCCCGAGGATTCAGGAAGCACTATATTCTGTGCTGGGATAAAACTACCCAAACAATTTATGAAAGTTTCCAGAAAACTGGTGATCGTGACATGGGAACAAGGATATTACAAGGACTGAGTAAAGGAAAAAAAGAGAAATGGGGAGATCTAACTTTACTAACTCCAACAGAGTTGGCGGTCAGCAACTAGTTTACTAAGCCATTCCAGTAGACCCCAGTATGAAGAAACAGACTTACAGAGAGATGAACAATTTGGACAACAGCCTCCAAAACAACTCGACTCTGTCTAATTCAGCCAAGAAGAAATTGAGAAAGCCATCAGAATGCTAAAGATGAGGAAGGCTGCGGGTTTAGATGGTATATTCCCTGAATTTGTGAGATATCTTGGGAAGCTTGGCTCAACATGGCTCAAGAAATTCTTCAGTGATGTATTAGAGGCAAGAGTAAAATATGGCTCACACCATGGCAATCCTCAAACCAGGAAAACCAGCAGATGACCCCTCAAACTACTGACTTATTGCACTGCTACTGTTTGCTACAAATTGTTGAAATGGCTCATCCTCAACCAAATAATCCAGGTAGGTTGCAGAATTAAAAAAAGCTGCTGTGAACAAGTATTAGCATTAACATCATACATTAAGGCAGAATTCCAGAAGAAGCTAAAGACATCCATCATTTTTGTTGACCTGACAGCAGCATTGATATAGTTTGGCTGGATGGACTACTATTCAAACTTGAAAAGCATGTATGTTGCCAAAATCTTACAGCACTTCTGACCAATATCCTGATAAAACGGTACTTCAAGGTGACCAGAGGGCAAAAGACAAGCAAGTCTCTTCTAGTAAAAAAAAATGGACCACCTCAAGGGTCTGTATTAGCCCCACTACTTTTCAACTTGTACACCAGTGACATGCCTGACACCAACAGCAACAGATTCTGCTATGCTGATGACAGCTATCGTTGTCCAAACTGACACATTAGAAGGAGGGGAAGGAATTCTCTTCAATGACTTCGAAACCTTGAACGGAAACTGCATTAAGTGGAGACTTCGCCCAAATCTGGCTAAGACAGAAGGATGCTCATTCCATCTGTGTGACTAAAATAGCTCACCAAAAGTTCAATTTTGAGTTCTGCCAACAAGATTTAAAAATTTCAACCCTAAGTACCTTGACATCACCTTAGACCATTCTTTAACATGCAAATTCACCTTGAAAACACAAGTCAGAAACTCAAGTTACGGAACATCATCATGAAGAAACTAGCCAAGACTACATGGGGGGCTAATGCATCATTGCTATGCACCACCACCCTCACCATGGTTTATGCGGTGATTGAATATTGTGGTCCAGAGTGGCAATGTAGCACCCACACAAAAAAAGATCAATGTCCCTCTGATTGAATGTGTATGATTTATAACAGGCACACTAAATTCCACCCTAATCT
Organism: Anabrus simplex; assembly: GCF_040414725.1. NCBI lineage: Eukaryota > Metazoa > Arthropoda > Insecta > Orthoptera > Tettigoniidae > Anabrus > Anabrus simplex. The sequence goes on along the minus strand of NC_090266.1, from coordinate 639,004,928 downwards.
TGTGGTTACATATCAATAATATACCACCTCCAGAACTGAGATGACAGGAAGCAACTATACGTGAGTGAAGGAGGTTACATCATCCTAATCATCCATAATCTCCCAATCCATTTGGTCTTTAATGACCTACCCCTTCTTGTGATAAAGCAAGGAACACAATATGGCATGACATAACTTGCTTCTGACTGTTAAACACCAAGGCATCCATGACCCCACAACTGGACTCCCAGGATTTCACCTGAAGAGACACAAATGAACTAAATTCAACCATTTGATAACGGGTCATGCTAGATATGATGCTATGCTACATAAGTAGGGACATCCCTTCTGAGACTGACTACAAGAACTGGACATAGATTTGTAAATGTGAATGTTACCAACATTCTTGTATTTATATACAGTATATTGTATATTTTCTTTTCTTTTGTATATTTGCCACATGATAAACAAATTTAAAAAATAACAGCTCCCTAAGTTTCTTTGGATGACATTCTCCCTAAGGATCTCTGCCCCCTCATCATTCACCTTATGACACACCTGGAAGCAGTAGGCCTTCATCTAGAGGATCATCTAGACTGAAAAAGGCAAAAGTCAAAAAACTGGAGACATATTTACCAGATCATGTAACAGGAGATGGATCATGTCTGAGAAGTGATATTATGGATGTGAAAATTTTCTCACAGAACTGGAATGTTTATCATAGAGACAGGTTAGGAATAGTAGGAGGGGGAGGATTCATATTGGTGAAAGAAGAATTTGTAAGGTACAAAAAGTTAAGGATGTAAAACACAAAATTTTAGGGGTAAGGCTCATCTAAAGATAATAGGCAACCTGAAGTTTTTGGGATGTCCAGACCTGGAAAAGGTGGTACTGATGCTGATGTGGATTTATTTGATAAGATAATCAGCTATGTGGGAAATGATACAGAAAGGAACGTGACTGCAGCGAATGATCTCAATTTACCAAATGTCGGTTTGGAAGGTAATGCGAATAACAGGAAGCATGACTAACAGATGGTAAATAATCTGGGAACGACAGCTGAATCAGAAAGTGATGGAACCAAATAGAGGAAAGAATATTCTGGATGTGGTACTGGTAAATTCAGATGAGCTGTGTAGAAAAACTGAAATAATAGAGGGTATAAGTGATCACAAAGCTGATTTTGTCGTACTTACAAATAAGTACGATAGAAAGGAAGACTGTAGGATTATTACATTAAGGCTGGATTCCAGAAGAAGCTAAAGACACCCATTTTTTTTTGACCTGACAGTTATAGAGGTGGATGAAATCCACGTTTCGAGATGCTTCATCTGCTCCAGGTCTAAAAGCACGGCAATCTAGGCCACAGGGAGACAGTAATACTCCGCTGCCTTTGCAATACGGGTGACTGGTGGTGCTCTACTAGTACTGCAGACTGAAAAATATGTCCAGCTGGGACTCTGTATTTTGGTGAGATGACACTCTGGCTCTCTATTACTCGGTCCCAGTGAAACATAGTATTTTTCTTCAAGTGCCATATTAGAACTTGTGTTTTCATTACAAAGAGTGTTGTTCTAAGGGAACATAGAATTTCTCCAAGTGTTGTAATTTTTCCAGGTGTCATATTGAACTTGTGTTGTCAAAACAGACTGTGGGAACATTGAATATTTCTGAGTGCCACACTTGAACTTTTATTTTCAAAACAAATTGTGGGAACATAGAATATTAATTCCATATTTGAACTTGTAGAAGCCTCCGTGGCTCAGACGGCAGGGCGCCGGCCTCTCGCCGCTGGGTTCCGTGGTTCAAATCCCGGTCACTCCATGTGAGGTTTGTGCTGGAAAAAGCGGAGGCTGGACAGGTTTTTCTCTGGATACTCCGGTTTTCCCTGTCATCTTTCATTCCAGCAACACTCTCCTATATCACTTCATTTCATCTGTCAGTCATTAATCATTGCCCCAGAGGAGTGCGACAGGCATTGTCAGCCGGCACATTTCTTATCCTCGCCACTAGAAGGGGGCTTCATTCACTCCATTCCTGACCTGGACGAATTACTGGAAACGGGCTGTGGATTTTCATTCATGTGAACTTGTGTTTTCTTCTTGTGAAGTTCCAAGAGAACATAGAAATTTTCAGTGCCACATTTAAGCTTACAGTTTCTACTTCAAATAATTATTCACAGACAGTGTTAAACATTCTTAAAGTGCAGTTAACTTTAATAATTATTTATAGAGAGTGTTGAACAGTCTTTGTGTGTGTGTGTAATTCCAATGATTATTTGCAGTGTAACACATTCTCTGAGTGCCATTAAACTTGTTTAATTTATAACAAACATGCTAATAGGTCCTGAACTTGCACAAACTGTAAATATTACGTTCAGAGTTGTGTTCCAATCATAAAAATGATGAAGCCAGTCAGTTAGGAACAGTGATAATACAAGTTAGTGAGCTAATAGAATATTTCTGACTGTCGTCCCAATATCAGCAAACTTACGTCACGAACTTGACATTGTAAATTTATAAATAATTTTCCCAAGTATCAGTATGACTGACATGCAATGTGCGATCAGTTACTCAGTTCAAATATTTTCTTTTCAATTGTCAAGTTCATGAAACTTTGACGTGTGTGGTTCAACGAGGTGTTTGAGTCAAAGATTCAAGTGTCAATTTCATTAACATTTTGAAGTATCCCACTTATGAATCAGTGCAGTATTCAGAGCAAAAATTAATTTATTTGACAGTTAACATATCCATACACATGCACACAAGATGCTGCCAGTTGGTACAATGAAGTTTATTCACATATATTCACAAATTACACCCTCAAATAACCTTAATCACAGTATCACAATAACAAAAATTCACTTCAAGAATATCAGCAAGCCACCATCATTAAAACAGTTGACAACTGACACCGAATATCACAGAGGTTACACTTTGCTAGTTGCTTTATGTCGCACCAACACAGATAGGCCTTATGGCGTCGATGGGACAGGGAAGGGCCAGGAGTGGGAAGGAAGCGGCCGTGGCCTTAATTAAGGTACAGTACCAACCCACTTAGGTGCGAGACCTTGTGTGAAAATGGGAAACCACGGAAAACCATTTTCAGGGCTGCCGACAGTGGGGTTCAAACCTACTATCTCCCGAATACTGGATACTGGCCGCACTTAAGCGACTGCAGCTATCGAGCTCGGTGATTACACTTTGAAGCACAGTTGAAAACAGATGACTACCGATCAATTCAACACAAAGACTGCCTTAACTCGGCATGTCAGAAACTCTCTTCCAATAACTTCCAAACCACAACTTCAGTAACTCAACAGTAGGTAACTGACTTCACCATCAAGATCGTCTCTTTATATATATCTGGTCAGATTTCCAGAAAGATACATTACCTACAAAAGAAACTAACTTCTTAAATATTCCAGAGTGTCCAATACATAGAAATAGTCTACAGAATATTCCCAATTGTTCTAGTGTCTATACCATTCTGGAAGTTACAATGTATTTCACAATTACGGATTACAATTTATATATACAGGTAACAATAAATTACATAATATTAATTTACAGGTATTTACATTAACGGAACTGATAGGCCTATCAATGTCTATGTACAACATATGTTCCATGACATAACCTCGCATATAATACGATCATTCGACTACGTAACTAATAGTAATACAAATACTAAATCGGTGTAATGCTTCACAGCTATATATACAAGAAATAATAATAATAATAATAATAATAATAATAATAATAATAATAATAATAATAATCGAAAAATAATAATATTCGAGCTTGATATCTACATTAGTTACCCATGGGTGAAATAATATTATTTTCAAGTTATACCTGTTATCGCACTTGCGTCAATAACCCCCTACAACTTGAAACAATTTCCACACTTTGTCGCACTCGTCGACGCTGCCTTGGACGTAGGTTGTATCTTCTTTCTTCCACGATGCCGCTGGATGTGCTCTCCTTATCCTCTTGACCAGCATGTGCCGTGTCGAGGGTCGGGGTTGCCTCGCTGCCAGCTGTCATTAGTAGCCCCTCCTCCAGACTTACCCTGTATGCGCAGCGGTTTGGTGACTCGTCGCAACTCCGATGCGTGAAACTTGACAGGAGGGTTGGTCTTCAGTAAGTAGACCCCATGGCCCAGCTGTTTATCCACCTCGATGGGACCAACCCACTTAGGTGCGAGACCTGCGTGTAAACCTCCCATCTTATTACTGACTGGGTGTTTACATCGCAGGACTAGGCCTGGTAGAAAGCTCTGCATCTCTTCCATATCTTGAGCTTTCCCTGGGTAAGGGATCTCTTCTCAGCCAAAGCTTGCTTCTCCTTGATGTTCTGCTGCTGCTGCTGCTGCTGCCACTCCGCCAGGGAAACAGCTGCACCATCTTGATATGAAGTGGATGGTGGATGAATCTACCAGTCCCCAGTGCCGTGCAGCTGTCGACCAAGAAACATCTCTGCTGGGGAATAGCCGGTGACACGGTTGATGCGTCGTCGCAGGGCAAAGAGTGACTGCGGTATCTGACGGTCCCACAGTCGATGTTCTTTTTCTATTAGGTGGACTCGTAGCATCCTTTTCAGTTCCGTCATTCCGTCGGATTTGCCCTTGGGTTGTAGAAAGGAGTGGTCCAGTGCTCCACACCCCATTCCGTCGTCATTGGCTGCCACTTCCTCGACGTGAACTGACTCCCGCTGTCTGAGAGAATGCATCGTGGATAACCGTAGCGGCTGAATACCTCGTCTTGTATGGTAGTACTAATTAAGGGAGAAATTAGTGATCTAATAGAGGATATCAAGACAGATATGCAAGAAGCTATCTGGATGAGATTTAATATGGGATGGGTAGAGAGAAGGATGAAGAAAATAAATCTAGCGTTCGTATACTGCCGTCCTAATAGTTCCGTATACACAAATAACATCTTTTTGAAGAGCTATTGGTGGATATTAGTATGATAAGAGAGAAGTTTGCAGAAGAAGAGGACATGTTGCTATTTGGAGATTGGAACGCGAGAATAGGGGAACCGAGCCCAGTATATAGTAGGAAAGAAGGGAGGTGTATATTGAAAAGTAGGAGAAGTGAGGATAAAATTATAAACAGCTATGGGGAGAAGCTCTTAGAGTTGTGCGCAGCGGGGAATTTATATATTCTGAATGGATGGAAGGAGGGTGACAGTACTGGGAAACTAACCTATGATTCAGAGCAGGGTGGTAGTGTGATAGATATAGTTTTAAGCTCGGAAGGAGTGTTAGAGGATATTGTAAGGATGGAAGTAGGAGACTGGATTCAATCACACCATTTCCCAGTGTGGGTTCTGTTAAAAGGGGGGAGGAAAAGCATATAAGGAAAGAAGTTAAGATGAAGGATGAACTAGGGAGTGGGTATAATTAGTACAAATGGACAGAGAAAGTGGAACGGGATTGGGATAAGTTAGCAAAAGAGGAATTACACTTACTGAAATATGGATGGGAAGGAGCGCTAGAGGAGAATAAATTGATAAAGCTCTGGAATTGCTGCTGCATCCAATAAAGATGATAGCGCAGACGGAAGAAGGTGGGAGAAGAATAAAGAAAGAGGGAGAAGAATGGTTTAATAAAGAGTGTGAAGGAATGCGAAAGGGGGTGTTGGGAGCGTTAGGGGAGTATAGGAAAACAGGTGGGATCGCAGAAAGGGAGGTCTTCTGTAAGTTAAGGAAAGATTACAAAAAGAAAATTTGTGAGGTAAAAGAGGCGTGGTTAGAGGAACAAACGGAAGCCATAAATAAAGAATGTAAGTTGAAGACCATTGAAAAAGTTTGGGGAAGGATAAACAGAATAATTAAGGATGGAAGGAGTCTAGAGGAAACGAGTATTGAGAATGTACAGTGGGTGATCTACTTTAGGGAATTATTCGGGGGGAAGGGGGGTATGTTTGAGTGAGACGGGGGAAGAAGCAATTGGGAGGAATAGAAGAGTGGCAATTTACGAACTAGACAAGGAAATTGCAAGAGAAGAAACTTTGGGAGTGATAAGGAGAATCAGGGGCAGGTCGGCGGGGCCTTGCAATGGTATCAATAATAAGTTTTGGAAAGAAAATTAGCAAAATGGGACAATGATAGAGGGCATAGTTAAACTATTCAATAAGATTTTTGATGAGGGGAAGTACCCTAAGGAGTGGGAAACGGGAATTGTATGTCCAATATATAAGGGAAAGAGTAGCAAAAACAGTATGAATAATTATAGGGGAATATCTCTGTTAGATTCCTTAAGTAAAATTTATACAGGGGTGTTAGCGAACAGGTTAAGTGAATGGGTCGAAAGAAACGAAGTATTGTCAGATTACCAAGGGGGATTTAGAAAAAGGAAAGGAACAGTGAACAATATAATGACAGTGAAGACGGTTTTTGGAGAAGTATCTGAGTTTGTCAGGAGGTAAGATGTATGTAGCGGCAATTGACTTTGAAAAGGCTTTCGATGAGGTGAATAGAGGGGCTGTATTAGAGAAATTGGGGAGGTTGGGGGTTTCGGAAAAGATGATAAGGGCAGGGGATGCGATATATAACGTGGTCAGGGGCTGTGTAAAATTTGGAGACGAGAGGTTGAGTAGACTTTTATAGTCTCAGGTGGGTTTAAAGCAAGGGTGTAAATTATCGCCAATATTGTTTATTTTATTTATTAACGATATCTTGGATGGACACGGGGGAAACAACTGAGCCGGGCCTGTGATTAATGGGTTGGAGATACCGGGATTGATTTCTGCTGATGATGTGATGCTGATGACTCTAACTTCAGGGGGATACAGAGGACTTAAATGCAGTGTCGAATTTCGCAAAGAAATGGGCCTTGAAAATTACCGGGAATAAATCTAAAGTGCTAGTCGCCCAGGTACACAAAGGAAGGAAGGAGGATGGGAAATGGGTCGTGCAGGGTGAAAGGTTGGAGCAAGTAAGTTGGAATATTCAGGAGTCATTACTAACAGGAAAGGGACTGGGACGATCAAATTAGAAGAGCGAGAAGCAAACGTATGGCCGCCCTAGCCTCAGTCAAAAACTTGCTGGCTAAATTTCCGGGTATTAGTTATAAAACCTTGAGGTTAGTTTTAAAATCAGTGGTTTTTGGTAGGGTAATGTATGGGGCTGAAGTATGGGGTTTGGATGAGAAAAGAGTGGAATTAAGACGAATCATTAGTAATTTCGGTAAGGCGGTGATGCGGCTCCCGCAGTGCACAGCTAATGCAGGTATGGAAATAATATGTGGGGAAATTTTGGAATTTGAGCGTGTAAAAAGAATAGTTAAATATTGATGATTTTGAAAAGACAACGGCGAATCCAGGGGTCGGATTAATATGTGGGGAAATTTTGGAATTTGAGTGTGTAAAAAGAATAGTTAAATATTGGACAATTTGAAAAGTCAAGAAGGCGGGAGTGTGCTACAAGCCGCGTACGAAATACTGAAGAGCATTTATAAGGGATGCTGGCTAGAAACAATTAAAAGATTCCTGGAGATGACAGGCTTAGGGTATATTTGGGGGGAGGTGTGGAGGAAGACAGAAGCCAGAGGGCTGAAGGTGCTTGCGAGGAGAATTAGAGATATGCATAGGCAGAACTTATTGGAAGAGAGTAGACTAAGAAGTTCCCTTACGAGGGAAGCACCCCAGCTCGAACGGCTAAAACCGACTGGAAGTGCGCTTAACATACGAAGATATGTCTGTTCTACTACCCATAAAGGGCATTTATCTGTTAAACCCCGCGTTAGTGTACAATCAATGTTTGGAAGTTACGGCGTACAAAGATTGCAGAAACACAATTCGCAGCAGAAACTACCGTGCAACAGGCACTTCGGACAATTATAGTAACAAGAACCAAATGTGGTGCAGTATCATCTGACAAAAGGTTGAACACAATAGAAGATACTGTGTTGTCCTTCATTCGACGTCGAAGTATAAATGTGGAGTTTCAATGAAGTGATTAAAACACAGCTGAATGGAACAGTATGCATACTTAACGAGGGCAACATGTAGACATACTACATTATTTACAATGTTCCCGCATTACAATAATCCAAACTCAAATGCCACGGTGATCACGTTATCAAACGAAGCAACATTAACATCCACATCATAACCTGCTCTTTGCCATGCGTATGTTAACATAGGTCTGTATAGTTGGTTGTAGATGACGGAGTGAGGATGGATGATGTTGTATCGATCATGTAACGTGGCCTGCGTGGCATCTATTTGCAAACGTACAAAATCAACAAGACGTCTGACATAGAGCTTGTATTGCCTCAAAAAATATACATCGAGAGGTTGACAGTATTTGGTTGTCTTAGGTGGCAATGTGTTTAATGTAATATCTTTATTTGGAAAACATTCTTCAATGGCGCTGTAGTCTTTGTATCCTGACCAGGAATCGCAAAGTAATAGACCTCTCTAACCAACATGTTCAGCGAGGACCGAATTAAAAGAGCTCTTACCGGGCGAGTTGGCCGTGCGCATAGAGGCGTGTGGCTGTGAGCTTGCATCCGAGAGATAGTAGGTTCGAATCCCACTATCGGCAGCCTTGAAGATGGTTTTCCGTGGTTTCCCATTTTCACACCAGGCAAATGCTGGGGCTGTACCTTAATTAAGGCCACGGCCGATTCCTTCCAACTCCTAGGCCTTTCCTATTCCATCGTCGCCATAAGACTTATCTGTGTCGGTTCGACGTAAAGCCCCTAGAAAAAACACTTCATATGTGCTTTAGTCATTTTTCCACTTTTACTCGCTTCAACATGGATGTTCCGTGGACACATTGCTGTCAGTTTCTTTCCAACCTGCGGACCAAAGGTTCCATCCTTTTCTGCAGATAAATGTAAAGCTTGTTCGCTAAGTTGTCATTCATGGACACAGCCACATCAATTATGTAACTATGCGTAGAACTATGCACAGACATGTCCAGACTAACTGTTGATTTTTCCCCTGTTTGAAAGTGTTGCAGAAGACGTTAGTTCATAAATAAATTGGATCTGATCACTATTCCACACGCATTCCTTCATTATATTCCCGTCTTGAATAAACATGTTCATGTCTGCCACAAATGTTTCTGCTGTTTGTATAATAACATGCTCTTCTTCAATCTCTTTGCGAGCCATGAACATAGTGATATGTATGGGCGAAATATTATATTCGTCTTTGAAGGCCCTGACAAAATGCAACGAAGCTTTAGAATCGTCCTGATAAACTGCTCTAGTGGCCTTCAGAGCCCACGCTTGAATGCGCCAGTAGTGGACCACTGATCCATTATCTCTAGCTCTGTCAAATTGTGCTTCTACAGGCTCTTTTAAAGCCTTCAATTTTAATGTTTTGTTTCCCTTGAACAGACCTGGGTCTTGCCTTTTGCGCGTGACATAATATAAAAATACCTTGCAGTTTGATTTCGACCTAATGCAGCTATAACGCTTCATTTGTTTCTGATAAGAATTGTAACCGCGATTATAATAATCCTCATAAATGTTGTCCAATGTTCGGTCATCAATACTCCGTATCACACTTGTTCGTACACGTTTTGAGGGTGAAGGAGCGAAATCACTGTCATATGTAGTTCCTTCCGTTGCTGGATTGTCGGTACGGTTGGAACCCTCATACTCGTGTGCTGCTTCTTCTACGCCGTCCGCCTCACAGTTACCGACACATTGGAGAGTAATGGTATGTAGTTCTGTTACAGATCCATTGTATTTCTGGATCATATAACATGCATGCAAATGGCCCATCCTCCACTCCATTTACATCTTCGCTATCCAGTGTGTAGCGTCGGCGTATCCTTTCGCGCAGCAACTTCACAACATTCACAGGGTTGATTGGCTTCCACCTACTCATGTCGGACGTTTGTGTGTGCACTATACTACGACACACTGCAACTGACTAACAGGCATTGCGTGTACAGCTCCAATGCAGCGAGGACTGTGCGCTGACTGTCAGATGGCTCTGGCGACCGAACACGTACTTTTACAGATGAATGGCCTTGATATCTATTGACATAGGTACAACTGTATACTTTAAGCCCACTTTCTGTCGGTTTTGGCCGTTCGAGCCGGGGTACTTCCCTCGTTAGTGTTTTTAATATAAAGTTGAGGAAGTAACGGGGATAAATATTAGATATGTTGATAGGTTAAACAGGGGTGGGTTGGTATGGTGGCTGATGGTACTACATAAGAATAGGGGTTGGTTAAAAGGTAGTGATAAGACAGTATAAAATATATTATGTGGGGCAGTGAACGACGATTGTCACTTAATAGGTGAAAAAACAAGTAAGATAAGAAATAGTTTATTGAGTGCCAAACATCGGAAACTATTAGGAAAGGGAGATCAGCAGATTATTATAAGGGAAGACGGAGGAGAGTTGAACAGGTATCTATGTGCGATAAGAAAATCTTGTGAGAGAAAGATGAAAGAAGGAGAGTCATAGGGTGAATATGGGTATGTGTAAAGGATGGAAGTGAGAAGAGTGTATAAGGAGGCGGAATTGGAGGTGAGTTGGGGCCTTTTTGGTTAGAATGGTGGTGGTTATAAGTTTGGAGATGCATTGTGGTTTATGCTCGGTTTATGTTTGGTGATAAGTGTAATGGACGTATGTGCAGTGAATTCAAAGATAATGAAGTATAGCTTAGAGGGCATACGGGGATACGTGTTTGGAATGGTGGTGTGTGTTTATGGGAGGCTTGTTTAATAGTTTGAGGATATTTATTGGGTGGTGTTTATTTATTTATTTATTTATTGATGTCTTTATTTGTGGCGAAGTTAGGGCTCTTGGCCCTCTCTTACACTTAACCACATTATGCGGCTTAATACTGAATCCAAACTTAATATTCTAACTTAACACAGTGTATATAATGTAATATTAATATAACTTAATATAGTCTAATACTAAAAGATTACATCCTAAGTCTAAAATTAGAAAAATAATAAATTCAATATTAACTACTCCAGGTGGAATTCATAAAAAATAACTAATTTATGTAGACTTTTGGGAACTATTTACTCCAGACATTCACTCACACATTCACACATAACTACATGATATAGCCTACGTATTCAAGAGGAAATCTTTAGACTGTCTTTTGAAGGTAATTAATGAGGAACAATTTCTGATTTCAGGGGGTAAAGCATTCCATATTCTGGCGCCCGACACAAGGAAAGAATTACTGAAGGCAGATGTATGATGTGGAGGTATTGCAATTGTTGACCCAGATCGCGTGTCACGGTCATGAAAGGAGGATAGAAAACGGAAATTACTGGAGAGATATTCAGGTATATTTTCAGTCAAGAGTCGATAGATAAGGGTTGATACATGGTGATTCCTCTGCTGCTCTACTTTTAACCAAGAAAGTCGTGCATAAAAAGGGGATACATGCGAGGCAAAATTCAATGAAAAGATAAATCTAATGCAGGAGTTTAAAGCTCTCTGCAATTTCCTGTTTTGTTCACTGGTAGCATCCAGCAACACAACATCACAATAGTTAAAAATTGGAAGTATCAATGTTTGAACCAGTTTTATTTTTAAGTTGAGAGGTAATACGATCTGGTGAATCTTAAGGGGATGAAGTGATGAGTGAACTTTCCTGCATACGTTAGTGACATGCTCATCTCAGTTTAAAGTTTCATTTATAGTGACTCCAAGGCTTTTTACTGATTTACAGAGTGGGATAGCAACGCCATGTAGTTGAATGACTGGAATTTGTAGACTGTGTAGATGGGCAAGCGGTTTTCTCTGCCCTAGTATGATAGCTTAGCTTGTGTTTTCGTTGGGTTGATGGAGAGAGAATTCTCAGCTGCATAACAGCTGATCTGCTCTAAGTTTCGGTTCATATTTTCAATAGCTGCATTTATGTCATTTACTTTTGTGTGGCAGTAAATTTGAAGGTCGTCGGCATAGAGATGGTAGTTGCAGTTTTTCAACTTAGAAGAGATGTCATTCAAATATAAAATAAATAACAGGGGGCCGAGTATAGAACCTTGTGACACACCATTAACTTTGTACTTCCACTCCGTTCTCTTATCATTCATGACAACACACTGTCGTCGGTTATGGAGGTAGGAAGCGAACAATTTGAGAGCAGCGTGGCTAAGATGGAAGGAATGCAATTTCGCTATTAATATGTCCGTACTGATAGTGTCAAAAGCACTGCTGAAGTCTAGGGGAATGAGCACGGTCACTTTACGTTCGTCCATTGCTTTTCTTACGTCATCCGTAATTTTTAGAAGAGCAGTAGATGTACTATGTCCTTTTTTAAATCCAGATTGCAGGTGATCAAGTAACGAATGGTGCATCAAATATTGGAGCAGTTGTTCATGCATGAGTTTTTCTAAGACTTTCGAAAGTGAAGAAAGTATACAGACAGGTCGATAGTCAGATGGAGAATTTGCTAGAGATTTTTTTGATACTGGGAAAATTAAGGCATCCTTCCAAACAGTTGGGAAGTAGCCTTCCGAAAGACATGAGTTGCATATGTGGGTTAAAATTGGCAGTACTACATCTATCAAGGTAACGACGAAGGATATCGGGATGTCGTCCACTCCGATTGCTCGCGATTTGATTGATGTTAGTTTTCTTCTTATATCGTTTTCATTTACTTTACGAAATTCAAACAAACGCCGTTGTGGCAACGGAGTAGACTGGAGAGAATTTATTGTTGTTTGTATAATATGAGGGTGGGTATTAACAATTTCTCTAGTAAAGTGGGCATTTAATTCATCTGGATTTATGTCATTTGTATTGGAGTTTGTAGTTTGCCTGCCAATACCTACGGATCTGAGTTGTTTCCAGGTACTTTTTGTGTTCAAGTTACTGGCTAATTGTTGGAAGTACGCATATTTTTTGTTTCTGATTATTTGTTTAACTTTATTTCTAAGCACACGGTACTTTTCAAAATCTTCAGTTGATAATGTCTGGTTGTAACATCTGTGTAGTGCATCTCGTTCAGCCATTGCGGACTTAATGTCATTATATAACCATGGAGCAGCTTTGCGAGTCACCCTAGCAGTACGTTTAGGTACGTGTTTGTTATACAAGCCCAACAATAATGTGTTAAACCTCTTTACTTTTTCGTCATTGTCAGTCAAGTGCAGTATTTCGTCCCACGGGCAGAGATTAGCATCTTGTATCAATTGTTGAGGATTTAACTTTTTGATGTCTCTATAGGTTATCCACTTCGGCATTGTTTTGGGAACTTTCAAAGAATAAGCTAAATATATGAGATCGTGGTATGATATACCAGGTACAGAAGTTTGTCCGTGTTTCAGTATTTTCTGAGGATTGTTTGTGATAAGTAAATCTATTAGAGTGTGTGAGGATCCGTTAGCCGCGTGCACGTGGTAAGTGGAGTTAAGTGGCAACACTGACATGTTACAAGAGGTAAATATGTTCTGTAAACGATTTGCTTCAACGGAGTCTATTAACAGGTTTGTGTTAAAGTCGCCAAATATGAGTACATGTTCGTAGGTAGGTACGAGTCTTAGTAACTTTTCTTCGAAGTCGGTGAAGTTTCCTGCTTTTGGTGGTTTGTAAACAACTCCAATCAGTACTTTAGTCTTATCAACAGATAGTTCTACAAACATACACTGACTGACAGAGCAAATGAACACCAAGAAGGAGTGGTCAGAACTTTATGCCAATTGCAGGGTAGACTGACGTCACTGAGGTATGCAAATGATGTGAAATGCGCCGCTGTGCTGCGCACGTAGCGAACGATAAATGGGACACGGCGTTGGCGAATGGCCCACTTCGTACCGTGATTTCTCAGCCGACAGTCATTGTAGAACGTGTTGTCGTGTGCCACAGGACACGTGTATAGCTAAGAATGCCAGGCTGCCGTCAACGGAGGCATTTCCAGCAGACAGACGACTTTACGAGGGGTATGGTGATCGGGCTGAGAAGGGCAGGTTGGTCGCTTCGTCAAATCGCAGCCGATACCCATATGGATGTGTCCACGGTGCAGCGCCTGTGGCGAAGATGGTTGGCGCAGGGACATGTGGCACGTGCGAGGGGTCCAGGCGCAGCCCGAGTGACGTCAGCACGCGAGGATCGGCGCATCCGCCGCCAAGCGGTGGCAGCCCCGCACGCCACGTCAACCGCCATTCTTCAGCATGTGCAAGACACCCTGGCTGTTCCAATATCGACCAGAACAATTTCCCGTCGATTGGTTGAAGGAGGCCTGCACTCCCGGCGTCCGCTCAGAAGACTACCATTGACTCCACCGCATAGACGTGCACGCCTGGCATGGTGCCGGGCTAGAGCGACTTGGATGAGGGAATGGCGGAACGTCGTGTTCTCCGATGAGTCACGCTTCTGTTCTGTCAGTGATAGTCACCGCAGACGAGTGTGGCGTCGGCGTGGAGAAAGGTCAAATCCGGCAGTAACTGTGGAGCGCCCTACCGCTAGACAACGCGGCATCATGGTTTGGGGCGCTATTGCGTATGATTCCACGTCACCTCTAGTGCGTATTCAAGGCACGTTAAATGCCCACCGCTACGTGCAGCATGTGCCGCGGCTGGTGGCACTCCCGTACCTTCAGGGGCTGCCCAATGCTCTGTTTCAGCAGGATAATGCCCGCCCACACACTGCTCGCATCTCCCAACAGGCTCTACGAGGTGTACAGATGCTTCCGTGGCCAGCGTACTCTCCGGATCTCTCACCAATCGAACACGTGTGGGATCTCATTGGACGCCGTTTGCAAACTCTGCCCCAGCCTCGTACGGACGACCAACTGTGGCAAATGGTTGACAGAGAATGGAGAACCATCCCTCAGGACACCATCCGCACTCTTATTGACTCTGTACCTCGACGTGTTTCTGCGTGCATCGCCGCTCGCGGTGGTCCTACATCCTACTGAGTCGATGCCGTGCGCATTGTGTAACCTGCATATCGGTTTGAAATAAACATCAATTATTCGTCCGTGCCGTCTCTGTTTTTTCCCCAACTTTCATCCCTTTCGAACCACTCCTCCTTGGTGTTGCATTTGCTCTGTCAGTCAGTGTATATTCAGTTAAGGTGTCAGTAGATAATGTCGAAGTTTGCATAATCTTCCCCGTTAAATTGTTTTTGTAGTATAGAGCTACTCCTCCTCCACGGCGGTTCGGTCTATTGTGAAAAACTGCATTAAATCCTTCTATATTTACCGAGTTGAGAGGGACCGAGTCCTTCATCCAACTCTCACTAATTGCTACAACATTTGCCATGCTTCCTTCAAAAATAGCTTTCAGCTCAGTGTGATGGGCAATTATAGACTGAGCATTGACATGGGCACACAGTAATGAGCGGGGAAAGGACGAGAATTCTCTCTCCAGGTGACTGCGGGCGGGGTGAGAGGGGGTCAGGGAAAGAAAAATTGTGGGAGGGTTCAGTATCAATGTGAAGGTTGTTTACCCTGCCCAGGGAGAAAGCTACGTTATTACCTGTGTTAGCCATAATCAAAAATAAACAGAGGGCAACTTACCATGGTTTCCTCTTGCCTACGTAAGCCACATGAATCATTTAAACATTCACTCACACTAAACTTATAATAAAACCACTTATAATTAAAACGTAAATCCATGAGTCATGTACTCTACTAATCACCTAACCCTGAAATAACAGCATTTAGTTCCGCTTTAGTGGTCACAGTGACTTTGTTTTTGTTTTTGCCTAGGACTACGATTCTTCCTTCCTGGGTCCAAACGTTACGCACTCCGAGCTGGTCTCGGGCTTGATTTAACAGATCTTTTCTAGAAGCAGTCAATGACTCCGTAACCAATAGTTTGGTGCCTTTGAAGAGCTTCTTAGCGCGCCAGACACGATCGCGAACTTGAAACCGGACGAATTTGACTATAATCGGCCTGTTTCCCGAGGTCACAACTTCCGCAGCTGATCTGCGTATAGGTCCCAATCTATGACAGCGATCGATGTCATCCATCGATAATTCCACTTGTAGGTAAGATTTTACTGTCTCTATCACTTTGGCATAGACATTCTCAGCCGGTTCTTCTTTCACCCCGTGTATGAGTAGACAGTTCCGTTTACTATATTGTTCGGCTTCGTCAGCCCTGGCTTCGTGCTGGTCAAGACGCTGTTGAACAACTAGTAACTCCTCCTTTACACAAGAAATTTCCGCCGAGGTGTACTGGCGAAAGTCTTTGAACTCGGAACAGAGGGAAGACAGATTTTCATCGGCGCGGTCGTTAGTGTTGGCAGCCCTGCTGGCACTGGCTGATGTCAACTGTTCCAAGCGAGCTTGGAACTCATCCATCCGTTTAACAAACTTTGTTTCAAAGTCCGACACACGCTTATTTACACTTTTTACGGACATGTTTTTACTAGAACTAGACGTCAGTTGTCTGGTGTAATTACTGACATACACTCGTCGGACCTGTCTGCTAATTATCTTGCTAATTCAGGTGGTAACACAGAGCTCTCCTACACAACACACACAGCACGCGCCATCTTGTAATTTAGTGGTAAATTTATGGTAAATTTAATGGTAAGTGGAGTACTGGAGATGTGTTCATACTTGAGAAGGTAGAATTTTAGCCTGGAGGTTAACCCCTCAGCGTCGCAGCCATTTTAGGAGCTTTCTACCCCTCGGCCGGATGAGATTTCAACTATGCGCGAATGAAATACACTGATTCACCTAAAGCCTTACTACAAGTATAAGAGTAGCCCGATATTCACGAAATTTTGAATTCCTTATGATAGAACTATGTACTGTACATGCAGATAATGACATAATTATTTCACATTACCTTATTAATTTAGTTTCATGTGATAGAATTCGAAGCACTCTTCGAGACAGAGACCCACGTCACACTCCTGGCAGCAGTATGCCGACGTCGTCCTTTTGCCGTGTTTTGAACACACGGTACAACGTATCTGAGGTTTGTATTTCTCACCCTTGGGTGATAATTTCATGATGAAATGTCTTTCCTGCAACCTTGGAACTGGATGCGCGCTGGCCTTGAATATTTCGTTCCCCGGCTGAGCGAGCTTATTATGTAAACAAACCTTCCTCCAGCTGAACCCGATAAGATAGGCCTAACTGCTCAGTGTTTGTCCTTGTGACTTGTCTGGATATTATTAGAGAATTTAGGAATCCGAATTCACTGTTGAAACTTCCCTTTGACCTGTAAAATTATCAATAGTCTCCTACAAGAAATGTCCAAGTACTGGTTCCTCCTCATCGTCACTCTCATCATTTACCACTGCATCCGCCACCGCCGCATCATTTATTTCATAATCACTGCTGCTAATACTGTCACTACTACTTCCGACTAAACTTTAATCTAAATTATACAATATTTCAAGCACATTACTGTCAGTCAAACCACGGCTGAGCGCAGCGCGTCACACGGACTGATGAAGCTGCAGCGAGACAGAACGCAGCAGGACGAAACTGAATGACGGGAATAACATTCATGACGAAACAAACCAACTCGATACATATTTCAGATAAAGGTCGAGACATCGTCTTTCAAGCGAGATATATACCATAAACAACTGGTTCTCGTATCGTATGACAGAAAGCAGCACTAACTGATGCCTACACAGAGCGCTCGTGAAGAGTTACGTAAATGTTACAAGCTGAGAAATAAAGGTAATATGATAAATAATTCGCACTATCAATGTATAAAATGGAGCAAAGAAAATCACGCGACCGAGCGAGTCGGCCGTGCGCGTAGAGGCGCGCGGCTGTGAGCTTGCATCCGGAAGATAGTAGGTTCGAATCCCACTATCGGCAGCCTTGAAGATGGTTTTGCGTGGTTTCCCATTTTCACACCAGGCAAATGCTGGAGCTGTACCTTAATTAAGGCCACGGCCGCTTCCTTCCAACTCCTAGGCCTTTCCTATCCCATCGTCGCCATAAGACCCATCTGTGTCGGTGCGACGTAAAGCCCCTAGCAAAAAAAACATCACGCGAAAAGACAAATTTCTCTCATCATTTCTTTATTTTATTACGTGGGAAAGAATGAAGGAAACAGGCTTTAAAAAAAGCAGAGATTACTAGTACTGAGACTTACTTCACAAATATTTACCCTTGCAAAAACAACTACATTTTAACGATCTTCATTCTTATTTTACAACAATGATAAACCCCAATATTTCTTCTTGGAAACAAAACAATTTGCAAATCCATAACTCCAAAACTCTTTGCGCTATAGCTGCAAATGCGAAACCATGTATGGGTCTATACCACGTATAGAGGTCGGCGCTGAGGGGTTAAGTATGACCAAGCTAGAACGAAGAGTATTGACTTGGTGAGTTAGTGAAGTAGGTGAATTATGTGGTATTTTGCAACTGTAGAGGGCTTAATAAATTTAATTTTGTGTGGCTATTACTAGCGGATTGCAGCCGTTGTAAGGCAGACCCTCCGATGAGGGTGGACGGTATCTGCCATGTATAGGTAACTGCGTGTCATTGTGGTGGAGGAGAGTGTTATGTGTGGTGTGTGAGTTGCAGGGATGTTGGGGACATCACAAACACCCAGCCCCCGGGCCATTGGAAGTAACCAATTAATGTTAAAATCCCCGACCCGGCCGGGAATCGAACCCGCGACCCTCTGAACCGAAGGCCAGTACGCTGACCATTCAGCCAACGAGTCGGACTGTAGAGGGCTTATTGATTGTGATATGGCAGGTTAGTATGTAATTGTTGACTAGCAGTGTACAGGATTCCAGTGGGACAGGTCAGTGATCAAGGAATGCGAGCATATGCAGTTTTCTCACTATGTATATACAGTAAGGGATAGTAAGGAGTGATGGGGAAGGAAGAGCGGGACATACCCGTAAGAGGATGGGGTAGGACGGGCCTACCCCATATATGTAAAAGAGAGATATATGCGGAACGAGGAGGGGGAGAGGCGGGGTACAATAGGAGAGGGGTTTCAGCCTCACATGGCCGGCTGCAAAAGGAAGGGTGAGAAAGCTGCAATGTCATCTGGTAGGGTTTGTTGGGGTCTTCCGTTTGGCCCCACGGATAGGGCCGGTCGTGTCATCACTGGCGGGGCGGCCTTTTTCTCACCAGGGGTGATGACACGGCCGGACAGCAGTAGTAGTAGGTTGTTAGTTTATTTTTGATTTTATTTTTTCTCTTAATATCAAGCGGGGTCGATGGATGTGGCATGTAAGGACTGAGGATGACTGCTGTGGTGAACCTCCCTAGGAAGTGTCACGTTTCCGGAGTATCTGATGGACCTCATGGCATGCCCAAGGAGTCTCGTGTTTTTCTTTTTTCCCTTTGTTGAAAGTTGTTTGCATTATGAACATGTATTTGGGTTGAACGCCTGTTATGTTCAATAATAAATACTAATACTTAAATACTAATACAACCAACTCGCTCACCCTTTCACCATCCTACCCTTGAAGACATCATTCGATACATCACCATCACCCTCTTTAACATTCATCCACTCCATCGCCCCATGGTCCTCACTGAACCGCAAGCCGCGGCCAACCAAACCCTTCATATGCACTTTCAAACTTACCACTCTGGCCTCATCACCCATCTCGACTTCACCCCCTTGAGTCCCTAGTTTGATCATGGGTAGAGTCCCCTCCGGTTCCCGGTCTCCTAAGCACATTATCGTATTCACAAAAAACGCACGCACAAGATGCTGTCAATTGTGTACACTGTTTTATTTACAAATTATATACATATCACACGCACACACACACACACACACACACACATTAATGAACCACCATCTTGAACTGAATCGAAGGGAAGAAAAAAAAGAAGTAAAAGAAGAAGAAGAAGAAGAAGAAGAAGAGTGTCACATATTTTTTTTTTGCTAGGGGCTTTACGTCGCACCGACACAGATAGGTCTTATGGCGACGATGGGATAGGAAAGGCCTAGGAGTTGGAAGGAAGCGGCCGTGGCCTTAATTAAGGTACAGCCCCAGCATTTGCCTGGTGTGAAAATGGGAAACCACGGAAAACCATCTTCAGGGCTGCCGATAGTGGGATTCGAACCTACTATCTCCCGGATGCAAGCTCACAGCCGCGCGCCTCTACACGCACGGCCAACTCGCCCGGTGACTGTCACATTAGCGTGTCAACCAACTACAGAACACTACCAACACAACACGAGTTCACAAAGGCCTACCTAACTCGACCAACGTCTCTCTCTAACAACTCAACAACCCAGGACTGTATCTTTATATTCCTTTCCTGGGCGGGTTTCTAGAAAAATATGACCAACATATCTTCTCGAGTCTCCTATAACCTAAGTACAAATGGATAAAACATTTTGTAAAGCTCCGGTAGTGAATAAGAGTGTAAGTGGAAATCAGAAGAAAATGAAAGTGATACTGGAAAATATGTCTGTAAAACAACTTCAAGACGAACTCGCAAAACGAAATCTTCTGACAAACGGGGGTAAGAGAAATTTGAAGACACAGCTACAAGAAGAACTCATTAAAAACGGTGTGAAGATCCCGAAAGGTTTTTTTATCGAGGTGGAACAGCAACCGGACTCGTCGTCGGATGAGGTAAATATGACCACAATGTGTTCCAACATAATCGCATGATACAGACACTCAATTCCGCCTTAACAGAACAGATTTCACAAGTTAACAGAACAGATTTCCGAACAAATTTCAAAAGTAGACGACAAGATTTCTCAAGTGTATACGCAGGTTTACAAGGCAGAACAGTGCCTAGAATAAAAAATTTCAACCGTAGATGATATAATTTCGCAGATAATTTCCCAAATTAGCGACGTCACTAATCAATTAACGCAGCAGATATCGGACATCAGGTCAAAACTGGGGCAGGTTGAGCAGATCGATAGTAGGGTAAGCCAGCTGGAAGGGGACATCTTGAAACTCAAGGAAGAGTTGGAAATCCAGGCTTCCAGCATCAAACAATAGGTTGAGGGGAGAATTTCTACCATCGAGGGAAATTTTTGGAGCCGTACTTCTTCCATCAACGGAACGTTAGTTCGACCATCACGGGAGATGTTCAGAATACGAGAGAGAACATCCTTCATGATAGATTAAATCGAACAGGAACTATCACCATGCCTTCAACCCCCTCAAACCTAACCGGCAATAGAGGATTCCTAGAGCCGAAGGGGATTAAAGGGAGCCTTACGGAATTCCGCGGGAGACTGAAAGGGACCCCGACTAACTTCATCGAGGGATCGGTCAGTCTACTAGGAAGGAATAATCTACCGGAGGGCATTTTCGTTCAACTCGTCACACACCAGTTAAGGGGGCAAGCTGCTACTTGAAGGGCTTGAACTGAAACTGGACTGACATCAATAGGGAATTCCTTGTTAGGTTTAATTCCGAAGGGGTGAAGAGCTCTGTGAAAAGGAATCTACTGACTGATGCACAACCCGCCGGCATGGGAGCTAGTGCGTTCGTCCTCCAGAAGTATCAGCTCTTCAAGCGGCTGCAGCCTGAAGGAAACGAGAAAGAGATCCTACCAGACATCGTACAGCTACTCCACGACAAGATTAGACCCCTAGTGAACGTATCACAACCGAGATCCTTTGATGATCTGCGTATAATCATTGCCCAGTTGGAAGAAGAACACAAGAGTAAACCCACGGAAGAGACTAGCTCGGTTAGGAAATTCTACCAGTGTGGAAGAACGGGACACCTGAAGACCAAATTCCAAACTCTGGCGTCGGAACTCTAGGTCCGACCCATTCTGGATTGAGGAGGAATGGGATCGGGAACAGAAATGCTTCTCAAGACCCGACAGACAAGCAATCCTAGTCAAGTAGGAAAGGTATTGGTCAGATTGTAAGCAGAACAGACCAACTTCACCCAGCTATCATCTTGAGGATAGGCAACGGGAATTTTTCAGCCATGCTCGACAACCAAGCAACCAACCAACCCATTCATGATGGGACAGTTGCCAGATTCAACATGGCGGTAAACAGTGATCTAGTTTTTCTCCGAGTGAAATGTTCGATAATAATATGTATGCGATGTGCAATGGAACTAAAGACGGAAGTAATGATATTATTAATGCTTGTTATGCATGCATGTCTTTAGAATACATTTGGTAGCGAAGTGTCGGATACGGCAGACGATCTCGTTTCCGATAACCTCACTTCGGACTCCTAGTATTTGAGGTTCAGGATAAGGTATCTGGAATTTGAACTACCATCTAAAGATGAAATAATCAAAACGTTATCCATTGATCTAGAAAATGCAATACTCGAGTTGATAAACAAAATAATTTTGAAATGCCGAGACAATGCGGAAGTGATTTTGTAGAGGTTAAGTCGAAGCATTTTAGGCATATCCGGAAAAATGTTGCATTTAAATATACCGTTAGTAATAATTTAGTAACACAAAACAACTTTCAAGTGTTAGAATCAAATGATCAAGAGGTAAACGTAGTGTGTGACTCAGCCGCAGTGCCGAAAAGACAAAGAAAATCCCGTCGGGGACCGAAACAGAAAGAAGCTCGTACAGCAATAGTGGGGACTCAATGATAAGAAATGTCGGACCCGACGTTGAAGAAGGTATTGCGTACTGCTATCCAGGCATACCAGTGGGTCAACTTGCAGAACATGAGAACAGTGGTAGCACGAATGACATAATGGCCGAGACTGATAAACTTATTACTGCGATATAGAGGTGGTTTCCAGCGGGAAAGCTTTGTCTCAGTGGCGTTTTATATCGGCACGATGGTGATTATCGTTAGATAGATGCTGTAAACTTCACTCCTGACTGGTTATGCCGTAATGGAGATGTCCTTTTTGTCGATACTAATAGTTGGCTTAAAGACAGTGATTTTTGAAAAGATGGGCTACACCTTAACAGAAACGGAATCTCTAAGTTTGGCAAGCTTCTCAATAGAATATCTAGAAGAATGCTCTCGGGAAACTAATTAAGAAAATGAGGGGTGTTGGAAATACTAATGGCCAAAACTTAAGTGATAGTGTAAATGCTTCAGAAAGTATAACCTATATCAGCAATGAAATACAACATGTAGATAGGGAATCAGTTCGCAGAGGTCAGGTACACAATACTAAGAAAGCACCAAAAAGGTAAGATGAACACTTTAGAGGATACGATCAAAATGTAAATGGACTTCGAAGCAAACTAACTGAAATTAGAATTTCTTCATGTTTAGCTGACTACGACTTCATGATATTAACTGAAACAAATTTAAATGGTGAAATTAGTGATGAGGAACTCGGACTCGAAACATATTCTATTTTCAGATACGATAGGTCTTCTTTAACGAGTATGAAGGCATCCTATGGGGGTGTAATTATCCGTATTAGCAAGAGGTTTAAACCTAATCTGATACCGTGCATTAGCACAGTTGAACAGTTGTTTGTGTTCCTGACTTTTAACACCACAAAGTTAATCCTTGGTGCTGTATATATTCCACCCAGGTCTCCTGTCCAAAAATATTTTGAACATTGCATTGCTGTTGAAAAAATATGTCAAAACTCGACAACCATTTACTGCTCCTTGTTGGTGACTACAATCTACCTCATCTTAATTGGCTAGTAAATGAAGAAACATTTTCTAGCCTGGTGTCAATAGGTAACCACGCGGTGCAGTCCAGTTTAGTTGTGGACACATTTTCTTATCTCTGTTTAAATCAGTTTAATGATATCCCAAATTTTCTGCATCACTTTCTCGATTTGGTTTTCAGTAACTCCAGTTCCATTGAAGTAAAAACTAGTAATGAATGTATTGCCCCCTCGATAGACATCACCCAGCATTACACATTTCTTTATCTATAAATGAGCTATACACTTCTTTACCTGCTGATAGTTTTTATTTTGATTTTTTGAATGGTGACTATAATGGACTAAACTGTTACCTGTCACAGTTCAGTTGGAAAGTAAAAAATTCGTGTCCTCATTCCGAGGTGGCGCAACTCTTTTCAGGCACACCCCAATGGTGGTGAGCTGCATGCACCATTTCAACCACATACCAGCCCTCCTGCCATTTTTAAATTTCTGGCAGTACCGGGAATCGAACCCGGGCCCCTGAGGACGGCAGCTAATAACACTAACCGTTACGCTACGGAAGCGGACAGTTGAAAGGTGATGTTTCAGAATGTATCAATTGATAAAGCAGTAGAAAACTTCTATTCATACTACATTATGGCATGGAATTTTACATCCCTATATGGAATTATAAGACTCCCAAATTCCCAAAGTGGTGTAATCATAAATTGAAATCACTGACTATTGACAAGAAGAAAGCACACAAGCGGTACAAAATATCAGGTCTCAATAGTGATTATCAGCATTTCTCGAAATTAAGAAATGAATGCAACTCTGAATCCAATTCTTGCTATACAAACTATGTCTCCAACTGTGAACGCAGTATTGCTTCCAATCCACAGAAATTCTGGCAATATCTAAGTTCTAAAAGGTCATGTAATAATATTCCTTCAACAGTGCATCTTAATGAAGTTACAGCAGATACTGGAGAAAGCATCGTCAATCTGTTTGCTAAACACTTTTCATCTGTTCATTCTTCTTATCAGAATAGCAATAGTTTGTCCCATGATTATCTTTTCTCTGTCAATCTGTCAGTTATAAACATAAGTAAGGCAGAAATTTACAATAAACTGATATCTCTGGAATTAAAGACAACTGTTAGGACCTGATGGTGTTTCAGCTTAACTGCTCAAGTGCTGCTCATTTATTTTATGTGAAGCACACTCTTATCTGTTCAACTTATCATTAAACCAAGGTGTTTTCCCAGACGAATCGAAGAAAGGATTTGTTAGTCCACTTTTCAAAAATGGTGATAAAACTGGCATCAAACAATATAGTTCAATTACAATTTCTTTTCATATTTCCAAAAATTTTGACTCAATAATTCCTGACAAGATCACGCCTCTCTTTAGAAACTTCATCCTTGATGAACAACATGGATTCTTTTCAGGACGGTCAACCTGTAGCGACTTTCTTTCATTCTATCACTTCCTCTTCGATGCAATAGAGAACCACTTTCCGGAGAACTGCATTTATACAGACTTCTCGAAAGCTTTTGACACTGTTGACCATGATATCTTGCTGCAAAGAGAAGGTTATGAAATTAATGGGCCTCTCCTCTCCTGGTCTGAATCGTATCTTAAATATCACCTGCAGATTGTTAAAATAAGGAATCATTTTTCTGCGCCTGTTATTGTTACCAGTGGAGTTCCTCACATGTTTCACCTTGCGCGCTTACTTTTTACTCTCTACATTAAAATATACTTAAGAATTCTGAATTGCTTTTGTTTGCTGATGATGCAAAAAATGTAAGCAAATTAATTGCCCACGTGATTGTTTAAAACTTCAAGAAAATTTACATCATCTGGACAAGTACTGTCTTTAAATGGGTTGAAACTTAATCATGAATAATGTAAAATAATATAGTGTTTTAAAACAAGAAGAAAATATCATTTCACTACAAATTTAGTAATAACACATTCTATCTCCTGTTTCACAAGTTACCGACCTTGGTGTTTTATTCAGTTATAACCTAAAATTTAATGAACGTATTCAAAATATTTGTAAGAAATCATTACAAAAACTGGATTGCATTACCAGATATGCCAGAGAATTTTCAAACTTAGCTACCTATCGATTGCTGTATGTATCTATGGTACGCCCTATACTAGAATACTGTACACCTGTACTGGACCCTTCTCATCAGACCTCTATCCATAGAATAGATTCAGTACAACATACATTTCTTCGTTTATATTCATTTAGAGCTGGATTCTCATATGGAAATATTGATTATACAGCCCTACAACAGTCTTTAAATCTGCATAGTTTGTAACAACGCCGTGAATTCCTGGTTACACTTTTCAATTTTAAATTGCTTCGCTCCTAGGTGAAATGCCCACAACTCCTTGAAAAAATTAACCTACATGTACCAGACAGACGCACGAGGTTTAAGAATACATTGTCTACAAATTGGTATAGAACTAATTATGCATTTAATGGGCCAACTGAACGAATGTCATTACTTCTAAATAAAGTGGATATTGATATATTTGACTGCTCATTGTCAAAATTTAGAAATCACATACATAATCTCCAGAAGTGACCATTAATTTCCTGTGTTTACTTGTAATATAACCTGTGTATATATCTTTACATATTACATTCTTCTTATACTCCACTGACCTTCTTTCAGTGTGTTTTGTTTTGTTTATTTCTCTCTGTTGTTTGTAAAAAGGCATTACCGTTAATAAAATATTGTTATTGTTATTATTACTACCGTTCATGAAGTCTCACCCTCTCGGACGGATAGTGGGAGCAGCGGATGGGGTAACCTATTCCATCCAAGGACGGACTAACCTAACCGCTAAATACATGGATCTGCCTATTGTAGTTAACGTGTCAGTGATTCAGAACCTAATACCTGAAATTATATTAGATTATGACTTTTCGATAGAATACAAAGTTATCCTAGACTATGCAGCTCATTAGGTGTTTTTGAAGAAAAAAACAGACATCTGAGGGTCGCCTGGCACGATGGAAATCTCCGGACAAGCAATGATGTGGAAGTCGACGTAGACCTGGGAGATATCAGGTTAACGCATCTTCAACCAGGTGAAGGTATGAAGCCGAGACACGCCTTCAAGGACTTTCCAGAAGTCATCACCAATAATATAGGACGGACTATCACTGTAACGCACACAACTGAATGCAGCACTTTCTCACCCATCAAGCAACGCCCATATCCAATCAACCCGGGTAAGCGCAACTTCGTCATTTAGAATATTCAAGAGATGGAAGGGCAAGGTCTCACCGAACCCTCTCCATCCTGTTGGGCTTCGCCTATACTCCTACCGAAGAAGAAGAATGGGGGGGGGGGTGGTATCGAATGTGTGTGGACTTACGCAAGTTGAACGATAAGGCCGTTAGTGACGCCTACCTGATGCCTGACCCGAAGGACTCGCTGAAATAAGTAAGTGGGTCTAGGGTTTTCAGCATGCTGGATATCCATTCCGGATAGTTGCAACTCGAGGAAAGTTCTAGACCACTGGCTGCCTTCATGACACCGAGAGGATTGTACCAGTTTAGAGTAATACCATTTGGACTGAAGAATGCTCCTGTAACCTTCAAGTGACTGATGGATAAGTTATTGTCAGGATATGTCGGAGATTACTGCCAAGTGTATCTCGACGACATTTTAATTCACAGCAAGAAATTTCAAGAACACCTCGTACATTTGAAGAAAGTGCTGGAACGACTAAAACTTCATGGACTGACTTGCCAACTGGAGAAGTGCCACTTCGCCCAGGCCTGCGTAGAATATCTTGGCAATATCCTAACATCAGAAGGTTTAGAAAGGCAACCGGAGAAGAATCGAGCTATCCAAGAATCTGAACTCCCGTAGACCAAGCGGCAAGTACGTCAGTTCCTTGCCTTGTGTGGATGGTATAGCAGCTTCTTGCGACATTTTGAAAAGAAGGCAACACCACTCACCGATCTACTCCATAACAACCGCCCGTTCCGATGGACCAGCAAGGAAGCGGCAGCACTCAAAGGCATTAAGGCTGCAATCTGCAACGCTCCTGGTCTAGCCCACACCGACCCTCAACAGAAGATGTGACTGCACGGACGCCAGCGATTCCAGCTTAGGAGCAGTGTTATTCCAGGAGAGGAATGACGGCGGAAGGGACATCATCGAGTATGCCAGCAGAAAGCTATCTCCCACCGAACAATGCTACTGCACAGCCAAGAAGGAAGCTTTAGCCATAGGTGAATTCAGAGGCTACTTGGAGGGTAGGATTCCAGCTGTACACCGATAACGCAGTTCCCAAATGGTTGAACTCGGTCTTTGGGTCACAAACTAAACTGATTCGATGGGCCCTGTTAATCGCAGAAATTGATTTTGATGTGTGTCACGTCCCAGGATCTACAAACCTAGGAGCAGACAGTTTATCTAGGCATCCGGCGATGGAACCTGAAGTTAGGACACAATTGTCGAGAGGGACTTTCCACAAAATCACCACAGCGAACCCAATGAACCCGTAATTACGATCATCAAGAAGGAAATCTGGGAGTAATCAAGCAATGGCAAGAACAAGACAAGGCAAAGGAACTAGACGCAGTGGATTAGGAGACAGAACACCGATAGTCGACTCGACACGAGGGAATTCATTATGTGCTACAAGAACTACCGGGTTGACGGAGGTCTCTTAATGTAGAGATCGCACCTCTCCGACACGCCAGCAGTAGTGTTGATCCCTAGACAGCACACGACGGACATCCTCGAGAATTTCCACGACAGCACGGAAGTCGGATATGAAGATAAGGAGATGAAGAGACATATCAGTCTATCCGACAAAGATTCTTCTGGGTCAACATGCGAAAAGACATCCGTGACTATGTGAAAGGGTGCTTCGTCTGCTCCTGCACCGAGGCGAGCAACGGGAAGGCAGATTCCAGTCAGCGAGGGAGACGGCCCCAGCGACCTTGGGAGGTCATAACCATGGACTTGATTGGTCCTCACCCTTGAATCCCCAATGGGTAGAACAGGACTCGTAGTAATCACCGACCTCTTCACAAGATGGAATGAAGCCTTTCCGATACCAGAAGCCACGGTGGAATGCATTCCCAGTATTCTACAGGATGAGGTATTCCGCCGCTACGCTTATCCACGGTGCATTCTATCAGACAACGGGAGTCAGTTCACGTCAAGGAAGTGGCTGCAAATGATGACAGAATGCAGTTGTAGAGCACTGGACCACCCCTAACTACAACCCAAGGGCCAATCCACCGGAACGACGGAACCAGGAGCTAAAGTGGATGTTACGGGTCCACGTAATAGAAAAGGAACATCGACTGTGTGGCCGTCAGATACCGCAGTCACTCTTTGCCCTGCGAAGACGCATCAACCGTGTCACTGGCTATTCCCCAGCGGAGCTGTTTTTTGGTCGATAGCTATACGCCACCGGGGATTGGAAGATTCGCCCACCACTCACTTCTGGTCAAAATGATGGAACTATTTCACTAGCAGAGTGGCAGCATAAGCAGCAGGAGGACATCAAGGAAAAGCAAGCATTGACCGAGAAGAGATCCCTTACCCAGACCAAGGCTCAAGATGTCGATGAGACGCAGGTCTTCCTACCAGGCCAACAAGTACTGCGACGTAACCACCCAGTCAGTAATAAGATTAGAGGGTTTTACGCAGTTCTCGCACCTAAGTGGGTTGGTTCCGTCATAGTCGATAAGCAGCTGGGCCATGGTGCCTACATACTAAAGACCAACCCTCTCCTGTCAAGGTCCACGCATCAGAATTGCGGCGAGTCAACCACACAGTGTTTTTGCTAGTGGCTTTACGTCGCACCAACACAGATAGGTCTTAGGGCGACGTAGGTATAGGAAAGGCCTAGTAGTTGGAAGGAAGCGGCCGTGGCCTTAATTAAGGTACAGCCCCAGCATTTTCCTGGTGTGAAAATGGGAAACCACGGAAAACCGTCTTCTAGGCTGCCGAGAGAGAAATTCGAACCCACTATCTCCCGGATGCAAGCTCACAGCCGCGCGTCCCTAATCGCACGGCCAACCATACAGAGTAAGCCTGATACCGCCACGGGTCCACCTGGAGGAAGGCTACTGACGACATGGCACAATCTGTTCATGAGAGGGAGAATGCATCGACTACCACCGAGGAGGAGGCTGGCAGCGAGGCGACACCGACCCCCGACACGGCACGATCCTGTTAAGAGGAGGAGAGCACATCCAGCGACGTCGAGGAAGAGAGAAGATATAATCTATGACCAAGGCAAAGTCGACGAGTGTGATACACTGTTGAAATTGTTTCAAGTTATAGGGGGGATATTGATGCAAGTGTGTAATGGACTAGTATAACTTGGAATAAATTGTCTAAACCCATGGGTAGATAGTGACAATATGTAGTCGTTACCCGAGTGTTTGAAGTACGTGAAATCTGTTGGGTTGGTAGTTGGTTGATATGGAAGTGCTGCAGTCTCCTCCTCTTTCTTCTTCTTCTCCTTGGTACCAGTGTTTTGTTCAGGAAGGCAGTTATTAGTTTGTGTGTATGTATATATATATAATTTGTAAATAAAACTGTGCACAATTGACAGCATTTCCTGTGTGCGTTTTTGTAGTTCAAACAAGCATAGTAGCTGGACGTGAACACATTTTGTTTTTTTGTTTTTCTGATACAACATACCGTAAGTACAAATTATAGTGATGTGATCGAATGTTGCTATAGTATTCATAATACAGAAATGGATGATTGATAAGTTGAACGTGCATAAAAGAGTCACATTCTACATGAAATTAATATAAGAAGGGGGGGGACGCCGACGTGGGTTCACGCACAACATGATGATCATTATAATGGGAGGTGAAATAGCTTGATTAATTGTTGCTATTGTTGCTGAGGGTGATAGGGAAACGGGAAGAAAATTCAGGGTAAAGGTCCCGTCACAAGCCCTGGTAGACCACCACCCTAGGTTGGGGAAAAGGAACGACAGAGGTGAAGAGGGGACTGAATGAAGGGTAAGGAAAGAGGGAGTGGGACATTAAGGAGTTGGATTAGGTAGGGATGGGCTCGATCGAGGGCGCAAAGGACAGCTCATTGGAAGTGGATGAGGACGAAGGAATATAGTTTGGGAAAGGGGAAGAAGTCATAGAGTTCGGACGTGTGGAAGAGGAAGGGGGTACCAAGTGCATGACGGACAATGCGATGTTCTACGGAAAGGAGGGGTGGTATAGGGTAGTACTGGAGTGGATGACAGTTGCCCAGGCAGTGAGGCACCAGGTAATGGGAGAACGGACAAAGGACTTGTAGGTTTAGAGGAGTAGAAAGGATTTTAAGACCCCACCGTGTGCCGGCTAACAGTCAGACCAGCAGAGCATGGGCGGCGGTCTTGGTTTTGAGGTGGGGGAAGTGGGGACGAAAGGTTATGTTTCATCGAAATTGATTCCTAGTGATTTGAGGGTGGGTTGTGTCTGGATGGGGGTATCACGGATTCGGAGTAGGTGATTGTGGGGATCACGGGTACTGCTGAATCTCTGGCGTTTACAGCGAAATAGGACGGACTAGGCCTTAGATGGGTTGAGTTTCAGGTGCCACCGGTCACACCAGGAAATGAAGGAGTCTAGGTAAGGCTGGGCAGTTCGATTAATAGATTGGATGGAGTAGAGGGGGGCGAGGATGGTGGTGTCATCCGCAAATTGAAGAAGTTCGATCGGGGTTGGGTTATATCTGATACAAAGTGGATAAAAATTGAAGGGAGAGTGGGCAGCCTTGTGGGACACCAAGTGTGAGAGGAAATGAGGAGGAGAGCTTCTGGTTGATGGAGTTCTGAGTCATGCGGTTGCTGAGGAAAGGGGAGATAAGCCGGATACAGGAGAGAGTAAGAGCAAAGAAATGTAGCTTGACAAGGAGAGCTAGGTAGAAATCAAACGTGATTAGGAGGCTATTGCTATTGGCTTTTACGTCGCACCGACACAGATATGTCTTATGGCGACGATGGGACAGGAAAGGGCTAGGACTGGGAAGGAAGCGGCCGTGGCCTTAATTAAAGTACTGCCCCAGCATTTGCCTGGTGTAGAAATGGAAAACCACGGAAAACCATCTTCAGGGCTGCCGACAGTGGGGTTCGAACCTACTATCTCCCGAATACTGGATACTGGTCGCACTTAAGCGACTGCAGCTATCGAGCTCGGTTTTGGTTAGAAGGATGGGACGGGTGCGATTGGATTAACTGGATGTGAATTGGACCAGATACATTAGTGGTAGACAGGCTAGGACAGAAGCTGAATTGGTAGGGGGATGTAAGTGGTTACTGTGTAGATGCGGGTGGAGAAGGCGAATGAGGACTTAGGTAAGGACCGTAATAGGGATGATGGGGCGGGGCGGTAGGAGACGAGGTCTGAGGGAGGTTTGCCGGATTTGGGAAAATGGAGTATTGTGGTTTGTTTCCAGGATGAAGGATAAAAGCTGGATCTAAGGATAAATATGTTGAGTGTGGCTAGGTTGGTGAAAAGGATTTGAGGGGCTTAACGGATATATAGGTAGGAGGTCCTGTCAAGTCCATGGGCATTGTTACGGGTTTTGGTTAGGATGGAACGGTTTTTGGAAGATGCGATGGGATCATCTAGGGGATGGTTTGTGAGGGTGTCGTTCGTGGAGAGTGTGAGTGTTGGGGAGTAGGCTTAGGTTTAGGTACAGTTGAGTGTCTAAAACATCGTTTTTTGCTATTTGCTTTACGTCGCACCGACACAGATAGGTCTTTTTGCGACGATGGGATAGGAATTGGCTAGGAGAGTAGTAAGCGGCCGTGGCCTTAATTAAGTTGTAGCCCCAGCATTTGCCTGTGTGAAAATGGGATACCACGGAAAACCATCGTCAGGGCTGCCGACGGTTGGGTTCGATCCCACTATCTCCCGAAGGCAAGCTTACAGCTGTGTGCCCCTAAACAGATGGCCAATGCGCTCAGAAAAGTAAATACAATTTTAGGAAATGTATATCCACAGAAAATTTATGTAATGCATGAAAATAATTTAGCCCGTAATTTAACAAAAGCACTATTTGTCATTTAAAACTATTTCCTAGAAAATATTCTTTGCAACTATTATTTTCTCAGAAGTGAAGTGTTAGTTATGTAATAATGGAATGAATGAGTGGAAGGAGTAGTTTTTGTGGGGGAACACCCCCTGCAGTGATAATTGAAAACTCTCGAAAAAAGTGTCTAACGGTAGACTTCTAGGTTTCCCGCAACCATAGATTGTAAGGAGGGGGTATAAAATTATTTATATAAATTATATAATAGTGACTAATTTTGAGAGGGCATCTACGCACCAAAGTAGGCCTACTTCTCCAAGAA
Organism: Anabrus simplex; assembly: GCF_040414725.1. NCBI lineage: Eukaryota > Metazoa > Arthropoda > Insecta > Orthoptera > Tettigoniidae > Anabrus > Anabrus simplex. Next base: position 638,972,143 of record NC_090266.1, on the reverse strand, counting down.
CCTCAAACTCAGCCACTAGAATACAGTAGTAACACCATCTGTTTTCACGTCGGTGGATGCAGAGTGGGCATCGGCCTACAGATGGCCACAGCTGGTCCGTGGTTCGACACCTCTGCTCTCCGATCAACCAACAGAGCAGAGGAGCGGTGGCCGCGGCTCTGCCTTGGATCGACGCATCTGCATTGGGGGGACGGAGAGTGGCTGGTCCCCCACCGTTGGCTGTCCTGAGAATGGTTTTCCGTGGTTTTCCATTCTCTTGCACTTAGGCGAATGCCAGGACAGTTCCTAGTAGAGGCCACGGCTACCAACCTCCTCACCTTCTTCGAACATCTCCCTGGCCTGAAAGACGGCGTTACTGTCTAGGAGGCCCGCAATCCCCTTTAGGGACAAAATTAAAATATTTAATAGTAGTAATATCTGTTCTCCATGCCTCTGAGTGTCTCGTGATGACTGAAAAAGACCCTCTTAGGAAAATAGAACTCACGGAAAGGAAGATTCCAAGGAGAATACTGGGACCCGTAAGAAAAGAGAGAGGCACCTACAGAGTTCGGCACGACGATGAGCTATAGCAGGGCCTCTCAGGGTGCATGCGCGTGGTGCATGCACTGTGCACGGTGCAAAAGACGACTTGGTTTGGTTGACCAGAGTGCAGACCCCCCACTCCTCGATTTGGAGCAATAGCGCTTACTCTCTCTTTCCTCACGCCTGTCTCGCTCGCTCCGCCTGTCTCCCTCTGCCCCATTTGCGCCGTAGCGCTCCAAATCCGGGCTAACTTGAGCCGAGTATAGGCGAGTTGAGCCGAGCTTAGCCGAGTAGCCCAGAGACGAAGCGTTGATCCGAGCAATGCCGAGCGGCAGCGATGCACAGTGCACGGAGCTCTTGCGCCTCTATCTGCACGCGTGAATTTTGGGCGTATGAGAGGCCCTGAGCTATACGAAAATCAGGAATACATTGTCACGTCTGTAATGAAAAGGCTTCTGGTATTCTATGGGCATCTAACCTGCATGAATCCCTGCAGCTTAACTAGCAGGCATCTAGGAACAAGTGGATCTTTTCCGTCAAGCCGGACCTGGAACAATTGGGGATCCCACGTGAGTCCATGTTTGATCTCCCACAGTTACGGCAAGCCATCCAGCGGGGATTTTTCAACGTCACTTGCTAGTAGAGCAATACAGGGACCAGCAGACTTACTAATGGAGGAAATAAAGCTGGCTCACAGCCAGAAAATGAAGGAGTACTGGAAGAGAAGAAAACAGAATGCCCTAGTGACGAGAATATATGAGCCCTGCGGTCCTCAGTAAGCCCAAACGACAAAAAAAGGAAGTGACTTTAAATAATATTTAAAATGAAATAAAATAAAAAAATAATAAAGTAAATAACCCAGGAGACAGGAAAACGGTTATATATGTGAACTTTCACTTATTTTATTTATTACGTATTACTTATTGCTGTACGTTCCCCACGTTTGTGGTTTTTCTGTTTTCCCGTATAAGTAATTGTGCAAAAATAATATGCTGTCGATGTTTTTCTGGAGAAATACAGTTATACGTATCAGAGTTGGAAAGCAAACGCTCCCGTTGACCACGTTTTTAAATTAAGTTTGTGAACTGTGGTCCACTGAACATGTTAAAATTTCGTATATCAGCAAGGATCTCGAAAATTTTCTTTCATCTCAAGCGTTACAAGTACTTCATACGTAATACAACACGGTTGAACACATACGTGTCTTGCAGGTATCAAGGGCTCACTCAGCTGTCTTCTTAAACAAATCCCAATGTTTTTTGTGAGAAGCACTAGACAAATCCCATGTATTTTAAAGTACTTTTACCCCTTACTTCTCCGAATTTAGTCCATGCAGAGCTTGAAACTGTTTTGCCATTTTTCATACTACTACAAACACTCCTGATTTAATTTTTTCCAGCACATAATTTTGACATTTTGTCTTGCATCAGAAGAATCTGTGTCCGATATTTTAGTTGAGCGCGACAGTGTTGTACCATCATCAACCTTCATCTTGACGCTTAAAATTATTACAATCTTACTAGTTAGAGTCACAGTTTATCTAATACTACGAGAGGAACATTCAACGAACACCGGTTGCTCTCCTACGACACAAGCGCTCTGCTATGTCCCAGACGCTCGTTAGCTACCTTACTTCGTGATTCATCGGAAACAATAGGTAACTCTCGCGATAATCACGATCCGCATTCTCCGTGCATTCCTAGAGGGAGTACGATATGTTGCGCTTGCTCTATTCCAGCTCACTAAACCACAATCTCTGATCGGATATCTAGGAGTAGAGAACTGACCAAGGAGAGTGTTCATCTTTCGTCAGTAATAGGATGGGTGTACGTGGAGAGTGTCGAGTGGTGCAGGTATGGGCACAGGAGCGACGGATGTGAGCTGCAAGGCACTTCCGGTTGGTGCGGAGGGTCTGTTAATGTAGGCGTAGGAACTAAGGATCGCGAGTGGATTTGAATTGGAGAAGGTAGGATTGGGAGAGCATTCGGAGGTGGAAGAAACGGGGCGGAAGTCGGGGTTGGGAAGGTGAGTGGAGGGTAGTGGGAATGTGGGCAGTGGATGCAGAAGTAATAGCAGATAGAATATAGGTTTCAGGGTGTCTATGGATAGTTGACCGTTCAGTGGATGAGGGAGGTTTTCCAATACGGGTCTGATAGGAGGGCCAGTCTGCTTGGGCAAAGTTTGTAATGCGGATACTGGGGTGGGGTGGAGAACAGTGGCTATGAGAGGGGATTTGGATGAGGAGGTGTTTACTGCTAATACTTGGAAGTAAAGAGGGACTTGTGTGTTATGATGGCGTCTGGGGTGGTGTTGGAGGAAGGCCAAGCATGACAAGGAATAAGGATGAGTGAGCAATCGACGTGGTTAAGTAGGTTCTGCAAAATTATCCATTACGACGCGGGAGCGGTATGTTAGTTTCAGGTCTGCTAGGACCAAAAGTGGGAAAAGGTGTCACGGAGGTCGGAGATATAGGCCAGGTGTAGTGGGAGCAGTGATAAAAGGTGGCAACATGTAGGATTCGTGGGGGGGAATAAATCGTGGTGATATTGGTTTCAGGGAAGGAGAGTGGGTAAGGGGATAGGGGGTGTGCATGCAGACTGAGACTGATATATGTAAAGCTAGTGTGGAACCACCGCGGTCGATTTTGCGGGTGTGGTCCGAACTGTGAAGATTGTAGCCGTGGAGATGTACGAACTGATGAGGCCGGAGCATAGTTTCATTGAGGAGGAGGACAAGGGAGGGTGTTAGGTTATGAGGGGTTGAAGGTAGAGGCGTTTGGAGAGGAAGGACTGGATTTAATATCCAGAGGATGGAGATGTTATCGTACCGGTACTCACAAAGACGCACACGCGAGATGCTGTCAATTGTGTACACTCTTTTATTTACAAAGTATAAACACATTACACACACACATTAATTAACCACCATTATGAACTGAATAGAAGAAGAGAAGAGGAATAAGACTGCAACACTTGCATGTCAACCAACTACCAACCCAACAAAATTCACATACTTGACTTCAAACACTCGGCTAACGACTTTACTACAAGTCTTGTTAAGCAACAACTCCACTCAACTCCCAACACTGCCTGTTATATACACTTTCCTGACCAGGCTTCTAGAAAAATATGACAAAACATGTTTCTCGTAATTTCGAGAGACTCCAATAGCCTATTACAATGGAAGGATTTTCTACAAAATTCCAGTGGCTAGATGCGTTGTTCTGGACGATTACACTGTATTGCACAACACTGCATTATCACTCCCCTCACCTCCTCACCTGTTATTCTCTTTTCCAGCTCTTGGAAGCCCCTCTCTAGCCCCCTATCAACTTTATCACCTCCATCGACCCTTACCCACCCTTCCTGTACTCCTAATAATTCCTGGAAATACTCTACCATGTTCCATATCCGATTTTCGGTTTCGTCACTCTACTCGTCCCCATATTAATTTTTTTAACACTCGCCCACACTTTTTCTCCTTCCCTCTTCTTGCACTCCCAATTTAAAGCTTCCGTTTGAGCCTCCTGCCAAACCTTTTTCTTCTCTCCTATCATTTCCTTGAATTATTTCCTCATCCTGCAAAATTTTTCCATTAACCCCCACTAACCAAGTTTCCTGAACTCAGCCAACGCTCTCAGCACTGCCTTCCTTTCCTTATCGAACCAACCCTCTCCCACCTCTCTATTCTTATTCCTATATGATTTCTCCTCCGCTATTTTCCTCCCCGTATACTCCAAAAGCTCCACAGCTCTGTCAATATTATTACCTTTTACTGCTACCTCAATCCCCACCCTGATTATCTGGAATTCTTCCTCCTCCAGGCATTTGCTTAACTTCGCTCTCCCCTCCTCTGACCAGATATACTTAGGAACTCTGCGACCTCTCACACTCCCCCTCTTCCTGAACCCTTCTCTTCTGCACCCCCATCCCTATTTACGATTATAAATACCGGGGAGTGGTGGGATTTCAGCCAATCAACCATTTCCATCCTGTTAATTCTGTCCAACATATCATCCGAACTCATAATCAGATCAATAACACTACCTCCTTCGTATGTAATATAAGTCATTTTTCTTCCCTATCGCCCTGCCACCACCCATTTAGAATATACAAGCCCCACGCCCCACATACTTCTAACAACTTCTGACCGTAAACATTTCTCACTTTACCTTCACTTTTCCTATATCACATCTTTATTCTCCTTTCCACTTTACCATACTCTGGACAAGAGCTCCTTATTCTTGCATTTAAGTCCCCTAACAAAATCAGTCCATCCTCTTCGCACTTTCCACTAATAATATTAATTTCCTCTATCAGGCCATCGAAGAAGTAATCATTCGCATATATTAATCCCCTTGGAGGGTTGTATATAAAACCCAAACACACATTCCTTCTTCCCACACCCACCCCCATTTTAAACCTAACACATAATGCCTCTTCTAGCTCATTTTCTATATCTATGACTTGATCACTTAGTTCTTCTTTAACTAATAAAGAAATTCCGCCCGAAGTTCTCCCCTTCCTTTTCTTCGTCTTATTCCTTATCACGAATCCCTTCCAGGTAAGATTTGACCCTTCTTTTAGCCATGTCTCTAGGAGGGCCACTATATCAAAACTATCCACCATCTTGCAAGCCTCTTCATTCCCCAACTTACGTCCCACCCCTTAAATATTTATCACGCCTATCTTCCACCCTAGCTATCTACTACCCTCCACTACCCCCTCCTTATCGCCCTTATTTTTATTTACCTCAGCAGCGTTATTTAACTTACATCTAGTTCTACTAAGTCCTTCTGTTTCCTCTCTGCTCTCTCCCTTCTTAACCGCCCCTACAGACTCTTTGTTCCCCTCTCCTCCTGCCCTTTATTTCTCTTCCCCCATAGATCTTTCAGACTTACACTTCTAGTTCTGGTCGTTACCTCTCTCCGCGTAGGTACTTGCCGCCTCTTCCATTCCAGCACTTTCCGGTGGTGCACGACTGTTTACGTCATGCTCCACTCCCTGATCGTCCTCTTCTTCTTCCCGTCCATCTTCACTCTTGCCTCCTCTTCATTCTTCACGCTGGTCCTCGCTCGCCCTCTCGCCAACCGCCGTTTCTCCCTCATCCACCACCGAGCTCTCCTCTTCTCTAGTCACGCCTATCGCTCTCTTTTCTGTAATCGTCTATAAATAATTTTGGTCCATATGTTGCAAACTTTCCGTTGACCATTCTCTTACCCAGCGGCCATTTCCCACCACCAACTTGTCTCCCCTAATGAACGCTCTCAATCCTTGTTGCCTCGCACGCCGCATGTGTCTTCTTAGCAATTTCAACTCTCTGCTCGCTTCACTACCCATGTCCTGTCTCAACCATACCTTCTCTTCATTTAAATTCCCTGCGTTCTTTAAGATAATGTCCGCCATCCGGGTAGACATCAGCGTGAGCTTAATTGGTCTCCCACCTCCGCCTTTCACTCTTCCCACTCTGTGCCTCATCAATATCTACTTCACTAAAATTTATCTTCATTCTGTCCCGTATCAAGTTCACTATCTTATAAACTGAAGCCACCTTATCTTCTTTCGCTGTTTCTTCAACTCCGTGTACAAAAATGTTTTTTCCTCATTCGTACCTGGATCCCACCAACCATTTCTCTCTTTAGTTTCGCCACCTCCCCCTCCAGCACCTGGACTTTCAATCGCATTTTCTCCATCTCCGCCCCATTTCTCCCCCTTCTCCTTCAGCTCGTCCACCTAATTTTTATCGCACTATCGCAAGTTCTTTAGCTCCTTGGAATGGTCACGTATCATCTCCTGCAGCTGGTCTATCTGACACGCCTCCTTCACCACGTCTTTTAGCGCCTCTACTTCTTCCCACCCTAGGGCACCAATTGGGCCTGGCCCTGGGTTTAACTCCACTCCACCTATTATGAGCAGCGTTGATAGCACCACCGCCACCAGCAGTCCTGCCAACACCCCTACTTCATCACACTTCATCCTCTTGCTCAAGTCCGTTTCCTTCTTCTTCCTGCATTGCCAACTCCCAATCCTCACTCGATAGAGCTCAAGCGCTATCCACATACTTCAGCACACACTCAGCACATCCGTCCTCACTGCTTACTCGATTGAGACTGCAGTCATCATTTGCTGCCACTTCCTTGACGTGAACTGACTCCCGTTATCTGACAAAATGCACCGTGGATAACCAGAGCGGCTGAATACTTCATCCAGTAGAAGACTGGTGATACGTCCGATCGTGGCTTCTGGTATCGCAAAAGCTTCAACGCATCTTGTGAAGAGGTTGGTGATTACTAGGAGTCCTGTTTTAAACCCGTAGTGTTCTAGGGTAAGGACCCATCAAGTCCAGGGCTATCACCTCCCAAGGGCGTTGGGTACGCCTTCCTCGCTGACTGGAGTCTGCCTTTCTATTGTTGCTGCCTTTGTGCAGGCGCAGATGTGGCAGCCCTTCACACAGTCCAAGATGTCTTTCTGCATGTTGACCCAGAAAAATCTTCGTCGGATAGACTTATATGTCTCTTCACCTCCTGGATGTCCGGCTTCAGTGCTGTCGTGAAACTTCTCGAGGATGTCCGCCGTGTGCAGTCTAGGCATCTCCTACTCCACTGCGGCATGGTGCTACAGAGCTTGACTTGTTCTTGCCGATGCTTGATTACTCCCGGATCAAGTTCCTTCTTGATGATCATAATGACAGGTTCATTGGGTTCGCTCTGGTGATTTTGTGGTAACTCCCTCTCGACAGTGGTGCTCCTAACTTCAGGTTCTATCGCCGGCTGCCTAGATAAACGGTTTGCTCCTATGTTCGTCGGCCCTGAGACGTTACACACATCAAAGTCAAATTCTGCGATTAACAGAGCCCATCGCATCAGATTAGATTTTGAGCCAGAGACCGAGTTATCGGTGTGGAGCTGGAACTTCCTTCACTCCAAATAGCCTCTGAATTTGCCCATGGCCCACACCATGGCCACGGCTTCCTCCTCGGCAGTGCAGTAGCGTTGTTCGGTTCGGTGGGAGATAGCTTTCTGCTGGCATACTCAATGATGTTCTTTCCACCGTCACTCCTCTCCTGGAATAACACTGCTCGTAGGCCAGAATCGCTGGCGTCCATCTGCAGACACATCTCCCATTGAGGGTCGGGATGAGCTAAACTGAAAGCGGTGCATATCGCAGCCTTAATGCTTTGGAATGCTGCCTCTTCATTGCAGGTCCATCGGAATGGTTGGTTGTTAAAGAGTAGATCGGTGAGTAGTATTTCCTTGTCTTCAAAATGTGGCACGAAGCTGCTATACCATCCACACATGCCAATGAACTGGCGTACTTGTCCCTTGGTCCGCGGGCGTTCAGCTTCCTTGTTAGCTCGGTTCTTCTCCGGTTGCCTTTATAAACCTTCAGATGTTAGGACATGGCCAAGCTATTCTACGTGGTACTGGGCGAAGTGGCACTTCTCCAGTTAGCAGGTAGTCCATGAATTTTCAACCGTTCCAGCACTTTCTTCAGGTGTACAAGATGCTCTTGAAAATACTTTCTGTGAATTAAGATATCGTCAAGATACACTTGGCAGAAATATTCAACATATCCTGACAATACCTTATCGATCAGTCGGATGAAGGTTGCAGAAATATTCTTCACTTAAAAACATTACTCTAAACTGCTACAATCCTCTCGGTGTCATAAAGGCGGTCATTGGTCTAGAACATTCATGGACCTCCACTTGCCAGTATCCGGAGTTGAGACCCAGCGCTGAGTATCTAGACCCACTTACTAGTTTCAGCGAGTCTTTCAGGTCAGGCATGGGGTAGGTGTGTCTGACAATCTTCTCGTTCAACTTGCGGAAGTCCACCCGCAGTTGATACTCCCCATTGCTCGTTTTCGGTAAGACGACAGGCGAAGCCCAACAGGATATAGAAGGTTCCATGAAACCTTGCCCTTCCATCTCTTGATTCTTCTGAATGACGAAGTTGCGCTTTTCCGGGTTGATTGGATATGGGCATTGCTTAGTGGGTAAGGAATTGTTGCATTCAATGGTACTCCGTCCTATTTTATTGGTGATGACTTCTGCTAAGTCCTTTAGGCCTGCCTCAGCTCCTCTTCTTAATAGGTTGAAGATGCGTTAACTGGATATCTCCCAAGTCTACGTCGATTTCCGCATCCTTGCGAGTCCGGAGATTTCCATCGTGTCAGGCGACCCTCAGACGTCTGTCTTTTCCCTAAAACACTTCATAGACTGCATAGTCTAGGATCACCTTATATTCTACCAGAAAATCATGACCTAATATGATGTCAGCAATTCGGTTCTGAATCACAGCAACGTTAATTACAATAGACAGGTCCATGCATTTAGCGGCTAGGTTAGCCTGTCCTTGGATGGAATAGGTTACCCCGTCCAATGCTCCCACAACTCTTCCGAGATGCTGAGACTTCATAGGGGTTGTAATCTGCCAACAGTCCCATTTACAAATGATTGGCTTGCTTGGCTGTCGAGTATAGCTGAAAAATTATCGTTGCCTATCTTCAAGATTATAGCTGGGCGAGGTTGGTGTGTTCTGCTCACAATCTGGCCAATCTCTTTCCTACTTGATCAGGGTTGTTTGTCGGTCGGCTCTTGAGGCGCATTCCTGTTCCCGGTACCATCCCCCCTCAATCCAGAATGGGCCGGACCTAGTGTTCCGACGCCAAAGTTGGGCATTTGTTCTTCAGGTGTCGTGTTCTCCCACGCGGGTAGCATTTCCTAACCGAGCTGGGCTCTTCCGTGGCATTGCTCTTGTGTTCTTTTTCCAAATGGGCGATGATTCGACGCAGATCATCAAAGGATCTCGGTTGCGAAACTTTCACTAGGGTCGAATCTTATAGTGGAGTAGTTCTACGATATCTGGTATGATCTCGTTCTCGCTTCCTTTCAGGTGCAGCCGTTTGAAGGAGGACGAACGCGCTAGCTCTCATGCCGGAGGGCTGTGCATCAATCAGTATCTTTTTCTCCTCAGAGCTCTTCATCCCTTCGGGACTAAACCTAGCAAGGCATTCCTGTTGAAATCAGTCCAAATTATGTTTAAGCCGTTCAAGTTATTCCACCATAGCGGATTGCCCCTTTAATCGCGGTGTGATGAGTTTAACAAAGATGTCCTCCGGTAGATTAGTCCTTCCTAGTAGACTGACCGGTCCCTCGATGAAGCTAGTCGGGTTCTCTTCCAGTTGTCCGTGGAATTCCGGAAGGCTCTCTATAATCACCTTCCGGTCCAGGGATCCTGTATTCCTGTTTTAATTAATCTATCTTCTATCGCGTGAAGGATGCTTTCTCACATATTCTGCACATCTCCCTTGATGGTCGAACTTTCCCCCTCAACCTGTTGTTTTATGGCAGAAACCTGGGTTTCTACCTCCTCCTTGAGGCTAGGGATGGCCCCTTCCAGCTTGTTTACCCTACTATCGATCTGCTCCACCTGTCCCAGTTTTGACCTGATGGCCGATATTTGCTGTGTTGATTGGTGACGTCACTAATTTGGGAGTTCATCTGCGATATTTTATCATCTACGGTTGAAATTCACAATTCTAGGCACTATTCTGCTTTTTAAACCTTCGTGTATAATTGAGAAATTTGTCCGTTTAAAACTGAATTAGCTTGAGTAATTTCGTCTGAAAATTTGTCATTCTGTTTCGTCTATGTGGAATTAACTCGTGAATCAACGTCTGAGATTTTGTCAATGAGTGCGTGCATCATGCTCATTAAGTTGGAACACATTGTAGTCATATTTACATCCCCTTCTGATGATGTTTCCGGATGTTCTTCCACCTCCATAAAAAATCTTCGCCGTTATCGATGAGTTTTTCTCGTAATCGTGTCTTCAGTAATTTCTTCATGCCATTCGTCGGAAGACTTCTCTTTGCGAGTTCGTCTTTAAGTTGTTGCACAGGCATATCTTCCAGTATCACTTGCATTTTGTTCTGTTTCCTACTTACACTCGTATTCACTACCGAATATTATTCTCACGTCCTTGTCACTGTAGCCGATTTTGGAACTATAAAACCGCAAACACGAAATGCTCCCAATTGTGTACAGTTTTATTAACAAAATTATATTCGCACACATAAACTGATAACTGTCTTCTTGAACAAAACCTGCTACGAAGAGATGAAGATGAAGACTGCAACCCTTGCATATCAACCAACTACCAACCCAACAAAGTTCACATACTTGACTTCAAAACTCTCGGCTAACGACTTCACTACAAGTCTCGTTGACGATTATAAGTAGCAATGGTAGATGGTCAAATCAAATAAAACGAGCAAAAATGAAGGGATAAGTGCCTTGGCTAATATCAAAATATTGGAAAAAAGATGCCTAACATATAATACAAAGGTCAGAAAAACGTATTTAATTCAGTAGTTAAAGCTAAGGTATTGTATGGATCAGAAATTTGGGGAATAGATCAGGGAATTGTAGCATTAGAGGTAATCGTTAGTAAATTTGCCAAAATAATTATGGGATTGCCAAACTGTACTGCAAAAAGTGGAGTGAGAATGATGTGTGAAGTGGTGAGTATACGGGCTGATACTGCAAAACGAATAGTCAAGTATTGGTTGAGATTAAAAACGGAGGGAGGTGGTGAAAGTTTAGGCATAGCTTATCAGCACCAAATGAAACATCTAAACGAAGGCTACTGGGTGGATGGGGTGAAGAAGCTTCTACAGTACATAGGAATGGGACCTTACTGGGTAAGTAATGTATCAAGGGATGACAGGAGATTGTATAAGAAAGTAGTTCAAAGAGTGAAAGATATAGAAAGACAAATAATAAGGTCAGAATGCAACAGCAAGGGAATACTAATAGAATTCTGTAAATAAGTGAAAATATGACTATAACGGCACAAATGTTAACAAAAAGGGAAATGAGAGGAACAATCTGGTGGTTGATGGGAGTGTATAAAAATAAGCTTTAAGAGAAAAAGAATGACAAAAAATAAATGTATTTTATGTAATTCGAATATGGAAGTGGCACATTTGATTAAGGACTGTAAAGAAACAAGAAATATTAGAGATAAATATATAGATAGGAAAGAGTTGGATAAAATCCTAAATGAACATAACTTTACACACTTACAACGCTATTACAGAGAGAATGGAAGAAACCTGGAAAAATAACAAAATTATTTAATATTATTAGAGGTATTTGGGAAAAAATGTAAAGTAAGCAGAGATAACTACATGTAGTTATGGTAGAGGTATCCTGGACGGTACAGCTCGGTTAGTAAGAGGATGGGATAGGACGGGCCTATCCCAAAGTTATACAGAGAGGCTGAAAAAGTACGACAGCGACATATGTAGAGAGAGGAGTGAGTGAGGTGGGACACATGAGGATATGGATTTCCGTCACATGTGTTCGGCCGCAAAGGGAATGGTGAGAAATTTGCTCTATCACCTGGTAGTGAATGTTGGGGTCATCACATATGGGCCCCACGAGTAGGGCCGGGCATGTCGCCCTTGGGAGGGCGGCTCCTTTTATCACCAGGGGGATGACAAGGGCGCACAGCAGTTGTAGGAGTGGCGCCTTACACGTGGACTGGTTTCTCGCCCATGTAGGGGGCCAACAAATTATTTTAGGATTATAGGGTTAATTTAGATGTATGGAGTGCCCTAACGTGTGGACTGGTCATCCGCCCATGTTAGTGGCAGCTTAGTAGATTTAGTTTAGGGGTGGTGCCCTGCACGGAGAATGGTATCCGCCCGTGTGGGGGCCACGTAGTTAGTGGTAACATATAGGATTGTAGGGTTGGCCATTACACGTGGACCGGTCATCCGCCCGTGTAAGGGCCGCTTAGTAGATATGGTTTTTAGTTCTTTCTGTGTTACGTAAGCTGGCATTGTGAACATGTATCTGGGCGTAAAGCCTGTATGTTCAATGTTCAATAAATAAATAAACAAAATAAATAAATATATAAATGCATATGTCTCATTAAACAACTCCACTCAACTCCCAAGACTGCCTCTTTATGCACATTGCTTAGCCAGGCTTCTAGAAGAATATGACACATGTTTTCTAGTAATTTTGAGAGTCTCCAATAACACACCATTTAACAACTGATGAGCCCAACTTATCACAGTCGGGCGAAACATAGCTGACCAGGAATGAGTTAGCTGGAACATATATAATGTCCAATAACGGACCATATATATTGGTATTATAAATTTACTCATTGGGGATAAATATTTCAGGTTCCCTATGGGAATCAACATCTATATCATCTGATGGCCAGGCAAGCATCAATTTTTGGTAATGAGACAAAGTCTCTCGTAGTGCACTGGCACTGCCGGTGGCTCCAAGTAGCCTACGCAGTGGCCCCCACGGTATGCACTAGCCATGCGTCTTGGTAGGTGTGTTATTTACCAACTGATGAGCCCAACTTAGCATACTTGGGTGAAATGCTGCCTAGCAGGAATGAGTTAGCTGGAAAATTTATAATGTCCAATAACAGACCATTTATATTGGTATTATAAATTTACTCATTGGTGATAAATATTTCAGGTTCCCAATATGAATCAACATCTATATCCTCTGATGGCCAGGCAGGCATCAATTTTTGGTAATGAGATGAAGTCTCTCGTAGTGCATTGGGACTGCCGGTGGCTCCAAGTAGCCTACGCACGACCTCCACGGTATGCACTACCCATGCGTCTTGGTAGGTGTGCTATTTACCAACTGGTGAGCCCAACTTAGCACACTTGGGCAGGAATGAGTTAGCTGGAAAATTTAGTGTACCGGGAGGTACACCTCAACCCCGCACATTTAAAAGAAGCACCTCAAGACACTATATCTATCAAACTAAACTTGAAACCACTAATGCATGCAGTTGAGACATTGACCAGAAGATGTCACCGCTGAATAATTGAGTAATGTGTTATTTTGAAGTTGCCTAAACTGACTGGATTTATTTATGTTGTTGTTTTGGTGTACAGCAAGAAGTTTGAACTTTTCTCCATAGATGTCCTTACAAGAAATGTGGTCATGCACTCTGGTGCACGGTGGTAGAACTAGTGATTTAAAGAAGTTTTTTTGTTCTTATGTTGTCTGAACTAAGTTAGTGTTCATTTATTTTGTTATTTCAAGGTTCTCATCCCACCAGCTTTTGAATCTGGCCAATTAGAAATTTTTGTATTTATTTTTCAGCCTATCACAGGCTTCTTGTAGATTTTTATTCGGCCAATAAAAATGAGAGGGTGTGTCCGGATTTAGTCCAGAACCCTCTCGAACCATCCCCTCGTGTATATAAGCTGCTGCTTTTTCAAGCTACCTGGTCTTATTGATAGTCGACTTACTGAGTGTGCGTGTTAAGACAGGAGGCGGAGAGCCTCATTCTTTGGCAGGCAGTGCACCAGCCCAGGTAATGGCCACCAGTTTCATATTTCTGTAGCTACATCTGCAGACTTACACGAGGTGAAGGTTCTAATTCCTAACTAGGTAACCTCCTGTTTTCTAAAATGTAAACCTTCTTTCGGCTAATGTAAAATTTCATAAAGACTTAAATTGTAAATTGGGGATAGAGAGTGCGTTACCCTCTTCAGTCTCCTTTCAATTTATATTGAGGGGACTACGATTTTGCAACCATTTTTCCTCTGTAAATTACCAAGTAACTTGTTCTAGTCATCTCAGTAGTGTGGGATTAGAATCTGCATTATCGGGCTACAAGCCCAAGTAGGGTCTTAAAATTGAGTTCAAGGAGCGCAAGTGTACGCCTCCATACATTTCGGGTTTGGGCCAGTAATTTAACCTGTTATTCTTCTCCACGAAGGTCCAGTAGTTTGAGTAATAAATACCCCTGTGTACAAAATTGTAAATTGTAGGTTGGGCCTAGAGAGGCCAGAAATTTGAAAGATTTTTGGTGTAATGTTGCCTTGAGCGGGCTGTAAGAAATTGGGAGCACAATCTTCTTGGTTAAAGTTGGAGAGCATGTAAGCTCTTTCTGAGATAGCTAATTTTACTGTAATATTGAAGGGTGCCTTTGGAAGGCCATAATTGTAACAGTTGGATCAAAAAGCTCTGGTGAATGCTTCACTGATGACATTGTAAATTTGTAAATTTGGGGCTTGAAGCCCAAAGGTGTTAAATTCCCTATTCTGGGGTTTTCAATTCTTATATCAAAATTGTCATTGTACTTGATACACTGTTGGTAAGTTTGATTTTTTGAAAAGAAATACAACCTTTGTTTTTTTAAGTTTTAAATTAATCTTTGATATCGTAGATAGACCCATTTCAACCAGCACCTTATTTCACTTCTCTGTGATCCATTAAACCCTGGTAACATTCAGAATGTCCAATAATGGACCATTTATATCGGTATTATAAATTTACTCATTCGGGACAAATATTTCAGGTTTCCTATCGGAATCAACATTTACATCATCTGATGGCCAGGCAGGCAACAATTTTTGGTAGACTAACTCTCTCATAGTGCATTGGCACTGCCGGTGGCTCCAAGTAGCCTATGCAATGGCCTCCACGGTATGCACTAGCCATGCGTCTTGGTAGGTGTGCTAGGTACCAACTGATGAGGCCAACGTAACACACACGGGTGAAACACTGGCAACCAGGAATGAGTTAGCTAGAAAATTTATAATGTCCAATAATGGATCATTTATATTGGTATTATAAGCTCGGGAGATCCGGAGTGCAAAGCCTCTTTGAAATTGCAATAATTTATTCCGGGCCCATTTCTTTCCCAGTGTGTTTTGGAAAGAAGAGGCACAGGATAGAATCAGTGGCACAAAGGCCATATAATAAATTATTTTAAGTACTTCTGAATCAATCACTACTGACCTCCATTTACAGCAGTCGTCCAGGTGGCAGATTCCCTATCTGTTGTTTTCCTAGCCTATTCTTAAATGATCGCAAAGAAATTGGAAAATTATTGAACATTTCCCTTGGTAAGTTATTCCAATTCCTAACTCCCCTTCCTATAAACAAATAATTGCCCCAGTTTGTCCTCTTGAATTCCAACTTCATCCTCATATTGTGATCTTTCCTACTTTTAAAGAAACCACTCAAACTTATTCGTATACTGATGTCTCCCACGCCATCTCTCCACTGACAGCTTGGAAAATACAAGTTAATCGAGCAGCTCGTCTCCTTTCTCCCAAGTCTTCCCAGCCCAAACTTTGCAACATTTTTGTAACGCTACTCTTTCGTCGGAAATCACCCAGAACAAATCGAGCTGCTTTTCTTTGGATTTTTCCATTTTTTGAATCAAGTAATCCTGGTGAGGGTCCTATACACTGGAACCATACTCTAGTTGGGGTCTTACCAGAGACTTGTAAGTCCTCTCCTTTATATCCTTACTACAACCCCTAAATACCCTCATAACCATGTGCAGAGATCTGTACCCTTTATCAACAATCATATTTATGTGATTACCCCACTGAAGGTCTCTTCATATATTAACACCTAGGTACT
The DNA here is from genome assembly GCF_040414725.1 of Anabrus simplex. Lineage (NCBI taxonomy): Eukaryota > Metazoa > Arthropoda > Insecta > Orthoptera > Tettigoniidae > Anabrus > Anabrus simplex. The sequence goes on along the minus strand of NC_090266.1, from coordinate 638,956,186 downwards.
TACAATGATTCCCAAAAGGAACCTTCACCCCATCAACACAGTAATTAAAACTGAGAGGACTTTTCCTATTTGTGAAACTCACAACCTGACTTTTAACCCTGTTTATCATCATACACCGTCCATCTCACAACACTATCGAGGTCACCCTGCAGCCGCTCACAATCTTGTAACTTATTTATTACTCTGTACAAAATAACATCATCTGCAAACAGCCTTATCTCTGATTCCACTTCTTTACACATATCATTGATATTTATAAGGAAAAAAGGTCCAAAAATACTGCCTTGAAGAATTCCCCTCTTAATTATTGCAGGGTCAGATAAAGCTTCGCCTACTCTAATTCTTTGAGTTCTATTTTCTAGAAATATAGCCACCCATTCAGTCACTCTTTTTTCTAGTCCAATAGCACTCATTTTAGCCAGTAGTCTTCCATGATCTACCCTATCAAATGCCTTAGATAGGTCAATCGCAATACAGTCCATTTAGCCTCCTGAATTCCGGATATCTGCTATATCTTGCTGAAATCCTACAAGCTGATCTTCAGTGGAATAACCTTTCCAAAACCCAAACTGCCGTTTGTCAAACCCGTTATTAATTTTGCAAACATGTCTAATATAATCAGAAAGAATGCTTTCCCACAGCTTACATGCAATGCATGTCAAACTGACTGGCCTGTAATTTTCAGCTTTATGTCTATCACCCTTTCCTTTATACACAGGGGCTACTATAGCAACTCTCCATTCATTTGGTATAGCTCCTTCAACCAAACAATAATCAAATAAGTATTTCAGATATGGTACTATATCACAACCCATTGCCTTTAGTAGGCCTTTATCCCTGGAAATCTTATCAACTCCAGCTGCTTTTCCAGTTTTCAACCTTTGTATCTTACTGTAAATGTCATTGTTATCATAGTTAAATTTTAATACTTCTTTAGTATTATTTACATCCCCTATCTGGACATTATCCTTGTAACCAACAATCTTTACATACTGCTGACTGAATACTTCTGCCTTTTGAAGATCCTCACATACACACTCCCCTTGTTGATTAATGATTCCTGGAATGTCCTTCTTTGAACCTGTTTCTGCCTTAAAGTACCTATACGTACCCTTCCATTTTTCCGTGTCGTCTCAAAACTCACGAGTTTCAAAACTCACGAGTCTCAAAACTCACGAATTCCAGGAAGAGGATTATTAAAAACAAGTTTATCTACCTGGGCCAGTCTCAAAACTCACGAGCAGCGCCAGTTCTTCTTTGAATGGATCAATGACCACCCTATCAGTGATGGGATAATCGAATACTTTTAATAATCAAATAACTTCCATACGATTATTTACATAATCGAATAAATAATCAAATCAAAAAATCGAACGAGTTTCTAATATCATTCATTTATATCGCGCAGAATAATCGGATGCATCATGAATATGCCTTCCGGTTTAAATGTGTCGGGTAGATAACCGATTGAAGTAAGCAAATAGATGAACGCTTACGCAATATAGAAATACGCCTTTTTCCAAATAAATCTCCAAATGTTGAAACTACATTAGTGTCTTGATCTCTGATATCTCTAAATAAAATTCCTAATTCAAGTACAGTAAATGCCGCCTTCTGGCCGCATTATGGCACTAAGCCCCAGTACTACCAACTGACAGTTTCTTTTAACTAGCAGTAGGCAATATACCTACTTTAATTTTATGTTGTCCGTCGACATGCATAAATGGTTAGCAAATGGCCCAAGGCATCCAGGGAGTTCCGGGGTCGGTTTACGGTCGAGTGGGAGATTTTAACTTTCATTAGTTAATTCCTATGGCTCGGGGATTGGGTGTTCGTGTCGTCTTCAGCATTAGACTTCATCTAAGGTTGGGCCTTATCCTCACAGACGTGCAGGTCACCTATACGGCGTTAACTCTAAAGACTTGCGCCAGGCCTCTCCGGAGGCTGCACGTCACTATTATAAATTTATCTGAAAGGGAAAAATGCATTATATTACCTTTAAGACAACAGCAAAATATTTTTAAAATAATGATAATAATACACCTCGGTCTCTTTCATTCACTAACCATTAATTTTCCCCTGTGGGATGGGGTGGAAGAATAACATTCACAGTATCAGTCAATACTGATCTGCATTTAGGGCAGTCGCTCAGGTGGCAGATTCCCTATCTGTTGTATTCCTAGCCTTTTCTTAAATGATTTCAATGACATTGGAAATTTATTGAACATCTCCCTTGGGAAGTTATTCCAATCCCTAACTCCCCTTCCTATAAATGAATATTTACCCCAATTTGTCCTCTTGTATTCCAATTTTAACTTTATATTGTGATCGTTCCTACTTTTAAAGACGCCACTCAAACTTATTCGTCTACTAATGCCATTCCTGCTTGTCGTAAGAAGCGACTAAAAAGGGGCTCCAGGGGCTCTTAAATTATTTAAGAAAAGACTAGAATACTAGATAAACAACTGATAGGTAGAGTTCGTGGTTTATAGCATTTAAAAATCAGTGATTTAGCGTTTTGATTTTCAAATTTAGCGTTTTGTAGCATCTAAACTTCTCAAATTTAGCATTTTGTAGCAAATTGGTTAAAAATAGGGAGTAAACTTATACTGCTTAATCACACATTGCTCGTCATGCAGTTTCGAATTCACTATGGAAAATAAGACAAACATCAACATAAGACTGCAAGAAGTATTAACGAACACACAGGAATATGCTTATTTTCAAATTTACAAACACAATTTCAAAGTGAAAAATACTATTCTGAACGTATTTATTTATCACAGTACAACACACCTACAAGGAAGAGGAAATTAAATGATGATTTAAGTACAACATGCCAATTGTTTAAAAGGTGTCCTTCATTTGAGACCGCCTATCAGTTACAATTATGTTGTACTTGGTAAAAAGAACTCTACATTGACACTGTTCGTAGAGGCCCAAATGCACAGAAGTGCTGCCAAGGCAAAGGAAAGCCTGCAAAACATTTTTCTTCTTCTTCAAGTTTTTGATTGCAGAGTCGGCACATCAATATAGGCAATCTGTATCGCTTACATAAAAATGTCCCGATTTGTGACTTTCGGCATGCTGTTTGATCGTCACTTCGCTTCTACCCATAGCTAACAGACAATAAAATAAATCGCTACCGTACTTTTAAACAGAACTACTACTCAACACCAATGTCAAGAATAACCGACTATGATCAAGGGTCAACGCACAAAGAGAATGAACGTGGTGCTTGAAAGTGTATTTGCTGTTTGATTGACTGGTCTTTGCAGTGCCCTTTAGCCAGTGAAAGAAATTCCACACATTGAATGATTTAACCCTTTGGGCTGCCATTACTTGTGAAAGGAAATATTCCCTTACTTACTATTTATTTTTTCGTCACTTTAACATAAATTTGATTAATCACATAGGCTACATAAGAATACACAAAGCAAAGTGAGCTTTTAGCTCGTCTAAAGTAACAGGAAACCAATGTTTTTGTTCGTAAGTATTACTGGTTTCCAGGGAAGCAGATAAATGAGCAAGAAATGTAGAGGCATAGGTACTGGTTTCCTTAGTGACGTGATCCCAGAACTGTGAGGTTAGAAATTCATTCCCTAAGTCCATTTCTTTCGGATTATTACCCAACCCCCTCCTCACTATAGAGTGAATTTCAAAAACTGGTTTACATGTTACAGAAAGAGGCTTATTGTCAACAAGACCATAATTCCAAGTATCATTTTACTAGACTTCTCAACGAGCGAGTTGGCCGTGCGGTTAGGAGCGCGCAGCTGTGAGCTCGCATCCAGGAGATAGTGGGTTAGAACCCCACTGTCGGCAGTCCTGAAGATGATTTTCCGTGGTTTCCCATTTTCACACCAGGCAAATGCTGGGACTGTACCGTAATTAAGGCCACGGCCGCTTCCTTCCCATTCCTAGGCCTTTCCTGTCCCATCGTCGCCGTAAGACCTATCTGTGTCGGTGCGTCTAAAGCAACTAGCAAATAAAAAAAAAAAAGGGAAACTAGACTTCTCACTCGCTCTTGTTGCATTCTGGTTTCGTCACGTAGTTTCAATTGGCACTATCATCTCGGAACTGAAATCGGAATCACTTCCATCACTGTCATTTGAAGAAGAAGTATTTTCACTCTCCAGAGAATCTTTTCCACTTTCAACATCACTATTTTCATCCAGTTACGAATAAACTCATCCATGCCGCGCTTGGATGCCGCCATGATTGTTTACAACCTGTGGCAAAATGAGGTGCTTTTTATTATCCGTATTTCAGCTCAGAGTTACTATTTACACAGAGAAAATAGCTTCAGGTATCATCCACTGGTATCATCTGACATCAATCGGTTAGGCTGAAAAACAAAGAGAATAAATCTCTCCGACCAGCTAACCGCGATAATGAACTTATAGATGTTCCGTGCACCAAGACGGAAGTGTCCGTCAAAGCATGTTACCGTTTTACGATCGCACTGGGCGCCGTAATAATTATTTCTCCTGAAATAAATAACAACATTTATATCTTATTTTTAAGAAAAATTCTTAGTTTTAAAAAATATATGTTTATTTCGTATAAAACAGAGTTTCGCATCTATTTCGCATAAATTGTATAATTTCGCATTTTATCGCGAATACGAAATCGCTAAAAACCACACGTACGGGTCATATAAGATGAAGGCCAGTGGCGTATCCTGGAGTCTCCACTGAGGCATGCAACTAGTAACCATGCAGTTAACACAATGTATTAAGTAAATTTCAATTCTACTCACCCTAATTACATGTAGGTGAACTCGAGCCAAACAGTTTTACTGTAAGTTTCTGGATTGAACGTGCGTACACAATTCTTGTTTTCTGTTTTTAAATTTACGAGGGTCCGCCTCTGTGGTGTACTAGTTAGTGTAATCAGCTGCCACCCCCGGAGGCGCGGGTTCGCTTCCCGGCTCTGCCACGAAATTTGAAAAGTGGTACGAGGGCTGGAACGGGGTCCACTCAGCCTCGGGAGGTCAACTGAGTAGAGGTGGGTTCGATACCCACCTCAGCCATCCTCAAAGTGGTTTTCCGTGGTTTCCCACTTCTCCTCCAGGCAAATGCCGGGATGGTACCTAACTTCAGGCCACGGCCGCTTCCTTCCCTCTTCCTTGTCTATCCCTTCCAATTTTCCCATCCCCCGCAAGGCCCTTGTTCAGCATAGCAGGTGAGGTAGCCTGGGCGAGGTACTGGTCATCCTCCCCAGTTGTATCCCCCGACCCAGAGTCTGAACCTCCAGGACATTGCCGTTGAGGCGGTTGAGGAGGGATCCCTCGCTGAGTCCGAGGGAAAAGACAACCCTGGAGGGTAAGCAGATTAAGAATAACCCATTTACGAGGGAAGGGAGAGGTCTCGCGGCTTTAACTATTTAAATCTTTTCATTAAACGAACGGCCAGTAAATGGCTTTTCAAACTGATTTACAATTATATCCGTTTTAGACTCATCCATCGTTAATACCACATGTGCGCAAAATATAATAAAACTCCGAAAACGACGAATAGCACAGGAACAGCACACACAGAATGAACTCACTAATCAGAACACACAATGAATTAACTCACTAGTTAGCCACAACTCAAGCACTGGAGATAAGTCACCCCAGTGGCATTGGTCAGTTTCGTCACTTTGGGTTCTCGCTAGGGGGTAATCTGTGTGTCCCGTTCGCTGTAAACATGTCGACTTTCTCCAAGTTGCTAACAGATGGCAGAGGGTAGCACGAGTATGGGGTGACAAATTCTGACCAAGTTTCAATTGCAGCGACATCGTTCGGAGGGTTCCAGAACTACGTCTGCCACTGAATGCAATTTTAAGATTGAATGCCTTACGTCGTAAACTCCTCCATTTGCTGTCTCTTTCTTCCGAGAGTGGAGTAGACGGCGAGACTACACCAGCACCACACGTAATCAAGCAACGGAACTAGTACAGTTGCGCGGACGTTTTGAACTTCTGAGAGATGAAATCGTTAATATTTGACCTGAAACAACCTAGAATCTTAAATCGGACAGTGATTTGTGTTATCATAACGCATGCAATGAATGCCTTGCATTCAAGGAGAATACGCCCCTGATGAAGGCACATACACTGACAAAGTTTCGGCATATTTCGCATTTATCGCAAATGCTAAAAATCACAAACTCTGATAGGCAATCTGCTACCTGGCTGACTGCCCTAAGTCGGTGGAAGAACGTGGGTTGAAGGGAAGCGTGAGTCACCGCGCATCTCACCCCTCCTGCAGTCATCGCAAGAACCTGCTGTCCGGATTCGTGAATTTTGAGACTCATTAGAATGTTTACTTTAGCTACCAATTTGTAGTCGTGAGTTTTGATACTATTTGTTACTAATTATAGCCCGTGAGTTTCGAGACGTAACCCATTTTTCACTAAGATTTGTATAACCACCAATTATGCTTGCCATCATATTATCCTTAGCTGCCTTCTTTGCTAGATTCTTTTTTTTTTTGCTAGGGGCTTTACGTTGCACCGACACAGATAGGTCTTATGGTGACGATGGGATAGGAAAGGCCTAGGAGTTGGAAGGAAGCGGCCATGGCCTAATTAAGGTACAGCCCCAGCATTTGCCTGGTGTGAAAATGGGAAACCACGGAAAACCATCTTCATGGCTGCCGATAGTGGGATTCGAACCTACTATCTCCGGGATGCAAGCTCACAGCCGCGCGCCTCTATGCGCACGGCCAACTTGCCCAGTTTTGCTAGATTCAATTTTTCCTTACTTCCATAACCATTTCTAACTCTATTTCAGTCCAACTTGCACCTCCTTCTTAGTCTCTTTACTTCTCTGTTTTAATATATAGTGGATCTTTACCATTCCTTACCACCTTTAAACCTTTAAACCTATTTTCACATTCCTCAGCAATTGCTTTAAACCCATCCCAGAGTCTGTTTACATTTTCCAGCGATCATAGTTACCTTACTTTTAAAAATCTCCCTCATGCCTGTTTTATCAGCCATATGGTACTGCCTAATAGTCCTAATTTTAATACCTTCCTTTCTTTCACATTTATTTTTAACTATGACAAAACAGCTTCGTGATCACTGATACCATCTATTACTTCGGTTTCTCTAAAGAGCTCATCTGGTTTTATGAGCACCACATCCAAAATATTCTTCCCTCTAGTTGGTTCCATCACTTTCTGAATCAGCTGCCCTTCCCATATTAACTTATTTGCCATTTGTTGTTCATGCTTCCTGTCGTTCGCATTACCTTCCCAATTGACATTTGGTAAATTGAGATCACCCGCTACAATAACGTTCTTTTCCTTATCGTTTCCCACATAGCTGATTATCTTAACAAATAATTCTGAATCAGCATCAGCGCTACCCTTTCCCGGTCTGTACACTCCAATGACATCAAGTTGCCTATTATCTTCAGAGATGAGCCTTACACCCAAAATTTCATGTTTTTCATCCTTAACTTTTTCGTACCTTACAAATTCTTCTTTCACCAGAATGAATGCTCCCCTCATACCATTCCTATCCTATCTCTACGATACACACTGCAGTTCTGTGAGAATATTTCTGCATCCATTATATCATTTCTCAGCCATGATTCAACTCCTATTACAATATCTGGTAAGTATATATCTATTAAATTAATTCGATTCCTTTGTTTACAATGCTTCTACAATTGAGCACTAACATTTTTATGTCATCCCTCCTTGATTTCCAGTTCCCTGTTCGCTTAACACCGCTCCCTAGGCCACCCCGTTTCCCTGAATGTACCTGCCTATAACCCTTCTAAAGAAGTTTTTCTAACTTATATGTACCACTGTGGTTTAAGTGAAGGCCATCTGAGCTGGTATGCACTAGCCAGCGTATTGGTAGGTGTGCTAGGTACCAACTGATGAGCCCACCCTAGCACACGAGGGCGAAACGCTGGCAACCAAGAATGAGTTAGCTGGAAAATTTATAATGTCCAATAACGGACCATTTATATTGGTATTATAAATTTACTCATTCAGGACAAATATTTCAGATTCCCTATGGGAATCAACATCTATATCATCTGATGGCCAAGAAGGCATCAATTTTTGGTAATGAGACAAAGTCTCTCAGTGCATTGGCACTGCCGGTGGCTCCAGTTAGCCTACGCAGTGGCCTCCACGGTATGCACTAGCCAGCGTATTGGTAGGTGTGCTAGGTACCAACTGATGAGCCCACCCTAGCACACGAGGGCGAAACGCTGGCAACCAAGAATGAGTTAACTGGAAAATTTATAATGTCCAATAACGGACCATTTATATTGGCTTTTGAGTAGTCAACAAAAACCACATATAGTTTTCCTTTTGGTCTTTCTGTTGTCTGTTTTATTTGTTCCAACAGGGTTTCTACTGCCAGAGTCGTGGACCTTCCCTTTCTAAAACCAAACTGTTCCTCTGGTAGAAGGGGTTCTAGCTTCTCTGCCAGCCTTTTGGCAAGGATTCCTGTTAGGAGTCTGTTTTATTTGTTCCAACAGGTTTTCTACTGCCAGAGTCGTGGACCTTCCCTTTCTAAAACCAAACTGTTCCTCTGGTAGAAGGGGTTCTAGCTCCTCTGCCAGCCTTTTGGCAAGGATTCCTGTTAGGAGTTTCAGTAATGTAGATTCCAACGCTATTCCTCTATACGCGTTTGGGTTCTCTGTGTCTCCTTTTCCCTTGTATAATAGCTTGATTGTTGACTTTCTCCATTCGTCTGGTATACTTCCTAATTCTAAACATTTATTTAGAAGGGAGGTCCATATCGGTAGGTATTCTTGTGCTGTCTGCTTTAAGTGTTCACTTCTTATTCCATCTACTTCTGGTACTCTGTTATTCCTCATTTTCTGTATCGCTTTCGCAATTTCATCCGTGGTGAAGATCTCATAAGCTTGTGGAGTCATAGGTGTCTTAATCATGGGTCTTGTTTCTTTTGAGCAAATTACTATTCTTATATGATCTATCCATGTTTCCATAGGTATGTTGGGCTGTATTTTCTGCCCTTTTGGCCTCAGAGCTCGGTAGGGGTCTTATTCTGCCTCTTCTACCATCTTCTTATTTTCTTCTTCCAGGTGTTGCTTTTTCTTCTTTTTTATTAGGTCCTTGTATTCCTTTCGTTCTCGTTGGTATTCTTCGGTGGTTGCGCTTGCCATTTGTCCTCTAGTTTTATGTAGTGTTTTCAGTGTCAGTTTTCTTTGTTCATAACATTCTCTGTCGAACCACGGCCTCGCCTTCCTATTTGAATCTTGTGTGGTGGCCCGACTTATTATAGTTGATTTCAGCCATGTAGCGGCCTCATCAATATTTCCTGCACTTATTGCTCTGGGATTTTAATTCCATGTTTTTTACCATCCAAATTTTTTAAATGTTAACATTGTAATGGTCTTAGTTTTGAATTTTTAATGCGGGCCCCCCTATTTTATCAGGTCTTATTGTATACTGAATTTTAATCCACTAGCTGAGGAAGAGAATGCATAAATATTCTTGAAACATTGTACTAGATGTTAAGGTGAAAGGTAAATAATAAATAGTACCAACATATTTGCTCTTAAGGCTTATAACAAAGCGCCTGAGTATACCAAATTATAGAAGCCTCCGTGGCTCAGACGGCAGTGCGTCGGCCTCTCACCGCTGGATACCGTGGTTCAAATCCTGGTCACTCCATGTGAGATTTGTGCTGGACAAAGCGGAGGCGGGACAGGTTTTTTTCCGGGTACTCCAGTTTTCCCTGTCATCTTTCATTCCAGCAACACTCTCCATTCTCATTTCATAGCATTTATCAGTAATTAATAAATCACTTTGGGAGTGGCAACCCCATCGTACTAATAGCCTTTATCTGCTTCATTCATCACATCCCTGACCCGGTCAATGACTGGAAAACAGGTTGTAGGTTTTCATTTTCATACCAATTTATACATACATACATACATACATACGTAATCATTATAGACTGTTATGCCTTTCAGCGTTCAGTCTGCAAGCCTCTGTGCATTTAATAAACGTCGCCACAATCCTCTATTTGCAACTAGTGCTGTGGCCTCATTTAGTTATATACCTCTTATCTTTAAATTGTTAGAAACAAATTTTACTGTTTATATAAAAGCGAAGTCTATTTTGTTCTTATTAATAAAAATTGTGATTGAGATGTTGAGATTTTACGTGACAATGTGGTAGATTTTGTTTTTGTGTGTACGTACTTGGGGATGATATTTAATAGTAAACATTTCTTATGAAATGTAATGAATTTGTCTAATTTCATGATTTTGATTTTAAGGAACATCAACAACAACAACAACAACAACAACATTAGTAAGGCCTCTCCCTAGTGTTAGGCCACACTTTGAACATCTGAGAATGGTGAAGTCTTTTAGAGACAAGCTGAACTTTAAGAACACTACATAATTTTGAAGTCTGTTAACAGATGTCATTACTTTCGTTTTGGGCGCAACCTAGTGAATTAGAGTGAACTCTCTTTAGCAAAGAATTGTAATGGTTAGGAGTTTGCACTCCCTGGGATATTTATTCAGTTCTTGAGTTGCCCCTACTGAACTTTCAAATAAATTAACCAACCACAACCTAGCACGCCATTAAAGACCAGACAGTATCTATCTTGAGTAGAGCATCGATGCATGGGGGCCTCCCTCACTTAAGGCAGCGGACAAACTGGGGCGATACGTAAGGTAAACGGCTTTCTTGATCCTGATTTTGCAAACTTACTTGCGTGTGGCAAGGGGAAGATTCCAGCGTTCTCCTCTAGCTTGTAATTTTTACGGTTATGCCACGATTACTTGATTTTAATGAAAGGTTCTCTAATTAATTTAACTTTGCAAAATGTAGGTTTTCTCAAGTTTCAAGCTGCAGAGGTAACCACCTGAGTGGGTGCAATGTTATAAGGATGCACAAGTGTGGACCCTCATTTCTCTTGTTCGTTCTGATATTTTGTGCCTAAGTTTTTCAAACTTCAATAGTTTCCCCTTTGGCTTTTTCTGATGTTTATTTCCCCTTTTTAGTCACAAGGTAGTATGTGATTGCTCGAGTACATTCACCATCTCCTCCTATTTGCTATTGGCCTTTTTTTTTCTTTCCTTCTTTTCTGAAGAGTATATTTTAATTTTCTCTATGCCTTTCAGTATGAGCTTCTCCTTCTGATCTTTTTTTGTTTTTTTTTTTGCTAGGGGCTTTACGTCGCACCGACACAGATAGGTCTTATGGCGACGATGGGATAGGAGAGGCCTAGGAGTTGGAAGGAAGCGGCCGTGGCCTTAATTAAGGTACAGCCCCAGCATTTGCCTGGTGTGAAAATGGGAAACCACGGAAAACCATTTTCAGGGCTGCCGATAGTGGGATTCGAACCTACTATCTCCCGGATGCAAGCTCACAGGCGCACGCCTCTACGCGCACGGCTAACTCGCCCGGTCCTTCTGATCTGAGTTGCTTCTCTGTGGAATAAGGGCAGTGAGTGCCAACTGTGTAAAAGCTTATAAGCTTTTTAGATTTCTCTTCCCCGTGTGCGAATTATGAAAGAAGGTGCCTTGGATTTGGATTTTAGGCTATTATGATCTTAAAGGTTCTTCCTGGTTGGGAATTAATTGAACTATGTTTATCAAATTGGGAGCTAAATCTCTCCTGTTGTGAAATTTTTTCAAAGATTTGTATTTATTTGCAAAGGCTACGAATACTAAGCCTTGGGAAGGGCGAATATATTCTCCTTTGGTAACTTTGAAGCTATCTATTTTCACTTATCTATTTTTCTATTGTTATTGTTGATTTTTGAAAAGAGGAACAAAAAAGAGAGAAAATCATTAAAAATTTAAATTTTCTCTTGTGGACATTACTTGTCCGAGTTCCTAGGCCCTGGCACTTCTTTCTATCTCCTACCATTGGTAAAAACAATTACAATAATAATAATCATAATAATAATAATAATAATAATAATGTGTGATTTGATAGAGTCTGATGTTCTTTCAAGAACAAAACATGTTATTGTGTTCTTTTTCCATAATTTTATTATTTATAATCATACGGAATTCCAACCCCATGTAAAATCAATTTTTGTATTTACGGCAAGTTATGTGTTTATTTTCTATTGTCAGTATCATTTATTTCATTGTAGGAATACCGTAAGTTAGGTATTTATTATTGTATCATAAACATCATTTAGTCATTGTAAGAACTGTGTGTTAAATTGGTGGCATTCTGTGACACCAGAAGTGGGAAATCATGGTTAAGAAAGTGAATTAAATATAGAGAAAGTTGGGTAAGGCTCAATATGACGTGTGTCTCCAATCAGTTTTCAAGGCGTCCGTACGCCAATGTTGAGCATCGGAATTTTGAAAACTGCGTGTCACATGTGACAGGAATGGAAGACTGTGATTGGCTAGGACAGAGGAAACCATGTGACTTCAAGAGTTTATTTTATGGCTGGTTTGCCAGAAGTTTGGTCGACTGTGGAAGACTTCGAGACCCTGAAGAGCCTGGTAACGGCCTGTAATGGGCAGTACCACATCCGCTCTCTGCTAGAAAGCAGGTATTGTAAGGCTGTGAGCCACGGTATAGTCAGTGAAAAGAGAATGAGTGCGTCAGTGAGAGCACTCAAAGCATCATGGACGAACTGACAGCCAAGGGCTTTGAGATAGCCGCGGTATCCCAGCTTACCTCCGTGTGGTCTCGCAGGAAACTGCCTGTGTTCTTCATCAGGTAGAGTGGTGGTACCTCAGACGATAACAATATTTATAATGTTAAATTCCTCATTGACACCTCTGTTAAGATTGAGCGCTATATCAGCCTGGAAGGACTTATCCAGTGCTTCCCGTGCCAGCGCTTCGGTCACACCTTTAGGGGCTGCCACTGCGTAACAAAATGCATAATATGTGGCGAGGCTCGCAGTTTGCAGGACTGCCCACGCAAGGGCGATACCATTCAGAAACCTCGCTGTGCTAACTGCAAGGAGCAGCACACAGCTAGCTACCTGGGCTGCCCCACCTACCTCCGAATTCTAGGTCAGCAGCAAAACCGCTTGCCTTCAACCAATACAAAATGGTCTGTTATTGGACATTATACATTTTCCAGCTAACTCATTCCTGGTTGCAAGAGTTTCGCCCCAATGTGCTAAGTTGGAAATATTTCAGGTTCCCTATGGGAATCAACATTTATATAATCTGATGGCCAGGCAGGCATCAGTTTTTGGTAATGAAACTAAGACTCTCATAGTGTATTGGCACTGCCGGTGGCTCCAAGTAGCCTAAGCAGTGGCCTCCACGGTATGCACTAGCCATGCGTCTTGGTGGGTGTGCTATTTACCAAGTGATGAGCAAAACTTAGCACATAGGGGTAAACACTGGCAACCAGAAATGAGGTAGCTGGAAAATTTATGATGTCCAATAACAGACCATTTATATTGGTGTTATAAATTTACTCATGCAGGACAAATATTTCAGGTTCCTTATGGGAATCAACATCTATATCATCTGATGGTTAGGCAGGCAACAATTTTTTAGTGCATTGTCACTGCCGGTGGCTACAAGTAGCATACGCAGTGGCCTCCATGGTATGGGTCTTGGTGGGTGTGCTATTTACCAACTGATGAGTCCAACTTAGCACACTGGGATGAAATGCTGGCAACCAGGAATGAGTTAGCTGGAAAATTTATAATGTCGAATAACGGACCATTTATACCGGTAAACTTGCTCGAGATCTCTGATCTTCCCCTCGTCCCTTACCTGTTCTGGCTTGGATTTCTCTCTATCTCATTCTTTTTGTGCTATGTTTCTTTCCTTTACTGAGGATGTTGCTCTTTCATTCACCAGGGTATCTCTTTTTTCCCTTACTCTCACACTTGTCTTCCTGCAAACCTCTATTGCTTCTTTTATCAAGGTGTTTTTAAATCTTGTCCATTCTACCTCACCACTCTCCACTTCTTCTGTAGGCAGTTGTCCTCTTATACAGTCCTGATAGCCGGTCATCTTTCCAATCTCTTGTAGTTCCCATACCTTAATCTTAGGTAATTTCCTGGTTGTTACCTTTAGTACATTAATGTCTTTCAGATCTGCTACTAATAACCAGTAGTCATTATTGTGGTTCTCGCTTGGAATCACCTTGACATCAGTCACAAGTCTATTTCATTCTTCATCTACAATGATAGAGTCAATGACTGTCTTGCTCTTTCCATCCCAGCTGTAACGAGTAATCATGTGACTGACTCTTTTACTGAACCAACTGTTTTTTTTTTATTACCAAACAGTTTCTTATGCAGAAGTCTAGGAGATGTTCCTCTTCTGAATTCCTTCTCCCATAGCCATGTGGTCCCATCACCTTCTCTTAACCATTCCTGTCTGTCCTGAACTGTGCGTTGAGATTCCCGATGATGATTGCCCTCTCTTCACTGATGGTCTCTCCTAGGTCTTCGAGAAACTTTTTCTTTTCGTCTTGACTGCAACCCTTCTGAGGGGCATACACTTGCACCATTGCCAGCTTCACTTTCCCAAGGTGAACTGTTGCCTTTATAATCCTCTAATTGATGTACTGGATCTCTGCAATACCATCTAACTCTTTTGACAATATCAATCCTACTCCATTTCTCATCTCTCTGATGTTACGATTCCAGTCGAAGGAATAGTTTTTTCTCAACTCTTTCTTCCTTTTACCTTTCCATTTAGTTTCACTTAGTCAGGAGGATTGATATTTTCCTTCTCTCCATGATGTCCACTAACTCTTCATATTTCCCAGTCAAACTCAGTACATTGATTGTTCCTATTCGAGTGTGTCTTCTTCTCTAGGGTTGTTGCACAATCGCAAGGCGTGGCCTATCATCAGGCTCTAAGCCATCATACCTGGCTTGGGTCTGTGGGTCCTGTTGTCTACTCCAAGTTATTTGTTTACATAGGAGGCTCATATAGGTTTTGAAAGAGACTGCTGTTACTCTCCAACTGGCTTGCTAGGCCTAACGTTAGAGAAGATTTTCTGTCAAGGTTATCTCCCTTAGAATTTAGCAGTCCCCTAACACATCTACAAGGTAGCATCTTCCTGTTGAATTTATGTCATCTCCTACACAACGGCTTCAAAAAGCCCCACTTACAGGACAAGGGACATGACACATGGGATGCAACAGAAAGGACATGTTCCAAGTGGATGCAGCACGTGTAATCAAGAGGAAGCCCGCACACTTATCGGTCAAGGGCATGGACTGTCCCATGTGTCAGCGGACATGTCCCGTCGAGGTATCGCCTGTTGCATTTCGTAGGACGTGTCCCATCAGTTCGCGCGTGAGTTTGGTGTAGTGATTTAAATATGTGCAGCTCAGCAGAGGCAACTACCATAAATTTTATAGCGGAAGTGGAGAAGCATGAAGTGCTGTATAATTACAGATTAAAGGATTATTCAAATAGGTCCACATGTGATAATATCTAGTGAGAAATAGGGGAAGTATTCAGCATGATCGGTAAGTAGGCTACCAACATTTATTTATAGTGTTAAAATACATCTAGTGAATTCTTTAACTTACAAATACAAGATACTGTACTTAGAATAACAAACTCCCTTGTTATAGTTGTCATGATGAACGAACACATTCACCTCGCAGTATCATTATCCCAAATTAAAATAGGACCTACACTATTGGGAAAACATGATAGACTGAAGTTTTTTTTTGTAAGTTTCTAATTTAATTAGGTAGCTAAATGAATGTTGAACGCTTCTTGCCATGGAAGTGCATTTTCTGGCTTCATGAAATATGTACACAGTTGATCTCTTATTTCTTGAGCTCCTGTTCTAGGATGAATATTACAATGGCCAAGTCGGGAATGATGATCTTGATTTGTGCATCGATTTTCACCTTCTTCTGACACAGACGGATTGGTGAAATGTCCTTCATTCAATTTGATGAAATTGTGTAAAATGCATGCAGCTTTAATGCAGCTATCAACTTTGGAGACTTTTATTGAAATCGGTGTTTCAAAAAGCCTAAATTTTGACACTAGCATGCCAAAAGCACATTCGACACTTCGCCTTGCTCTACTGAGTCTATAATTAAACACACTCTTTTCATTGTTCAAGATCCTAACTGGATAGGGTCGCATGAGGTTAGTTTTGAGTGGGAATGCTTCATCGCCCACCAGATAATAAGGACATACAAATGAGGCATCATTTTGGAGCCCAGAAGGTGGTGGTAACTTCAATTTACCATCCATCGGAAGTCTGCCTATGTTTGAATTACGAAAGACAGATCCATCACTATTTCTTCCAAACTCTCCGATGTCTATAGCAATAAAAAAACCATCAGCATCACTGAGAGCTAGAAATACAACCGAAAAATATCCTTTGTAATTTATGTAGGAGGAACCTGACATAGCCGGTTTCTTAATTCTGAAATGCTTCCCGTCAATACTGGCAACACAATTCATAGAATCTAACTGCTGTTTGTAACCAATTATCAGTATCTGGTGCAGGCATGAAATCTTCATTTAGGGCATCCCAAATGGCAACGAAAGTTTCAAACACAATTTTGCCCATTGTTGTTTCCCCTCGTTTGAACTGGAAGGCAAGTGATTTAAAACTGCCTCCGTTTCCAAGAAACCTGAAAAAGAAACAAACTAACCAATAATAATAATAATAATAATAATAATAATAATAATAATAATTCTGATTTAGACTATTTTTCTTATAGCTCGTGAAGCTAAGGATAAATGGAAGAACATTCAGCATGCATTCTTACGACATTTAAGGCAACTACCAACCAGTGGTTCTGAAGGTGGAAAAAGAAAAGCCTACTATCTTGCCGAGTATTTGCAATTTCTGGAGCCACAAGATCCAGGGGGTAAATGTTGTCGAGTGGAAACAGCCCACATTCTGTAGATAACTCAAGTGTTGATTGACTTTACATTTTTGCATAGACTACGGAATTTTCAAGTACATCAAATAAATCTGTGATTCTAGGCAATCAGGAAATATGAATAACTGCCAGGAAGAGGAGGGTGTAACACAGGAGCATCCGGATCCAAGTGATCTTTCGGGAGAATGTAGGCCTAGTTACAATACTAGTATCGATGAAGACGGATCATCTAGTAGCAGAAAGGAGTCTGTGATTTTAGGTAATACCGAAAATAATAAAAATGAAAGGTAAATATTCATCATCAGCCTTTGCTGACTACTTTAACGAAAAGAGGGCTAAACTTCAGGCAGACGATTCGAATCCCGACTTGCTGTTTTTAAAATCACTTTTAGCAATGGTAAAAGACCTTAATACTGCAAATAAATTGTTGTTCAGAAGTTCAGTTTTAAATTCACCGAGTGAAATATGAAATTTACAGACATCTCAAAATGTGATAATGGTATCACCGAATGAAGATGACGGAACTTCCTCTCAACCTGAATAATCGTGTATTGTGTGGAATAATATGAATAAGTGATTGGAAATGTGGTTTGCCTACAAATGTAATATTTACCAGTGACCTATTCATTTCCACTTTAGCGCAAGCAGCAACATACTACACCTACTTATGCTGAACAAACATGTATAGATCTTTTTAATATATTCAAGCACAACCAAAATCAATCCGTGTTAACCTTACCTGAGTGTTATCAATAATCGCTCAGCTGGTAGAGTAGGATCCCTGAATTTGGTATATTTTTTTTCCCAATTAGTGGTTTTACCATATGCAGTAACTCTTGAAACGTCTCCCAGTTCATTCTATAAAATGTATGAAACTGTGAAGGATCTTCATTAAGTTTCTTATCCAGCAAGAAAGCACCATTCTCTTGGCAGTCCACATTATATGGGTTGACCCAAAATTTCCTTTTTCTTCTAGTCACCTGTTTTCTTCATCATTTCTGAAGCAACAACAAGCCTTCCACATCACTAGAGGACATCTTAACTAATGACCCACAGATGTGCACGTACGTGGCCCATGGGACACGGGACAGGACAAGTTACTTCAGTCGTGTCCCCTGTCCCAAGTCCAAGAAGTGTACGCTCAAGGGTGAACTCATCTACCCATAGCAATGTGGATCTTAACCCTCTCCCGCCCATAGCGTAGTAATGAGTAGCGCGAAAGCTTAGGGCCTCCCGCCCATAGCGTAGTAGAGCGTACTTGTACTTCTAGTCGCATGTATGAGCCATCTATCGGCCAATAGACAAATATAACTTACTGTTACTAGCATGTACACTTCCTAGAGACCAAAGATATTAGTTTTCTTTTAAAACCTTAGCAGGCGTATTAGAACACGAAATACGGAAGGCAGTGACATATTGTAAACAAACACGTCGACGTTTAATTTGCGTGAAAATATTTTATGCGATAACGACATTGAACGTTTGGTGAACGATAATCCTGACTGTGGAACTGTTAGTAGTGGCTCAAGTGAACTCAGTGAACTTGAAAGTGAAAATGAAAATGACGATATTTCAGGAAATGACGACGTACACATGCGTGATGACATAGATTGTAGGCCTAACTTTCAGTGGACAAATACATTGTCTTACGTCGAACCGGCGGACTTTACTAAAGAGGCAGGACCTTGCCATTCTCTTCCTGTAGCTAGTACAGCATTAGAATATTTCTACCTTATATTTGATGAAAACATTTTCGATTTAATTGTTCATTAGTTTTTGTACAGTATACATTTTTATAAATATCTGCATTATCATAATGATGGCTGAAAATAATTGCTTAAATTCTGGGGAAAACATGCATTTTAATATGGGCGGGAAAGGGTTAAGCCATAGACGTCGTCAACAAAGCCCTGTGGGACTGATGTAGCGGAACAGCAGACTCCATGTAATGGAACAAATGCTATGAAAGAAGGAGTCTATTCAAAACCAAATGATAGTACATTGATTTTACTGAACAGTACTGATCTTTATAAAGGCATATGTCACCCTGTGAGTGATATACTGCAAATTTGCCATCATATCTTATGACAGCACACAGAATATACACCTTTTAAAAATACAACATTCTAGGCATCCCAATCCAGTTTTCATTATCACCAATACATTTAACACAATATTGACTAGAAAGATGAAAATTAAATTTACTATAACATATGTAAGAATATTCTGGAACTTCTATACTGACAAGGGAACTATCACACCTCTCATTCCAAAACCTACCTTAAAATTCCAGTGGCAGTTACGGTGGAACATTAGAAGGCAATATTTAAAAAAACCTGCTATTTTAAACTGCACAAGGCCCTGACATTGAAGCCGGAATCCTGCAATGGCAACTCAGTATGCTGTGCAGATGGACATTCCTCCTTCAAGTGGAGTTTGAATACATGCACAGGAAGACATGACATGGCATAATATTCTCTATCTCAATACCACCTAATGGTTTAATTATAATGTTATTTGTTTTACATCCCAGTAAATCTACCAACACTAGTTTGGCATATTTCAATGCTCTCAAATACCACTGGACTAAGTCAGGATCAAACCTGCCATCTTGAGCTTAGAAGAGCACTACTACTGCTTAAGCTGGTCAGCCGAACACCCTATGGTTTCAATCAGCGACAAAAGCAAAGCAAAAGTGATTAATGTTAACAGAATGGTGAAAACACAACTTCTTGCACCATGCACAATGTATATACTAATCACTGTATTACCACACTGTTCTTCACACTATATTTACTTCGCTCCCAGGCAATACTTGACAGGCATTACGAATTCAGGAGGTCAATTATTTGTGTATCTGTCACAGGTGAACAATATAGTGGAAGTGGAAAGTGTTTTTGAAGACTTTATTTGAGTAGCTCAGTGCCATAGGTGCCTAACCCACAAATTTAAAAAATGCCGTTTATGTGCTATAATAGACTCCTAATAGTTGCCTCTATCAGGACCAGACTTGCCTACTACATTCCAGTAGCTTGATTGGTGCTGCCACCTGCAATTATGTTAGGCAACTTCCATAACCTTCAGTTCCTTTAGTGCCAGCTGTGCCTATCCAACATCAAGATGGCTGAAGAGACCTGGATTGTGGAAATGCTCCTGGAGTATAATTACGATGGCAGCGGCAAGGACCAAGGTTATGAGCATAACTATGCTGATTTCATATCCTCACGTAATTTAGAATAGGTACACATATTGATAATATTAGGTAATAAGTTGAATGGTTTGTGATTAATAGGGAAAACATGTAGTTGGTTAGGCATTTCTAGCTCTGACTGGAGTAAATGAAATTGTATTGTGCTTAGGCATAACTGATTGATACTTTAATGGTGATTATGTTATGTATTAAATTTGGTACTACTTCTAACATAATGAGTAACTGAAGAGGATAAGTTCTGGCTATAAAAATATTAATATAAGTAATTCAGAAAGTCCATTATAAATATAATGTTGGTTCTGATCTACCAATGCATTTTCGGATGCAGGAAGAAAAGATGGGCCTGCAGCTGTTACGTCTGTATGTGATTCTATTTCACAAACCTCAGGTAAAATTTCTTTATAACTGTTAGGTTCAGAAATTCATGATAGATTTTATATGAAATAGTTCTTTAATCATACCTTACAATGAAACTATAAGTGCAGTGGAGATAGTGTTCTAGAGACCTGTTGTTGAGAGTTAATGTAACTTGGTTACATGTAACTGAGAACCACAAGGAGCTGCATTTGAAGCAGAAGTATCTCATAACATAATTCCTGAAATGCCAAACATGACACCGAATGAAGATAGGAATGATCAAATAGAAAATGTTGACTTACCTAGAAGAAGGGAAAAAACCAAAGCAGCCAGAAAATCATAAGAAATATATTAGGAAGTACAAACGTAACCATGGTGAGGAATATGTATCCGTTACTGGAAAGTTAGTACCAAGAAAACAGTGTACCTTGGATTCATGTGGTTGCCAGCTACAGTGTGATAAACTTATTTCTTCAGGTAGACGACAGAAAATTTTTGATGGTTTCCACCGAATGCATTGATCTCTGAAAAATGCCTTTATCAGTGGGCAAGTTGAAGTAAATAAATGAAATGTCGTATGGCTTTTAGTGCCGGGATATCCCAGGACGGGTTTGGCTCGCCAGGTGCAGATCTTTCTATTTGACGCCTGTAGGCGACCTGCGCATCGTGATGAGGATGAAATGATGATTGAAGACAACACATACACCCAGCCCCCGTGCCATTGGAATTAACCAATTAAGGTTAAAATCGCCAACCCGGCCGGGAATCGAACCCGGGACCCTCTGAACCAAAGGCCAGTACGCTGACCGTTCAGCCAGCGAATCGGACAAGTTGAAGTAAGAGACATCAAGAGACAATATGCTAAGAAAGTGGTATCTCGAAGAAGCAAAACGAGAGTGTATAGACTCCAGGATGAGAAGGATGAGGATAAGATAGTATGTAAGAAATTTTTTCAAGGTACATTAGCAATTTGTGATGGTACAATTACTAATGCTCTTGAAAGGAAACAAGCCAGTGGTACACCGGAAAGTGATAAAAGAGGAAAACATGTACCACACAACAAAACCAGCCCTGGTGATGAAAAGAGAGTTTGTGACTTTGTAAATAAATTCCCAACTTACGAGAGTCACTATTGTCGTCGAGACAGTTCTCGTAAATGTTTATCCCCAGATCTGAATATGGCTATCATGTTTAAGCTCTACAAAGAAGAATGTTCCAATCATGAACACAAAGCTGCGTCACTTTACATGTTTTGCCACATTTTCAATACAAAGTTTAATTTACACTTTAAACAACCAAACTATAAACGGCAGCTGTGGGTGTATATCCTTGGAGTCCATGATGAGGTTACCAACTGTGGACACATGTATGTTTGGGGAGAGAATATTGCTTCTCGTGGTCCTCAAGAAATTGCTTCATGCCTTTTATACCACATCAGAAACTGTCTTCCATCAACAACAAGGGAGATTGTACTGTACAGTGACAGTTGTGGTAGTCAAAACCGCAATATCAAAATGGTTCTGATGCTACATTACATCATTCAAACTTCAGAAAACATTGAAGTGATCCACCAGAAGTACTTTTTACTAGGGCATAGTTTTTCCACTTGTGATCAAGACTTTGGAATTATAGAAAGGGAAAAGAAATATCATCCTCACATTTTTCATCCAGAAGATTGGTGTGATGTTATAGAGAAGGCCAAAGAAGCAACGACCAAGATTTGTTGTTCATAAAATGACTAGTGATCTGTTCTTCAGCACAAAGGCTATGGAAGAAAGTATTACTAACAGGAAAGTAGGTACGCACAAGGAAAAAGTGGAATGGTTGAGGATACGGTGGCTTAAGATACAGAGAGAGTACCCAAAGACCCTATTTTATAGCTACAACAGCCATGAAGATGGGATATTGCAGACCGTTGATCTCTCAAAGAAATCTGTTCGAGGCCGACCCATCCGCCAGTTACCAAGTTCTCTAGAGCTCCTCTACCCCACAGGCAGGAAAATATCAAAAGAGAAATTAAAAGATTTACTGGATCTAATGAAATATATTCCACCACAACACCACCATTTCTACAGATCACTTCAGGAACAAGAAGAAAGTGAAGTAGACGAAGATTGAAAACAATAAGGAGTTACCGTAGATTACGTATTGTCAAGAGCAGATTCAAATATTATTAATTTCTGTCATTTCAATTCCTTTAGAGGTAAAGACTGAACTTATCTCAATAGTTCCTGCTGAAAATGAGCATTAAAAGTTCCTTATATCTAAGTCCATTGTTGCCTAACCAGCAATTTTGTTTGTGAAGTGTGTTCTAGTTCAGTGCCAAAATTGCCTATAAGTTTGTGGTTTAATTTGGTTGGGGATAATTAGTGCCAAATTTTTTATTGTTATGTATGTGAAAAAAACATATTTGTGCTAAGTAATGCAATAAAAGTAATATTCAGGATGCACTCGTCATTTTTCAATCGTAGTCTAACTTTAACCTAAAATATCTCAAAGTGAAGTAAATGTGGGTTAGGCAACTATGGCACTGAGCCACTCATTTGTAAAGTATGATATAATGTTTTATTTGTAATGACCTAACCTGTACTGTGTAATATTTGTAACATATGTATTTGTAAATAGTAGATTTCTATTCTGTACTTACTGGAAGTATCTAGAAAATTGTTGAACAGGGTGTGTGCCTTTTGTGGGTTATGTTTTCTAGAAGGAATTTTCTAACTATTCTGGAAATGGAAGATTCGCGAACGTGTGTATTCGAGAATGTTAGTTAAAGTTCACGACAGGAGTAGGAATTGTGATTGGTGAACCTAGGAGGGGATGGGCGGACTCATGCATTCTGATTGGCTACTCCAAGGCCAGGGTTTAACTATATATAGAGAGAGCGAGGCAACGTTCGTGAGAATTCGGTCTTGTCTTGGCCTGATCTGTCTTTAGTCTGTGTTGGTCTGCGTTGTGTGCGACGCCTCGCTTCCGGGATGGCGCACCTTCGGGTAAGCACTCTTACTTTCCGTTCCGGTTAAAATTTCCATAATGTTCAGTTGCTATTTCGTATAGGAGTCTGCCCTAGCCTAACCTAGATTCGCCAAATTAATTATTTACGATGCCTTAGCTTTTCTGCTGGGGTTCCCTGTTTGTTTTCGAGGCATTCCCATTTCTTACTTCACTAAATATGTAGATTGTAATTTAATACATTTACCTTGGGGTTTGCCTCTGGTAGTTCAGTATCACTTGATGTATGCTAGAGTTTAGGAGAGTACATTCACTTCACTGTAAATTGTAATTATTTTTACGTTCCTTTTAACCTACTAACTTGCATTGTACTACTGGATTTGTAATTACTGTAGTTGTATAGTTGGTTTGAAGTTTGAAACTCGTAGTGAAGTCCATTATCAAAGAATCTTTAAGATATGTGTATCACGGAGCGTATACTTCGTAAGTTGTAAGTTGGTGGATTTTGTTCGGAAAGTATTTGTAAAATTTTCACTTGTAAATAATATTTTTTCAAATTTAAGGATCACGGTGATTTATTTCGGAATCTGCAATCTAAGCCATGTCCATGCCCACGGTAGGTCCTGCCTGTTTCCACTTTCCTGTTTTATTATCCACTAGTTGGCCCTACTGATATTTAGTATTATGTTGTTGATGGCTGAGATCCGCGTAGGCCAGCGGATGTTTCTCTCAGTGTATAGTGTTTTCTGATAGTGTGTAGTTGCTCTTACTTCCCTCCTTTATTGTGTTTGGTACTTGTTTTGTGTAACCACTGTAGTAAAGGTTACAGTATCGAATAGCAAATCAGGAATATTTTAGTATGTTCTGGAACCTTAAGGACGAAAACTAATAAAAGATTGTAATTTCAGGATGCTGTCTCTGAGGGGAACTACTTCATGAATTTCCTCATCTGACATCTGTTAGGTGGCAATAAAGAGATTTCAACTGATGGAGAGAAACTTACCGAGAGGAATCTGGAATGACTATATTCTTACCTAGAGGAATATTTTCAAGACAAGTCATATCACCGTGTGTAGTCCATGAATCAAAAAGTAGGGGAAGAAGACTTCTGTAAACCATTCTTTTAACTTCCCTATTTCCATTTTTCCTGTTTTTGTGGCAGTAACAATGAGCTATGTGCTTCAAATAATATTTTGTAAACTAATGGATCACACATTCCTGTTAGTTCCAGAAACACAATAAATAGTTTGGGAAATATAGATCCATCCATACTGACTGTGAGAATTATAATGCACAAGTGTGTCAATGCACTAACTTATTGGGCTGCTGTGTATGTTTTTCCCCAACAAAAGGCAGAGTCTGTTTTGATAACCTTTCATGGTGAAATCCACTTTAGTCTGTACAGTAAATGGAGGAAGGGGTACCATGGACAAATTCCTCCCTATAAGATTCAAGAAATTTCTCTTCAGCACATCATAAGTCTTAATCATTCACACTTTTTTGCTTTTCTGTTTCCTCAAAGCGAGAGTACAGTTCATCACAAATTAACGTTATAATAATAATAATCGTATGGCCTCAGCTACCGTTATAGGTCCTAGATGATTCATCGGCATGATAGAAAGTTGTTTCTCCATAGATCAGGTTGTCGCTCTGATGACACCATATGATAGATTCTGCAGACATGTGATAATGAATACAACTGTTTGCCACTTTCACAGGAATCCACAACATTCCTATTGTATTCATTACTAATGTTCACATTAATACTTTTTACTGGACTCGCAACAGAACTAGAACTGTATCACTGGATTCCAACTGTTGCTTGTAGCTTGGAACTTATACTCAAACCTGCAACATCACCTGTGGACACAGAATTGCCTTCATGATTGGTATCACTGGACTCATTCTCGATGTCTTCACTACAGTAAGTTTAGGGTAAGTATCTGTTTGATAGTGCTTTGAAAATAGAGTTTTTCAGTGAATATCAGAAGGCTCAGAGTTTACCCATGAATTATTTTTGGGTATTTGTAACTTTAATCCTTAATCCTTTAAGGGAAAGTATCCATAACTTTTAATGTTTCAGTTAGTTAAATGTACAGAATGTACGTTGGGTGTAGCTATTAAAAGCATGGCATGAAAGAGATTAGAAAACTTTTGTGTTGTGAGAGTGGATTGATTTGTTGGCAAATTTAAGAAATAAATGAAAGAAAATCACTCTTAATTTTATTTAATTATGCCTCTGGTGCCATCCATGTGTTCAGATTAGTACCAAACCATGCTAGTTCTTCTGTGTAACTAATTTAATAAACATTCACAATGTTAATATTAGTTTTAACACAATTTATACGGCTTCTTATGTCTTTCAAAGATATATTTTGTCTGGGGTGCACAAGAAACGCTCAGAGTTTTGTAGGCATCATCACCACTGGTTTACAGAAGCATGAGGACACACAGTTTTCCCAGACAAATTTTGTTTAGAGTTAATTTTTGAAAGGAAATTTTTTAGTTTGATGCATGAAGATAGACAAGTTCTTGCCCTTGATACTCACTGTTAGAGGACCACAATGTTAAAACTCTCTGCCCTGGCCTGCACACAATCAAGAGTTGCCCAATAGAAAATGTATGGAACACCACAGCTTCAAGAACTTGGCAGGATAGAAGTTCCATGTGAAAGGATGTTTCTAAGGAAGTGTGTCTGAAACTCACCAGCTCCATACCAGATCGTGTGAATAAGTGCAGAAAGGCCAGTGGTAGGCCTATTGACTAAGTTTGTTGTAAGCTGTAAAGGTCTCTAATTTCATTACACAATTATTTTCTGCATTTATTTTCATTTTTCACTAGTGTACTGACCCTCAATTTGCTCTAACTATTGTACCTTGAGAACTCTGTCCTTAATTTTCTGCATAATTATTTTCAATCACTTCTATCACATATTGGCACATTTCCTTCTCTTTCGCGTTTATATTTCCAGTGGAATAAAAAATGAACTCAGAAATATTAACAGGATTTACAATCTCTCATTTAGAATCAGTGGAATGTAAACAAACAGCTGATTTTTATGCCAAAACAGTTCACTCTCTTCTTCCCTCCCTCCCTACCGACATGGCATGGCATGGCACGGCTGATCTCTAAGCTCCTCCCTATCCAACCCAAAGTGACGTAAAGGTAAGCAGTCCGGGGCATCCTGCCCAGCCAGTAAGTTAAAGTATTTCTTGCATGTGCTTTAAATGGGCAATTTGGCCCTAGATTTCAGGACCTTGCAACTTAAAGTTGCATCTAATTTTCTGAATATGGCCTTATGGTACACTGCTTCTGTCACTAGAATTTTAAGGTAGGTTTTGGTTTGAAAGGTGCGATAGCTCCTATGTGAGGAATAAAAAAAACTGGTTAAAAAAATGTTAAGTGCTATTTATTTTTGAACTTCAATTTCAGCATTGCCTTGTTATCTTATCTTAAACTAAAGTAAAAAAATATAGATACTGTTTAGGTGTAACATCCATGAGCTTCAAAAGCTCTACAAAGTTCTTCCTTTATCCTTCCTGAATCAGAAATATTTCTCTTCTAACTGAAGGTTTTACAAATACAAAACACCAGTTTATCTTTCTTTATACTTCCACCAGGAATTATCTCCATAACACAGTGGCCTCTTATCTTCAAATCATTGAGCATAGATTCTAACCTTGCTACATCTCTTTCTCTCCATGTGTTATAAGGAAACTTCTCTTAACCTGTTCCTTACTGTCTGGTCAGACACCGTGATTCCAGTGACCCTCTTGAGGTCCTGTTGCAGTTCTCTGGCAGTTTTTGAATGAGACCGCAATGCACGGATGGTCAGATACCGGTCATCCTGTGGGGCTGTCATGTGTCCACGACCTTGTCCAACCCTCCTTGTGCACTGGCCTGTCTCACTGTAGCGATTCCACAAGCGTTGAATAACTGATGGAAGGACATTGAGATCCACAGCAACACGACAAAGGGTCCATCCCTCCTGAATCAAAGTGACTGCCCTTGCGACTTGAACCTCGTTAAGATGTCTCATGGGATGTGCTGGTTTACGTACGTGCTCAAATGACCGCAGTAGTCTGTGTACCTCACGACGGCACACGGACACACCGCTATTCACTTTGTTCTGAGGGGTCACCTGACAGTTTAATGCATGGCTATGCTTACAGATGGAGTATAACTTCAATTTGACGTACCCTGAGTAGCTAAGGTCCCAAGGTATGCTGTATGACTATTGGAACCCCATCTACCAAATTAACGTTCACATAACAGACGTTAAAAATCATGTTCCCTTATATTTTTTGACCTGTGTATTTCCCTTCGATAACGCGGGACTTTTCATGACTCGGAGAGATCTCCGCCCACTTTAGTCAGAGTTTTCGAGTACTGAATCAAATTGGTGAGAGGAGGAGAACAACTTGGCTAAATGAAACCAGAAGAGGAGATGGAATGAGAGAACACATCTTACAATACCCAAGACTTGTTCATTTAGTTTTTGAGGAAAGTGTAAGCGATAAGAATGGTAGGGATAGAACAAGACATGAATATGACAAACAGATTAGAATCTATGTATGATGTAGCAATTACATAGAAATGAAAAATTTAGCACAGGAAAGGGTGGCATGGAGCGCTGCATGAAATCAATTGTGGACTGAAGACCCAAGCAACAACATCAAGAGTAATCTGGAAGGAGGATGTGATTTTGCAGACCAATTCACCTTTATATTCCAATTTTTTACTAACCCACTTTGCTGTATGAAAGCTGGGTGGACTCCTGAAAACCTTGTGAATAAGCTGGTGGGAAAATAATTTTTTTTATAACTACTAGAAGAGTCCTGCAGCCAGGCCCACCACGCAGCACTTCAAACCCACGGGCTCTGGCAGCCCAGCCCAGCCCGTGCAGTGCCGTGCTCTTGTGACGCAGCTGCGTACTGGCCCATAGCACTGGTCTCATACAGCCCACCGCAGTCCACCGCACTGGGCGGGGTCAGTAGAATAACCTTGAGTACTTCTCCACAATAACATGTGCGCTGAGCACAACAAAATGTTCATGTCACACTACTATTCGGATCACTCAATCTACGAATTCCCGTACGCTAATAACATATTTCAAAGTAGGCTAATCGCATTTTGAAATTAAACGGTACAGATTTCTCCTGCACTGTAGTAATAATAATAATAATAATAATAATAATTGTTACAGGGATACCCGTGGATCAGAAAGAGGTCAAAGAAGGTGCTGGGGTGAATGGGTCTACCTACAATATCAAAATTAATTTAAAACTTGAACTGAAGGTTATATTTCTTTAAAAACAACAACTCACCAAATAACATGTCAGGTTCAAAAGCAATCTTGAAACAAGACTAAGTCAAAGATTAGTGATTTTTACACATTCTGGGCTTCAAGCCCCTAGTTTTACAATCTTACAAATCGAAGAGGTATTATTTAGTTAAGGGCAGAAATCCCCTAGTTCAAGAGCACTTGCTCCAAAAATACAATATCTAGCCTTCCAGAGGCACTCGTTACTATTACAAAACTTGAGAAAGAGCTAACAGGCTCTCAGTTTCTTACTGCCCACTCAAGGCAACGTTACACACAACTATAACACTCTCTGAGCACAATTTACAATTGACATTACTTTTACAGGGGTATTCATAACCCAACCTACTGGGCCTTCATGGAAAAAGAACAGGTTAGATAACTGGCCCAAAAACAAAATGAATGGACGCGTACACTTGCACTCCTAGACAATAAAGAATAAAATCCTAATGGGGCTCTTGGCCCAGAGATACAGGGGCTAATCCCAAGCTACTGAGGTGACACGAATAAAGATTGAATTGATGCATTACGGAAAGGGAGAAAACAGTTACAAAACATAGTCACCTCAAAGCCAGATGAAGGGGAGCTTGAAAGGGTGGCTCACTCTCTATCCCCGATTTACAGTTAAAGCTTTATGAAGTTTTACATTAGCCAAAAGAAAATGTACATTTTAGAGAAGTAGGTTACATAGTTAAAGATTCGGACCTTTGCCCTCGGATTAAGCTGCGGAGGCAACTACAACAATTTGTGTGGCCATTACCTTATAGATGTTCTGCTGCCGCCGAAAGGGGCCGCCCGCCTCCTGCTTAAACACACACACACTCAGAAAGACGACAATCGATTGGCCAGGAAACGTGAAAAGCCGCAGTTTATAAACCCTCCGGGAAGGTTCGAGAGCATTCAAGATTAATCAGGACACACTCTCTTAAATTTTATTGGTTAACACAAAGTGAACAAGAAATGTGGGATTGGTTGAAAATTAATTACAAAAATTAGTGATTGGCTAGATTCAAAACTGGCAGAAGGAAAATGAAGTATTGCCAACCACAAAACAAATGAACATAGATCAGTTATGGACGACCTAGAAATACAAAACTTCTTTAAATTATACGTTTTTTCACCTTGCACCAGGGTGCACGATCATAGTTTTTAGTAGTGTCATCTGTAGAAAAATGTCCAAACTTCTTGATGAAGGGCAAATAAAACAGGGAGAAATTCAGTCAGTTTAGGAAACTTCACAACAAAACACTTACTTAGTATTTCAGTGGTGACATCTTCTGATTAAAGTTCCAACTTGCTGTGTTATCAGTTTCACTGTTTGACCAAGAGAGGAGTTCATTTAGGCGCTAATCTTGAATGCGCGGCATTGAGGTGTACCTCCCGGTACAATAATAATTATAATAATAATATGGTCATTGAAAATAAACAGAGACTTTATTATAAACAAATATTCATCTGAAATTGACATCAAGTTAACTGAAAATGAATCTATATAACACGAAGCATATTCGTAGGACTTCATTCACGTTTACCTCAAAATGAAATACAAACTAAAATGACGTGCAATATGCCAACAACAAAAGCAAACCTGAACATAGCTTTTACTTAATGTGCGTAGTTTATTGGTCACTGCTAATGGAGGTGGAATGGAATTACTGTGAATGAAAAGAAGAGCATGAACATTGTCTGGTTGTAGACGAGACCGTCGTGTGTTGAGAATGAAGCCCGCTGAACTGAAATTTCTCTCTGAAGCTAAACTTCATGCTTGCATACATAATATTTTCTTAGCAATCTGGTGAAATTTTGGATAGTTTTGTCCATTTGTTTTCCAATAGGACGCTATATCTATCTTCTTCCATTCCACTACTTTGCTTTAACCCACCGTTGGTCGAGGGTGAGCACGGTGCTCACCTATCGTCCTTGGTGAGGTTTTCTTAACTTTTTTTGCCCATTTTTATATTCTTATTTATTGGGGAGGTTTATATTTTTTATTATTCATTTTGTAAGCCGCAGATTGCTTTTTTACAATTTGTTTAATGTCACACCAACACAGATAGGTCTTATGGCGGCGATGGGATAGGAAAGACTTAGAAATGGGAAGGAAGTGGCCATGGCCTTAATTAAGGTGTGGCCTGGTGTGAAAATGGGAAACAACAGAAATCCATCTCCAGGGCTGCAGACAATGGAGCTCGAACACACTATCTCCTGGATACAAGCTCACATTATTACAAGTGCCTACAAGCTCACAACCGTACGCTCCTAACCGCACGGCCAACTCGCCCAGTAGATCGCTTTTTAGATCATTATATGAGGCTCTTGTGTCTTTGTGAGATCTAGACCCAAAGTTTTCAGGAATGTTCTTCTTGAAAGCTTTTTTCCAGTATTGTAGTTCATAATGATTTGTGAATTTATTCCACCAATGTAAAGAAAATATTCTCAAAGGGAAGGGAACTAAGGAATAAATAACAGCATCTATAGCTCATAACCAAATGAAATATTTCAGGTGCAGTTGCATCATATGCCCAAAAATATAACATACTTAAGTGGGAACATTTCATCACCCCAGCCAGATAAAGCAATTTCATAAGGGCTTAAATTTCTTCTAGATTGTATCAACCACGTCTGATATACTTATGTACTTCACTCTAATTTTCTCATCCGTACATTCGTATGGTCTGTTTTTTCTTCAAGAACCGACACTGGAAAAAAGAGGTTCCATACTTTGGTAATTGTCCCCGAATTCTTGGCCTTCCCTGTTATTCCTGGCAGGTGAATTACCATGCTCTCCCTTTGGTCAGCGTCTGCACAGATTTGGTACGCGGATTATCCATTGTGTTGTCTTGTCATGGTCAGTGTAATAAGGTCCAAAACTAATGGAAATTCCTTCCTCTCCATCTTCTTCAACATATTCGCTATTGCGATCAGTATTTCCAACCTCATCTACCTCGGAGAATCTTCAGAAGAATTGTTACAGTTCTGAAACATATTATCTTCATGGTCTGGTTCCTCTTCAAGCCAACTGACATTTGATATTCATCATTCACAATGTAAATGTTAAATTCACATAAAAATGGAAAACAATTAGAACTGGGCAAGTAATCATAAGAATTGTAAGAATTTGACAAGCTAAACACAAAATACGAAAATAAAAAAATCAAACAAAATCAGTAAAAATGAATAACACGGCTGGTCGAGGGGCGAGCGCTCCACTCACTGGCATGTAGTAGTGTACAGTTCAGTGGCACTGAAGCCATTGAAGATGATTCACTCCAGATATTCCAACGAACAGCTACTCATAGTTACACGCCACTACCTGCGGTTTCCGGCCTTTTAGAGCAAAAATAATTTGAATGTCAGCGCCGTGCTCACCCCTTGACCAATGGCGGGTTAAATATCTTTCCAGCTCAACTATTGGAATAGGAGCATCATGAATGTCAGTCCACGAAGAAAACTTAATTACTTTGGCAGGTTGTGGCATAGTCGTGGGGTCTGATGACATGCAAACATTAGAATGCTCGTCATTCAAGCACACCTCGTTCATAAGTTTTTTATATAATAATAAAAAGACAAAATCAGTCCGACTCCTTTAAGCTATACTAATATATTAATGAGAGAGTGCGAATTTTGTTAGTTTGTGTACATCTGGAGGGTAATCTCAGAAACTACTAGACCGATTCTAAAAAATCCTTTTACTAATGTAAAGATATATTATCCCTGAGGGACATGGGCTGTATTTTATTTTCAAAACAATTCGAGGTTGGGGGCGATGGGGGAGATATAGGCTAATATAGGCGAAATATCAAATTTGTCATGCAAGGACGAAACAAAGCTCCTTTTAAGTCCCTTGATGCAAAGGACAAAAGACGATGAGTCCTACGGGCACAAAAACCATGTTTTAAGGCCCTAAAACCAACTCTTATGGAGATATTGGCACCACACTACCCCTGCTCTTGGAATCGGATAAAGAAATGAACTGCCGTAACCATGGCAACATCAGCTCCAGGATTCTACAGCAGCGAGATTATGCGTGTACGTTTGGGCATAGCTACCAACCAAAATTTGTACACATAATCTCTGAGCATTTCTAGAGTGTATCACAAAATCTTAACATGTTACAGACATGAAGTGGTATTTAGAATCTCTTTTAAAAACAAAGAGACATGAATTATTTTGTTTTCGGAAAATACACTTAAGGGGGGAGGAGGGGTTGAAAAGGACTGAAATGTGGGTTGGCGTGAATTTTTAAGATGAGCATATCTACAGTATATCTCAAACACTTAATGTTATAGATGTGAAAATTGTTATTTTTAATATTTTAAAAATAAAAAGCAGGTATAATTTTTGTTACCGTGGTTTGGTCGACCAGCAGAGGTGAAAGAAGGTGCCGGGATGAATGGGTCTAACTACAAGGTCAAAGTTAATTTAAAATTTTAACAAACGTTATATTTTACACAAAAAAAAAAAAAAGACAAAATTTTAAAAACTTACAGGTGAGCACAAATTGTTCAAAGGGCAGAAAGCCCCTAATCCCTAGAGAACTTGCTCCCAACTTCAAATATCAAGCCTATTTAAGGCAATGCCAGAAACTTACAATTATTTGATATCAAAGCACAATTTACAAAAAAGAAACAGGGGTATCTTGTACCCAACCTACTGGGCGTTAGCAGAAAAGAACAGGTTACGTAAATGGCCCGAAACACCAAACTGAATGGAGGCGTGTACTTGCACTCCTAAATATGCATTCTTAAAACCTAAAAGGCACTAGGCCGATGAAACAGGGGCTATTCCCAAACTATGGGGTGTTCGTATAAGAATAATTTAATACATTACGGAAAGGAAGAAAACCAGTTACAAAACGTAGTCACCTCAAACCAAAATGAAGGGGAGCTCGAGAAGGTAAATCACTCTCTATCCCCGAATTACAGTTACAGATTTTATGAAGTTTTCACATTAGCCAACAGAATTTACATTTTAGAGAAGTTGGTTACATATAAAAGTTTCGGACCTATCCTTCGGGTTAAACTGCGGAGCTAGCAAGAAATAAAGATGTTAAACGACCGTTACCTTGTTGAAGAACTGCTGCCTGCTGAAAGAGGCACCTCCTGCCTCCTGCTTCACGTACACACACTTAGTTAGATGTTGATCAAATGGCCAAGAGATGTGAAAATCAGCAGTTTATAAACCCTCAGGGAAGGTTCGAGACCTTTCATGAATAATCAAGCTACACCCTCTCAATGTTATTGGACCATACAAAATTTACACTCAAAGTCGAAGAAGAAATCCTGGATTGGTTGGAAATTAATTACAAAAATTAGCTGGATTCAAAACTGGCGGAAAGAAAAGATAAATATAGCCAACCCACAAATGAATGAACGAAATTTAGTAAAGAAAAAGTTATGAATACAAAATTTCTTCAAAAAAGTTCTTTCACTTCGCACCAGGGTGCATGATCATAGTTTTTGTAGTGACATCTGTTGTAGAAAGTCCAAACTTCTTGATAAATGGTAACCAAAACATGTTCAATCAATCAATCAATCAATCAATCAATCAATCAATCAATCAATCAATCAATCAATCAATCAATCAATCAATCAATCAATACCGATCTGCATTTAGGGCAGTCGCCCAGGTGGCAGATTCCCTATCTGTTGCTTTCCTAGCCTTTTCCTAAATGATTTCAAAGAAATTGGAAATTTATTGAATATCTCCCTTGGTAAGTTATTCCAATTCCTAACTCCCCTTCCTATAAATGAATATTTGCCCCAGTTTGTCCTCTTGAATTCCAACTTTATCTTCATATTGTGATCTTTCCTACTTTTATAAACGCCATTCAAACTTATTCGTCTACTAATGACATTCCACGCCATCTCTCCGCTGACAGCTCGGAACATACCACTTAGTCGAGCAGCTCTTCTTCTTTCTCAAAATTCTTCCCAACCCAAACATTGCAACATTTTTGTAATGCTACTCTTTTGTCCGAAATCACCCAGAACAAATTGAGCTGCTTTTCTTTGGATTTTTTCCAGTTCTTGAATCAGGTAATCCTGGTGAGGGTCCCATACACTGGAACCACATTCTAGTTGGGGTATTACCAGAGACTTATATGCACCCCCCATTACATCCTTACTACAACCCCTAAACACCCTCATTACCATGTGCAGAGATCTTTACCCTTTATTTACAATCCCATTTATGTGATTACCCCAATGGAGATCTTTCCTTATATTAACACGTAGATACTTACAATGATCCCCAAAAGGAACTTTCACCCCATCAACGCAGTAATTAAAACCGAGAGGACTTTTCCTATTTGTGAAAGTCACAACCTGACTTTTAACCACGTTTATCAACATACCATTGCCTGCTGTCCATCTCACAACATTTTCGAGGTCACGTTGCAGTTGCTCACAATCTTGTAACTTATTTATCACTCTATAGAGAATAACATCATCTACAAAAAGCCTTACCTCTGATTTCACTCCTTTACTCATATCATTTATATATATAAGAAAACATAAAGGTCCGATAATACTGCCTTGAGGAATTCCTCTCTTAATTATTACAGGGTCAGATAAAGCTTCACCTACTCTAATTCTCTGAGATCTATTTTCTAGAAATATAGCAACCCATTCAGTCACTCTTTTGTCTAGTCCAATTGCAATCATTTTTGCCAGTAGTCTCCCATGATCCACCCTATCAAATGCTTTAGACAGCTCAATCGCGGTACAGTCCATTTGACCTAAAGAATCCAAGATATCTGCTATATCTTGCTGGAATCCTACAAGATGACCTTCAGTGGAATAATCTTTCCTAAAATCGAATTGCCTTCTATCGAACCAGTTATAAATTTCACAAACATGTCTAATATAATCAGAAAGAATGCCTTCCCAAAGCTTACATACAATGCATGTCAAACTTACTGGCCTGTAATTTTCAGCTTTATGTCTATCACCCTTTCCTTTATACATAGGGGCTACTATAGCAACTCTCCATTCATCTGGTATAGCTCCTCCGACCAAACAATAATCAAATAAGTACTTCAGATATGGTACTATATCCCAACCCATTGTCTTTAGTATATCCCCAGAAATCTGATCAATTCCAGCTCCTTTTCTAGTTTTCAACTTTTGTATCTTATTGTAAATGTCATTGTTATCATATGTAAATTTTATTACTTCTTTGGCCTTAGTCTCCTCCTCTATCTCGACATCATCCTTGTAACCAACTATCTTTACATACTGCTGACTGAATACTTCTGCCTTTTGAAGATCCTCACATACACACTCCCCTTGTTCATTAATTATTTCTGGAATGTCCTTCTTTGAACCTGTTTCTGCCTTAAAATACCTTTACATACACTTCCATTTTTCACCAAAATTTGTATGACTGCCAATTATGCTTGCCATCATGTTATCCTTAGCTGCCTTCTTTGCTAGATTCAATTTTCTAGTAAGTTCCTTCAATTTCTCCTTACTTCCACAGCCATTTCTAACTATTTCTTTCCAGTCTGCACCTCCTTCTTTGTCTCTATTTCTCTTTTATAATAAGGTGGGTCTTTACCATTCCTTACCACCCTTAAAGGTACAAACCTGTTTTCGCATTCCTCAACAATTTCTTTAAACCCATCCCAGAGTTTGTTTACATTTTTATTTACCGTTTTCCACCGATCATAGTTACTTTTTAGAAACTGCCTCATGCCTGCTTTATCAGCCATATGGTACTGCCTAACAGTCCTACTTTTAAGACCTTCCTTTCTATCACATTTATTTTTAACTACCACAAAAACAGCTTCATGTTCACTAATACCATCTATTACTTCAGTTTCCTTATAGAGCTCATCTGGTTTTATCAGCACGACATCCAGGATATTTTTCCCTCTGGTTGGTTCCATCACTTTCTGAATCAGCTGTCCTTCCCATATTAACTTATTTGCCATTTGTTGGTCATGCTTCCTGTCGTTCGCATTTCCTTCCCAATTGACATCTGGCAAATTCAGATCTCCCGCTACAATCACATTTCTTTCCATGTCGTTTCCCACATAGCTGACTATCCTATCAAATAATTCCGAATCCGCGTCAGTGCTACCCTTTCCCGATCTGTACACTCCAAATATATCAAGTTGCCTATTATCTTTAGAAATGAGCCTTACACCTACAATTTCATGTGTCTCATCTTTAACTTTTTCGTAGCTTACAAATTCTTCTTTCACCAGAATGAACACTCTCCCTCCCACCATTCTTATCCTATCTCTACGATACACAGCCCAGTGCCTTGAGAAAATTTCTGCATCCATTATATCATTTCTCAGCCATGATTCAACTCCTATTACAATATCTGGTAAATATATATCTATTAAATTAATTCTATTCCTTTCTTTACAATACTTCTACAGTTCAACACTAACAATTTTATGTCATCCCTACTTGATTTCCAGTTCCCTGTTCCCTTATCACCGCTCCCTAGGCCATCCCGTTTCCCTGAATGTACCTCCCTATTACCCTTCCAAACAAATTTCCTAACTTATACGTACCTCTGTGGTTTAAATGAAGGCCATCCGAGCGCAGATCCCTATCTCCTACCCACCCATTAGGATCTAGAAATTTCACTCCCAGTTTCCCACATACCCACTCCATAGTCTCATTTAAATCCCCAATCACCCTCCAGTCAGTATCCCTCCTACACAGTATTCCACTAATAACAATCTCCGCTTTCTTAAAATTCACCCGTCCTGCATTTACCAGATCCCACACATCTCCAACTATGTTGGTACTTATATCAGCTTGCCTTACGTTGTTGGTACCAACGTGAAACACTACCACCTTCTCCTTCCCCTCCTCCCTCTCTTCTACTTTCCTCAACATCTGCCTCAAAGTAATTCCTGGATAACATTCTACCCTGGTTCCCTTTCCTCCACACACTTTCCCCGCGTGTCTAACGATGGAATCCCCCATGACCAGAGCCTCAACCCTACCCACCTCATTTGATCCTCTCCCCTCCTGGTCAGCCCTATCTTTCCTGATAGCTGCAGAAGCTACTTCCTCCTCCCTTTTCTCCTTCCCATGACCCTGTTCCACCTGTCTTTTCCTATCCTCTACTCTACATTTCCCTTTCCTACCTTTTCCCTTCCTCCTACTTCCACACATCTCAGCAACAGTTCCCTGTCCCTCATCTTCCCTCTGTTGTTCTACCTGGAGTGACTCGTACCGATTTCGCACAGACACCTGTCCTGAATTCTGATCCTGAATAGAGCCCTTAGCCTGCAATCTCCTTCGCCTTAGAACATTAGACCACCTGTCTTCTACAACTCCTCCCTTTCCTTCCCCTCCCTCTTGTACACCTACTGTAACCTGTACATTGTTTGAGGGAGTCCTATCTTCCTTCCTGTCTTTTGTGAGAATCCTAATTATCTCCCTCAAACTTTCCAACTCCTCCCTCATACCCCTCAATGCCTCGCCACACCCACAGTAAGTACACTCGCGCTCCTTAGCCATTCTTTATGGAAAGAAATGAAATTAAAAATAAAATAACTTATTTGCAAAAAATAAATGGATGGAGGGATATATTGTCTGTGATGGTACACAACAATAAGGTAATTAATATACGACTACACTACAATACTACTTAGTCGTGCTCTATTTTTTTTTATCCTACAACCCCTAACAGGATAAAAACTGCTGTTAATTACTGAATATCGAAAGTAATACACAAGAACTACACAATTCCAAACTGCAATTAAGCCTATCCTAATTACAACAACAGTATTTTAGTAAGAGTTTCTACGGATACCTCTACTACACAAGTACTACATAAATATTTTACAATAATAAAATAAGCACACTAAATTCTAATGGGATATTACTCGTATACTACTGTACAGTACACTACAGTAATTTTAAACTACTTTCAGACGTATCCTAATTACGATACCGGTACCGTACCGTATGGCACTACTAAGCACAACAGAAATGAAATTTGCAAGAACTACTGTACTCAAAGATTACCAACGAAGCTAAATGCTTAGACAAATTATTATTAGTATTACG
This sequence comes from Anabrus simplex, assembly GCF_040414725.1. Lineage (NCBI taxonomy): Eukaryota > Metazoa > Arthropoda > Insecta > Orthoptera > Tettigoniidae > Anabrus > Anabrus simplex. The sequence goes on along the minus strand of NC_090266.1, from coordinate 638,917,483 downwards.
GTCTAATAGATACACACGAAAGATAACACACGAATATAGCAGGCAAGATACGGCACTATCTAAATGTACTGTATCTATACTACAATGTATCTACACTACACTACACTGCGTTTGGTTAAATGCTTAAGTATCGAAAGGATTGCCGTACACGAAGAAAAACACGAATATAACTGGCAAGATACTATCTAATATATTATACCTTATCTTCACTACAATTCTACTGAAATGTGGTTATGTGATTATTACAGCTGGTGGATTACTATTATTTTCCCTACTCCACGGGATGGAGAATAAAAGTGTCCTTAATTAGGCCTACTGAAAAATACGAGGTTGTCTACAATAATTCCTCAAATATTTATATCAAAACTACTCCTCCTCCTCCTCCTCCTCCTCCTCCTCCTCCTCCTGGGACTTGAACTGGAATTACTGGGATATATGAACTTTATTATTATTAGCTAACCGCTCATAAATACTGAAAGATCGAGGGAGCGAAATATAAATTACCGATACTTTAACTACCTACTCAGAAGTACAAATGAATGGAATACAAGGTCAACTGATTTTTATTTATATTTACTTGACTACACTGCACCCTTTGTTCACAACTGTAGCCAACAATGCAATATTTGAATATGAGGAGCGACAATAATCAATAACAATACGACTGTTAACTATTACCGTGTAATCTCTTTAACTTCTTTTTAAATGGAAGTTTACAGGCGTATCGTGTTTTTTTTAATGTAGTAAATTATTACCTTCGCGATAGTTTGAACGGATATCTATACGAAATACCGGAGAAGTTGCTGCAGAAGTTACGGTACTATTCCTTATGATAATCTGCCTTTGTAAATATAACCAACGAACCTACAGATATTTATAAATATTTTTAAAGTTAATATTATTACCTAAAGTATTTCCTAAACCTAAATTCGAAATAAGGTACACCTAGCTAGCCTACTTAACCTAGAAAACATAATTTACTGAAGACCAACTGAATTACTTGTTACAAAATTTAAATAAATATCACTACTCCCAATTTCTGCCAACAAGCACTAAACACCACTAAATGAATCAGATATACACAAAATTAAGCTATTTCAATAGGTTTTCACTACTTTATCACTACAATAATGCAAGAGCTCTCTCAGCAGCCAACCGTTCTCAAGCGGATCCAACAATGTTGAAATTCACACAGTCCTGGAGACTTCACAATCACAAAATTAAGGTAGTGACATCTTCTGAGTAAAAGTTTAAGGAGGTCTAGTTCCAAGTTCACTGTTCCTCCAGTAGAGGAGGTTTTATTGGCGCAAGATTTAAATGTGCGGCATGGAGGTGTACCTACCGGTACAATTTTGTTTTTGGAAAAACCACTTAACATGGGGCCAAAAGGAACTGAAAAGGGGGTTGAATTATTTTTGTTAGGGTACTGATATGTCAAAAACTCAAGTTGTTACAGACGTAAAAATTTGTATATAGAGTCTCCTTTAAAAAGAAAGAAATACGTATTCTTTGGTTTCGGAAATTCCACTTAAGGGGGATGAAAGGACTGAAATATTAGTTGAATTATTTATATGAGGATACTTATATCTAAAAAACCTAAAGATGTTGCAGATGTGAAAATGGGTATTTGAAATCTCCTTTAAAAATAAAAAAACACTGATTTTTGGTGGGTAAAATCAACTTGGGAAAGGGGGGGGGGGGATGAAATAAGTGTTGAATTCTTTTCATGAGGCTATAAATATCTCAAAAACTGAAGATGTTACAGTCGTGATAATTGGTATTTGGCAGCTCCTTTATCAATAAGCACATATTTTTTGTTTTCAGAAAACAACTTAAGGGACTGAAAAGAATTGAAAAAGCAAATGAATTTTATAAATGAGTACCGGAACATCTACAGTGTATGTCAAAAACTTTACATGTTACAGACATGGAACTTGGTACTTGGGATGTCCTTTAAAAATAAAGAAACGTCTTTTTTTTTTTTTTTTTTTTTTTTTTTTGGAAAATCCACTTAGGTGGGGGTGGAGGAAGGGCTGATAAAGGGAGCTGAATTCTTTTTAAGCAGATACTTATATCTCAAAACCTGAAGGTGTTACAAATGTGGAAATATGTATTTGGAATCTCCTTTAAAAATAAAGAAATTTTTTTCACTTGAGAGAAGATGTTCTCACGTGTACAGTTCTATGTCCCATGGTCATCTTAGCCCCAAAAGGCAATACCACAAACGTGGTTTACAAAGAGTTTCTGGGGTAGATGAAACTCAATTTTTCAGTGAGGTTTTATACTTTAGGGATTTTCAGACAATGTCTTAGTACAGTACCGAGGAACGATTACTTTTATCAAATTATGATATCCACGCGAGATGCAACGGGCAACTGCTAGTGTGTACATAAAGTTCACCACAGATCGTACAGCACATAAACTTAACATCTTTCCCATCACCGTCAACTGCAGGCTTGAATACCAACCAAATACGACTTTTAAGTTTAGGATCCGGTTCAGAAGTCTTGTATTGTGCGGCTTTTAGTTCGTTTGTTTCTTCTTTTTTTACTTCACGTTTTTTTGCCACGGTTTCTTTTCTTTTGGAACTACAGTCCACATTCATTTCTGAGAACAGGATAGACAGAGAAGTCAAACTGAAAACCACAGCGAACTTCATCGTCTCCACTCCACCATAATGCAACGCACTCCGCCGAGACGCAGTACACTGTACGCATTGAAGCAGTCAGCCCATAGATGTACCACAGAGCTGTCCTTGGCTCACCGCGTACGAATGACATAGCGCTGGCCCAGACCAGCCTGTGGGATGACGTCACGGGCTTTGTATGTTCGAGCCTTTCAAAGCCCATTGCAGTCTATTGCCGAAGCAGCTCAAGGGCTGGGCCGCTCTGCAGGACTCTGACTACTGGGCTCTTCAGTCTGCTGAGACTAACTTTGAGTAAATAAATTTATTAACTACCTGGAAGAGAAAACTTGGTGACAGTATTAAACCTGAAAGAGATTGAACTGAATTCTTATTTACTCAAAGTTAGTTTTGGCAGACTGAAGAGCCTAACAGTTATAAATTAACTGGGTCAAAACTGAAAAGAGATGGCAACAGACATTACAAAGTATTTAGGTTAACTGCTGATACAAATAGGTGGAATAATGGAAGGGAATATTCATAACAAAGAGAGAGTTCTGTAAGGAGTTACCATCTTGGATGAAGCTGTGCAAATGATCCAGGTTCATTAATGGATTCAGGTGAAATGAAAAACTATTGAACTTGTTTATGGATGTGGCATTATTAAATACTTCTGCATTCCTACCATTGGTTTTGAAAACTACGTTTACATTGTGTTTTTTAAAGATGTTAGTGACTTTGTAAATTTATTTGTTGAACGTAAAGGTAGAAAAGAGAGGAGTTTTTTTTTCAAAGTGGTTGAGGGGCAATATTTATATTTAATAATTATTCTCTTAATAACAAAACTGTTGTATTTTTCCAAAATCAGGAGTGTACAGGATTATTTGTAACAGTTGTAATTCTTCTTGCATCAGAGAGACTGGGAGGAGCTTTAATGAGGTACTCGGAACACGTTAATGCCTTGAAGTACAATGAATTTCCAGCTGTCGGACCATAATCACAAATTCACAGACATAAAACAAGATATGGAAATTCTACAAATTAATCAACAAAGGACCCCTCCTTAACATTATAGAAAGGTGCTTCATACATATAGATCAATATTTTTTTTTTTTTGCTAGGGGCTTTACGTCGCACCGACACAGATAGGTCTTATGGCGACGAATTATAATGTTAATGACATTTCAGAAAAGCCAAATATCCTGTTTGAACTTCTAATTCCCATTTTTAGAAACGTCAAACCAAAAAGTCGCAATTCAGTTTTTCATAATATTCACAGCACATTTCCTCAGCAGCCATCTGTTTTCACACATACTTCAGCCCTGCCTTAATCCCCCCCTTACCCCTCTCTCCCCCTTTTCCTTTCCTGGCCCTATCTCCTTGTCCTGCCCTCTCCCTTTGAATCTCACAATGTTAGTACGAGGCACACAACAGAAGGCCATGCACCACATGCCGCAACAAAAGGTAAGTCTCGTATAACCTGTGCCATTTGATTACCACTCTCCTTCAGTTCATTAATTTTGTCTATCATTTATTCAGGTTAACTTCATGGACACCGCATTGAATTGCGAATGTCTACCAACTGCAAATTAAGGATGTGCCAGTTATTTAAGCATATCTTCATGTGCTGTCCTTGATTCAACCACTGACAATGTCCAACAGAGGAAATTTTCAGCATTTTCATGATGTTTTAACAACAAGCACTATTCATATTCTTTATTATTATTCTCCATATCTACAGTAACAAATACCCATTTGACCTATTAAATGAGAAAAATAATAATAACCAGCCTATACGCCAGGACAAGTTACAATGGAATGAACAACTGTTACTGATATGTGGCCCTTGAACAGCCCCTTCTCGGAGGTCCAGTGGCCATGGTATTGCGGCAAACGTCATATGCTATGAACAATGACAAACAGGCAAAATTATATTGGCAAATAAAATGGCAGTATTAATAAGGCAAATTAAAATGAAATAGAAACTAAAATAATAATACAAATAAACAAATGGCCCAAGGTCAACTCACTTCGGGAGAGCTGTTAGCCCTTGCAAAAGACAGGCACATAATTAGAAATAAAGTTATATTATAACATCAGCCGTACGGCACATGCAGCTATTGAAAGATCTATACCTCCCATTTGACTGGCCTCGCCGACTCGACACATTCCGTCTCAGCTATTGTCATATCTGCTGATTCAGCCCACATGTTCCAACACTTGAACTACTTCCTCGTCAAAACAATGCCGTCCTGCTTCGCCAACCAAACCATTCGTTTTGCTTAACAAACACACAAAAACCTAAAATCGCCATCCAACCTTCCAATCTCATGCCACCAAGTCCATCTTTATATACATTGTACATCAACTCATCAATCAATTATAATTATCCACCTAAATCAGACTCTTACTCCTCAACTAATTACTCTTCCAAATTACCTTAAAATACCAAGCCATACTCCATATTAAAATTACCATACTTCACTTTTACATCCAATAAACAACACATCTAACATATACCAACTATCATTACCCCAAATATTCACTTTTCTCAGTCTCCTAACACCATCATACTTCACTCTTAAATCCAACAAACAACACCAATATATTCACTTTACTCAGCCTTATACCACCATATACCATCTAAACTATAAACAAACTTCCCATAATCACACTTCACCATCCTTGAATTCACTATACAGGCACCAACCTCCATAAGCACACCTCCAAACCACAGTTCACCAATAAATTCACCCTAACTCTTATCCTTCTCCTAATTACTTTTCCAAATTACCATCACATACCAAATAACACATTCACTCATCAATCAAATATACTTATCCACCTTAATCCAACTCTTCTCCTTCAACTAATTACTCTTCCAAATTACCTTAAAATACCAAGCCAGACTCCATATTAGAATTACCATACTTCACTCCTAATCCAATAGACAACATATCTAACATATACCAACTATCATTACACCAAATATTCACTTTTCTCTACCTTATATCACCATATACGATCTCCACATTAAATTTTGCCATTACCACTCATTAAAATTAACATCAACACACTTCTTATAAACAAGCACCACTAATCAATTCTCCTCCCTCTCATCTCTTGAATTCTGCCATTCTGTATTCCAACACTTCTCCATCTCCACACTTAAACATTTCAACGGGTTCCCTCCATACAGATAACATTATATCACTAACAAACTCTCTACATACATTTACTGACTTAATAATATAAACCTCCAGCTCCACCTCATCCTCACCCTCTCTCTCACAGTGAACCCACCTACTTTCACCATAAACCACCGTTCACTTACAAACCAAATACAGCTTCATTTTTGTACTATATACACAAGACACTAGACATTTCAAATACAATTACCTTTTACCAGACAAATCACGCTCAGTATCTCTCTAAGCATGTATACAGTCACACTCTTATTTTCGCTACACTAATAATTTCGAAGGCAATCCATATTACCTACTACTGCCACTTGTCTTTTTGCTTCTCGTAATCACTACTTCGTTAGTTTTGCCCTTTTTACCCCATAGCTCCTTCAAACTCAGGCTTTTCCCTTTAGCCAAGGCACCCCTTATTTCTGCTTCTTCCCTCCAACCGTTATTTTTGATTCGTTTATGCCCACTCATCCTTTCCTGTGCCTCTTCTTCCATCACCCCTTCCTGGCTCCTCCTTTCTTCTCTCGCGCAGACCTCCATCACTAGTTCATTTATTACTTTCCTGACTTCTTCCATCCTCGTACCATTTATTTGTTCATCGACTCTTTTCATGTTTGGTTCGAAGGAATCACTCCTACACAGAGCTCCTCTCTTCGTGATTTCTGATTACTATGTCCACCATCAGTGAGGATATCAACATGACCTTTATAGGTCTGCATCCCCTCAGCCTTCCTATCCGCTTCACATTATCTATATCTACCTCACTGAAGTTGATTTTCATTTTTTGTTGTATTACATCTACCACCTTGTATATTATGTTCACTTTAGACTCATTCTTCTCTTCTTGTACTCCATAAATAAAGATAGCTTTTTTCATGCTTTCAAGTCTGTGGGCTTCAACTTCTTTCTTCAATGTCTCCACCTCCTCTTCCACGTTTCTTATTTTTTCCTTTAGAAGGACTACCTCTCTCTCACTGCTTTCCATTTTGCCTTTTACTTCATTAGTGCTTTCCTGGATCCACCATCTCGTCTTTTCATGCTCCTTGCCTTGTTCTTGTATCATCTGCTTTAACTGCTCAAACGGGCAAAGTTCTTCTATAACATCCTTAACCACTTTCCTTATTACTTCCACGTCCTCCCAATTCATGTTACCACTGCCCTGTGGGCCTGGTTTTACTTCAACACCCCCAATAACCAGTAGGACAGTGACCACTGCTGCCACCAACAGCATCTCGCCTTTCAGCCTCCTCCCTGAGCTGCCTTCACTGTTTTTGGCTGTAGCAGTCTTCTTACTTCCCTGCCATCCTCCAATGATGGCCCTATATTGCTCAACACCAATCATCTTTCTTATATCACTCAACTTGTCCTGCCCGCAACTCGCTCCCACTCCGCTCACCTGGCACACTTCACACTGCACGTCTGTACTCCTCAATCGCCCTGGTTAGACTGTGACAACAAGCACTAATGGAACATTTTAACATGATGTAATACATTTTAGAGCCTGATTTTAATTTCATCATATTTTACATGTTGTGCACATAGTTCATCCCAGATGTTTTTAACAGTTCTTAATGTCATTTGTGTGTGTTTGTACATTTGTTTTAGTTACTGGATGTGTTTGTACAGTTTTGCATTAATAGTGGTGATGGCCAGCCAAGGCCGAAACTAGTTCCTAGATTACAAATGTAACGTAAATATTGCATAATATAGTATTGAAAAGGTGGACCACGATGACATAAGTTTAGTTATTATTGTGATCACAATTCAATACAGATAAAAACCATGAAGTTTATATCCTATGATTACTAATGTCATTCCATGCCATCTGACCACTGACAGCTCGGAACATACTACTTATTATCTTAAAACAATTAATTGTATTAAAATGTATACATGTATTGAATAGGTTGACAATACAATACATGTATTGTATTGAATAGGTAGGTTGACAATACAATACATGTACTGTATTGAAATGTCGTGACACTGGTATTTTCACGACGTGAAGTGATGTTAAGTCCGATTGCTCCCCGAGCAGTTTGGGAGTTTACTTCTAAGGGCCTGGGGGATCCGCTACGTGTGAGAGAATTGAAGTCCACAGCTTCCCTTATACCACTTTTAATTGCAGACAGATGAGTTTATATACAGTATACCTCAAATGATACTTAATAACGAAGACTTGGCGTGGTCGACTCTCAGTCCAAACTTGGAGCTTAATATTATTATTATTATCATCATCATTATTATTATTATCATCGAAGGCCTGACTGACAGAGCTTCCACTCGCAACTCCCGGAAGAAATGTTCCAAAAAGCCCCTTTCCGGGGTGTGCCCCCCTGGTTTTATACTCTCTCCACGTTACGCCCGTATTTCTGGAACAGTATCGACGTTCTTTTTCCTATGGAAACTGACTACAGCCAATCAGAACGAAAACTCCTCTTTTCGTTCAACATCCATTCACCTTTTTTAGAAGACATATTACGCAATTAGGAGGGTGCAGTTTCCTGCATCGTGACTAACCGCAACTCGACCAAGCCATTTCTTCTGATTGCACAACTTGCTACCTTTCTACACTCAGTATGCCTTCATATTCCAAGACCCTTAGGTTTCTTATTTTACTTTAAATCTCTTCTTAATATTATGCATATTATTTTGGCCTCACTGCCATCGCATAGATATAAATATTTACTCATATTCTCCCCTTTAATATTAACTCACGTCTCAGTGACATCATCCTTCCTACGTTTCCGATCACAGGTTTGATCCTCAGAAGCGTGGTAGTCCTGAGCTAAAAACTGGGGTGGACACGACACCTCCCTCCCCTGGGTTAAAATGAATGCAATACCTTCTGCATTCATTTTCATTTTTACAACCTGTTGGAGGTTCTAGGCTCCTGATCAGGGGTGCACTGTGGCAAGTCATCCCTAACATTTGTTCTGCCTGTAGTAGCGCGTTCATACAATTCCATTTCTGGTAGCGTTCCCGAATGACTGGGGGCCCTTCCAGCCAGTCGAGGATGCTGAAAATGGACAGTGATGTCCCCATCAGAGACCTTGGCTCTGTGATCGTTAGTGATCACGTTTTAAAAAACACAAGTTGGGACAGTGCTCCCTGTTGTCTTCTATACATCTAGTTAGATATTTACATTTCCTGCAGCAACCACAACAGTAACAACAATAGCAACAGATTATTAGAAATACTGCAAACAAAATACTACCAGTAACAATTTGAAATACACTTGTATACTGTTGACTCATTTTCCTTTTAAATTCTTCTTTTTGCAAACAAGTGTCTCCACTTCCTCTGTCTTATGACTGGCTAACTTTAAATCGCTTATATGGTTCAGTAAGCTACCTACTGTGACTATTTAATTCAGGTACATCACCTAGTTTGATTTCACTGTCCAATTGCTCACAGCAATCATAAATCAACATTACTTCTGGTACTAAGTCCTTTTTTGTAGTAGTGTTAACTGAACCTGTACTCTGAATTTTACTTGTGGGACTATAAACTGTACATAAGTCTGTGAACTGTATTATACCCACACCACTTAAACTTAAATCACTAGTAGTATCCTGACATACACTTGTCACTTTTGTCTCTTGAGGCGATACAAAAATAAATATATTATCATCAATAGGTATCCATATGAGTTTGTAAACTGACATCACACTTTTCTTGCAGTCTTCTGGAATATAACTAACACCAGTTAACAATTTGACAATACAACTACCCTTTGACATTACATTTTTAATGGGAAAATTGATTTGCATAATCTCTGTCCATTGTCAGTCCACTTGCACTGTTTCACTTGTTCTTCACTTAATTCTACATACAGTATATCTGTCTTTCTTGATCAATTAATACACATTGTTTTTCATTAGATATATACACAAAATGTGGATTATTTTTCATGGGCATAGGGAAAGGTATACAATGGTACAAATTGTACTTTATTTTGTTAGTGAGAGGGGTGCATAAAATATACACCAAAGTATCTTGAGTTATATACACACTCATGTTGATATTTTAAAAATCAAGTACCCATAAGTGACTTGCAAATCATATGGCAGATCATACCCTTTAGGAAAATCTCTCTGGGCTTTCTTATATGCCCTCACTAGATCATCGGGACTTAACACTTGGACACTTACCGTGCCTGCCTGTGAACTTACAATACTATCTAGTAAGATCTGGTAATGCTCATGTAATTGCATTAAAAATCCTTGCAACTCAATTAAATGTTTGCATTTCTGACTGTCTAAAACCCTCATTTATACCTGTCGTTTCATTCTGAATGAAATTTTTAAGTTGCTCAAAATTTTCACTAAAGCGTAACGGTTAGTGTTATTAGCTGCCGTCCTCGGGGGCCCGGGTTCGATTCCCGGTACTGCCAGAAATTTAAGAATAGCAGGAGGGCTGGTATGTGGTTGAAATGGCACATGCAGCTCACCTCCAGTGGGGGTGTGCCTGAAAAGAGCTGCACCACCTCGGGATGAGGACACGAGTTTACTTACTTATTCACTGTGATGTCGTACAGAGTACTATTGACAGATTGTAAGGTTGATTTTACAACTAACATCTGACTTTTTGCTACCTTTATCATGGACAATTGTTCCTGTTCTAATTCCTTAATTTTGCCTTCGTAATATATAGCATCACTCTCATCCATCGTACCAAATAACGTCTTCGCGATGGTACCGACTGCATTAATCAACCCGTGCTTGCTTCATTTCCTGCTGCCTTCCGGCGTTTCGATCCTAGTAATTTTTCTAATTAAGTCCTTAATCCCTTGAATTCTTTGAAATTGATGTTCTACTAACATTGTTTCACGTTCGCACTTAATATGTAATTCCTTTTCTATTTGAACAAACAGGGTTTCGGTCTTTTGTAAATTTCTGCGGGCTACCGTGAACAGATCTGCCAAACGTGTAAGGTTAACATAGGTGATTAACTTCCACTCTATATTATACAATTGTGTTTCCCCTTGATAGTCGAAATACACACCTGGTGTGTTTTCATAATGGAACAACTTGAAATCCATTTAGCTGGTGGGTATGGACACCCCTAGTAACATGACAGCGAAGGTCAGTGCTCTCCATGTAGTGCGGCTCATCATCCCTTCTGTCCGGTCACTCACCTGCAAGGTGAACAACAACCTTCACTTACTTTCTCTTGACCTTCACACACCTATACTGTTAAGTGTCTATGAATCCCTCATTCAACTGTTTGTCTGTATCTGACTACACCCTTTGTGTGACTCACTGCCTAACTGTAAATAACTGTCTTTCCATAATTATGTTCTCTACTAGCCTGCAAGTATTCTCTCGAATGCTTGGCTACAACATACAAATTCACTTTGTGTACTCATATCTGTGCGACTTCACTTTCTGGGCAGCTCTAACAAGTTCTTAGAGCTATTGTTAGCCCGTTAAACAAAAATTCTCTCTCCCTGTTTAATGTTCTTACGTCACTCCTCCTTACCTAACGCCTGGATGGTAAACATCATTGGCACTTAATTCCATGTGCACTGAAGATATCAAAGTTTGTAGGAAGGTGCTAAGAAATTTTAATCGCATCTGCTAAAGACTGCAGAGGATTTGCCATGAGGAATGGTTACAGAAGTTAATGTCAAGCACAGGTATGGCTCTACCAAAGTGACCTCTTTGAGATAGTACCCGGTACCCTCGGAGTCACATCTCACGGGATGGTTCTCATCCTAGTGATAACATCCCTTTCAGTGGATTCTGAGGAATGGTTACAGAAGTTAATGTCAAACACAGGTATGGCTCTACCCAAGTGACCTCTTTGAGATAGTACCCGGTACCCTCGGAGTCACATCTCATGGGATGGTTCTCATCCTAGTGATAACATCCCTTTCAGTGGATTCTGTTCCCACGAGAATCACACTGTTTTGGATACCCACCGGTCCAATGGTGATATATCCTGGGCAGACCCCGCCTCACGGGGTTCATGCCTCACTTAGGGCGCCTGTACCAGTGCATGAAGGACTAAATACAAGGCCATTCCCTAAGTGGATCCTTTAGTCGCCTCCTACGAAAGACTGAATCGGCCGTGGTGTTATTCTGAATGTGTAATTGTATGGGATGAAAATATCAAAGTGTAAGTGTTGTTTACGTAAATCCCTGACTCCACACGGGGTTATCCTCAAGATAATGTCCCTCATCCAGATGTCACCTGGATCGCGTAAAAAACGTCCACATGCGTGGAATTTCGCTGTACAAAATTAATGGATTTCATCTCAGTGGGACTAGGTGTGGACACACTTCGCCTCTTTTATAGTAATTACAAGCAGATCTTATTTACTTCATTATTCAGTGCTACCTTAATTGCTTACCTTATTTTCTAATGACTGTAAGTGACAGGTTCCTAAAACGTGCACTACGTATTTGCAGATAATTTTAATCCTTACTTGAGAATCCGAACTCTCTCTATACTCAGTTCTAAACCCTGGGGTTCCTTCTGACGAGTTGATGTCTGGACATACAGTCTCGTCACCTGTAGTCTCTCTGACGGGTACTTAGGATGTACTCACAATGGTACTCCCGTACCAAAATTCCTAGGTTCCTCAATTACTCAGGTTGAAATTTCCATTACTTCCCTAATTTAGCACGTGACCCAACTATTTCAACTAACTCTGTCAGCGGTCCACGATAATCCACAAAGCCGTTGGAGTGAGGGAAAGTGTAACTCACTTCGGCCTAAACAGGAACCAATTCTCACGCTTCTTCCCTAATTAACAAACATTTTCAACCTATTCTTATGAACACTGATTTGCTTTCCACGCTTATTTATCTGTAGCATGCAATTCACTCCCGATACATTAGTTATTTTATAGGGGCCTTGATACGGTGGGGAAAGTTTTCTTGAGCGTCCCCTTTGTAGGGCATTGTTGCGTTGCAACACAAGATCTCCTACTTTGAATGAAATTTCATTTTGAGCCTTGTCATAATATTCTTTATCTTTTTCTTTAGTTTTAATTAACGTTTTCCTAGATATCTCATGGCCCTCTTGCAGTTGCCTGGTTAATTGTTCCAAGACATTCTGACATTCGTTATAATTCGGTTCAGGTTTCCTTTGGAGTACACCAGGAATATTTGCCTTACGTCCAAATATTAACTCAAATGGTGTATAACCTGTGCTAGTATGTTTGGTCATGTTATACACAAACATTGCCATGGGAAGATAATTATCCCAGTCATCTTGTGAACTACACATATGATGTCTTAAGTACTCTGCTAGCACTCTATGAGAGCACTCCAGACTACTGTTAGACTGTGGCTGGAATGCTGCCGTGTGGATTTCCTTAATCTGTAATATTCTACACAGTTTCTTAAAAACATCTGACATGAAATTTGCACCTTGATCGGTTAGTACATTTGGTATGCCAAATACACTAATTACTCTATTAATCAGAGTTCATGCTACAGTTTCGGCACTTTGGTCTGGCATAGCACTTGCAATTTAGTATTTGGACAGCTGATCTTGGCAGGTGAGTATATATTTGCTCCCTGCTTCGGTTACATTTGAATCGTTTGTTTCAGAAACAACACTTCTCCAACGTACCAAATTGTTCGGAAAACAGGAAAAACTGTCTGTAGTGTGTAATGTCATTTCTATCCTTCCGATATTTATTATGCTTATTCTACTGTTGAAATGACTATGACAGATAGGCTGTTTGTATGAATTAGTCCAATACGTTCCTTTACAGACTTTGTTGAAAATGGTGGAGACGTGCTCTTTTTGCAACAAACACCATTAATGAGAACATAAGGAAGTGTAACACTGATTTTAACATCATTTCAACTTCAAAAGGAACTTTATTTGTACTGAGGAAATACAGTGTTTAAACACATTATTTAATAGTTATTTGTAAGACTTACTTATTTGCACATATTATGGTTAGACCACATTGTATAGAAAAATAAACAGAAGTATACTCCTTTTATGTCCCTTTCCAAAGTTCAAAATACATATAAAACAAAACAACACAATATATTACAAGTAACATGTAAATCTCTTATCTTTGAACAATGCTTCTCACTTCTATTGCGCTGATGTTGTCCATGCAAACAGTTCATTATAAAACTCATGGTGTTTTTCTGGTATGTAAGATTCCAACTTCTTTATGTCTGCTAATTTCTTTTCATTTAATGGAACACAGCCTTGTGGATAAACAAGTCTAGTTGGTAACACAGGGAGACGGGTTGCAGAAATAAGCAACTTGTAAGTATTAACGCACAGTCCATCAATACAGTATTTTCCTAAGCCATGATTTGCCTCATGCTGAAACTCCACAAATTGATTTATATGAAACGCAACTTTTGCATCTCTTTTCACACCTTTTCCTAGCGACTCAACTGAAAGAACTGACACAACTACTTTGTGAAGGGGGCTGGTTTGAAGTAAAAACAACACCTCTCCAGGGTAAGTGTTCTTTCTGCACAAAACGGAAACTTTCATTCGCGACTGACAGGCAGAGATATATGGTAGAAGTGCTTTTCTGCACAAAATGGTAGCCCTTCGTGCATTAATCATGGCAATATTAATAACTCATATAGTGTCAAAAAGTGGAGTAGTGCTGTTTCTGCAACAAATGATTCATTTAGAGGGCCCACTACGTCTAAAGCAACTTTCTCAAAAACTGCATTCGGAGTATCAGTAATCGTCATTGGTGCCCTTACTTCTGGCCCGGTAATCTTATTCTTTTGACATGAGGAGCAGGAGCGTATATACTTTTCTACGTCCTTTTGCATTCCTTCCCGTTGAAAGTGGTCCTTCATCCGGGCATATGTTCTCGCAATGCCCTGATGGCCTGACATTAGCGACTCATGACATTCCTTAATAATCTCTAATTTTTCTTGTTCCGTTAGCTCTGGGCTAGTGTTCCTAGCTTCTTCGGTTAAGTCCTCCCTATCAACTTCCTCATTCTCACTCTCAGGCTCTGTCACCTCTGCCGTGGCGACTTCGGGTTCAGAGCTGAGTCTCCGTGTTCGCGCATTATTACCTGTACTAATGGGTGAATGTAGCGTCTCACTGGCATTACGCTCTTCATTTCCGGTCTTCTGGTCAGTATCACCAGACCTAACCATTCGCACTTCTTGTTCAGGTTCTTCGTTCCCAACCGGTATCCTACTTAAGGCATCCGCATTGCAATTACGCTTGCCTTCCTTGTACACTACCTTGAAGTCGTACTCGGCTAATTTCAATCGGAATTTAATCAATCTAGAAGATGGATCGCGGACATTAAATACCCACTTCAAAGGTTTATGGTCTGTTACTACCGTAAAATGCTT
The DNA here is from genome assembly GCF_040414725.1 of Anabrus simplex. Taxonomy (NCBI): domain Eukaryota; kingdom Metazoa; phylum Arthropoda; class Insecta; order Orthoptera; family Tettigoniidae; genus Anabrus; species Anabrus simplex. The sequence continues at coordinate 638,902,349 of NC_090266.1, read as the reverse complement.
GCTGAACAAATACGGCCTGAAATACTTCATACTCCAAACAATCGCTAGTAATTCTTTCTCCGTCACTGAATAATTCTTTTCGGCCTTATTTAAGGTTCTACTAGCATAAGCTACTGGTAAATCCTTACCTATCTGTCCTTGTGACAACACTGCTCCTAAGGCCACATTACTAGCGTCCGTAGTCAATATAAAAGGTTTCTCAAAATCCGGGTATTGCAATATCGGTTTTTCTGTTAGCTCATTCTTTAAAATTTGGAAGGCATGCTCTTGTCTCTCCGTCCACTTGTACGGTACTTCTTTCTTAAGCAGCGCATACAGTGGTTTCGCTATCTTACTGAAGTTTGGGATGAACCTACGGTAATAGCCTGACAAGCCTAAAAATCCTTTCAGCTGTTTCGTGGTGGTAGGATGAGGACATTCTCTTACTGCCTGAACCTTCCAGTCATTGGGCTGAACACCGTCTTTAGTAATCACATGCCCTAAGAATGCTAATTCCATTCTTAGAAATTCACACTTATCTGGACCTAATTTGAGATTTACTTCTCTCAATCTTTGGAAAACATCACGTAGTCTCTGGTTATGATCCTCTACAGAGCTAGCATACACGATCAGATCATCTAAGCACGCCAAACATTTAATGCTTTCTACCTTGCTAATGCTGTTTTCATTAAACGCGTAAAAGTTGCTGGCGCGTCTCGAAGGCCCATAGCCATACGTTTGTACTGATAATGCCTTCCTAGGGCAGAAAATGCTGTCTTTTCTCTGTCCTCAGGCTTCAGTAGTACCTGGTGGTATCCACTGGCCAGATCCATAGTGTAAAAATACTTTGCTTTCCCTAAGGCATCTAATATCTCAGAAATTAACGGAATAGGGTACGTAGTTCCTATGGTGACGTCACTGAGAAGTCTAAAATCAACAACTACATGCCATTTTTGTTTGCTAGAAGCGCCCATCTTCTTTGGGACCAGTAGAATGGGACTAGACCATGGGGAGGTCGAAGGTGTTAAGATATCATCCCCTAACATCTTATTTATCTGCCGACCTATCTCTTCCTTCTGAGCTTCAGGTAACCTGTACTGCCTCACATGTATCGGAGGTTGATCTACAGGTGTAGGGATAGCATGTTGCAGTATATTTGTATGCGTTAGTTTATCCCTTTCTAAGTGAAAATTATCCTGATAAGCCGTACAAATGGCATAAATTTTCTCCCTGTCTTGGCAAGCTAAATGATCTACCCTAAGCAGCTCCCATATCCGCTGCGTTCGAGATTTGACATCCTGATGATTATTATTATCATCATCATTCCTCTGCGTGATCGGGCTCTTGGCCTGACTACCATCTTCTATAGTTACGGCTTCTTCAATTCTGTGTATATCTGCGCCACTCCTTGTCAGTAGTGTTTAACATACCAACAAGTGCGACATAATCCTTGGCTCTCGTTAGACATTCAGCTAGCTGTTTGGGTTGAAGTTACATTTCATAACATAAAATATCTATTTGCATGTTTTCTATAGACAACCTCGTTCCTATCTCAACTATTCTGAAGCTTTTCTTTCCTCTGTGCTTACAGCCGTTCATTCCAAAGATAACACTGTCATACTAGGAGACTTAAATCTGTCTCCTGGATTTCCCCTTCATTAGGTCAGCCTTCTAATAGCCTGGATAAATGGTATATGGACCACTATATTACTAGACTGAACTTCAAACAGCATGTCTTGGAAAACACCTGCGGAAATGGTCGTCTTGACTACCTGCTTTCCTATAACGAGCCCTCATCTGTTTCTGTGGGACGAAATATTTTTAACTCCAACCACAAGTCCGTTGAAGCAACTTTCACTCTCACCCCTCCCCGTGCTTCGAGATGTCATCGACCTGTCCTTTGGAGCTCTGTGCCTGTGTGGCGTAAAGTTGACTGGCAGACTGTGAATCGTAACCTGTCCCTTTTACCATGGCATTTGTTGCAAGTGGGTGAAGTTCAAGATGCAGTAGACTTATTTTATGATTGGATGCTTGCTGTGATCCGTGACCTCATTCCTACCCGTTCGATGTCCAGGAAATTCCCCCCATGGAAAAAGAGCGATACTAAAAGTGCTGAACTAAAAAAATCAGTAGCCTGGAGACAATGGACGAATGCGCCCTCCGAGAGAAATTATAAAATATTCTCCGACCTTCGCAAACACCACAAGTATTTATTAAGGCAGGATTACTCAGAATATATTAAGGGAGCCTGCCTTGAAGTAAGACACAACAGTAAAAGGTTCTGGTCACTTATAAATAACAGAAGAGACAACAAACGAATACCGGAAGTGGTAACCTGGGACCATTCTGTAGCCAGTGGAGCAGATAGACCTGAATTATTCAATGAATATTTTACCTCTAATTTTGTTAAACCTGTGCAGTATGCTGAGTTTCCTAAAATCAAACCTGTTACTTCCCATAGCCTCAGTAATATTTCTACCACTGAATCTGAAGTGTACTCCCTACTTTCGTCTTTGTCAGAAAATAAACCCACTGGTCCTGATGGTCTCAGTCCTATCTTCCTTAGGAATACAGCAGTAAGTCTTTCATACCCTATTAGTGTGATATTCAATCGGTGCTTCTCAGTCGGCTACTTTCCGAGCTCCTGGAAACTTGCTTATATCACACCCGTTCTTAAAGGTGGACAGAGGTCGGATATCGCAAATTATTGCCCGGTCTCTATATTACCAGCTTTATCAATCATTTATGAAAGGATCATCCATCAGCATTTGCTTGCGTTTACAATTCCATATATATCCCCTCAGCAGCATGGTTTCCTTCCTGGAAGCTCCTGCGTAACTAACTTGGCTATCCTCCTCCATCATGCCACGTCTGCCATCCACGCGGGTTCTCAACTTGATGTATGCTATATCGACATCGCGAAGGCCTTCGATACCATGGATCACACGCTTCTTGCATACAAACTTTCTGAACGGTTTAACGTTCATGGGAGACTCCTAGCTCTAATTAATAGCTTTCTGAGCGAAAGACTACAGCGCGTGGTCCTTGATGGATGCAGGTCTTCTCCCACCACCACCCTCTCTGGTGTCCCGCAGGGTAGTGTCCTAGGTCCACTTCTTTTTGCCCTGTTTATTGATGACCTTATCGATACTGTTTCCCACCATTCATGTGAAATCCTTCTCCTTGCAGATGATTGTAAAATCTTCAAGCAGATCGATTCTCCTATAGATACAATCCAATTGCAAAATGCTCTTGATTCACTGTCAGGTTGGTGTACTACATGGTGTCTTAAACCTCATCCCTCCAAGTGTTCCACCATTTCGTTCACACTTCGTAAATCCCCTGTTCTACAAGAATATCACCTACTGAACCAACTGATTGCTCTTGTTGACAATCAAAAAGACTTAGGAGTGCATTTTGACAGTAAATTATTGTTTGTCTCGCACATAAACAGGGTTACCTCACGTGCTATGTCACTCTTCGGTTTACTCTACAGGTTTTCTGACATCACAGATGTAAATGCCCTCCGAGCATTCTACATTTCCTGTATCTTACCTATTGTTGAATACGCCTCTCCAGTCTGGTCCATTTCTGCTTCTTCAAACCTCTGCCACCTTGACCGGGTACAATCCTTTTTCTGTGCTATCGTTAGATCCAGGGTCCCTGCATGCCGGAACCTAAGCACTATCAAAGTGCTTGGGAAACTGAACCTCAAGACTCTTTCTGCTCGGAGGAAAGTAGCCGACCTAAAGCTGCTATACAAAGCAGCTAATGGTCTATTTAGATCTCCAGATTTAGCTTCCTTATTCCCCCTCCACGTCCCATCCCGTAGTACCAGAATGAAGTCCCTATTCCATATTCCTTACTCCTGGCTTTCTCTCACTCTAAGGTCCCTTTCTATACGTATTCCAGCAATGTTTAATACATTATCTATTAAAAAGAACCTGGACATCTTCGTAACGTTTCCTGCCTTCTGTCATGATATTTCTAATATAACTTAATTTTCCTTCTTGTTCTTTCCAGTTTTTTTTTTTTTTTTTTTTTTTTTTTTTTTTTTTTTTTTTGCTAGTTGCTTTACGTTGCATTGACACAGATAGGTTTTATGGCGACGATGGGACAGGGAAGGTCTAGGAGTGGGAAGGAAGCGGCCGTGGCCTTAATTAAGATACAGCCCCAGCATTTGCCTGGTGTGAAAATGGGAAACCACGGAAAACCATCTTCAGGGCTGCCGACAGTGGGGATTTTCCAGTTCTGCTCTTGTATTTACGGTACATGTATTTTTCTTTGTTAATATCGTTGTTTATGTAAATATGTATTATATATGATTGTACAGTTTGTACTGTGTATATTTGTGTTCTTTGTAAATATTTATGTATCTTCCATTTTAGATTCATATCTATTGTACATAGCTCGGATCTTTGTAATTCGGCGCTATGCTGTTGCTGATCCTGAATGAATGAATGAATGAATGAATGAATGAATAAATCTATATATATAAAATAGCTTGTCCTGACTGACTGACTGACTGACTGATTCATCATCGCCGAGCCAAAACTACTGGACATAAAGAAATGAAATTTTGGGGATATATTCACATTATGATGTAGGTGCTCGCTAAGAGAGGATTTTTGGATATTCCTTCGGTAAGGGGGTTAAAAGGGGGGGGTGAAATTTTAAAATGAGTATCTATATCTCAAAACTTTAAACGTTTATAGATGTGAAAATTGGTATTTAGAATCTTCTTTAAAAATAAGGAAACACATATTTTTTTGTTTTCAGAAAATCCTAATAGGAGGGGTGAAAATGGGGGGAAATGGGTTGAATGCCTTTAATCAGGATACCGGTACTTATATATCAGAAACCGAAGATATTACAGACCTCAAAATTGGTACTTTTGATCTCTTTTAAAAATAAAGAAACACGTATTTTTTTGTTTTTGGAAAATCCAATTAATGGGCGGGTGAAAAGGGGGTGAATGTTTAAAATGAGTGAATCTATATCTCGAAACTTTTAAAGTTTGCTGATGTAAAAATTGGTATTTAGAATCTTTATTAAAAATAAGGAAACACGTATTTTTTGTTTTCGGAAAATCGCAATAGGAGGAGTGAAAAGGGGTGAAAATGGGTTGAATGCCTTTAATGAGGCTACTTATATCTCAGAAACTGAAGATATTACAGACCTGAAAATTGGTGTTTGGGATCTCCTTTAAAAATAAAGAAACACGTATTTTGTTGTTTGTGGAAAATCCAATTAATGGGGGGGGGGGTAAAAAGGGGGTGATTTTTTAAAATGAGTATCTATATCTCAAAACTTTTAAAGTTTATAGATGTAAAAATTGGTATTTAGAATCTCCTTTAAAAATAAAGAAACACGTATTCTTTTGTTTTCGGAAAATCCCAATAGGAAGGGTGTAAAAGGGTGAAAAATGGGTTGAATGCCTTTAATGACGCTACTTATATTTCAGAACCTGAAGATATTACTGAAAATTGGTATTTTGGATCTACATTAAAAGTAAAGAACCACGTATTTTTTTCGTTTTTGGAAAATCCAAATATTGGGGGGTGAAAAGGGGGTGGGTGAATTTTTTAAAATGAGTGCGTCTACATATTAAAACTTTAAAATTTACAGATGTAAAAATTGGTAGTTAGAATCTCCTCTAAAAATAAAGGAACACGTATTTTTTTATTTTCTGTAAATCCTAATAGGAGGGGTGTAAAAGGGGTGAAAAATGGGTTGAATGCCTTTAATGGGGATACATATATCTCAGAAACGAAAGATATTACAAATCTGAAAATTTGTATATGGGATCTCCTTTAAAAATAAAGAAACACGTAATTCTTAGTTTTTGGGAAATCCAATTAATGGCGGTTAAACAGGAGTGACAAATTGGGGTGAATTTTTTGCAAGACTATATCTACAGAATATCTTGGAAACGTAAAATGTTACAGACGTAAAAAGTGGGTGTTTGGAATCTCCTGTAAATGTAAATAAACATAAGTGATTTGTTTTTGGAAACTCCACTTAAGGGGAACTCAAAAGGGGTGAAATTTTAAAATGAGAATTTTTACAGTCTATCTTAAAAAAATTAACATATTACAGAACTGAAGGTATTTTTTATCTCTATTAAACATAAAGAAACGTGTGTTTTTAGTTTTCGGAAATACCACTTGGGTGGAGGGGGGTGGTAAAAGTGACTGAAAATGGTGTTGAATTCTTTTAATTAGGCTACTGGTATCACAAAAATGAAGACGTTACAGACGTGAAATTTGATATTTGCAATCTGCTTTAAAAGTAAAGAAACACGTATTCTCGGAAAATCCAATGAAAGGGGGGGGGGGGGGGGGGGAAGAATTGAAAAATTGGCTTAATTGTATGAGAATACATATATCTAATAAAAACTAAAGTTGTTACAGACGTGAAAATTCGTATTTGGATCTCCTTTAAGAACAAAGAAAAGCGCGTTTTGGTGGGGAAACCATCTTGGAGGGCGGGAGTGTAAAGGAGTTGAATTCCTTTCATGAGGACACATAAATCAAAAACTGAAGAAGTTAGAGTCGTGATGATTGGTATTTAAGAAGATCCTTTACTATTAAAGAAACAAGTATTTTTTGCGGGAAAATTCACTTAGGGGGGGAGTATTGTGATATGAAGTGCAGAAAGTAAATTATTTTTATTGGGATACTTATATCTCAAAACTGAAGGTAATAGACGTGAACATTGGTGTTTGGAATCTCCCTTAAACATAAAGAAACAAGCATTCTTTTAATTTTTTTGGGGGGGGGGGGGTGGCGGTAAATAAACTTAACGGCGGTGGGGTGTAGAAGGAGGTGAGACCAATTGATTTTAGCTGTTATTAATGTACTTATAAGGATCCTCCGTTGCTCAGGCGGCAGCGCGCCGGCCTCTCACAGCTGGGTTCCGTGGTTCAAATCCCGGTCACTCCATGTGACATTCGTGCTGGACAAAACGGTGGCGGGACAGGTTTTTCTCTGGATACTCCGGTTTTCCCGGTCATCAGCCATTCCAGCAACACATAATAGTAATAATAATAATAATAATAATAATAATAATATTAATATTCCGGACCGTCGTCAAATGTGCAGACCGCGCTGGAAACGGCTCCTGGACGGGTAATGACTAAGAATGCAGTCCGGCCGCAGGTTCAGTGCCGCCAAGGCACCCAATATGACACCACGCCGGTTCTCCTGAAGGATTTTATCCATATTAAAAATGATTATAGGAAAAGATGGCAAAGATTTACGGACCCATCTGACCGGGAGGAATACCTGAGCCTAGCACGGGAAGTACAAAATCGATTGCTGGAAAGGAAGATTAAAAAATGGGAGGAAATGTGCCGTAAAATAATAGAAAACCAGTCAGATCCGGAATTTTGGTGGATTCTCGCAGAAAACGAGTCAGATCGCGAATTTCGTCGGATTATATATCTAAAACAATAAGCATTCAATTATAAATTTCAGTATAATACCGTAGCGAAGCACGGGTATCTTGCTAGTAAATAAATAGATATACGCCTGGTTTTACCTCCTGTCGTTCTATCAAACCTTCGGCCGCTTGTCTGTCAACCTCTATCGCTACAATCTTTTCTACTCTTGGTTCGAGTACTACCCACATAGCTTCCTTCGCAACCAGTGGGTATCTTTTACCTGGTATCACGGCATAGCCTTCTCTATAATTTAGGATGCAATCTCTTAACACGTCCTTCCCGATAATACCGTCCTGTTTCAGGTTGAAATCCTTGTCTACTACATAAAAGTCCGGGCATCTTCCTCCAACGGGGATTCGGACCTTTCCCTTGGTATACTTCGAACCCTTAGTTATTCCCTTTAATTCCAGAATTTCCTTCCGGTTAACCCATGCACCATAAGGGACACTACCTTCCTTGATAAGAGATACATCGCTACCTGTATCAATAAAAAACCTTAGGGCATCTCTACGACCAGTTACCGCTACCAGTACAGTCCCTTCCTCTTGCTGTCTGACCTTATTGGGACTGATGGTCTTCGGGGAGGTCTCAAGCGTCCCTGTCTTGCGACCCCTGGCTAGTTTAAATCCTCTCTCTTGGTATTAAACAAACACTCTCTAGCCGAGTGCGACCATCTCTTACATATTTTACACTGCGCCTTCTCACGTGCTTTATCACAGGATTTATTATTATTATTATTATTACTATTCTGGATGTCCCTGGTTCGATCTCTTGGCGAGTTTCCCGCCCTGCTTCTGGGCTCATTATCGTATCTGGTGCGACACTGCCATTGCAGGTGGCCAACCTTGCCGCAAGCATAACATCGCCTGGGCCCTGACTTTGAACCTCTTCGTGGGCACTCTGCGTTTTTTTTGGTGCCCTATTTCATTGCACTTAAAGCACTTTGATTCCTTACGATTTGCACGCTGTTGGTAACCAGATGTGCACACAATGTTCACTTCATTACCTGTAACCTTATTTCGTTTCTGGTCAGCTAGTTTCTTTTTGCACTGCCGCAATGGCCAGGCTTTCTACAATAATTGCATCTAGTTTCTCCCGTGGAGTTTCCCCTACTCCTTGGGCCTTCCTTTGCTTCTGAGCTCTGGTTTTTATGCCTACAATCCTTAGCCATGTGCCCCTCCTTTTAAAAATTAAAGCATATAAATAACACTTTATTATAATGGGGAGGTTTACCGGATTTTTGTGTCCCCTGTGTGGCCTTGCCTTGCCACCGAATTTTTGTGTGGCTTACTGGCTGACCATACGAGCCTTCCCTTCACGGAGCTGAACTATTCCTAAGGAGTGCCTCTCTTTCCCTCTGAGAATTAAGTAAGGCCTCCTCCTGTCGAGTTATAGCAACTGCTGCCTCAAAAGTCTGAGGGCTACGATCTTGTACTTTGCTCTGAATTCCGCCGTGTAAATCCCTTGAATGAATCCCGCTATCGCGATTTTCACTAGCACTCAGCGCTGGCCTGCTCAATACTCTACCGCTTCATTTTCCAGAATTGCGTTTCGAAACATTACCGCTGTTTCCTCAATTCTATGCACCCATTCCGCTATTGTTTCTTTTGGACCTTGGCTTTTTTGGAATAACTGACACAAATACAAGTCAAACATGCCCTGTTTACCGTAATATTCCCAAAGAGCTTCTTTAGCTCTTTCCCAGTTAACTATATCGCCTCAGGATAATAACTTTTCGTGAGCAGAACCTGTGATTTTCGTCAAGATATATTTAAAGAACAATGGTTGGTCCCTATCTCTAACCATACTCTGTGCGGCATGCACATTAGCGATAAACTCACGTAACTGTTCTGGTTTACTACCACTGAACTATGACCAATTAGCCAGTATCCCTCAGTAACTGACACACATAAATGTCCATCATGCGCGTCCCCCGCACTATCATAATCAGACACATTATCTGGCACATCATTAGGTACATTAGAATCTGCCATAATTACAACACTTTTGGGTACTTACCACTGCCCAAATTTCTGCAATCTTCTTCTGGCGTACCGACGTTGAGCTCCTCCAGGTGCCTCCTGCTTCCGGCTGCTCTTCAGTCCTGAAGTCTAATACCTCCTGCGTCGGCTGGAACGGTAGGCCTCTCGACTGCTACTCTGGACCGGCTCTGCGACAACTTCTTGCTTGAACTAGCCTCTTCTGCGGGGCTCTTAAAATTTGTCTCTTCACTGAGGGGGAATCGAACCCAGTACCCCACAGATGTACACCAAACAAGTTGGTAGTCTGTCGTGACACTGGTATTTTCACAACGTGAAGTGATGTTAAGTCAGATTGCTCCCTGAGCAGTTTGGGAGTTTACTTCTAAGGGCCTGGGGGATCCGCTACGTGTGAGAGAATTGAAGTCCACAGCTTCCCTTATACCACTTTTAATTGCAGACAGATGAGTTTATATACAATATTTACAAGCTTCTCCACGACCTCAAATGATACTTAATAACGAAGACTTGGCGTGGTCGACTCTCAGTGGTAAGTCCAAACTTAGAGCTTATTGTTGTTGTTGTTATTATTATTATTATTATTATTATCATCGAAGACCTGACTGACAGACATGTTCCAAAAAGCCCCTTCCAGGGTGTGCCCCCCTGGTTTTATACTCTCTCCACGTTACGCCCATATTTCTGGAACAGTATCGAAGTTCTTTTTCCTATGGAAACTGAATACAGCCAATCAGAACGAAAACTCCCCTTTTTGTTCAACATCTATTCACCTTTTCTAGAAGACATACTACGCAATTAGGAGGGTGCAGTATCCTGCATCGTGACTAACCACAACTCGACCAAGCCATTTCTTCTGATTGCACAACTTGCTACCTTTCTACACTCAGTATGCCTTCATATTCCAAGACCCTTAGGTTTCTTATTTTACTTTAAATCTCTTCTTAATATTATTCATATTATTTTGGCCTCACTGCCATTGCATAGATATAAATATTTACTCATATTCTCCCCTTTAATATTAACTCACGTCTCAGCGACATCATCCTTCCTGCGTTCCCGATCACAGGTTCGATCCTCGGAAGATTGATAGTCCTGAGCTCAAAACTGGGGCGGACACGACAGAAATGGTTGACCATTTTAATAAAATTAATTCTTTTAATATAATATAATATAATATAATATACAATTTTCAATACAGACCACCATGAAGTTCATTACATGTAACATATCACTTAGTCGAGCAGCTCGTCTTCTTTCTCCCTAGTCTTCCCGGCCCAAACTCTGCAACATTTTTGTGACGGAACTCTTTTGTCAGAAATCACCCAGAACAAATCGAGCTGCTTTTCTTTGGACTCTTTCCAGTTCTTGAGTCAAGCAATCCTGGCGAGGGTCCTATACACTGGAACCATACTCTATTTGGGGTCTTACCAGAGATTTGTATGCCCTCCCTTTTACATCCTTACTACAACCCCCAAAAACCCTCATAACCATGTGCAGAGATCTGTACCCTTTATTCAAAATCCCATTTATGTGATTACCTCAATGAAGTTCTTTCCATATATTAACACCTAGGTACTTACAGTGATCCTCATAAGAAACTTTCACCCCATCAATGCAGTAATTAAAACTGAGAGGACTTCTATTTGTGAAACTCACAACCTTACTTTTAACCCCATTTATCACCATACCATTGCCTGCTGTCCATCTCACAATGGTATCAAGGCCATTTTGCAGTTGCTCACAAATTTGTAACTTATTAATTATTCTATGCAGAATAACATCATCCACAAAAAGCCTTATCTCTGATTCCACTTCTCTACTCATATCATTTGTATATATAAGAAAACATAAACATCCAATAATACTGCCTTGAGGAATTCTCCTTTTAATTATTAGAGGGTCAGGTAAAGCTTTGCCTACTCTAATTCTCTGAGATATACTTTCTACAAATATAGCAACCCATTCAGTCACTTTTGTCTAGTCCAATTACACTCATTTTTTCCAGTAGACTCCCACGATCCACCCTATCAAATGTTCTAGACAGGTCATTCGCAATACAGTCCATTTGACCTTATCTTGCTGGAATTCTACAAGTTGAGCTTCAGTGGAATAACCTTTCCTATAATTGAATTGCCTTCTATCGAACCAGTTATAAATTTCACAAACATGTCTAATATAATCAGAAAGAATGCTTTCCCAAAGCTTACATGCAATGCATGTCGCACTGACTGGCCTGTAACTTTCTATCACCCTTTCCTTTCAACACAGGAGCTACTATAACAACTCACCATTAATTTGGTATAGCTCCTTCATGCAAACAATAATCAAATAAGTACTTCAGATATGGTATTACATCCCAATCCATTGTATTTAGTATATCCTCGGAAATCTTATCCATTCCAGCCGCTTTTCTAGTTTTCATCTCAACTTTTGTATCTAAAGGCTAGTACACACCTAGCGACACAGTTGCGGGACATTGTATGGGGACAGTTGCGAGACACTGTCTCTAGACTGTTGCGATACAATGTCCCGTGTCCACATCTACAGAGCCAGTTGCACCACAGGAATCGGCGCGAAATAGCGCAAGAAATTGCTTTATGTGCTTTTAATGTTGTGAATCTTTTTCTCCATCTCGTGAATGGACATAGTGAACTTTTTAGCCAGAGACTCCATTGCTTCCCTCCTTTTGTCTCTGTTTTTATACTCGGTAGACCTAACATCCCAAAGACAAGGGAGGGTGTGCAAATCCTCAATGATTTTTAGAGTAGTTTCCATCCCAAAACAACAGAACACGAAACACAACACCAACACGTGGTGGCTATTTGCACACTGGCATTGGCGTGTCCCAGGACTTTGTCTCGCGACACGTCCAGACTATATCATGTTGCGCAACATTTTTATCATGCATCCCATTTCGAATGGGAGACCTGCGACATGCAACTTTTGTATCGCGACAGTCCCAAACATGGGAAAAATGTCGCAGGACATCCCTGGGACTTGTCGCAATACATGTGTTCCGCAACTTTGTCGCTTGGTGTGTACTAGCCTTTTTTTTTTTTTTTGCTTTACGTCGCACCGACACAGATATGTCTTATGGCGATGATGGGATAGGAAAGGCCTAGGAAGTGGAAGGAAGCTGCCGTGGCCTTAATTAAGGTACAACCCCGGCATTTGCCTGGCATGAAAATGGGAAACCACGGAAAACCATCTTCAGGGCTGCCGACAGTGGGGCTCGAACCCTCTATCTCCCGATTGCTGGATACTGACCGCACTTAAGCGACTGCAGCTATCGAGCTCGGTACTAGCCTTTATTGTAAATTTAATTGTTATGATAGGTAAAATTTAATACTTCTTTAGCATTAATCACCTCCTCTATCTGGACATTATCCTTGTAACCAACAATCTTTACATACTGCCGACTGAATACCTCTGCCTTTTGAAGATCATCACATACATACTCCCCTTGTTCATTAATGACTCCTGGAATGTGTAACCGTTGATGGCTTGATTACACAAGTAAAACATAATAATCTTCTTCTTCTTCTTTTCTTCATGGGGCCTCTAAATATTAGTTCCCAATTAGCGTCGACCTCTAAGATCTTTGGCTGCTATGTTTTTCCTTCATTCCCACCTAGATATACCTGCTCCCTTCACAAAGCTGCAGGTTGTTCTCATTGGGTCTTCTTGGATATTTTCTCTCTCTTCACCTGGTAGTCCTAGAGCGGAGAGTCTGATTCTACCCAGTGCCTCACATTCGAAAAGTATGTGTTCAGCTGATTCCTCTGCTTCATTGCATTTCCTGCACATGTTGTCTTTTATTATTCCAATTCTATGTAGGTGTTTTTTAGATGGCAGTGTTCTATCAACAGTCCTACTACCCATCTTATATTTTCTCTGCTGAGTTTCAACAGTTCTTTACTATGCTTCTTGTTTGGTCCTTTTATCAGTTCCTTTGCAAGTGTGCATCCCGGAGTATTTCTTCAGTTTTTCATTTGTTTCTTTTGTACCCATTTTCCTATGTAGTATTGGGCTTGTCCATAAGAAATCCCACATACAGGTTCTGGGCCTACAAAATATGTTTCTGCCCCTTTCCTGGCCAGTTTATCTGCTAGTTGCTTTACGTCGCACCGACACAGATAGGTCTTATGGCGACGATGGGACAGGAAAGGGCTAGGAGTGGGAAGGAAGTGACCGTGGCCTTAATTAAGGTACAGCCCCAGCATTTGCCTGGTGTGAAAATGGGAAACCACGGAAAACCATTTTCAGAGCTGCCGACAGTGGGGTTCGAACCTACTATCTCCCGAATACTGGACACTGGCTGCACTTAAGCGACTGCAGCTATCAAGCTCGGTAGTTTATCTGCCTTTTCATTTCCTTCTATACCTGCATGCCCTGGTACCCATATTATTTTGACAATGTTGTACTTTGAGAGCTTCAGGAGAAGTGAGTGGCAATACCAGACAATTCTGGATATTATCCGGACTGCCTCTAGTGCCTTAATGGCCGCTTGGCTGTCTGTAAAAATGAAAATGTTCTTATTCCTTTAGTTCATTTTCAGATTTTCTTCAAGACATGTTGTGATAGCTATCATTTCAGCTTGAAAAACTGTAGTGTGTCTGCCCAGGATCATCTGGATTCATCTCTCAGGTCTTCCCCAGTTGATCTCTCCTCCTGCACCATCCACAGTCTTTGTGCCACACTATATCTTCTTTTTCAGTATTCCATTTGTTGATATCCCAGCCTTCATTTTTTATCTGGGTCTCAAATGGTTTTTCAAAGTTGTACTTTGGTATCATATGATCAGAAGGCATGTGTAGAACTTCCTCTGTTATTAATCTGTTAATTTTAGAATGTCCTAGATTGGATCTTGGTGCGTTCCAGCATTCTGATTGTGCCAATCTATACGAACTCATTCTAGCTGGTCTTTCATGAAACTGCATAGTGATGGGAGGCCTAGTAAAGTATTCAAGGCTTCTGTTGGTGTAGTTCTCATAGCCCCAGTTATGGCTATGCATGCCATTCTCTGTAGGCTATCCACTCTACTGCCGACTTTTCCTTGATGTACTTTCTGCCACCAGATGATTGTAGCATAGGCCATCAATGGTCTAATGATCATTGTGTATATCCACATTACCACTGATGGTCTTAGGCCCCATGTCTCCTCAACGACTCTTTTACATGCTAACAGCAAGTTCTTGGCCCGTGTTATGTTCCTTTCTATATGTGGATTCCAGGTTAGAATTTTATCTACCACTACACCTAGGTGCAGTGCCTGTTCTTCCATATGTATATCTTGCCCAAAGAGCTTCAGTGATCTCTTTCCCTCTAATTTTCTCCTTCTTGTAAAAGGGACCAAAGTTATCTTGTTCAGGGTGACTGATAGTTGTACGAGACAAACACGAGGAGTGCAAGTAGTATGACAAGTAGTCGTCTAACAGTGGAGTGCACTAGCATAAATGCAGCCAGGAATAAGAGGGATATGTCAATAGACTTACGTAAACTTGGACGAAATTACCACTTGCATATCACCAAAGCTTGTCTGTCACCATTTAACTGAGTCTTTGCTTACATCTATAGGATTGCCCTACACTGGTTTAGACTACAAGCAATTTGTGAATTCGACAAATTTCGATGTTAAATATTTAAAGTAGGACAAAATTCATAACCTATAATCAATAGTGCACATCAGTTTTTTCAATTTTATGGATGAAAAGAATAATATTCACGCCTAAACTCAGCTGTTTTGAGAGTGTATTAAGATTTAAATTCCATATGGTAAAACATGTGAAGAAGTTTACGTCCAGTTGTAACAAAATGTTTTAATGTATACACAACAAATAATTTTAAGACTTTCAGCAATTTAACGGATTCTAAATGTATTTATACAGAGACTAACTAAAGGCATTGTATTTTAAATATTAGAATAAGGTTTTAAAGTTTCAAACTCAATAAATAGTCATATTATTTTCAATAAGACGTAATATATAAACGCTTCATATTTAAGATGTTTCTTTAAGTTTATTATGGATAAGTTTGTTAATGGCAAGCTATAAGTGTAAGTTCTAGAACAATGTTATCAATTTAACCTTGTAAGAATATTTATAGCTGAAGATGTTCAAAATATGAACGAAGCATGTCCTATGCTTTAACAATTAAGCAATAAAATAAGGATGAGATCCTAATTTTATAATTGCTTTTAATGTATTGAATAAGTGGAAATCAAAGTTTTCTTGTTCTCCTTTTAACAGACTTTCAATACGGAAAAAATGAGGATAGTCTCTTGCAATTTCCTGGTATTGCCAACCGCAATTCTAAAGCTGTATCCGGATTTTCAGGACCATTTAAACCAGAAACTTTTAAGAATCACAAAAAATCCTATCCTCATTCTAAGTGTCAGGAGGCTGAAAGTTTCAAGAAAAATCCCAAATGTGCACCTTTAGCTAAGTACGTAAAGAAAATGAATGCTATTATATTACAGCATATAAGTGCATTGTTCATGGCATCTTATTATATTGCAAAACATAACAGACCCTACACTGATTTTGAAGGTTTGACTGCATTGTTAAGCACAATGAATGTTAGTTATTCAGGGAAGTATGTGAATGATAAGCAATGCAGATAATTTATTTCATACATTGCCTCAGATCTTTGTGAAGATTTAATATGTGAAATTAAGGAAAGTTCATATGTCAATATCTTACTCGATGGATCAACAGATGAATCTGATGATGGGAAGCTGATAATTCACATTCCTTTTCTAAAAGAAAATAAGGTGGAGTAGACATTTCTTTCTATTGTGTCATTGGAGGATGCAACAATGATGGATATATGGAAGCTCTAGAAACAAAATTGCTTCAATTAGGGCTTGGAGAACTTTTCATGAGTATAAAACTAATAGGTATAAGGACTGATGGACCATCATGTATGATTAGTGTCCGTAATGGTTTGGTAACAAAAATACCTGAAAAAAATTGAGAACTTAGTAAACGTTCATTGTGTTGCATATCAACTCCAACGCTTCGTTCTTCACTCACTGAAGAATACGAAACTTAAAATCATTGATGTAATTGATTCTACACTAAAGAAACTATGTAAGTTTTATTAACATTTGCCAAAAGTACTTCGCGAACGGAAGAAAATTTCGGAGTTGCTGGAATATGAAATATCTAAATTACAGTACTTACACCAAGTTAGATGGGTAGCAAGCATATTAAATGCTTTGCATGCAGTTGTCAAAGCCTGGGAATGCCTAGTGGTGCATTTAGAAAATATTCTTGAAAGGAAAGGTGAAGAAAGAATCACGGCTAAAGGTCTTCTAAAGATCAAGGACTTCAAATTTGTCATTGCAATTCACTTCATGTAAGACATCTGAATATATTTAAAAGACTATCACTTGTATTTCAGAGGCATGATCTGATTTTAAGTCAGTTAAGAGTGCATGTAAATAATGCAATTAATTCATTGCAGCAACTTCAGAACACCAGGGGCCCAATGGAAGAAAAGTTTGTTCCTGCTACAACACTTTCAGGAGTTTTCAGTGGAATACAATTATCAGGTGTGCCGGATAAGAATTTTGCGAGTAATTAGGAACATATTTTGGCAAGTGGAATTGACTTTCTGAAAGACACATTTCTTCAGAATGAGGATATTCAAAGTGCCATTCCTGTTTTTGACACATGTTCCTGGCCATCAGGAAAAACAATTGAAAACTTATGGCAACAGTGAAATACAGCTCCTTGTCACTCATTTTTCGAAACACCTTCAAATTGATGAGAACAACGTAGAAGGCATACTGAGCGAGTGGTACAAGTTCAAAGTAGTCGGGTAAAGTGTTCCACTGAATGATCTACTTCAAAAATCGCAGGCTGTGAAAGGAAGTTTTCCAATATTAGGAAAGCTCCTCAGTATAGTAGCAAGAATTCCTGTATCGACCTCATCATGTGAACAAGGGTTGAGCATAATGAATATTATTGAACACAAACTGCGAACAAAGCTTGTCGTGAAGAACTTAAGTGATCTCATGATGATATCTTTGAATGGACCATCTATAAAGGACTTTGATGCAACAAAATGTATTGATCGTCGGTATTTTGGTGGGAAATCAAACAGGCACATGTAGTGTAATTTTAAGAGACACTGACTTTGAAGGTGATTGGTGACTATTTGCGTTAGTATATCTTAAAAATATAAATTGTTTTGAATCCATTCTTGTAAATGATAGACTAGACTACTTAAGGACAAATTTTTCAAAAACAATACATAGCTTTATCCTAGCCTAACCTGTGGTTTTCATAATCCTTATTTGCAAAAAAGGTGCTGGCTCCTGAATTTTTTTTTTCTACCCATGATGTCTATATAGTATCTCTAGGTATTTCTGGGTATACTGAGGTAATATGCCATAATGATAAACTGGTTTCAAGAGAATTCTAGAACATGGACTTACCAAGGACTTCCAGATATTAACTGTAGAACCTTCCAGGTATCTTATGTTAATACTATGTTGTGAGAAACCAGAATGTATATAGTTATTATTATTAATTTTTTTTTTTGTTATTTGCTTTACAACTTGGCAAACAAAATGGAATTTGATGGGGAGCTATCAATATTAATGGGGCTTATGGAAGAAAGAAGGTAGAACTGGCTGAGTCAGCAAAGAGGATGCGTCTGGATGTGCTAGGAGTAAGCGATATTCGGGTAAGGGGAGATAATGAGGAAGAGATAGGAGATTATAAAGTGTACTTGACGGGTGTTAGAAAGGGAAGGGCAGAGTCTGGGGTAGGGCTGTTTATCAGGAATACCATTGCACGCAACATAGTTTCTGTTAGGCACGTAAATGAGCGAATGATGTGGGTAGATTTGGCAGTTGGAGGAATTAGGACAAGAATTGTGTCCGTGTATTCACCATGTGAAGGTGCAGATGAGGATGAAGTTGACAAGTTTTATGAAGCATTGAGTGACATCGTGGTAAGGGTCAACAGCAAGGAGAGAATAGTGCTAATGGATGATTTCAAAGCGAGAGTTGGGAATAGAACTGAAGGATACGAAAGGGTGATTGGTAAATGTCGGGAAGATACGGGAGCTAATGGGAATGGGCAGCTGTTACGAATACATTCTTCAAGCATAAGACTATTCACCACTACACACAGGAGGCTAGGGGTACCAGATCCATAATAGACTATATCTTAACAGACTTTGATTTCAGGAAATCTGTTAGGAACGTACGAGTTTTTCACGGATTTTTCGAAGATACAGACCACTATCTGATCTGTAGTATCTCTAGGCTTAGGGTAGAGAAAGTGAAATCTGTCTGCAAACGAATAAGGGTAGAAAATCTCCAGGACGAGGAAATTAGACAGAAGTACATGGGTATGATTAGTGAGAAGTTTCGAGCAGTAGACAGTATACAGGATATAGAGAGTGAATGGGTGGCATACAGGGATGCTGTAGTAGAAACAGCAAGGGAATGCCTGAGAACAACTGTGTGTAAAGATGCAAAAAGGCAAACATCTTGGTGGAATGATGAAGTGAGAGCAGCTTGTAAACGTAAAAAGAAGGCTTATCAGAAATGGCTCCAAACAAGGGCCGAGGCAGACAGGGATTTGTACGTAGATGAAAGAAACAGATCGAAACAAATAGTAGTTGAATTCAAAAAGAAGTCCTGGGAAGGTTTTGGTAATAACCTGGAAAGGCTAGGTCAAGCAGCAGGCAAACCTTTCTGGACAGTAATAAAGAATCTTAGGAAGGGAGGGAAAAAGGAAATGAACAGTGTTTTGAGTAATTCAGGTGAACTCATAATAGATCCTAGGGAATCACTGGAGAGGTGGAGAGAATATTTTGAACATCTTCTCAATGTAAAAGGAAATCACCCCGGTGGTGTTGCAAACAGCCAAGCTCATGGGGAGGAGGTAAATGATGATGGTGAAATTATGCTTGAGGAAGTGGAAAGGATGGTAAATAAACTCCATTGTCATAAGGCAGCAGGAACAGATGAAATTAGACCTGAAATGGTGAAGTATAGTGGGAAGGCAGGGATGAAATGGCTTCATAGAGTAGTAAAATTAGCGTGGAGTGTTGGTAAGGTACCTTCAGATTGGACAAAAGCAGTAATTGCACCTATCTATAAGCAAGGGAACAGGAAGGATTGCAACAAATATCAAGGTATCTCATTGATTAGTATACCAGGCAAAGTATCCACTGGCATCTTGGAAGGGAGGGTGCGATCAGTCGTTGAGAGGAAGTTGGATGAAAACCAGTGTGGTTTCAGACCACAGATTTTCAGTATGCGCCAGGCAACTGAAAAATGCTACGAGAGGATTAGGCTGTTGTGTTTATGTTTCGTAGATCTAGAGAAAGCATATAACAGGGTACCAAGGGAAAAGATGTTCACTATACTGGGGGACTATGGAATTAAAGGTAGATTATTAAAATCAATCAAAGGCATGTATGTTGACAAGTGGGCTTCAGTGAGAATTGATGGTAGAATGAGTTCATGGTTCAGGGTACTTACAGAGGTTAGACAAGGCCGGAATTTTTCACCTTTGCTGTTCGTAGTTTACATGGATCATCTGCTGGAAGATATCAAATTGCAGGGAGGGATTCAGTTAGGTGGAAATGTAGTAAGCAGTTTGGCCTATGCTGACGACTCGGTCTTAATGGCCGACTGCCGAAAGCCTGCAGTCTAATATCTTGCAACTTGAAAATACGTGCAATGAGTATGGTATGAAAATTAGGCTCTCAAAACTAAATTGATGTCAGTAGTTAAGAAATTCAACAGAATTGAGTGTCAGATTGGTGATGCAAAGCTAGAACAGGTCGATAATTTCAAGTATTTAGGTTGTGTGTTCTCCCAGGATGGTAATATAGTAAGTGAGATTGAATCAAGGTGTAGTAAAGCTAATGCAGTGAGTTCGCAGTTGCGATCAGCAGTATTCTGTAAGAAGGAAGTCAGCTCCCAGACGAAACTATCTTTACATCGGTCTGTTTTCAGACCAACTTTGCTTTACGGGAGTGAAAGCTGGGTGGACTCAGGATATCTTATTCATAAGTTAGAAGTAACAGGCATGAAAGTAGCAAGAATGATTTGCTGGTACAAACAGGTGGGAACAATGGCAGGAGGTTACTCGGAATGAGGAGATAAAGGCTAATTTAGGATTGAACTCGATGGATGACGCTGTACGCATAAACCGGCTTCAGTGGTGGGCTTGTGTGAGGCGAATGGAGGAGATAGGTTACGTAGGAGAATAATGGACTCTGTTATGGAGGGTAAGAGAAGTAGAGGGAGACCAAGACGATGATGGTTATACTCTGTTTCTAACGATTTAAAGATAAGAGGTATAGAACTAATCGAGGCCACAACACTAGTTGCAAATCGAGGATTGTGGCGACATTTAGTAAATTCACAGAGGCTTGCAGAGTGAACGCTGAAAGGCATAACAGTGTATAATGATAATGTATGTATGTTTGCTTTACGTCGCACCGACACACGTCTCATGGTGACGATGGGATAGGAAAGGTCTAGGAAATGGAAGGAAGCGGCTGTGGCCTTAATGGCGAAAATGGGAAACCACAGAAAACCATCTTCAGGGCTCCTGACAGTGGGGCTCGACCCCACTATCTCCCGATTACTGGATACTGGCCGCACTTAAGCGACTGCAGCTATTGAGCTCGGTAGAATGTATATAAAGAGTGTTGATTCCAGTTGTTTGAGTTCATTTACGATGTTGGTGTGAGTTGTGATTTGTGACGCAAATTTAATATCAATACTGTTAGATGGGTCCATTGTTAAATTTGCTATGCATGTTGCATATAAAGTATGTGTGTGCTTAGTGAAAATATGTAATAGTCGTCATTGATAGATAGTAGTGATTCTTATTGCTACATTGTATTTACATTAAAGTGAACTCAGGGCAATCGCGCAGGAATCTACACTTCTAGACCATAGCGTAATGCAGTTTTTAATGTCCCAGAGGTTGACCTGTGATGTTGAACTGGTATTGCAAGATACTCAACGGACACAGGACTACATTAAAAATTGTCACTCACATTCATTAGTAAACACCATATAGATGCATAGCCAAAACTGCCCTACTTTGACAAGAAGGGAACACAAAAAGGTCTCCGACAATAAATCTAAGTGAATCTGCAACAAGAAGAGCATACAGTTGATGAGAAATTGGTCTTGCGTTTCCAGTTTGTACAACTTCCAATTCTGACCCACTTGTCCAGTGTGAAAAAAAAAAAAAAGTATTCTACATATTCTGAAACATGTAATACGGTATGCAGTCAAAGGTGAGACAGTAACATTCCAGTTGTGGAAGATACAGAATATTGCTATAGCGTGTAATTTATGACAAGGCAATATATCATTTCTCTATTATTTTTTTTGAGCAGGAGTAACAAAATTATTTTCAAACTACGATGTCATGATCACTGTTTTATAGTTTTAGCGTATTTGAGAGGGTGGTCTAATAATTATGGTACAGACCCCAATTTTTTCAACATAAGGATACATACAGTATTTCACAAAACCTACAATAAATAAAAATACTTTGAAGTAAAATACCTATCCTTTTACTCTTGCGTTTTTCAATAACTATCTCCTGTAGAATAATAAATGATCACTTTGAAATTGGGGTTTATAACCAAAATTTGCACCTTTATTATCAGACCATTGTTATATTATTATCTGGCTTCATGGCATTCGGTCCTTGGGATTCTGGCTTCAGTTCCTGGCCAGGCAAGGGATTTTAATCGTAAATGGGGTTTGTCCTCTGCCCAACATTCCTGCAGCTCATATACCACACACAATATAACTCTCCACCTCAAAAACACGCACTTTCTACAGAAGGGCTGCACCACGCTAGCAATAGCTCACAAAATTAAATTATAGCATATTATTTATACTCAGCACCTTTTACTACAATTAATTTTGATTTAAAAACAGAATTATGTTTATTTAAAACAATTCACTGATATGTTTTGAGTAAGAGACAATAAATCATTCTAATAGAACATTAGCATTTACACAATAGTCTTCACTTTCTTCAGTCTAAGTTTCTAATTTTTAATAAGACTTCACAACAACAAGTCTATGGAAAACTTTAGCCAAGAATAGGATATACTTTTCACTTTCATCATCATCTGACTTTTGTGAATCATTCTTTGGAGTACTTGGAAATGAACTGGGGCATGCTTCAGCAATGTCTTTATTTTCATCCTTTGCTTTCTCATCCATTTGCAAAGGCTTCTTGGCCTCTGGACTTCTACGGAACACCAACACTGGCTTTCTTTCATACATCATTTTATTTCTAGTAGGTTGTAAAAATGGAAGATATTTCTTGCTGGTAAGGTACTGTTGATCAGGGTCGGAAACACTGGCAACCAACTTCTGTCGATAAATTCGTTCAACATACACCCAGAGGAAGGTCTGAAAGTATAACAACAAAATTAACAGCAGAAAGTATCACAATTACAAGTTTATTAAATTTTAAGCAAAGAAGTTGAAAAAACAACAGAAAAGTATGCTGACAGTGATTCCATAGGTGCCACTGAATTAATCTGAAATTAGCTGGTCATATTTTGAAATATTTAGGTTAAGTCAACAAACACATACTGTAGATTCTGAAGGAAAGAGGTCTAGAAACAAACTGTGCCTTAATCCGTACATCTTAGCTTTAACTACTATCAGTAACATGATCTAAAGATAGTTAACTCTACTTTCATAGTATTTAAACCCTATAACAGGACAATAATATAAAACCTGAAGTGTCATCCTCATAGTTTATGACTGTATAAACGCAAATAATCCGTGCACACTAATTTATGAAGGCTAATTTAGAAAATGTTTTTTTTCTGCTTACTGTATATATAGCTTTAAATATTGATACAGTACAAGTCCATTATAGCAAGAATTCGTAATGGCAAAACATTTATTTGCTATAGCAGATTGTCATTATATCCAATTTTTCATTAAAAAAGCATTAAAATCGGCATGAAATTAAACTTAGTTACTTCGAAACTTCTCAAAAGTTTTTGCAGATGAATTCCATACTGCAGCTTACTTGTTAGTTATTTTCTAATTCCTATACTGTGTGAATGCACATGTTCAATTTCATTCTTAAAAATTAAAATAGTATCAATCCTGAGGTTTCTGTGGCAAACATATAATTTTTATTACTCAAACAGCATTACTTAACTTGACTTCAGCGTGCATTTATCACGAACACATACTTCAGGCCACAATAGAGTAATGATCGCCTTTACGCTAAAAATTTATGAGGGAACAAACAGCCTTTCTGAAATTTAAACGGATGTGAGAATATTAACCTAGCCTCTGAAATCAGTGATGTATACTGCCGTATTTGGAGAAGTATCACATTCTTACCTAATTTCAGGACCTAATATTAAAATTAGGATATTGTTAAATTCTATTATTGGCCATGTTATATATGAACTTATTGCAAAAACACGTTCTTCCCTTTCATTCGAGCTTGCATGTTCGCTTGGAGTTGAGAGTCAATCGGTAATGATAGATCATATTCAATATAAACGCAGAAACACTGCAGTGTATAAATGTTGATGGAAAAAATGCACGCAAAATCATTCGTAATAACGGAAGACACTGTAAAAGATTTCTCATTGTAACCAAAGTATATTACACAATTGAATACAGACATTTTCAAGCGGCATAAAAGAAACTGTTGTTACAAGGTTCTCACTATATACTGTTCTTGCTATGGCAGACTTCTTATTCATCTCGCTGGGGCCGATGACCTTCGATGTTAAGCCCCTTAAAACAACAAGCATCATCATCATATTCATCTCGCTACAGGACTATAAACACTGGCAAAAAACTGTTAACAACTATGTGGAAATTCAGAATATTTTCTTCATAATTGGCCGGGAGACTTGCAGTGCTAGTTTTACTTTGGAAACGTAAGTTATTTCATTCAGAAACATGTGTGAGCCATCCGTAACTAACCTTAGAGCTCGTAATTTTTAACCTTCTTGCTTTTGCTATAGCTTTTAACCAATATATTTCACTCCTGACCACATATTTGCATATACTGTTTCTGATTTCTGCAAGCTCCGCTTTTTTGTGTGCAAAATGCACGGAAGTTGCTGCTTGTCCATTCAAGATGAAATTTATTTTCCCCAAACACATACTGCACTCTCGTGCTCACCGTACTTTCTTCTCTCTGCACGATTACTATGGAGTTTATCTATAGCCATGAATGACCTATAACAAGAACTAACACTGGCTATCTCAAACATGTGATATTACTTAAACTAACGACATGTAAATAATGTGATATGTATGCGGCACGCTTCTCAGTTTTGGTGGGAACAAATTTGTCAATATTATGAGCCAAAAAATTACAAACTTTCAGATTTCTCTAAGTCAGGTGTACTGTACCGATCTTGATGCAAATAACACCCGTACCCCAAATTTTGAAAATATGTATAGGGATTATTTGTGCACATACAGTAAATGCTTTAAAATAGGACTAGAAAGCCAAAGCAGAACCTGGACCAAGAGAAATCTTGGCAGTTACCCTATGTGTGGTTTATATTCTTAGTTGTTTTCAATATTACTCAAGATAAATAATGAAATTTAACCTTACATTAATATTGAGGTATCTATAGCAATAACAGATCCAAATTGTTTAAAAACATTATAAACAAGTGATTTTTTTTTCTAGGGGCTTTACGTTGCACCGACACAGATAGGTCTTATGGCAATGATTTATATATAAACAAGTAAAAGAGACTGGCAAATACAGTATGCAATACATGAAGTTACTGTAGAACAATACTTACAGTCAAGAAAGTTCAATATCATAACTGTTTTGTTAACAAATATAATTGATTACACAACAGCATATAGGCATGAAGTAAGATATAGTGAACTTACCCAACTGTTATGTAATTCTCAATACAGACAGACACTAACTAATTCAAGTTATACAGAGAGAGACAGGAACACAAAAAAGAACATAATAAAGCAAACACAATGACACGTCAGTGTGGGAAAAGGGAGCAACAAATAAGGACAAACATGGAAACACATAAGCACAAGGGCAATCACCTCATCCTCACACACTGCAATCTTCAAATTGATAAGGTCTTCCCTCGTCAATCCTAGTTGTTCTGCAACCATTTCTGCTCAGCCCTGACTACCTCATTTCTGAATCAACTCTCACTTTACAGATCTTCAGTCTTGATTTGGGAATTTTAGGTTAAGAAAGCTGGATAAACACAGGAAAAGGGAACACATGTATAAAGATAAATACGATGTTGGTGTGAGTTAAAAAAATAGGAACATGGGACAAACACAGGAGTATGGATCCTAACACGTCAATATAAATAAGAGAAATGAATAAACAGCACTAAAATGAGCTATACACTGTAGAGAGAGACGAGAACATGATAAAGAACACATAATAAGGTAAACACATCGACAGGTCACTTTGCTAGTAGAATAGCTATGCTCTCAAAAAGGAGCAACCACTTCCAACGTGGTGGCTGAGTGTGGAGGCTTGTCAGCGGTGCTGTATCATTTTTGCCTATGTGTGTGTTGCTTGAGATATCATCTCTTATCGGTTCGTGTGGGTACAAGAGAGGAAGGCATTCATGGTTTGGATTTTAGGTTCGTAAAGGGAGTGGTGAGTATGGTTTAGTAAACTTATTACATCTTCCATATACTTGGACTGTATGACACTTACTCTCCATTGGAGTCACAAATGAGTGGGTTGTTCATAACCAACTGAAGACTGTTTGCCCAAATGTATTCAGCATGGCTGAAGCTGTTCTACTGCTGGCACTATCATGTGATATGCAACTGAACCCTTGACTTAAGCAATACATTGATAAGATATCTTTTTGCCCTCTGAAAGTACAAGCAAGTGTCTCATGATAGTGCAAAGTAGGTTATTTTCAGAAATATGGTAGCCATTACTGTGTTACATTATTGTAAATTGCACAGCTTCTCCTATCCATATTTACAGAACCACCAAGTCTCTCGAAGTTAAGCAGGTGTGCCAATTGAAGTTAGCCTCAAAAAGACGTGAAGAAAGTGCTCAGCACTGAGTGACAATTTTACTACAAGTGTGATTGGGGAACTTGTAGAACGCACTGGAAGAGAGAGGGACAAGACAATAAAAGAACTTACAAGGGAACAGCAAAATAATAAAAAAGACACTTTAAAACAATGCCAGATAAGACTGTACTTGACTGCATTTGGTGTGCAAGAAGTCGCAGATGCAGACACTGAAGATACAGGAAGAGTTTCAATATTTAAAAGAAGGGAACGAGAGGCAGAAGCAGAGAAGTACACTGTGACCATATACTATGCTGTTGTGATGGATGAAATAAATTTTTTTTTTCCTAGCTGCTTTACGTCGCACCGACACAGATAGGTCTTATGGCGACGATGGGACAGGAAAGGGCTAGGAGTGGGAAGGAAGCAGCCGTGGCCTTAATTAAGGTACAGCCCCAGCATTTGCCTGGTGTGAAAATGAGAAACCACGCAAAACCATCTTCAGGGCTGCCGACAGTGGAGTTCGAACCCACTATCTCCCGAATACTGGATACTGGCTGCACTTAAGCGACTGCAGCTATCGAGCTCGGTGATGAAATAATCGAGAAAGAGAACAGTTAGAGAAGAATCTGTGAAATCAACATCATCAATTACTTCACAGAAAAGGAAAACAAAGAAGACATGCACAAGTAACTCGACAGATAAAACATATTGTCAGGAGTGAAATTTCATGTGATACAGTGACAAAAAAATATTTCTTCTGGATTTATAGTTGCAAGCTGTACAAGTTTCAAAGCGTTGTTAAAGAAAATATGAGTAGATACATTTCTAAAAAGCATCAGAAGCCTCATCTAGAGCAGAAATGTACCCAGGGGAATAAAAAAGTAATTTACCCATTTTACTGTCTTTCAGTTCTGACATATATTACACATATGTATAATGAAAGAAAATATTAAAGCAAAATTGGAAGTTAAAATGATATTTTTCAGGACGAAAGCAGGAGAAAAAAAAGTGGGACAAATATAGACATAACAGAAGAGGAATTATGACAGGAAAGAACAGAGTTTTAGACTGATAAGGTTCAGACAGAAAGAGTTAAATTCGAAGGACAGAGCGGTTTAGATTATGTAGTGGTAAGCTTGCGTTCGGGTGATAGCGGGCTCGAATTCAACTGTCGGCAGCCCTGAAGATGGTTTTCTGTGGCTTTCCATTTTCCAACCAGGCAAATACTGGGGCCGTACCTTAATGAAGGCCATGGTCACTTCCTTCCTATTCATAGCCCTGTCCTATTCAATCAGCACTGCAAGATCTGTCTGTGTATGTGTGACATAAAACCAATAATATTAAATAAACAAATAAATAAATATATGTATCTACAAAGTATGAACACCTCGATCCTGCCTGTCTGTCTGCAGATATGCCAACCCTCAAAGATGGTTGCCCATAGTGGCATGGTCTTCCGTAGACAAGGGAAGGTTGTGTTCAACCAAATAAAGTGTGAAAAAAACATTCAGATCATATAACACTATTACTGTAACTTTTTGTCATAAAAAAGAGAGTCGAGCGTCTTACGCTGCCCTTCAATGCATCCATACTCTTCACATTTCTTTTTGTTTTTTATTATTTCCATAACATGGACAATCATCACGTTCTCCATGTTTAATTGAAAAATCACATTTGTATGTTCCACGGAAATCATGTTTTGGTGAAATTTCCGATGGTCCTAGGCATGAAAACTCTTCTGTGTACTGCTTTTAGTAATACTGATTCACTGCAAATAGGCTTTCTACAGGATCCATCGGATCTTTATTGTTCTTACATTTACACAAATTATTTTATGTTGTTCTTAACTTTACTGAAATAAATTCTTGTACATGACATAAATTTGCAGCAGAAGCATGCAACGGAAGTAATAATCAGCACAGACAACTCATTACTAAATCAAAGATAAACAGAAATGGAGCAGATATGCTGGGAATTTAAAAGCTGTTACGCCGGCTGTTAAAGATTGCTATTCCGTCTTTTTTCCACGAACTGATTTCTAACACAGAGTCTCCAATGCATGAAACATTTTTTGTCATGTTTGCAGGAGAAATGGAGAATTTATAAACAGCATTTTGATTTTGTGAAATTCGTAATGATTAGTACTGCTCCCTTATCGCCATAGTACACGAGAAAAAATTGTAGAAACTACGGAAAATCCATAGTATTTGGCAATCCTGTGCCTGTGCCTGTGACTGCGAATCTCAAGAACCAATGGATGGATTTTGATGTGGTTTTCACCATTCTATAATGCATTTCTTGAGAAAGGCTCATGTACAGAAACATTCATCCATGACCAAAGGAAGCCAAGCAGTAACAGTTTCAGTGAAGCAAGTCAAAAAATGACCATCTGTGCAACTTTTTTAAAATCTATGCTGGCTAAATCATTAAACATATATCTATACAATGAGGGTAGGTGACCAGGCGACTTGACTGTGAGGTTAAGGGCGTGCAGTGTAAAAATTCTATCAAGAAGTCCACGAGAGCATACTATCGGTAACACTTTGCCCATTCGTAGGGTTTTAATGTTACAGTTGGTAGTACGAAACCAACGCCTAATTTAGAAACAACTTTGTAACTTAATCAATAAATCCTTATTGAAATAAATGGTTTATTTACCTCAAGAAACTAATGTAGATCAAAATGTCATTTACAGTATGTAATTTTCAGCTATAGTTTAGGAGATACTGTCATTTTTTGTGCTACCTCCATTTCGAAATATGGAAATGTAATGATAACGCAAGCACGCCAAAGGAAAAAAACGGTCGTCTGTGCATCGTTTTAGCTTAGCCTGCCTAAACCATTAAGGATACATCTATACTATGAGGGTAAGAACTATTCAGCAAAAGAAGTTATACTAAAGAGTCTGCAACAGCATATACATTGATCAGTCCAAACATTATGACCACCTATCTAATAGCCGGTACGTCCACCTTTGGCACGGTAAACAGTGGCGATGCATCTTGGCATGGAAGCAATGAGACCTTGGTAAGTCGCTGGAGGGAGTTGGCACCACATCTGCTCATACAAGTCACCTAATTCCTGTAAATTCCGGGGAGGAGGGTGATGAGGTATGACACCACGTTCAATCACATCCTAGCTGTGTTTGATGGGGTTAAGATCTGGCGAGTTGGTGGCCCAGCGCATGAATTGCAGCTCACCATTGTGTTCCTCAAACCACTCCATCACACTCCTGGCATTGTGACATGGCACATTATCATGTTGAAAAATGCCACTGCCGTTGGGAAGCATGATTGTCATGAAGGGGTGTACATGGTTTGCAACTGATGTACGATACTTCTCGGCCTTTATGGTGCCTTGCACGAGTTCCACTGGACCCATGGATGCCCACGTAAATGTTCCCCAGAGCATAAATGAGCCGCCGCTACCTTGTTTCCGTCCCGCATTACAGGTGTCAAGGAGCTGTTCCCCTGGAAGATGACGGATTTGCACACTTCCATCCCCATGATGAAGAAGGTATTGGGATTCATCAGACCATGCAACACTCCGTCACTGTGCCAATGTCCACTGAGGATGGTCATGTGCCCATTTGTCATAGTTGCCAATGCCACGGTGTTAACACTGGCATGTGCACGGGTCGTCGGCTGTGGAGGTTCATCCTTAGAAGTGTTCGGTGCACTGCGTGTTCAGGCACCTTTGTACTCTGCCCAGTATTAAAGTCTGATGTTAGTTTCACCACAGTTCGCCGCCTATCCTGTTTTACCAGCCTACCCAGCCTACAACGTCCGACATCTGTAATGAGGGGCGGCCGCCCAACCCCTCGATGTTTGGACGTGGTTTCACCTTGGTTTAGCCACTTGTTGAAGACACTCACCACTGTACTCCTCGAACACCCGACAAGTCATGAAGTTTTCAAAATGCTCCTGCCGAGCCTCCGGGCCATCAAAATCTGGCCTCGGTCAAACTCAGATAGATCGCGCACCTTTCCCATTCTACACACAGACAGCATGCTCACTGATACTACATGTACCATGCGCATGTCTGACTAGCAGTCATTCCTCGTCAGATGACACTGCTATCGCCTGGACGTGGTTATATCGATAGTAGGTAGGTGACCGGGCGAGTTGGCTGTGCGGTTAATGGTGCGCAGCTGTCAGCTGACATCTGGGAGATGGTGGGTTCGAACCCCACTGTCCGCAGCCCTGAAGATGGTTTTCCGTGGTTTCCCATTTGCAGTAAAAAAATATAAAATTTAAGATCAACCTTTTTATATTAATCAGTTAACCCTTATCAAAATAATTGCACAGGCTACACAGTACAGTTGAAGAGGGGAGAGGGAAATGTGTATGGAGTTCTATTGTTAATTTCATGCACATCGGCTTTGTTAAATTTAGTCTATGAACATGCTATGATACAGTAATTAATTGTTTTCCAGTGATTTTGTTTTTGCTATCTATATAAAATCTAAGATAACCTATCACCGTGAGACGGAAAGCAAATATAGGTCATTGCATTTGAAAAAAAAAAAAAAAGGGGGCATTCATCATGTAACAATGAAAATGACAACAAATACATTCTCGATTGGCATAAGACAAAGAAAGAATGACTACACAAAAACCTTTCTCCAAATTAACTACCAAGGTCCAAGTAGTCAATAGTGAAGAAGTTGTTCATTACCTTACAGAAATTCTAAATTCTTTGCATCATTCCAGCTTGCCACCACAGAAAATGATCTTGAAAGCGAGAGTGCCAAATATACTGTTACGTAACCTACAAGGGCCAAAGTTATGCAATGGGATGTGACTGGTAGTGAAAGTTTTGAAAGAAATGGTCTTAAAACCGAGAATCCCTACGATTCCTTGAGATTTGCCTTTTGATTTCAAATGAGTGTGCTCTGGCATGACAATAAACAAAGCACAGGGTCAGACACTTGGCGTGGCTAGGGTTGATTGTGGAGAATGCTTTTCTCAGGGACAGCTTTATGTATCCCTTCCGCACGTTACATCAAAAGAAAATCTTAGATTGTTCACTACTGGAGGAAAAACAATTTCGTACACAAGGAAACCTTACAAGTCCTCTGTTAAAAGTAGCCTAACACATTAAATTCATAACTTATCTCATGCGAAGCCAATGCGGGTATCTAGTAAATAAATACATTTTAAAAAACATCGTAATGAAATGTAAAGAGACAGGAAATAAGGGACTAGAACAACAATTCTCCAGCAAACTGAATATTTGGCATTCACAACAGAGGTGGGTGTCTGAATGGCCCACAGCAGACAACTAGTGCACTCTTGAGCTGTGCTGGCTCCAGCACAAGACCTGTAGCTCAAATCCCAGCTAACAGAACAAGACTAGCAAGATCACCATAGCTCAATGGTAAAGCAGCATAAGAAAAATTCAAAGGTTGAGGGTTCAGGTCCCACAAATGCCTGGCTGGCTGTTTTTGTGTGGTATTTAACATCTCTTAGGGATGTAATCATCATCATCATCATCATTGTCCCACTCCAGTCACCCGGGTGTGTTTAACAAGCCTCCTGCACTCCTTTCTCTCTTTCCACTTTTCCTGCTCCATTACCTCTGCTACATCCAATCCAGCTTCTCTAATGTCCTTCCAAATCTGATCCATCCACCTTCTTCTCTGTCTTCCAACTGGTCTCTTTCCGTTAACTTCTCTTCTCTCGATAGGACTTAATAAGCTGTAGGTCTATTCGAGGTACAATGCAGTTATGAAATTCGAATGGCTTACAGCAGTTGTGCTGGCCACAGTGCCAGACCTACTGCTCAAAGCAATGGCAAGACCATCATAGCTCAAAGGTTGTGGGTTCTGTTCCGGTACCTTGTTGGTCATTCTTTTCCCGTACTTGTCGTGGGGGGAGAAACTATCTCGTGACTGACATCCTCAGTCGCATGTGCCAGCTGCGTTACGCTATTGCCATGCTTTCTCTCTCTGAATTAGTCTCCAGCAGCCGAATGCCCAGATCTTCGTCTTCCACATCACCGGTTTCAGTCTCCATATTACAAGATACGGAAGAGCTTGAGCTGTCACTATCGACTGAAATAATAACATTATCAATTGCTTCTTCTAACAGTCCTCTTCCTCCTTTCCAAGCATTATTTATTTAAGCTTTAGTGTGACGCACTACTTTCTCTCAAGTTCTCACTACCAACTTCAATCACTCCTTCAATAAATAATCTAACCC
This sequence comes from Anabrus simplex, assembly GCF_040414725.1. NCBI lineage: Eukaryota > Metazoa > Arthropoda > Insecta > Orthoptera > Tettigoniidae > Anabrus > Anabrus simplex. The sequence goes on along the minus strand of NC_090266.1, from coordinate 638,869,682 downwards.
TGGACTTCTGCTAATGTCTTGTTATGACAGCTAACTTACCTCTTTATCTGTGCTTGTATTAACCCTCCGTTAGGTGCATGGGCTATAGGTGTAGACAGGCCTATTTTGTTTTCGTCCCTACTTCTAGGCTCGCTGGCGGTGGAGGGGGAGACTATCATTAACTTTCTTTGTCATGCTATTCTCGGGATTTAGTGTGCGCTGGCACTGCTTACTGAAGTAGTCCTTCTGCAATTTCGCTTCAAAGTTGACTTGGCTACAACTATAACCCACGCGCCTATCAGTGTTATGGTCAGCAGTGATTGCGTCCAAGTGATATCTACTGGTTTTAGTAATAATAATGTTATTGGCTTTAAGTCCCACTAACTACTTTAACAGATTTTGGAGACGCCGAGGTGCCAGAATTTAGCCCAACAGGAGTTCTTTTTCATGCCAGTAAATCTACCGACATGAGGCTGACGTATTTTAGCACCTTCAAATACTACCGGACTGAGCCAGGATCGAACCAGAAGGCCAGTGCCTCAATCGTCTGAGCCACTCAGTCCGGCTACTGGTTTTAGTGATGAATCTTGTATTGTGAAATGGTTGGATGAGGACTGTGAACTAGAATCGGAGGTGGATGGTGATAGTGATGAAGGGGAGGAGGATCACATGACAGAGGATATCCACAACTCTGACACAGACAGAATTATAGATGACAAAGCAAATGCGATGGAGGATTCTGAAGATGTGACTTCCGAAGAAGAGGAACATCACACCAATATAAATGGACCGTTATTGGACATTATAAATTTTCCAGGTAACTCATTCCTGGTTGCCAGCGTTTTGCCCCCGTGTGCTAAGTTGGGTTCATCAGTTGGTACCTAGCACACCCACCCAGACGCATGGCTAGTGCATACCGTGGAGGCCACTGTGTAGGCTACTTGGAGCCACCGGCAGTGCCAATGCACTATGAGACACTGTCTCATTACCAAAAATTGATGCCTGCTTGGCCATCAGAAGAGGAACATGTGCGAGGCAACAGGTTTTACTATGGAAAAGATAGTTTTAGGTGGAGAAAGGACAATGTGGCCCCCAATGTTCGTACTTGAGCACACAACATTGTTATGCACTTTCCAGAGCCGAAGGGGAGTGCTAGGAATGCCAGTCAGAGCTTGAATGTTTTTAAATTTTTACAATGCCAATATTGTGAAAACGATTACTACCTACACAAATATTTATATTGAGGAGGTGAAGAAGAAATTTGTGCATGAGAGAGACACAAGACTTACCAATGAGACTAAAAGTTGTGCGATCAATGGAATTTTATTGCTCACTGGAGTAAACCGAAGAAATAACAATCAAGTATGGGAAAATTCCTGTGAATCTGGAGTGGAATCATTTTATCTTGCTAAGGGCGAAAAAAGATTCCATTTTCTCTTGTGTTGCCTTAGGTTCGACAATATAATACGCGAACGGGCAATGCGCCGAGAATTGAGGCGATTTGCACCAATCCAGGAAATATTTGAGATGTTCGTACAAAATTTTCAACATTCATTTTCACCCAGTGAGTATTGTACTATCAATGAACAGTTGGTTGAATTCAGGGGTAAGTGTCCGTTCAAAGTGTACATGCCCACCAAACCAGCTAAATATGGAGTAAAAATTTTATCTTTGGTTTGTTCAAACAGTACTTATACTGCGAATTGAGAGGTGTACAATGGAAAACAGCCAGTCCCTTACAAATGTCAAACTCGGCTGCTGACATCGTTCTGAGGATCGTCTAGCGCATTCAAGGTATGAGCCAGAATGTGACAGGGAACAACTGGTTCACTTTCATTCCTTCGACAGAAAAATTGTTCACTGAAAAGAAGCTGAAGTACTTGAGGACAATTCGCAAGAACAAAAGACTGATTCCAAAAGAGTTTCAGCCAAATACTAATCATAAAGAACATTCCTCCCTGTTTGGGTTTCATGAAGACATGACTTGTGTGTCTTACTGTCCCAAAAAACAGGAAGGCAGTGTTGGTGCTGTCGTCAATGCACCATGGCAAAGAGATTGATATTTAAACAGGTGATCAAGAAAATCCTCTCTGCCATGGTTATATGCCATTATCACACTAAGGTTGGAGTGGACGTTTTAGACCAGATGAGTGCCAAATATGGCATTGCCCGCTGCACCAAACGGTGCCTGATGGTGTTTTTTGATCTTGTGAACATTAGTGCCATCAATGCTTCAAGAGTGCACACTGCAAATCATAACTACCAGCTTACACAAAGGCGAAAGTTTCTGGAGACTGTTGCATGGGAATTTATGAAGCCTCAGATCGCCAAACGTGCTGTACTACCAATGATTCTTGCTCCCCTCAGACGGCGAGCTAAGGATCATTAATGAATTATGGGCAAACCACCTGCACTTCAGATCCAAGACAACAAAGTATGATGGTGCGTCCTCTGTGGATGTGGGAAAGACAGGTCAACAAGAAAGATTTGTGTGTGTTGCAGCAGAAAGGTGTGCCCTCAACATTCAGCGCTGATGTGTCGGGAGTGCATCGATGAGTGACTATTCACAAATTGAAAATGAACAGCTTCTGTGTAGAATTGGTAGCAGTGAATTTTGATTAATTTTGCGCACAAGAGACCTCTAACATGATACATAAGGCATGAGGAAAGTGCACTTATTTTTAGTTTGTTTTATATTAAAATTTAATTTGGTTTTAAAAGTGAACTTAATTCTCTAAAAATATGAAAATGTTAATTATTTTCTTTATTTCAACAATGGAAATACGATAACAATACTGTTTTATTGTTTGGAATGTTATGTGGGCTATTTCCATCATGCAAACCTTTTGGCGCTAAAGGCGGTTTCCCATATTATTGTTGTCTGTGTGGTGTGGAGTAGTTTGTAAAATCATTTAAATTTTCATCAATATTAATTTTAATACATCTATCTACAAAATATATGAGTTTGATGATGCAATCATAATGATGAAATCCAGAGCCCAGAACTTCGATTAAATTTGAATCACACCAAAATTGAAAATACATCACTTTGGTTTATTTAATTTGAATAATTTTCAATGGATGAAAAATTTTAAATTTTGTAATAGCAATATTCAGAATAGACCAAAGATCGATATAAAATATGTTTCTAAATTTTAAGCTTGAAGGATAATTAAATACAGTTGAAATATATTGTGGGCTATAATATACAAAACATGGCGTGCCTGATGGAGGGTTAACTATGAGGTTGAAGCAGTAGAGGTCAAGAGGCAAATGAATCACGCAATATTATCAATAATAAAAACAGGTAATTGGGGATTATGAATATGTATTAATTACTTCAATTCAGCTGTCCACAGACTGTTTTGGTTCCGTCATCCTTTAACGTTGTGGAACTTGAAAAATGAGACTTCGCAGCCAGGCCAACATTTGGGATTTCCACGAAGCCGTGCTCTTTTCTTTTCTTTTCTTTTATTACAATCTGCTTTACATCACACTGACAGAGATAGGTCTTATAGCGACAATGGGATTGGAAAGGGCTAGAAGTGGGAAGGAACGACCGTGACCTTAATTAAGGTACAGCCCCAGCATTTGCCTGGTGTGAAAATGGGAAACCAAAGGAAACCATCTTCAGGGCTGCCAACAGTGGGGTTCGAACCCACTATCTCCCATATGCAAGCTGACAGCTATGTGACCCAAACTGAAGCCATGCTAGGAGGTTTATCATGTACAATGGAATGGTATGGGGCATTGTCCATAATTATGATGGGAGGCTCTATTAAATTAGGAATTAAGGAGTCTTCAAACCATTCTTAGTAAAGAGTACAGTCAATTTCAATACGGTAGTCATATGTGCATTTCAATTTAAATAGAAATAAGTACTTTTGAGCAAACCCAACTGAAGAGCACACATCACACATAGTAGACCTCTCTCCTTTTCCTAATTTACTCTGCACTGATCACTCAGCACTGTGATCTGTCCATCACATCTTAAGACGTATTGATGTAGGTTTCATCTAGCCAGATAACGTCAACGTCCACTGATCTGGTATCTCTTAAAAAAATCTGCATCTGTGAGCGACATTTTCTACATAAGAAATGTTCTATTTGGGTTTGACTTTCAATCAAAACAAGGATTCTTCTGCATGTGTCTCGGCGAGAAAGGGGCACCATGGAAGAGTTCCACATTTTAAAGTGAAACAACAAACTTCACTGTTGGATACTCCTTCGATTTGTAATTAGCCATAAAAGTGACAGCCAATTGCTTCCTTCTGAAATATATTGTAATGGTTATAGCGACCGCCATGCCAACTTGCTACGGGCCGAGCTCGTCACCCATCGCCCCACCCCCTTTACCCTCGACCGTGCCAATTGCGAGCAACACTTAAGCGCTGGGCCCGCCCTTCTCTCTTCTATCCGTGGTCTCGCCGCATGGCACGACGGAAATTACTCGTCTATTAATCTGGAGTATTCCATCTCGTGAGGTTCCTGGATCCATCGAGCATCCGGACGATTCTGGAAGGGCCAGCGCAGGTATATAAGAGAGGAACGACCTGCCTGCAGTCAGTGAGAGTTAGACAGAGAGTGAGTGAGAGTTAGACGGAGTGAGTGAGTGAGTGAGAGCGAGATTGAGTTCACTGGTGTGAGTTAGCGAAGAGCGCAGTCAGTGATAGCCTGGCTGAGATGTCAGCCTGATGGAGTGTCTGCCTGTTGGAGCCGAGGACTCGTTCCTGTTTCCCTGATGTCGTGTGTGTGAGTCCCTTGAGGCCGGCTTCTGGAGAAGAACTTTGGGTGTTCTGGAGCAGCACAAAAGGAACACTGGGTGCCGACGTGTGCAGACTGCGATACTATCCCGACCTGCGAGACTGACGTGTAGGCTGTGGACCGTGACAGCGCTAACGAGTGTGACTGAGTGGCTGAGTGAGTGTAGTGTAAATAATCAATGACTCTGTGGGTGTGTGTGTCATTGTAGATGGAACATAAGAGAAACTAAGAGAGAGAGCGCGTGAACCGTGTAAGTGTGTAACCGTGTACGTGTGTAAGTTGTAAGCTCGGCTATCGTCTGTGTGCGTGTGTAAATCTGTAATTGTAGTGCTTAGTTAATGAATCTTAGAAATAGGACGTTACCAGGTTCTGTACTCATTTATTTACTTATTTACCCCACCAACACGTTACAATATCTACGTTTGTCACCTGTTGCATAGAAGTCCTGTTCTTTCCTGAAGTCAATATCACTGAAGAACAATGTTTTTCCTCTTATACTCTTCTTTACAAATATTTACAGCTATGTTCTTGTGTAAGTTAAGTGCAGTAGCTGTTCTATCAAGAACTTTACTAAGTGGAATAAGAGGTCCACCATTAGCCTTTTCCTTTTCAAGGGAGCTCCAAACAGTGCACATCAATTTGTGAGCTTGGATTTGAAGAGTGATAGCATTACCAAGCTTGCATTTTTTTCTTTTTTTTCTGTAAACAATACATTTGATACAATAACCTACTTGAATAAACCATAAATGAAATAAGTAGTTAAACACCAGAACATGCGTGAAATATGAGAACAGCTTAGTAGAAAACTGATCTTGCTGCTCAGTATACTAAACACAATAAAAATCACAAACTGACTGCTGTAAGCACTAGTCACTAGCATAGGAACTGTATAACAGGGATAACGCTGAACAACATAATCTCTTCACAAGATGGCTGAAACCAAATGCTATTGATCAACAGAAAGACGAGCCCATAAACACATCACCCTAGGTGATATCAACCCACCCTCTGTAAATCACAAAGCAAAATCTCCCTCTGTCACATTTCTTTTTTTGCTAGTGGCTTTAGACCGCACCGACACAGATAGGTCGTATGGCGATGATGGGATACGAAAGGGCTAGGAGTTGGAAGGAAGCGGCTGTGGCCTTAATTAAGGTACAGCCCCAGAATTTGCCTGGTGTGAAAATGGGAAACCACGGAAAAACATCTTCAGGGCTGCTGGCAGTGGGATTTGAACCCACTATCTCCCGGACCCAAGCTCGTAGCCGGTGACATTACTTACGCATGTACTATATATGTACACTGACTGACAGAGCAAATGCAACACCAAGGAGGAGTGGTTCGAAAGGGATGAAAGTTGGGGAAAAAACAGAGTCGGCACGGAAGAATAATTGATGTTTATTTCAAACCGATATGCACGTTACACAATGCGCACGGCATCAACTCAGTAGGATGTAGGACCACTGCGAGCGGCGATGCACGCAGAAACACGTCGAGGTACAGAGTCAATAAGAGTGCGGATGGTGTCCTGAGGGATGGTTCTCCATTCTCTGTCAACCATTTGCCACAGTTGGTCGTCCGTACGAGGCTGGGGCAGAGTTTGCAAACGGCGTCCAACGAGATCCCACACGTGTTCGATTGGTGAGAGATCCGGAGAGTACGCTGGCCACGGAAGCATCTGTACACCTCGTAGAGCCTGTTGGGAGATGCGAGCAGTGTGTGGGCGGGCATTATCCTGCTGAAACAGAGCATTGGGCAGCCCCTGAAGGTACGGGAGTGTCACCGGCCGCAGCACATGCTGCACGTAGCGGTGGGCATTTAACGTGCCTTGAATATGCACTAGAGGTGACGTGGAATCATACGCAATAGCGCCCCAAACCATGATGCCGCGTTGTCTAGCGGTAGGGCGCTCCACAGTTACTGCCGGATTTGACCTTTCTCCACGCCGACGCCACACTCGTCTGCGGTGACTATCACTGACAGAACATAAGCGTGACTCATCGGAGAACACGACGTTCCGCCATTCCCTCATCCAAGTCGCTCTAGCCCGGCACCATGCCAGGCGTGCACGTCTATGCTGTGGAGTCAATGGTAGTCTTCTGAGCGGACGCCGGGAGTGCAGGCCTCCTTCAACCAATCGACGGGAAATTGTTCTGGTCGATATTGGAACAGCCAGGGTGTCTTGCACATGCTGAAGAATGGCGGTTGACGTGGCGTGCGGGGCTGCCACCGCTTGGCGGCGGATGCGCCAATCCTCGCGTGCTGACGTCACTCGGGCTGCGCCTGGACCCCTCGCACGTGCCACATGTCCCTGCGCCAACCATCTTTGCCACAGGCGCTGCACCGTGGACACATCCCTATGGGTATCGGCTGCGATTTGACGAAGCGACCAACCTGCCCTTCTCAGCCCGATCACCATACCCCTCGTAAAGTCGTCTGTCTGCTGGAAATGCCACCGTTGACGGCGGCCTGGCATTCTTAGCTATACACGTGTCCTGTGGCACACGACAACACGTTCTACAATGACTGTCGGATGAGAAATCACGGTACGAAGTGGGCCATTCGCCAACGCCGTGTCCCATTTATCGTTCGCTACGTGCGCAGCACAGCGGCGCAATTTCACATCATGAGCATACCTCAGTGACGTCAGTCTACCCTGCAATTGGCATAAAGTTCTGACCACTCCTTCTTGGTGTTGCATTTGCTCTGTCAGTCAGTGTATGAGATGATCTAATAAGCTGAAAATCTATTTGAGGATATCCTTCAGCAAGCTACCCCCATTAGCACAGTACAATAGTTTATAATCTTTGACAGTGGGTCAACTGTAAACAAATAGTGTGCTCTATCCATACTTCAGTAAATATCACATGCATGATGGTTCAACCAAGGAAATAGCAGTATTCCACGTATATCCAGTCAGTATATGTTTCACCTAAGAGTTAAAAGTGTAAATATCTCATGCTAAGTACATCTTACACAATATATTTCACCCATCTTACAGTGGAACCTCGATTTTATCTGTTCTTGGAAAAAAGTTTTTTTATCGATTATTTGTTTAGATGACGTAGGACCGTGAGCATCCTAATTGAATCATATCTTAAAAATCCTACATTATTTGTTCCTTGAATACACTATTTCCTGCATCAACCATCAAGAAATTTTGGTCTCATCAATGCTAAATCCTTGACAAAACGTTTTTCAAGACGGGCAGAATAGAATATACCTAATGCATATGAGAACTACAATATTATTTCCGGTGACCAAATAACAAGGACAGCTACATTTTACCTACAGATCTTTGCTTTAACATCCTGTCACCATGGTAATTAGAGCAAATACCGGAAAAGCGATCGGCGGTGAACTTGCTTAAGGGACTATGAACATATCGCATATGACCGGTATTGTTTAGGGGAACCATTTAAGTCATAAAGCAAAGTGACTGCAACAGTTGAAAGGAGACAGCACGTTCTGACAGTACTACCAAATATTCACACCAGTAAAATGTCTATGTTATGTCCATGGTTATGTGTTTACTTTTGACAGACTTTTTTTTACGACTCTATTCACCAAGCAGATTTTTCGGCGCTTATCTCAGGCCTGGTTTCCTCAACAAATGTTTACTGCTCTTAAGTAGACCTAACACACAATTTAGCAAAATGACAGTCTCATCAAAAATTGTTAACACTAACATAGTGTTACTACTTGTGTTAAATTAAAATGTCACCAGCCCTGTGTTAAACTGCTTTAACAGCTACTAAAATTTAAAAATTGCAGCATCTAAGAGATGTAAGTTTGAAGCTTTACTGCTGTATGAAAACGATCTATAAACTGAAGAAGGCGAAGGACAGCACATACTAAGAAAAACCTGCTTTCTAGAGTTGCTGGAAAACTATTTTCTACAAAGATACCTAATTACCAAAGCCATAATAAAAAAGGTAGCAGAAGAAATTGAAAACAGCCTAGTTTCGAGTTTCACACATACAGAAACCGATCAGTTTCTTATAGTTCGCATGTGCTATGTTATGCTTCAGACTCTTTTCATGTAATTGCAGGCGACTATGTTCATGAGTGCAAGACAAGAGTGTGTAGAGTAAATGGGAAAAAAAATTCTGCTGCCACTGCAGTATGCCAAGGCATTACATTATTTTTCCCACAGTAAAATAATGCCCGAGAATCATTCAAGATATATCAATTATCATATTTTCCAGGTGTTGTAGGATCCTTAGATTGCACTTTTATAGGCTTAATAATATGTTGAATGTTGTGATATAACAGTCCGTTCTTTTTTAATTTTTCAAGCGTACTTTCAAACTTTGAAATTAAATCTGTAATAACGTGTGTCTTGCATACATTCTAATAACGCTTTTGTTGCCTCTTACTGTACATGTTTATGTCTTAGCGGCCTCTGGTAACCATAACCTATAATAATGTCAACCATGTGTGACAAAATACAATTCCAATATACCATTCTGAGCGCTCTAAGTAAAGAAACAAAAGATGCTCACTGCCAAACACGTTCAGAAACCTCATGGAAACTTGCTAATTTGTCTTTAACAATTGTTTCATAACAAATGTTGGAAATGTGTTTGTGAAACAGGAAAATTAACCAGTGTTAAAGTAATGAAAATTTGTTAGTTAACATTTGTTAAGTAAAATTTAACATAGAGTTGAAAAAACCAGCCCTTGGGGTGCTAGTCACTGGGCTTTCAGACAGAAGTCAAATTTGCTCCTTCCTAACAAGAGTTTGGTATTTTAATATAGTCTGATATTTTGCTGCTGTGGTTAGTCATGGCTCAATTCTGAACAAGAGGAGGAAAGTCTTTACAAAATACAGTTTCTCTGCACTGTTACTCATTTTGACAGGTTTACCTAAGGTGAACCTTTCAAAGCTGCTGCAGTTTTCATTGATGTACTCAATTGTGTTCTACTGAGCTAAACAGACACTGCACCTTACATATTATATAAAGCGTTGAGAGGTCTTGGGATATTACCTAATTGGCCCGAACATAAGAAAGGGATTTTTGAATTTTCGTTAAAATGTCCTTATAAAAACCACAATTATTTTACTGTACAGTATATGAACAATCTAACATTTAGGAAGTTTGTATCATTTATACTTGTACTGGCTTCTGCAGAGTGTGTTTCAATGTGCTTCACAGCTGAGCTGAAGGTCATGAATAAACCAACATTTCAGTGTTGATTAATATTTCTTCCCAATTTCTGGTCTGTGATTAGCGACGAGCAGAATCTAATATAATGCATTTGAGAACTTTTGAAAATCGATACTTGCATTCAAAACCACATTCATGATTACAGTAGAGTAAGCCTAAAGATATTCTATGAAGTACAAGGCTTACTAAATATACCACTGACCATGTAATTGCAGGCAACTATGTTCATACATGCCTTACAACTGTGATAGTACATATATCACACCCCCGAATTATATGTAGAAGTTATAGATATTATTGTCAGTATTCGAGTTGTTATTATTATTATTATTATTATTATTATTATTATTATTATTATTATTATTATTATCATCTGTATTTTATTTGTATATTTTGCCATTTATATTGGTAAGCTGGAAGATATCCACATATGTAGGTATGAGTAATTTGTTTTGCACAAGTGGGAAAACATTGCTTTAATAACTCTGGTAATTTGAATGAGTCATATGGCTGCCCCAGTGTTTGTTGTGATGTACTTGTGTCAGGAAATTCCATTAGTCATGTATATATCCCAGCCTGATGAGATGAGCTTGTTGTTGTACCAGGGAAATTCGATGATTCATGTAAAACTCCCGAGTGTTTGTTTATCTCTTGGAAGCAAGGAGAAGTTCAGGGCTTGGTCTTGACTTGAGATCACTCACGATTGGCTGGCAAGCACCAATCCAGACGTATCATCTGAGAGGAGGGGGATGTTGATGTCTATAAAGGTTGATCATACGGCGGCAACCATGAAAAGGACGAGGTGACTGCCGAAGTGAAAGGACGTACGTGCCTCTCGCTGCGCTCTCTCTCTCCTTGCCAGGCGCTCAGTACTTCTAGTGCTAACCAGGCAGCTGTACTTATTAGTACGACTTCGGAAGAGCATTTGTCTGAGCTGAGCACTTCTCAGTGCTCGCACTTTCTCTTTCAGAGTTTGTTACAAGAGGGCCAGGATGGACAACCAGGCGGATACGATGACGACCCAGGAACGGGCGGTGGCGATCGGGCACTTGCTCCGAGATCTCTTCACCGGCATGACACCGACACTGGAGAGCAACACGGAGCCGCAGACGCTGGAACCTGTGCCGGAGACCCCGGCACCCGAGCCGGAGATCGAGGTGGAGACGGAGCCTTATAGGGACGGGTGTGACCCCCCTAACGGCTTCTTCTTCTCCGAAGGCTACACCGACCCGGCGCACGAAGCGCTGCTCGTGTACTACAGGCCGGGGCGCCCTGTAACTTCTGAACGGGGCCTCGTCCTGGACAGAATGCGGCGCCCTCGCCGAGGAGGCAGGATCATGGCCGTCGAGAGCTTCCTACCAGGAGGCCTCATTATCCGGCATCACGACCAGGAGCGGATGCGCGACGCTGAGAGGGAGCTTTCTTCTCTGTTCCAGGTCATCCGTCAACCAGGGAGGGACGGAGTGCCAGGGATGAACGCCGGCGCAGTCAGGGCCGCGACGGAGACCAGGGAGATGCCGAGGAGGCTAAGGAATAGGGCGGTTAACACCGACCTAGTCCTGGCCACCCAGCCGGCGACCAGCGACGCCACCACGGAGGTGGGGCATGATGCCCTCTGGCGCCGCGACTGTGCGACTTCAGTGGAGGAGGACGCCCACTGGCGTTCTGAGGCTGCTGTCCAGGCCCAGCCTGCCAGCACGTCAATCGAGCTGCAGACCTCGATGTGCGCCCCACAGGACAGAGAACGCAGTCAAGCGTTAGCACCGACCGACGCCGCCGCCGCCGCCAGCCAGGAGAAGGAAGAAGACGGCGACGCAGCGGAGCCATCAGCTACCCTGGGGTCACCAGGCCAAGGCCTCTTCCCCTGCCGAGAAGACACGCCCGGGTAGAAGAAGAAGAAGACGACGCCGGACCACGAAGCAGAAGGCGACGCCGGCCCACCAGGAGAGGGCCGCCCAGCCGCAACCCAAGACTGCTCCCAGGACAGCAGTCAACCGAGGAGCCAATCAGGAGAGGACCTCAGCGGGTAGCGACAGTCAGGTGAGAGTAAAACGTCCCCCTCAGCAGCTCTTGCAGTGTTTCCGCTGTCTGAGGTGGGGCCACCGCCAAGTTAGCTGTGGACTCCAAGTGAAGTGCAACCGCTGTGGTGGTATCACCACTACACGGCCTGCGCAACACTTACGGAGGCGCCGGTGTGCGCCAATTGCGCGGGGGGCCACCCGGCCTCCCACCGCAGTTGCCCAGTCTATAGGGCCATGGCGCGGGCAGAGAGGAGGGAGGCCCGGTGCCATGACCCACCCCATTCCAGGAGGCCCCCGCCTCGGCGGGCTTGGCCTCATTCTCCGGGATCGGAGACTGGGTACGAGGTACCCCAAGGAAGTGGAGTCGTGCGACAGGCCCTAGTGGTACTCGACGCATGGCTCCGCAGCCGGCAAGGACCGTGCTAGTCCCAGCAGTGTCCAGACGGACTGATCCCCAGGCGATGGAATGGCGAGGAATTGGTTTATGTTTTGTGCATGTTACCTGTTCCTAACTAACACAACCTCTGGTCTTTTTACAGCCCACATCCTTGCATGTGCTATCAAAAGATGTCAGGTTTTACATGTAGGCTCTTTCTTCTTTCTACCTATGTGGTTTTTCCCTGACCCTTCAATACCATACCTTAACACTATCCAACCAACACAAACTTTGTCGTGGTAGCGAGTCTGACTCGGAAACCAGCAGATACTCCTTGTATCACTTCCCACTCCTCCCTGCTATCTCTTTCTTCTTCTTAGAAATAATAGCATGTCGGAGACCATGTAGATTGAGTCGTTGGTCACGCGGGGGGAGCGGGCTTCGGGGGCCCCCCCGAAAAAAAAAAAAAAAAAAAAAAAAGCAACCATGAACATTGTAAGGGACATTGTAAGGAACATTGTAAGGGTGATTGTAAAGGAACGAGAAGGAAGATAACTACAACTACAACTGACGCACTGTACGGGAAGGAAGTGGTGCTGATACACGGTACTGGAATGACACGGCTGCAATGGACTGGACTTCAAACGTTCGTGGAGTGTAGTCTTGTTATGTTCGTGGAAAGTGGCTGATTGTGGAGAGTGCTTGCGCAGTAAGTATTGTAGCATTGGTGGCGGCCTAGCATTATATGTTGGTGAAAGCTATCTCAGACTTTCCATAATTTATATTGAGGATCGACAGACGTGTGTATAAATCTTTACAACAAGTGTTAAAATATGTGAACACAGTAGTACAAGGTACAGTATCTGTGTGATGTGATAACTGCCGATTATGAGAATCGGCAAGTCGAATTGATATAGAGACAGTGAAGGGTATTTATCTTCATACATGTACATTGTTCATCGGACTATCTACAAATGGTAGCTTAGTTCTCGCTTTCGTTTTCCCACGATTTTCATTATTATTATTATTATTATTATTATTATTATTATTGTTGTTGTTGTAAATATGGAGTCTTCCAGCAATATTTTATGTGTGTATTATATGTATAATGTTGTATGTTGATGAGGCGCTCATGCACGGAATTTGTTAAGAATATAGTTAGCTATTTTAGAATCAGTGTTATTGATGAACCTAGGTGCAGTTCCTATCTAATTAGTCGTTTTCAGGAGGTTAGGTAAGGCCTGCAGCAGATGTACCAGTACGCAGCATTATGTACACGCCCTGGGATATAAAGTTTATCATGCTCTTATCTAAATTCGAGGGATCCATTCTGGTGAACTCTGGCGCCCATACTACGGACATTTCGGTTAATTATGCTTATTAATTTTATTAAGTTTTTGAGTAATTTTATTTATATATTTTTATTCATGATTTTATTTATTATTATCATCAAAAAGTTACACAACAATAACTGAGAATAGGCTGACAAAAAACAAGGGAAGATTTAAAAAAGGAAGGGATTTCGCAACCATGTTGGGCGCTTTTATATTAAATGTGCTTTATATTTTCTTCTTTTACTGAATTTGGCATAATTTGGACCAGGGAAACAACTGGTTTACTGGTTAGTCTTTTCTTCTCCTCCCAGAATCTTTTAATCCTTTCACAGAGTTCCTTCTCCTTTCTTCCGACCAAGTGGTCTTGGCTTTTCTAGTTCCTGAAACCCCTTGAATATCAACATAAGTTTGAAACACTGCTTATCTCCAGATCTCATTTGCACAGATCCCCAAATTTTCCAGATCTTCTCCTGTCTCCTGAACCCATTTTGTCATAGTCGTTACTTTAGTGATGTAGTTGAAAATTTTTGTCAGCCTACTCTCAGTTATTGTTGTAAGGCATCTATAAAATTTTAATTTCTCTTGTGCATTGTGTCGGTAATCTTTTCTGGATGCCTTTAACTAGTCCTAGGATCTTACTAAAAATTTTTCTTTCTTCCTTTCATCTCTAGCTGCTAAATTTCCATTTCCTTATCCAGTACCAGGCATTCTCAGTTATACAGTGACTCTTTGTTGGCAACTGCTGTATCTTATTGTTTTAGCTTAAAGAACCAAAAATCTACTTGTGTTCAACTGTTGCCTTGACTTGACATTATTTAATAGCACAAACTTGGCTGATCAAATTTACTGACTGGAAAGAAGTTATTATGGGAATGTGATGTAGTTTATGCAATAAATAAATAAATAAAAAAATAAAAAATAAAAAAAAACAAACAAACAGACTGGGAGGAGAGAGATTGGAATCCAAAATGTTTGACTACACAAGGAGCCATTTCTTCATAAGGACAATATAATGACACTCTACAAAGTGGCCGTTACTGACATAGCTCAGAAATTATAGAAGGAACCAACAATCTAGATGCTTCAGTGATCTAGTGGGATGACCTCACATTTAAAAGTGATTACCATAAATAATTGCAAATCAACGTCCCTTTAGAAGATTCTATTAACGCAACAGCAAAAAGTAAAGAAAAAGAAGTGCGAGCTCTTCTGTTTCTATTCGTAAGCCAACTGAAGAGAGTTGTGGCACTGCTGCACAGTGATAGCACTGTCACTTGAAATGAAAGTATGCTACCGCCATAAGCACGCGGTCATGGTAATAACTATATAAATATATTAGCCAACCCCATAGTGCAATAGCCCTGAAAGGCCTTGGCCTACGAAGCGATCACTGCTCAGCCCAAAGGCATGCAGATTTCGAGGTGCCGAGTGGTCAGCATAACAATTCCCCTCGACCGTTATTGTAGGCTTTCTAGACTGGGACCGCTATCTCACCGTCAGATAGCTCCTCCTTTGTACAAATCTCGTAGGCTGAGTGGACCTCGAACCAGCCCTCAGATCCAGGTAAAAATGCCTGACCTGTTCAGGAATCAAACCCAGGGCCTACAGGTAAGAGGCAGGCATGCTACCACTAAATCGCAGGGCTGGTATATACATATTATAATCTTCAATTCTTTTGTTGCTATTCACAGTCAATGTGAAAATAAGTAGGCAATGTAGTCGTCATATTATTATGTGTAAAATACACTGTGTCTGAAGAGAGCAACGTGGGAAAGCTACGTACTGCAACATGCTTGCGTGTTTTGCATCCAGATGTAGATGTCGTGTAGACATTTCTTCAGATCACTTAAAGACAGCACTGCTTTTTCAAAATGGAATAAAGCTACCATAGAAAGGCCAGAACGACTAGTCATTATTTCCTGTGTGATATTTTTTCTGGTAACTTCTTAGTAAAAGTAGACTCAAAATGGTGAAATAGTAGATACTCCAGAACAGAGGTAGAAATCAAAGCCAAGTATTTTTCAAAGGCAGTTAGGAAACATACCTCTCCCATAAAAATTGAATCCTTGTGGACAGATGTTCCTTTCAATAATATGTAACAACCGCTTACCTTGCTCTCTTATTCTACTGGATTTGCCCGGAATGGATCCTCACTTAATGTGACACCACTGGCGTGTTTACATTCGGACATGCACAACACAACTCTTACTATACTGAGACCGAGCAAACTTCCAACCAATCTGGTCATCTCGTACGGAAGGACTTACCTGACTGACATCACAGCCATTGTGCTATCTACTTTCTTCTGGAACTATCAGTGTGCAGTAATTACATCATGCTCTCCCGTATCACTATAAAATGAGAGATTCTCTCATTAAAAAAACATACACGGCTTTGGACCCACTACATAGGAGCCTACACTGTCTGTCTGCTTACCCATGAGCTGCTAAGGCAGGCCAAGTCATCATGGAGAGCATTCAAGTACTTTCAGTTTGACTTACTTGGACACTGAAGCTACAGCACAGGGAAATCTTCATCTGGTTTACATACGTGCCGTAAGACTAATAAAACTTCTAGACGTGTCATGTCACTTTATATGACTTAATCCGTAAGTTTTAAAATTTCATGGGATTTTCCCAATTCAAGCCATGAAATGCGATACTTTGGGACATCAGTGCAATGTTGACATTTGTCTTGGAGATTAATGTCTATTGCATGTTATAAATCTCATTCCGTATTGATGGTTATCACTTCACAAATAAAAAAGTCTTATATTATCTTCCTTTTCAATACCAAACACCATCTATATTAGATGGAATCCTTGCGAACAGATATTCCTGTTTCATTGGATGTGAAGGGCATATTAAATTTTGAAACAGAACGTAGATCTTGGTTTGATTGAATCCTTCAAATAGAAATAGAAGTAAAAGTTTCTAAATTAAGATGCTGAGAAACGTAGATATTAACTATGATGTGGTCAACATGTTGCTGACTTGACAAAACAGATTCTTGATTAGTAGTGTAACGGTTCAAATCCTGTTACAAGATGATATCTGTATTATTATTATTATTATTATTATTATTATTATTATTATGTCCATAGTATTATTATTTTATCTGTGAGATTACTATTATTGTATTATTTTTATTGCTCAATTCCATTCTGCAATGCTTGTTGCTTGCATGATTGTAGTTAAATGTATGCATATATACGTGTGTGTAGATTAACACTAAAAACATGTACAGTAAGAGTTGCTGTATATCAGATGTGGATATGACATTGCTACATCGTGCAATACTGCTGGCGTTACTGCCAAGTCATCGCTACACCATCGTGCGTATTTAGCGGTGAGCTCATGTTCTTGGAGTTACCTACTGGGTGCCGCAGGCGATTTCGCTATAGTGTGAAACATTTGTCGCGAGGTGGGAGTAGATCATAGTTATACCTGGAGATTGCGTAGGTGTGTCAACCAACGTCTATAAAAGGAGGCTGCATATTGTAGCGTGAGTCAGTCAACAAGTCATTGAGTCAACGAGAATGAACGAGATGGAGAGGCCTCAGTCGGTCATTAGTGAAGAAGTCAAATGGATAAGTGATCAGTGATGGAGTCAAGTGGAAGGCGAGACCTCAGTTGGTCAGTTCATTTAGAAGGATACATGGAGTCATATAGTACAGACTTACCAAGAAGGCACTGAGATGGAGAAGCAGCAGTCACATGGATACTTAGTTGTCAGTGAAACAAAAACGACACATCACCAAATTAGGCTTGATACATCTACAGTAAACACCAGATCAAAGGAATACGTCGTAACTACACTCAAAGTGTTGAAGGTACAGTCAAGTAAACCAGTGCAGGATAAATTTCGTGTATAATTGTTAAATGTCAGATCAAGAAGAATACAAATTCATGCCTAGTTTCTTTCAGTTGCAATGACATAATTTTATATTCTCATCTGTTTTAATCGCAGCAGTTCTCACTATTTTTATTGACATTATTTCAAGAATATATTTTGTACTAACAAATTAATTAATCGTTTTATTTAAACAGTAATATTTCTTAACCTCAAATTTAATGGGGAAACCGAACGCCAATCTCCTTTTCCCAGAACTTATATGGTATTTTGTCACAAGTAAGCTTATTACCCTCCACCCTAGAGATATTCAAGAATCTCATTCTCTTTTTGCTGCACTGAGTTGTAGCTGGCGCCCTTCAAGTAACGTATGTGTAAGTAAGCAGGTAAGATCTAAGTGTGAGTACAAGGTCCGACGATTGTGTATTTTATTTAATGAATATTAATTTTCACATTTTTCATATTAAATGCAGTAGTATATTTTAAAAGAAAGTAAACGAGTAAGGAACCAACTACATAGTGTCGTCACAACGTGGTGCACGAATAAATTCAGAACTTGTCCTGAATGACAGCATATCATAGGTTCATTTCGAGAAGAGTATGCACATTTAAGCCAACGGAATTATAATCGGTATATGTCAGGAGTGTAATTTTGTGATATATATTTGTATTTTTGAGGATATGTCAAGGGATTTGAAGACGGAAATTAATTTGAGATCGCGTACTATTGCTAGTGAGCCAAAGATGGACAAGGAAGACAATGACAAGTTATGTGACAAGAAGGTCATCGCTTCTATGAACATCCAAGGTGAGGTAGAAAATAGGGAGCAGGTGAATACGATGAAAGTTTCTGAGGTAATTCAGGAAAGTGCAGAAATTGAGAAGCACACAAACTCAAAAGGAAGTCCCAGGGGGGATGAACCAAGATCAATTTTCTTTGCTGATGGCCAGAATTACTGAGTTCAATGAAAATAATAGGAAACAGATTGAAACTAGAAATGAAAATTGGAAAAAACAGATTGATAGCAGTAGCGAAGCTAGTAATACATACATACATTATCATTATAGACTGTTATGCCTCTGAGAATTTACTAAACGTCGCCACAATCCTCGATTTGCAACTAGTGTTGTGGCCTCATTTAGTTCCATACCTCTTATCTTTAAATCGTTAGAAACTGAGTCTAACCATCGTCGTCTTGGTCTACCTCTACTTCTCTTACCGTCCATAGCAGAGTCCATTATTCTCCTAAGTAACCTATCCTCCCCCGTTCACCTCACATGACCCCACCACCGAAGCCGGTTTATGCGCACAGCTTCGTCCATCGAGTTCATTCCTAAATTAGCCTTTATCTCCTCATTCCGAGGTCTCTCCTGCCATTGTTCCCACCTGTTTGTACCAGCAATCATTCTTGCTACTTCCATGTCTGTTACTTCTAACTTATGAATAAGATATCCTGAGTCCACCCAGCTTTCACTCCCGTAAAGCAAAGTTGGTCTGAAAACAGACCGATGTAAAGATAGTTTCGTCTGGGAGCTCATTTCCTTCTTACAGAATACTGTTGATCGCAACTGCGAGCTCACTGCATTAGCTTTACGACACCTTGATTCAATCTCACTTACTATATTACCAACCTGGGAGAACACACAACCTAAATACTTGAAACTATTGACCTGTTCTAGCTTTGTATCACCAATCTGACATTCAATTCTGCTGAATTTCTTACCTACTGACATCAATTTAGTCTTCGAGAGGCTAATTTTCATACCATACACATTGCACCTACTTTCAAGTTCCAAGATATTAGACTGCAGGCTTTCGGCACAGTCTGCCATTAAGACCAAGTCGTCAGCAGAGGCCTTTCAGCAGATGATCCATGTAAACTACGAACAGCAAAGGTGAAAAATTGCAGCCTTGTCTAACTCCTGTAAGTACCCTGAACCAAGAACTCATTCTACCATCAATTCTCACTGAAGCCCAATTGTCAACATAAATGCTTTTGATTGATTTTACTAATCTACCTTTAATTCCATAGTCCCCCAGTATAGTGAACATCTTTTCCCTCGGTACCCTGTCGTATGCTTTCTCTAGATCTACAAAACAAACACAACTGCCTATTCCTCTCGTAGCGGTTTTCAATTACCTGATATACAATAATAAAGTTTTATTATGAATCCACCTGTTCAATACATTATAATGTTGTCACATTTAAAATAACTTCATTAGTTAAAAAGTTATATATGGGACCTGTTTCGCTCCTTTATAGAGCATCATCAGCCAAATCTGAATCTCGAATAATTGTTATTTACGTAAATAATGACTTAAGAACTATTAGAACATTTTTGACAAACTTAAAACTTATTCTATTAGAATATCATAAAATATAAAATCTTTGTATACACGGCTTAATTGCATGTGCTTAATAGGAAGATACATTAAAATTATGGAAGAGAGAGTACTAAAATATAAAATAAAAATATATATATCATGTCCAAAATCTTAGAAAGACGTGAAAATCAATCTTAGGAGCTAAATTTGAGGATTTTCTTGGCAATGAGATCTGGTAAAAAAGTTATTTATCCCTTGTGCATAAGAGTCTATAAAGATTCAAATTTATCGTCAATTTGATGATTGAACTTGTAACAGAATAAATGTTGGTCTTCAAGAAATTTAAATGCTTGTTGTCATATGACCTCGGCGAATGCTGTTGAAAAGATACGTTCTTATAGATGTCAATGACCGTTCGTTGAACTAATGGATTTGATAAGGATGTTTGAAAGGGACGTAAATCAACGTTTGTATTGAAAGCTGTTGGTTGGTTTATCTTCTTGAATGTCTGTAACAAGAAAAGGAATCTTGTAAGTAATCTGAATTAGTGTTGCTAGTTAAGAGTGTGCTTCTAGAAACTTCACTTACCCCTCCAATTGCTGTTTGTCGGTTTGGAGTTTTCCAAGGTTATGTGGTGACTGTCTGTTCTGTGTCTACTCCTTGTGTTGTAAGAGTGAGGTGGTGGGGGTTGAGGGGAGGGAGTAGGGGTAGGAGGAGAAATGTTTGTGGGTGTGGTTTTGGAAGGGGAATGTCTAGTAGGAGCGCAGGGAGGGGTTGAGTTCTTTAATGTTGGATGATTATTAGTTGTTTTGGGAATGAAAACTTTGGCAAAATTACTTTTTTCTAGATTAAGCGTCTTTAATAGTTTTGGTAATTGTTCGTGTAACGGATTTCTTATTTCAATTTCGTCATTTAAATTTTTTTTCTTTATTGAAATACTGGCCTAAGTGGATATAAATATTTTCTAATTCTGTCATTAGTTTACCTTAAATAATATTGACCCAAATATAAAATTCACGAAAGAAGATGAAACTAACGACTCAATAAACTTCCTGGATATTAATGTAACACGAATAAGAGATAGATTTGAATTTCAAATATTTAGAAAACCATCATATGCACCTCTAACGATAAAAAATGATTCTCTTCACCCAAAATAACATAAACAGGCAGCTTTTTACAGTTTAGTTTATAGAGCTTTCAAAATCCCCCTTTCAGAGAGTAACTTAAAAAAGGAACTCAATTTTATAAAAGATCTGGCCTCAATTAATGGATATAAAATAAATATAGTCAATTGGATCATCAATAAAGTAAAACAAAAGTTACTAACTAATCTTACTCCGGAAAAAACTAAGCAGTCTAAATTCGCAACATTTACATTCACCAATCCAGCCATTTTTCAAATAACTAATCCTATCAAAAAACGAGATGTGAATGTAGCATTCAAAACACAAAGTACAAACAGAAACATTTTTTTCAACCACAATAGCATAAATTCCAACAATAACCCTTATCTAAGTTCTGGCATCTACAGATTAACATGTGTAGAATGTAAATGTTCATATGTTGGGCAAACTGGCCGTAACTTTCTCACAAGATACTTAGAACACGTTAATGCTACAAAGCACAACAAACATTCTGCGATGAGTGCTCACATGAGAGAGTCAGGCCACCAATTTACAACCATAGAGAAAGACCTAAAAATTATAAAGAAGATAGAAAAGGGTAAACTAATGACAGAATTAGAAAATATTTATATCCACTTAGACCAGTATTTCAATAAAGAAAAAAATTTAAATGACGAAATTGAAATAAGAAAACCGTTACACGAACAATTACCGAAACTATTAAAGACGCTTAATCTAGAAAAAAGTAATTTTGCCGAAGTTTTCATTCCCAAAACAACTAATAATTATCCAACATTAAAGAACTCAACAACTCCCTGCGCTCCTACTAGACATTCCCCTTCCAAAACCACACCCACAAACATTTCTCCTCCTACCCCTACTCCCTCCCCTCAACCCCCACCACCTCACTCTTACAACACAAGGAGTAGACACAGAACAGACAGTCACCACATAACCTCGGAAAACTCCAAACCGACAAACAGCAATTGGAGGGGTAAGTGAAGTTTCTAGAAACACACTCTTAACTAGCAACACAAATTCCGATTACTTAAAAGATTCCTTTTCTTGTTACAGACATTCAACAAGATAAACCAACCAACAGCTTTCAATACAAACGTTGATTTACGTCCCTTTCAATCATCCTTTCAATCCATTAGTTCAACGAACGGTCATTGACATCTATAAGAACATATCTTTTCAACAGCATTCGCCGAGGTCATATGACAACAAGCATTTAAATTTCTTGGAGACCAACATTTATCCTGTTACAAGTTCAATCATCAAATTGACGATAAATTTGAATCTTTATAGACTCTTATGCACAAGGGATAAATAACTTTTTTACCAGATCTCATTGCCAAGAAAATCCTCAAATTTAGCTCCTAAGATTGATTTTCACGTCTTTCTAAGATTTTGGACATGATATATATATTTTTATTTTATATTTTAGTACTCTCTCTTCCATAATTTTAATGTATCTTCCTATTAAGCACATGTAATTAAGCCATGTATACAAAGATTTTATATTTTATGACATTCTAATAGAATAAGTTTTAAGTTCGTCATAAATGTTCTAATAGTTCTTAAGTCATTATTTACATAAATAACAATTATTCGAGATTCAGATTTGGCTGATGATGCTCTACAAAGGAGCGAAACATGTCCCATATATAACTTTTTAACTAATGAAGTTATTTTAAATGTGACAACATTATAATGTATTGAACAGGTGGATTCATAATAAAATATTATTGTATATCAACAGATTTCAATACGGATTAAAACATGAGATTAGTCACTTGCAATTTCAATTACCTGGCGCATACTGAAAATCTGTGGTCTGAAACCACACTGGTTTTCATCCAACTTCCTCTCAACGACTGATCGCACCCTCCCTTCCAAGATGCCAGTGAATACTTTGCCTGGTATACTAATCAATGAGATACCTTGATAGTTGTTGCAATCCTTCCTGTTCCCTTGCTTATAGACAGGTGCAATTACTGCTTTTGTCCAATCTGAAGGTACCTTACCAACACTCCACGCTAATTTTACTACTCTATGAAGCCATTTCATCCCTGCCTTCCCAATATACTTCACCATTTCAGGTCTAATTTCATCTATTCCTGCTGCCTTATGACAATGGAGTTTATTTACCATCCTTTCCACTTCCTCAAGCATAATTTCACCAACATCATTTTCCTCCTCCCCATGAGCTTGGCTGTTTGCAACACCACCATGATGATTTCCTTTTACATTGAGAAGATGTTCAAAATATTCTCTCCACCTCTCCAGTGATTCCCTGGGATCTATTATGAGCTCACCTGAATTACTCAAAATACTGTTCATTTCCTTTTTCCCTCCCTTCCTAAGATTCTTTATTACTGTCCAGAAAGGTTTCCCTGATGCTTGACCTAGCCTTTCTAGGTTATTACCAAAATCTTCCCATGACTTCTTTTTGGATTCAACATTTGTTTCGCTCTGTTTCATTCATCTACGCACCAATCCCTGTCTGCCTCGGCCCTTGTTTGGAGCAATTTCTGATAAGCCTTCTTTTTACGTTTACATGCTGCTCTCACTTCATCATTCCACCAAGATGTTCGCCTTTTCCCATCTTTACACACGGTTGTTCCTAGGCATTCCCTTGCTGTTTCTGCTACAGCATCCCTGTATGCCACCCATTCACTTTCTATATCCTGAACCTGTTTACTGTCTACTGTCCGAAACTTCTCACTGATCATATCCATGTACTTCTGTCTAATTTCCTTGTCCTGGAGATTTTTTACCCTTATTCGTTTGCAGACAGATTTCACTTTCTCTACCCTAGGCCTAGAGATACTTAGTTCACTACAGATCAGATAGTGGTCTGTATCATCGAAAAATCCGCGGAAAACTCGTACATTCCTAACAGATTTCCTGAATTCAAAGTCTGTTAAGATATAGTCTATTATGGATCCGGTATCCCTAGCCTCCCATGTGTAGCAGTGAATAGCCTTATGCTTGAAGAATGTATTCGTAACAGCTAAACCCATACTAGCACAGAAGTCCAGCAAACGCTTCCCATTCCCATTAGCTTCCATATCTTCCCCACATTTACCAATCACCCTTTCGTATCCTTCAGTTCTATTCCCAACTCTCGCATTGAAATCGCCCATTAGCACTATTCTATCCTTGCTGTTGACCCTGACCACGATGTCACTCAATGCTTCATAAAACTTGTCAACTTCATCCTCATCTGCACCCTCACATGGTGAATACACGGACACAATTCTTGTCCTAATTCCTCCAACTGACAAATCTACCGACATCATTCGCTCATTTACGTGCCTAACAGAAACTATGTTGCGTGCAATGGTATTCCTGATAAAGAGCCCTACCCCAGACTCTGCTCTTCCCTTTCTAACACCCGTCAAGTAAACTTTATAATCTCGTATCTCTTCCTCATTATCTTCCCTTACCCGAATATCAGTTACTCCTAGCACATCCAGATGCATCCTCTTTGCTGACTCAACCAGTTCTACCTTCTTTCTTCCATAAGCCCCATTAACACGTTCAGTACCTGCTTCTGAGCGGGACACTTGAATGCCTGGACCGGCCATTTTCATGCCCGGCCCTCTTGACGTGCATCACTTATCACAATTTACAATTACTCCTAAACTATAAATGTTAGAAAAATGATACTTTGTGCTTACTTCTTGTGAATATTTAAGGTGTGATATCTGGTGTGACAGGTTTCAAAATACGTCTAATTTTATACAGAATATCTGTATTTTCGGCATAACGATTACTGTCATCGAAGTGAAGAAATGAAAGAATATGAAGGAAGCGTTTTCAGAACATTGTTTTAGAAAATATCGTAGTATGAATAACAGGGTCTTCGGTCCAGTACATTTTTATATCAGGATTTTGGACTAATCGGTTTCCACGATTGCATGATCGAATTCTTTGTGAAAGGCCGGGGCGCCACACTTCTCACTTGACTCGCGTATAGATTGGTCTGCTCACACACATACTGATAAAATACGTCATTCATGAAAATACTCACGTGACTCAAAATATCCTGCTTATTTTCTATTTGAACGTTTATACCTGAATTCTCTGTAAATGGTGAATGGGTGGACAATAACTAGTATGATATGTATCGGGCACTTCACTTTTCTCTATAGGCCTACCGAATTCGGGAATTGCAATTTCCTCGTCGCTCTCACTTTCACTATCTGAGTCTATTTCAGGAATAAGTTCATCACCAGAATAATCATTGTGAACAATATCTATTTAATCTTCCGTAAGAAATTTTGCATTATAAGCCATTATACTACACTCGGTAAGGACGACACGCACTGCATTGGAATCTCAAGTACCGCCTTGACGCGCGAGGAAGTTATGAGATTTTTCAGCTAAAACTCTTGAGATAAACATGAGCCCACTCAACGAGAGGGTTATCTCAACAAGGTCAACCAACTTCCCGCTACAACCAGTAACGCTGACTAAGGTGTAAGAATGCATAGATGACGAATATAAACAGCATTCCTTCGCGCGGAACATTAAAGCCTTACGCCGTCCACGGCCCGCAGCATAGGAGCAGGCTTGAACGTCTTACGCCGTCCACGGTCCGCAATGAGTTAATATTGATAGCTCCATATCGAATTCCATTTCGTTTGCCAAATTGTTTCCAAGGAGTCCCTCGCCTGTCAAATGGGAGTGGAGATAGGGATCTGCGCTCGGATGGCCTTCATTTAAACCCTAGTGGTACGTATAAGTTAGGAAATTTGTTTGGAAAGGTAATAGGGAGGTACATTCAGGGAAACGGGATGGCCTAGGGAGCGGTGATAAGGGAACAGGGAACTGGAAATCAAGTAGGGATGACATAAAAGTGTTAGTGTTGAACTGTAGAAGTATTGTAAAGAAAGGAATAGAATTAAGTAATTTAATAGATATATATTTACCATATATTGTAATAGGAGTTGAATCATGGCTGAGAAATGATATAATGGATGCAGAAATTTTCTCACGGCACTGGAGTGTGTATCGTAGAGATAGGATAGGAAAGGTGGGAGGGGGAGTTTTCATTCTGGTGAAAGAAGAATTTGTAAGCTACGAAAAAGTTAAAGATGAGATACATGAAATTCTAGGTGTAAGGCTCATTTCTAAAGATAATAGGCAACTTGATATATTTGGAGTGTACAGATCGGGAAAGGGTAGCACTGATGCGGATTCGGAATTATTTGATAGGATAGTCAGCTATGTGGGAAACGACATGGAAAGAAATGTGATTGTAGCGGGAGATCTGAATTTATAATACCAATATAAATGGTCCGTTATTGGACATTATAAATTTTCCAGCTAACTCATTCTTGGTTGCCAGCGTTTCGCCCTCGTGTGCTAGGGTGGGCTCATCAGTTGGTACCTAGCACACGAGGGCGAAACGCTGGCAACCAAGAATGAGTTAGCTGGAAAATTTATAATGTCCAATAACGGACCATTTATATTGGTATTATAAATTTACTCAATCAGGACAAATATTTCAGATTCCCTATGGGAATCAACATCTATAAGAGCTGAATTTGCCAGATGTCAATTGGGAAGGAAACGCGAATGACAGGAAACATGACCAACAAATGGCAAATAAGTTAATATGGGAAGGACAGCTGATTCAGAAAGTGATGGAACCAACCAGAGGGAAAAATATCCTGGATGTCGTGCTGATAAAACCAGATGAGCTCTATAGGGAAACTGAAGTAATAGATGGTATTAGTGATCATGAAGCTGTTTTTGTGGTAGTTAAAAATAAATGCGATAGAAAGAAAGGTCTTAAAAGTAGGACTGCTAGTACCATATGGCTGATAAAGCAGGTATGAGGCAGTTTCTAAAAAGTAACTATGATCGGTGGAAAACGGTAAATAAAAATGTAAACAGACTCTGGGATGGGTTTAAAGAAATTGTTGAGGAATGCGAAAACAGGTTTGTACCTTTAAGGGTGGTAAGGAATGGTAAAGACCCACCTTATTATAATAGAGAAATAAAGAGCCTAAGAAGGAGGTGCAGAGTGGAAAGAAATAGAGCTAGAAATGGCTGTGGAAGTAAGAAGAAATTGAAGGAACTTACTAGAAAATTGAATCTAGCAAAGAAGGCAACTAAGGATAACATGATGGCAAGCATAATTGGCAGTCATACAAATTTTAGTGAAAAATGGAAGGGTATGTATAGGTATTTTAAGGCAGAAACAGGTTCCAAGAAGGACATTCCAGGAATAATTAATGAACAAGGGGAGTGTGTATGTGAGGATCTTCAAAAGGCAGAAGTATTCAGTCAGCAGTATGTAAAGATTGTTGGTTACAAGGATAATGTCGAGATAGAGGAAGAGACCAAGGCCAAAGAAGTAATAAAATTTACATATGATAACAATGACATTTACAATAAGATACAAAAGTTGAAAACTAGAAAAGCGGCTGGAATTGATCAGATTTCTGGGGATATACTAAAGACAATGGGTTGGAATATAGTACCATATCTGAAGTACTTATTTGATTATTGTTTGGTCGAAGGAGCTATACCAGATGAATGGAGAGTTGCTATAGTAGTCCCTGTGTATAAAGGCAAGGGTGATAGACATAAAGCTGAAAATTACAGGCCAGTAAGTTTGACATGCATTGTATGTAAGCTTTGGGAAGGCATTCTTTCTGATTATATTAGACATGTTTGTGAAATTAATAACTGGTTCGATAGAAGGCAATTCGGTTTTAGGAAAGGTTATTCCACTGAAGCTCAACTTGTAGGATTCCAGCAAGATATAGCAGATATCTTGGATTCTGGAGGTCAGATGGACTGTATCGCGATTGACATGTCTAAAGCATTTGATAGGGTGGATCATGGGAGACTACTGGCAAAAATGAGTGCAATTGGACTAGACAAAAGAGTGACTGAATGGGTTGCTATATTTCTAGAAAATAGATCTCAGAGAGTTAGAGTAGGTGAAGCTTTGTCTGACCCTGTAACAGTTGAGAGGGGTGTTCCTCAGGGCAGTCTTATCGGACTTTTATGTTTTCTTATATATATAAATGATATGAGTAAAGGAGTGGAATCGGAGGTAAGGCTTTTTGCGGATGATGTTATTCTCTATAGAGTGATAAATAAGTTACAAGATTGTGAGCAACTGCAACGTGACCTCGAAAATGTTGTGAGATGGACAGCAGGCAATGGTATGTTGATAAACGGGGCTAAAAGTCAGGTTGTGAGTTTCACTAATAGGAAAAGTCCTCTCAGTTTTAATTACTGCGTTGATGGGGTGAAAGTTCCTTTTGGGGATCATTGCAAGTATCTAGGTGTTAATATAAGGAAAGATCTTCACAGGGGTAATCACATAAATGGGATTGTAAATAAAGGGTACCGATCTCTGCACATGGTAATGAGGGTGTTTAGGGGTTGTAGTAAGGATGTAAAGGAGAGTGCATATAAGTCTTTGGTAAGACCCCAACTAGAGTATGGTTCCAGTGTATGGGACGCTCACCAGGATTACCTGATTCAAGAACTGGAAAAAATCCAAAGAAAAGCAGCTTGATTTGTTCTGAGTGATTTCCGACAAAAGAGTAGCGTTACAAAAATGTTGCAATGTTTGGGTTGGGAAAAATTGAGAGAAAGAAGAAAAGCTGCTCGACTAAGTGGTATGTTCCGAGCTGTCAGCGGAGAGATGGCGTGGAATGACATTAGTAGACGAATAGGTTTGAATGGCGTTTATAAAAGTAGGAAAGATCACAATATGAAGATAAAGTTGGAATTCAAGAGGACAAACTGGGGCAAATATTCATTTATAGGAAGGGGAGTTAGGGATTGGAATAATTTACCAAGGGAGATGTTCAATAAATTTTCAATTTCTTTGAAATCATTTCGGAAAAGGCTAGGAAAGCAACAGATAGGGAATCTGCCACCTGGGAGACTGCCCTAAATGCAGATCAGTATTGATTGATTGATTGATTGATTGACTCCCATAGGTCCGAAGCTTGCTTAAAATGTTCTGAGCTCGGAAAATTCATGAAGCAGGATGCTACCCTACTTGCACATAGTCCAAGTGAGGATCTCTCCTCTAACGGGTTATGGACCACCGGTGAATTATGTAGTCCTAGCCGCCTGAGCACAAGGAGGGCCACGACTCAGATTATGTCCGAGATGCCCACTCCCATTCCATAGCAACTGGTATCCCGACTCTCAGGACCACTTACTAGGCCACTCAGCCGTTGCCCTGGTTCACGATCTAGGGCGTGACTACAGTAACCCACAAACATGAAATTAAATAATCGTTTTATTTAAACAGTAATATTTCTTAACCTCAAATTTAATGGGGAAACCGAACGCCAATCTCCTTTTCCCAGAACTTATATGGTATGTTGTCACAAGTAAGTTTATTACCCCACACCCTAGAGATATTCAAGAATCTCATTCTCTTATTGCTGCACTGAGTTGTAGCTGGCGCCCTTCAAGTAACGTATGTGTAAGTAAGCAGGTAAGATCTAAGTGTGATTACAGTGTCCGACGATTGTGTATTTTATTTAATGAATATTAATTTTCATATTTTTCATATTAAATGCAGTTGTATATTTTAAAAGTAAGTAAATGATTAAGGAACCAACTACAGTAGGACATATTTTCTGGAAACAAACTGGATACTTTCTTTTCTTCTGATGTTCTGTCAATACGGACCAAATTGTTCAAATGCATAAGTTTGGAAAGCAGATGAACGTTTGATTGATGCAAAGGATCTGAGAGTGAATATAAATATAAAAGCTTGAGAAATTTTACTTTAAAATATAGATTGGAAGGCAATTAGATGCAACAAATTTTCTGTGATGGGCTAACAGATTTTAATCATAAATTTGCTACAATTGAACAGTATCTGGAAGTTTTACACATTTCACAAAAGGGCACCTTCCTCAACATATTGGAGAACGTGTACATTCACATGGATCAATATCGCAAAACATCTCACAATTTGAATGAAATCAATGACGCTGGTAATAACAATATCATCCCATTATTTTCTGGTATTTCAAGAAGAGTAAGATCGATACTTCACAAGTCAGCCCCATTCATGATGCAACGCGCTCGATGCCTTCCCCTAACCCCTCTCATTCCAATAACGGCAATTCAAAATCTAACAACTGTAGCACTCAAACCGTACACACATTAAAAGCTGTGGACAACTCCTAGTCCAGCGGGGTTTCCAATGAGTTTCCAATGTCTATCGAACTAACCCATCAACGGTTTCGGTGATGGAAGGATGGAAAGGAATTGACTGTGGCCTTAAGGTACAGCCCCTGCATTTGAATGATGTGAAAATTGAAAACTGCGCAAAACCATTTTCAGGGCCGATGAGTGTGTGTGTTTCTTTTTTTAAAATGTTACTTTACGTTGCACAGACAGAGATAGGTCTTACGGCGACGATGGGATAAGAAAGGGCTAGGAGTGGGATGAAAGTGGCCATGGCATTAATTAAGGTGTACAGCCCGAGCATCTGCTTGGTGTGAAAATGAGAAACCACGGAAAACCACTGTCAGGGCTGCCAAAGGTGGGGTTTGAACCCACAATCTTCTAAATTAATGCCCAGAGCTGCGCGCCCCTAACCGCATGGCCAACTCTCTCAGTACAGTGGGGTTTGAACCCATCATCTCACAAATGCAAGCCCACAGTTACATGACCCAAACCATGTAACCAACTCAATTGGTACTTTGCCTTCTGAGGCTCACATATGAAAATTGGTAAGGGCATTCATTGCCCTTATGTGATAAATTACACAGGCCTGCAAAATTGAAGTTTTTGAAATATACAAAGGAAGTTTTCACTAATTTCTATATTATTTGCTGTGCTTATTTCAAAAGTGACCTCTATATTTTTCCATCACGGTAGGTTTTATTTTGCAAAATCGATATTCATATTTTTGCTAAAATCGAGAGAAAAAAGTTCTCTTGAGTTTAAACCTTTTGCATAAAATTATGGTGCAGTTTCTAGAACATATCACCAATATACTATTTTAATTTCTTTTTATTTAGGTAACTTACATAAAATGTACGATTGACGAAGAGGACGAAATATGATGTATGTTTACATGAAAGTTCGAAACAAATTTGATACTGAGCAAGAAACGAAACAAAGCAAACAAAGTTTCTATATAAGTACATATTGTTTTTCCTTTGACACTTCATTTTAATGTTGTTCTGTTATGTTCAGTCTCAGGCTTATCTTGTGTTATCATCCAACAGTAGTCTGTGAGCATCATCTTGTCCAATCTTTCTTGATATTTGCGCTCCGTATCTTTGATGTCTTGGAACATTTCACCCTATTCTTTGCTCACTGCTCCTAAATTTTGGGGAAAAAGTCTGCAAGCGAGCGAAAGAAATGTATTTTGACACTGATGGAGCAACCCAATGCTTGAAATTTGTCCAGCATATTCATTACAATTGCTTTAGAGTCAGAATCCTTGTAATTACCCAGAAATTTACCAATGACATCTTTGAAGGCAACCCAAGCTTCTTTTTCATTTGTTGTCATGCTAGTCTCAAATTCCTTATCATTCATAAGCTTGCGAATATCGGGACCAACAAAGATTCCCTCTTTCAACTTGGTTTCGGAAAAACCTGGAAACTTGTAGCACAGATATTTGAAACATTCATCTTTTGGAATAGCCTTAACAAACCATTTCATTACATCTAATTTGATATACTGAGGGGGTAACAAGACTTTTTTTTGGCCCAACTAAGATTTTCCGAATCACATTCTTGGTGCCTGGTTCAAGATATTGTCTTTTTGGCCATTATTTCTTAACCCAGTGTTGAGTCTTACCGCGGCTGTCCCACTCACAAATGAGACATGGGTACTCTGTATATCCGCCTTGCTGACCAAGGAGCATGGAGATTACTTTCAAATCACCGCAGATGGTCCAACCGTGGTGGGCATATTTTATTTTATTGAGGACGAGAGCCAGGTTTTAATAGCGATCTTCTTAATGCACCGAGTGTCCAACTGGTGCAGATGCATACTGGCTCCCGTTATGGACAAGGACAGCTTTCAGGTTCCTTTTTGAAGACATCTATAAACAGCCTCCATTAATCTTTATTGAAGGTGATATTAAATTTGCTCATCAATCCGGGAACATTAGAACAATAGACTAGTTTCTCTTCTTCCTCAAAATACTTAACATATTCCTTTTCTCGATACCTGTACCAATAAAAAGATGTTCCTTTGGCCAATAAGATTTACTTTCAATCTGAAACCCAACAATTCAGCTGCCTCTTTTGAAAGTCCCAGACCTCTAGTCAGATCATTAAGTTCAACCTGAGAGAAGGGCTAGGGTGAATCGCCTTCAGAGGGCTTATATTCGGTATCAGAGCCTTGAACTTCAGGATGTTCTGAGTCTGAAGACTCTGAAGAGATGACTGGCAACTCAGTTGGAGGCAAAAGCACTGGAACATCAGGTCCATGAGGAACGGGGTTGTATGGCCGATCAAATGTTACCAGGATAAGAGATTAGCCTTTTATTTCTGCAGTTATACCCAAGGACATGGCAGGAAAAAAAGTAACAATCATTGTCATTCCATGTCATAGGAATTCCTAATTGTAAAGCAGTCTTCTTTCCTTTGAGCCACAAGCGTAGATCATTAAGACACTGCACACAAACTTTATGAGGAGCCCACGATTTGTCCTGCTCTCCGAGTTTCATGGTAAAATAAGCAAGATAAAGTTATCTAACATAGTTTGTAATGCTCTTCATGCGATTTTTAATAACACTATATTCCCTGCATATATAACAAAAATCATCAGGCACATTTTCACGTCATCTTGAACTAGAAGCCATGTGATAATCTATTAATTTCATGTCCATATTGATATTTGATATTCACAAATATAAGGATAGGAAGCTTCTTATCCTTATATTTGTGAACTGGAAGCCATGTTTCATGAAACGCACAGAAAAAAGCAACACTGAAATAAAATTGTTTCTTTGAAGAAGTTTCCAGTTGTCACTGCATCAGTGCATGCACGACACTACTTGGCGAGTGTTTCTGATGATGAGATTTGTTGTTTAAAGGGGCCTAACAAATGGGTCATCGGCCTGAACATTCCTGTGAGGTCATCCAACACATTTTCACATCATCTTGAACTGGAAGCCATGTTTCATGAAACACACAGAAAAAAGCAACCATTAAATAAAATTGTTTTTGAGAAGAAGTTTCCACTTGTCACTGTATCAGCACACAAACGACACTACTTGGCGAGTATTTCTGCAAGATCAGCGAACCGAGATGATCTCAGAGAAGAATTTGAGCAACGCTACTGGTAGAGAGAGATTACAACGGGGAGGGAGGGATGGTAACGGGGAGGTTTTAGAAGAGGGGTAATCTGTAGGTTTCATCACGGTAGAATGATGGTCAGGCGGGGAGGAAAGAAATTCAACACTAAAAACAAATTACGGTAAATGTTCATAAAAATCCAAACACAATTGAATTTTTCAAGAAAACGTAATGTGATAGAACTTTTTTCATTACTGTTTTTGAAATCCGCACCGAAAAATACATAAAGTCCAGATATCACTTCCCTTGTAATTTTTCCATCGCAGGCCTGTGTTATCAATTTCGATGAAGTTAAAAACTTCTGGAAAAAAAATCCGTTTAACTTGCTGAAAATGGGTGGCTTCACTGATTTGGGAAATCTTATTCCCGAGAAGAGCAAGGATCAATGTTGGTGAACCATGCATCAGTTTTCATGCCAATTCTCCTTTCTAATAATTGGATTCAGCCCATAACCGGAATGCTACCCCTAGGACATAATCGCAAAAATTCTCATCCAGGCTATCATACAATTACAACAATCAGGTGTTAGAATTATTGGTTGCACGTCAAACAGTAGCCAGTATAATAAAAAGTTATGGAAATACTTAGATATATCTGGTAACATAAGAAACCTAAAGTGTTCGATGCCATATCAAGGTGACTAAAGTAGAAGATTGTAGACATTTTCAGATGCACTGTATATATTTAAATGTGCAAGGAATCGCTTACATGACAAATTACAAGTATATTGCAATGGGGGTGGTGGTGGTGCTGTTGATGGTGGTGTGATGTAATGTAATGCTGTACGGCTTTTGGTGCCGGGATATCCCAGGACGGGTTCGACTCGCCAGGTCCAGGTCTTTTGATTTGACGCCTGTAGGCAACCTGCACGTCGTGATGAACATGAAATGATGATGATGATGACAACACATACACCCAGCCCCCATGCCACTGGAATTAACCAATTAAGGTTAAAATCCCCGACCCGGCCGGGAATCGAACCCGGGACCCTCTGAACCAAAGGCCAGAACGCTGACCGTTCAGTGAACGAGTCGGACGTGGTGTGCTAGGAATGTTCATGAATGTGATATATCTCCCGAATTTTCTGGTTTGAAAGTTTGCTATAAAATGACACCTGCTCAATTGGACCAGAATTTTTTCCAATGAATGAACAATTGATTTGATATTTCAGTTATTCAGTAGATCTGTCGCCAATGGGATAAAATGTTACCAAATTCTTAATTCAGAGGTTTTATGCCTGAAAATTTCATGTGGAATGAAAAAAAGCGCACGCACACGCACACACACTCTCTCTCTAGGATAAAAAACACATGATATTTAAATTACATGGTAGTACATCCTCCAAGATGATTTAAATACATTCATTTCTCAACAACGGTAAAAATATCGAAGTTTACAATCCTCTTTCTACTTAGTGTGAAACTATGCAGGAGCTTTTCTCAACAATAGCCTTTGTGTTGCTTGAAAATCTGAAAAAAATGAGTTGTACACAATTTCAAATGTCCATCAGTTAACTAAGTAATTTTCAACGAAGTTCATGCTTGAAAATATTTATAAAAGTGTGTTGATGCAAATGAGGCTTTCAAATGAAGTGTAACATCAGTGCAGAATCACAGACCACCATTTCTTTTTACTAACAGAATGGATAAATGACAATTATAAACGCAGCATAGTCTCACTATATCATACGCATGCAAGGGAAACAATATTTTCAGCCGTTGCAGAACCTGCTTATACACAAACAAGTGAAAGTCAGAATACAACACGCACTACTTCTAGTGCATGCGTGGGAATAGAAAGCAGAGGATTTGAGTCTTTTATGGAAGACTATTTTCTCCCCCCAAAACTTGTGATCTACTAAATCTGTTCTCATGATCTACCTGTACATCACAATCGACGTGTTGTCAGCCCCTATATTAGAGCATCCAAACTTGAGAACAGAACCACAGGTGATCAAAATACTCAATTCTTGCGCTAACAACCATTTTGTATGTAATTTTACCAAGACTTCTGCATAGTTATTTGAGAAGGTGCTGGGAAGTACCTCTATCCTTGTCCCAAGTAAGAAGGCCATGCCCAGGAATTCTTTTTGCAGAGGAGGGGATTTACGATTTCCTGAGAGGGGGGAACTTTCAAACACAAAAATTGTAGGAGCAAATGAAAATGCTACATTTTTTACTTTCAAACACATTTCAGAGAATAAAAACTGTTACAATCATTTTTACATAGCAGAGGAAAGCAATGGCAGACTATTCACTTTTCCCTCCTCCTCTCCCCTTGGCACCACTGAGCATGGTGCGGAGCACTTGTGCTTGAGAAGCATTGTTTGGAGGCCTAGTCTACAACTTAATACGTGTGAAGTATGTCTGATAAGTAGTGTCTGTAATAACGTACTTCTGATTAACTGAGACCAAAAGAGGGAAGAAATCAGTCGTAGCCTCTATGTAAGATACCATCCAGTCACCTGCCAGGAAGGAAATGTTTATTGTGTTTATATTAATTAAATTTACAAAGTTTACTTCAGAGGCTTATTTTGTATTTTTGAAGCCTGCTTATAAATTTTAAGCCCAGTTTAATATTTTAGAAGAATACTTTATGCACCGAAAATATTATAATTTTTGGGTCACTACATTTTAAGTTTATGAATTACTACAATATTCTGTTCTGTAATATAAGAAGATAAATCCAGCGATAGACATAATTTACTTACCATTTCAGTATTGAGTGTTTTTTGGAAATTTGGTTTCTCATGATATGGGATTTTGTTTCCCAACAAATACAGTAATGCCTGAGATGTAATTAGTTCCACTGACATCTCAAAAACTTTACAGGTGAAGTTCTTGTCCATGGCCAGTGCCATTGATGAACCTAATCCAAGTCCCATTCGAGCACTTCTCAGCAACACACCTGGACTAGACACTCTGATAGTCTAAAAAAAAAAAAAAAAGACCACATTATAACGTGTGTTAAAATTGATTAAACAAAATCATCAGACAGTAACTACATACATACATACATACATACATACATACATACATACATACATACATACATACATACATACATACATACATAAATACATACATACATATTCATTATAGACCGTTATGCCTTTCAGCGTTCAGTCTGCAAGCCTCTGTGAATTTACTAAACGTCGCCACAATTCTCTATTTGCAAGTAGTGCTATGGCTTCATTTAGTTCTACACCTCTTATCTTTAAATCGATAGAAACTGAGTCTAACCATCGTCGTCATGGTCTCCCTCTACTTCTCTTAACCTCCGTAATGGAGTCCAATATTCTCCTAGGTAAGTTATCCTCCTCCATTTGCCTCACATGACCCCCCCCCCCCACACACCAAAGCCGGTTTATACGTACAGCTTCATCCATCGAGTTCATTCCTAACTTAGCATTTATCTCCTCATTCTGAGTACCCTCCTGCCATCGTTCCCACCTGTTTGTACAGGCAATCATTCTGGCTACTTTCATGTCTGTTACTTCTAACTTATGAATAAGATATGCTGAGTCCACCCAGCTTTCGCTCCCGTGAAGCAATGTTTGTCTAAAAAGAGACCAATAATAAAGATAGTTTCGTCTGGGAGCTGATTTCCCCATTGCAGAATACTGTTGATCGCTACTGCGAGCTCACTGCATTAGCTTTACTGCAACATGATTCAATCTTATTTACTATATTACCATCCTGGGAGAACACACATCCTAAATACTTGAAATTATCTGCCTGTTCTAGCTTTGTATCACCTATCCAACATTCAAATCTCTTGGATATCTTACCTACTGACATCAATTTAGTTTTTTAAAGGCTAATTTTCATTACCATACTCATTGCACCTACTTTCAAGTTCCAAGCTATTAGACTGCAGGTTTTCAGCACAACCTGCCATTAAGACCAAGTCGTCAGCATAGGCAAGATTGCTTAGTACTTTTCCACCTAAATGAAACCCTCCCTGCCACTTTATACCTTTCAGCAGATGATCCATGTAAACTACAAACAACTAAGGTGAAAGATTACAGCCTTGTCCAACCCCTGTAAGTACCCTAATTCAAGAACTCATTCTACCATCAATTCTTACTGCAGCCCAATTGTCAACATAAACACCTTTGATTGATTTTAATAATCTACCCTTAATCCCATAGTGCCTCAGTATGGCAAACAACTTTTCCTTCAGTACCCTGTCATATGCTTTCTCTAGATCTATGAAACATAACTGTCTATTCCTCTCGTAGCATTTATCAATTACCTGGTGCATACTGAAAATCTGATTCTGATTCTCTGTTGTCTGAAACCACAATGGTTTTCATCTCACTTCCTCTCAACCACTGACTGCACCCTCCCTTCCAAGATGCCAGTGAATACTTTGCCTGGTATACTAATCAATAACAAACCTCGATAGTTGTTGCAATCCTTCCTGTTTCCTTGCTTATAGATAGGTGCAATTACTGCTTTTGTCCAATCTGAAGGTACCTTACCAACGCTCCATGCTAATCTTATTACTCTAAGAAGCCATTTCATCCCTCCTCTCCCACAATACCTCACCATTTCAGGTCTGATTTCATCTATTCTTGCTGCTTTATGACAATGGAGTTTACTTACCACCTTTTCCACTTCCTCAAGCGTAATTTCACCAACATCATATTCCTCCTCCCCATGAGCTCAGTTATTTGCGACACCACCAGGATGATTTCCTTTTACGTTGAGAAGATTTTCAAAATATTCCCTCCACCTCTCCAGTGATTCTCTGGGATCTATTAGGAGTTCAGCTGAATTACTCAAAACACTATTCATTTCCTTTTTCCCTCCCTTCTTAATATTCTTTATTACTGTCCAGAAGGGTTTCCCTGCTGCTTGACCTAGCCTTTCCAGGTTATAATCAAAAGCTTTACGTGACTTCTCTTTGGATTCAACAACTATTGGTTTCGCTCTGTTTCTTTCATCTACGTACAATTTCCTGTCTGCATCAGCCCTTGTTTGGAGCCATTTCTGATGAGCCTTCTTTTTACAAAAGTGTATTTATTTTAATTTTGCACATGTTGATACTGTACTTTCTGGTTAGATGGAAGATAGGGCCTACTGGTCTTAATCTTGCCGGACAAAATAAAGCCATTGTATTGTACGTTTACAAGCTGCTCTCACTTCATCATTCCACCAAGATGTTCATTTTTTCCCCACCTTTACACACAGTTGTTCCCAGGCATTCCCTTGCTGTGTCTAGTACAGCATCCCTGTATGCCACCCATTCTCCTTCTATATCCTGAACCAGCTTAC
This sequence comes from Anabrus simplex, assembly GCF_040414725.1. Classification (NCBI taxonomy): domain Eukaryota; kingdom Metazoa; phylum Arthropoda; class Insecta; order Orthoptera; family Tettigoniidae; genus Anabrus; species Anabrus simplex. The sequence goes on along the minus strand of NC_090266.1, from coordinate 638,831,115 downwards.
TGTCCACTGTTCGGAACTTCTCACTAATATCTATGTACTTCTAATTTCCTCGTCCTGGAGATTTTCTATCCTTATTCATTTGCAGACATATTTCACTACAGATCAGATAGTGGTCTGTCATCATCATCATCATCATCATCAATGTACATTTCCTGTTTCCAGTTTCCCGGGTCAGATTGTGAATCAAGGACCTCCATCGCCGCCTGTCTCTCCACAACTCTTCTCCTTGTTTAAGAACATCATCTGGTTTTCCTCCCCTCTTCTCTATGCACTCCCACTGAATCTGTCCATCTCTTTCGGGGTCTGCTCGTGGTCTCTTTCTAGTAAACTTCTCTGAAAAAAATTTTTTTGGCACTCTCTCTTCACTCATTCTCATCATATGACCATACCACTTTAGCTTTGTTGTTTCTATCCTGTCTTGAAGTTTCAAGATTCCTGTCCTTTTCCTTATCTCTTCATTACTAATTCTATCTTTTCTGGTCTTGCCCTCGATACCTCTTAGGAATTTCATCTTCGCTGCCTGTATTCTACTCACTTCTAGTTCTGTTGTAGTCCATGATCCAGCTGCATAAGTTAGTATGGGTTCATAATAGGTTGAATATAATACAGCTTACATTTCTTCAGGACGTCTTGGTTCCACAAAATACCCCTTACACTCTGGTAGAAGCTGTTTGCTTTATATTCTTTTCCCAATTTCCTTGGTTATCTTTCCATCTTCTGTGATCACACTTCCCAAGTACTTGAAACTTTTAACCACTTCCAGACTTTTACCATTCAGTTTTATCTTTCCTCTTCTTTCCTTCCTTCCTTCCCCTTGTCATCAATACTGTTTTACTTTTCTCTGTGCTTACTTTCATCCCAAACTTTTCTATCTCTTGATTCCATACATCTACCTGTTTTTGCACTCCTGTTTCATCCTCACCCCATACCACTATATCATCTGCAAACAACATGGATTTTGTTTCCTGCCTTCCCAATTTCTGTTTAATGATCTTATGACTTTCATCCATGACTATGATGAATAGTATGGGGGATAGTACACTTCCCTGTCAGAGACCAGTTTCAATTTTAAGCCATTTTGTCTTTCCAATACTAGTCTTCACACTACTAACACAATTTTTGTACAAAGCTTTTATCATTTGCACTTCCACTCTGTTAACTTGTTTTTTCCTTAATGTGTCCCATACCAACTATCTGGGCACACTGTTATAAGCTTCCTCACACCGAGCTTGATAGATGCAATCGCTTAAGTGCGGCCAGTATCCAGTATTCGCAAGATAGTGGGTTCGAACCCCACTGTCGGCAGCCCTGAAAATGGTTTTCTGTGGTTTCCCATTTTCACACCAGGAAAATGCTGGGGCTGTACCTTAAGTAAGGCCACTGCCGCTTCCTTCCCAGTCCTAGCTCTTAGTGTCCCATCATCACCATAAGACCTATCTGTGTAGGTGCGACGTAAAGCCAATAGCAAAAAAAGGCTTCTTCAATATCAATAAATGTCATCACTATGTCTTTTCCAAACTCGCATGTCCCATACCAACTGACTAGGCACACTGTCATAAGCTTTCTCAATATCAATAAATGTCATCACTATGTCTTTTCCAAACTCCCATCATATGTCTTAATGTAAAGTTTAGGTCAAATGTTGATCTGTCTTTCCTATACTATACCATACTGTTGTTCTTCCATTTCTCCTTCTAGCTTTCTCCTCGGTCTTCCTTCCAATACTCTCTCAAAGGTCTTAGCTACATGGGAGGCTTTAAAATACTGGGACACCCTCTCTCCAGGGATGAAAAATATGGAGGACCCTTGCCTTGGGTTATGGGTGAAGACCTCAACGGCATCTACGGCAGAGAAGATAGACTTTGGTACGGTGGAGATGGCGGAAAGAGCAAACCCGTAGCGTATGTACTCCAGAGGAGCGGTTACGAAAAGCGTCTGACTCCATGTTAGGGGCGGCCTAATCTGAACCTGGCAGAAAGTAATAAAATGCCTTTGGGAGTGGCAAACCCATTGTAAAAACAGCCTTTAAAATGAGTGTGAGTGAATCGATGCCTTGGATAGTGGTCTGTATCATCGAAAAATCCCCGGAAAACCCTGTACATTCCTAAGAGATTTCCTGAATTACTATTATTATTATTTATGAGTTGTGAGGTATGTCTATGAAGTGTTTACATCCATTTATTAGTATTGTTATTATTTACGTAGTTACGAGGTTTGGTAATACTGATTCACTGCAAATAGCCTTTCTACATGATCCATAAGGTTCTTTATTGTTCTTACATTTACACAATTTATTATTTTAGTTTATGTTTTTTTTTAACTTTACTGAAATAAATTCTTTTACTACACAACATAAATTTGCAGCAGAAGCATGCAAAGGAAGTAATAATCAGCACAGACAACTTGTTACTAAATCAAAGATAAACAGAAATGTAGCAGATTGTCATGAAAGATGTGCTGTATATATATTAATATGAGTTTAGTTAATGTAAGAAACTGTATTTTATAGTATAAAATTTATTATTATGTGTACATATGATGTATAATTCACTACAATATTGTGCAACACACCGTAATATTCAGAATGTACGAGAACTATGTAGACCCTTCCTTACATTGTAACTATGCTTTACCAAATCACCCTTTTGTATCCTTAAGTCCTATTTCCAACTCTTGCATTGAAATCATTTGTGACTGCAATGGAGACTAAGTGTCATACAGTCCAAGTATATGGAAGATATAATAAGTTTACTAAACCATACTCACCACGATGTTGGTGTGAGTTAAAAGAATAGGAACATGGGACAAACACACGAGTATGGATCCTCACAAGTCAATATAAATAAGAGAAAGGAATAAGCAGCAGTAAAATGAGTTGTACACTGTAGAGAGATGAGAACATGAAAAAGAACACATAATAAGGTAAACACATTGACAGGTCACTTTGCTAGTAGAATAGCTATGCTCTCAAAAAGAGCAACCACTTCCAACATCCTGTCCCTCCCTCTTCCAGTGCGTTTTACAAGTTCCCCAATTACACTTGTAGTAAAATTGTCACTCAGTGCTGAGCACTTTCTTTATGTCTTTTTGAGGCCCTGGAACTCGTTGCGTGTCGACCCACGCCTGCAGGGAGCATCAGTCCCAAGCCAGTTTTTGCTGCGGTAGTTTAGATTGCGCAACAGTAGTTCGTCTCGACATGTTGGTGCTTAATTTCACGTTCGTAAGTGAATTGTGTAACAAAGTACGAAAATTAGGCCTAGTGTACTCATGCATACAGCTGACATGCTGATGCTTAATTTTACCTTCGTAAGTGAATCATGTACTAGTAACAACGTACATAAATTAGGCCTAGTGTTTCTTGATTTTTCAACACATTGGGCATTGTCATTGTGAGCACATGTTTTGAAATGTCTCCCCCCCACATTAGCACTATCCTATCCTTGCTGTTCACATGTATAAAGATAAATACGATGGAAATTTTAGGATAAGAAGAAATCTGTATATACACAGGAAAAGGGCTTGAGATATTTTCTCATATTGGTTTGTGTGGTTACAAGAGAGGAAGGCATTCATGGTTTGGATTTTAGGTTCACAATAAAAGAACTTAAAAGGGAACAGCAAAATAATAAAAAAGACACTATAAACAATGTCAGATAAGACTGTACTTGAAAGCATTTGTTGTGCAAGAAGTTGCAGATTCTGACACTGAAGATACATGAAGAGTTTCAATATTTTTTTTACTCTCTGAAAATACAAGAAGTGTTTCAGTGTAGTGCAAAGTAGGTTATTTTCAGAAATATGGTAGCCATTACTGTGTTACATTATTGTAAATTGCACAGCTTCTCCTATCCATATTTATAGAACCACCAAGTCTCTCGAAGCTAAGCAGGTGTGGCAATTTACCGTATTTCACGGCATAATCGTCGCACTTTTTATACCAAAATTTTCGAAAAAAATTGTAGGGTGCGACCATTATACGATGAATATTTAATACCAGTATTTGTATTACTCAAAAAATGTATTTATAACTAAATTGTATTTGATACAAAGATGCACGTAATACTCGCGTTTATACATCAAAATAATTAAAACAGTCTAAAACAAAATTCATAATTTTTCGCAACAATTCGGCGAACGTTTTTCCAACCTGAAAATAAAAATGAACGTATTAATTTGTCATTAATTTGAGTATTAAAGTTAAAATATTACACTTGCAAAAAATTATCGCTTTGTTGTGAAATGCGGACTTACCGGTACGCAATTTATTCCAAATCTTCGGTGTCGCTATCGCAGGTTTCGCTATCTGATGCGCCGTCCTCGCCTCTGTTAATACCAGTATCAGATTCTTCGTCTCCCTGCCACACTGCGTCATCTTCGGAACCGTCTAGTGCATTCGAAATCCCAGTCCTTTTGAAGCTCTTGGAGACTAGTTCAGGTGGTATAAGATCCCAACTCTTCTTCACCCACGAGCATAACAAGTCCAAGGGTGGACGCCTGATATTTCCGGCGGGCGTCAATTGCTGATCGCCGCTCATCATCCACTCGTTGTAAAATCGACGTAAGTGGTCTTTAAAGGGTTTATTAACACATACGTCTAGTGGCTGCAAAGCAGATGTTAGGCCACCAGGAATGACTATCTGTCGTGTCTTATTTGTAGTGAGAATTTGCTTCACTTCGTTCACGAGGTGACCTCGGAAACTATCTAAAACAAGCAGAGCTGGTTGTTTTAGTAGTGCACCAGGTCTTCTATTCCACACAGTTTTAACCCAGTCCAGATGAGTTCTACGTCCATCCAACCCTTTGGTTGCACTCGTACATGAATTCCACGGGGAAACTGTATATTCTTAGGCATCGTTTTCCTCTTGAAAATGATATCAGGCGGCAACTTTCTCCCGTCAGCTGTAATGGCTAGCATTGCCGTGCATCGCAACTTCTCACTACCGCTGGTTTTCATTAATACACTCCGTGATCCTTTTAGCGCAATAGTGCTGTTGCGAGGCATATCAAAAAAGATTGGAGTCTGATCGGCATTACCGATTTGAGAAAGTAAGTACGAAGTTTCCTTGCGCAAACGTATGACAAATCGGTGAAAATTTACAATCTTGCCCGTGTAATCAGCAGGTAACTTTTGGCTTAGTGTTGTTCTCCTTCGCACTGACAGATTGTGTCGTCGCATGAACCCCTTAATCCACCCACGAGTCGCCTTAAACTGAGTTACCGGTATGTTGTGTTTGCGCGCTACCTCCTGTCCCTTAATTTGTAACATTTCATATGATACACTGCAGCCATTGTTACGTATTTCACTGACGTACCTAAACACTTCTTCGTCAATTATAGGAAACTTCCCTGTTTTAGGACCTCTAAACGCGCGTCTAGAAGGTTTTGTGCTTTTTAGCTTGTTTTTTACTTTCCGCCAGTCACGCACCAACTTTTCACTCACAGAAAATTTTCTTTCTGCAGCTCTGTTCCCGTGCTGTTCAGCGAAGGCAATTACGCTTAGCTTGAAGCCCGCAGAATAGTTTCTATATTTACCCATAATCGCTTATAAATGCTTCACACGTTAATGTTTTGCGATATAAATGACTTTCCGTAATTGTTCACTATTAAAACAAATTATTTCTGCAAACACCCAAAACACAAATTAAAAACTTAAATTCTCACGCACACATGTCTACAGTAATCACGTAAATCTGAAACAAATAAATGCATCTGTGATCTGTTCATTCCAGAGCAGCCAATACTGTTAGGCAGCAAGGAAGCATGCAACAATTTATCAGTTTAGCTCGTTGGTTGCGACACACTACTGCGCTTGCGCAAAGCTCGCAAACCGGAGCTCTAGCTAGTTCGGTGTAGATCTACTGTATAGTTGACTGCTCTCTTTGGTTGACTGTATTCCGAGACGTCAGTAACAAACATTCATTTTTTTCAATTTCTTTTAAACATACGGTAATTAGGTTAATATTTCTTCCCAGTTATTGATGATTTTACATTACATTACTGACGAGTTTAAAAAATAAAACTTTAATAGCATTGGATAATAATTATCTTGACTACTTGGATAAAAGTTTTCATCCCATGCCCGGACACTTATGACGTAGTAGTAAGATAAGAGTCTAGCGATGACAATTGAGACATCGTAAATAATTCGGCTGAATAATTCCGTGGAAATCTGCGTTATCGTCTTGGATTTCACTTCGTGCGCAATAACACAGGAGCCGGCCCCATGGTGTAGGGGTAGCGTGCTTGCCTCTTACACGGAGGCCTCGGGTTCAATTCACGGCCGGGTCAGGGAATTTTACCTGTATCTGAGGGCTGGTTCGAGGTCCATTCAACCTACCTAGCCGGTATTTCCTGGCGACGTTTCCGATAAGCGATAACTTACAGCCTTACGTATTTCAAATGGGAACTCATAATATGTAGGTGGTGAATAAATAGTACACTGTCTCGCGACCACGTTGTCAAACTGCCGATAGCCTACCGGTAAGCATAATATGTAGGTGGTGAATAAATAGTACGCTGTCTCGCGACCACGTTGTCAAACTGCCGATAGTCTACCGGTAAGCCATGCGTCGTACGTATACCGGTATTATTTATTTATACGTTGTGCAACATGTCGCAAACATGACTGTGTTGCCAAATTGCCCATAAACCATACACGTATTTAAATTGCGCATTCATGTGCAACTTACGTTGCAGTTCCATTTACCTTTTAACCAGATTAGTGGACAAAATTTGGACGTGCGACGATTATGTAATTAAATGTTTAAAGTCCGATTTTTGTATTGAAAATAAAGGATGCGACGATTACGCGGTGGCGACGATTATGCCGTGAAATACGGTAGTTAGCCTCAAAATGACGTGAAGAAAGTGCTCAGCACTGAGTGACAATTTTAATACAAGTGTGATTGGGGAACTTGTAGAACGCACTGGAAGAGAGAGGGACAGGACAATGAAAGAACATACAAGGGAACAGCAAAATAATAAAAAAGACACCTTAAAACAATGTCAGATAAGACTGTACTTGACTGCATTTGGTGTGCAAGAAGTCGCAGATGCAGACACTGAAGATACAGGAAGAGTTTCAATATTTTTTTAACCCTCGGAAAATACAAGAAGTGTCTCAGGGTAGTGCAAAGTAGGTTATTTTCAGAAATATGGTAGCCATTAGTGTGTTACATTATTGTAAATTGCACAGCTTCTCCTATCCATATTTACAGCACAACCAAGTCTCTCGAAGTTAAGCAGGTGTGCCAATTGCTGTTCACAGACAGGCAGGATCAAGGTTTTCATACTATGTAGATATATATTTATTTATGTCACACATACACAAACAGATCTTGCAGTGCTGTTTGGACAATGTTTCAATGAGGATAGCATGACATGGTTTTGCGATAGGCTACCTGGGGCGCTGTATGCTTGATTGCACTGGCGACCGGCTAAAGCCTCTTTTGTATATTACTGGACAAGAGTCATCGTGGTCTCAAACCCATTATTAGTTCTTGCGTGCGTGTATATCTGCTGTGTACAGTAGCCTGTTCAATGAGGATAGCATGACATGGTTTTGCGACAGGCTACCTGGGGCGCTGTGTGCTTGAGTATTTGCCTGGTTGGAAAATGGGAAGCTGCAGAAGATAGGACAGGGCTATGAATAGGAAGCAAGTGACCATGGCCTTAATTAAGGTACAGCCCCAATATTTGCCTGGTGTAAAAATGGGAAAATACGGAAATTAATTCTGTGATTTGATATGTGCAAGCAATACCAGTTGTGGCAAATCAATATGTCGATCAACTAAGTAAATAATCGGACCGATTCTTCTGCGTATTCATATATCTGATTAGATCACGCGAGACGCTGAACGCTGCCAAGTATGAGTCAACGTTTTCATGTAGCAGATACGAGCAGATGAGTGCCGATCTGTCTGGGCTGAACAGGAAGTTGGTGCTTGCAGCCACGTTCCATATTCTTGCATTCTTCTCATCTCTACACAGTACCAGTATGTTTACCTGTATTTTTTTTCTGTATATTTTCAGGAACTTCAAAAGTGTTAGGACATGGAGTAAGGTGTTTCCGTGGGTTTGGAGGATGGATGCACATGAGCTCAGCTAGCACTTCCCCCATGCAATACGAATTTAGATTTGACCATAATACTTCCTGCAATGGACTGGGCATCACAGTGCAGAACCAGCTATATAATTCAGCACAAGCCAGCCCTGTGGTAGCTCCAAGTACTTCCTGGAAGCTAGTGAGTCAGACAACCGTGGATCTCCCAGTCTTTTTTTTTTTTACATCGCACCGACACAGATAGGTCTTCTGGCAATGATGGGACAGGAAAGGACTAGAAGTGGGAAGGAAATGGCCGTGGCCTTAATTAAGGTTAACCTGGTGTGAAAATAGGAAACCACGGGAAACCACCTTCAGGGATGCCGACAGAGGGGTTCGAACCCATTACCTTCCAAATACTGGATACTAGCTGCACTTAAGCAACTGCAGCTATCGAGCTCAGTCCAGCCAGTCTGTAGGGCAAGGCCAGCCTTTCTGTATATTGTTCTCATTGGCTGGCTTACCTGCGAGTTTCTGGGAGATGCAATGAGAATATTCTGCCTCTAGCCACGTTGCGAATATTCTGGTACATATCACCCGAACTATAAAATGGGAGGCTGGTCGCGGACAGTTGTCAGTGTTGGACTCCGTGTTAGGGTCAGCGTTAGAGCCTGTGTGTTGGGGTTCGGTAGCTGGGCTGAGGGCAACGGAGGTGTAGGCTGTCGCCAGCGTCCCACTGAGGTCTTAACGCGGAGTTGTGGCGACTGTTATGTCGGATCTCGAGTAAGTAGCTGGACTGAAGACGGCGTACAGGACAGAAGACTGGGTACTACCTTAGAGTATACTGTGTGTGTACTTCTAAGGACTGAGGATCGTCACACGTCTGTGATCGGAGCTGCTATCGTGAGTGTAATTGGAACAGTGTTAATGGCTGTTTTGTGAGTACTGTCCTGCTGTTTAGCACTGTTGATACGTTGGTGTTTAGTTCTTCACTAAATGCAACTGCGTAAATCACTGGAATCAAACCAAGGAACATTTGTCGTGTGTTGCATGGCGAGTAGCCCTGTAATCAAATCTAGCTGTCTGCATGCAGTTGCTGTGTAGCGTGACTGGACACGGACAAGTGAAAGTAAGGTGAGCCTGTGAATACGATTAGAGCTTCCTTCAGATAAAGACTGTCCGCCTGGAGTCCTGCTGTGGGAGACTTGTAAACAGACAGCAATTAGTGTGTTCATTTATGGCTGAATAGAATTTTGTGTGTGTGTATTTATTGGGATATCCTGAAGTAGATCTGTGTATTAAAACAGACGCTGTTTTATTAGTAACAATATACAGCGAGTTGTTCTATGTTAATATAATGAAGTTATGCACATGGTGCAAGTTCTTTTTAAAGAAACTTTAAAATAATCTTTACTGACTTAAACAGTCTAACGGGTGCTTTAATATCTCACTTAGTGAATATTCAACTTTTGTAGATTTAGGTTCTTGAGAGTGTTGTCAATTGGGAAGCCTAAGAAGTTTATGTTGTTGAAAGATGAATAGAATAAGTGTTCTAAGAAGAAATGTCAATTGTCCTTGCACCCGTTCTTTTCACAACATACTATTTTACATACCATTTGTATTTTGTTCTTTTATTCTAGGTTACCAACATCTGCCATTTCATTTACAAGCCTAATGTACAATAACCTACAACCTTAACTTCATTGAGTGTTTCAGGGAACTCTCACAATGGCCAAAAGGTATACAACAGGCAGTGGAATACTCGCGTATGTACGACAGCATCCCCACTGCAGAAGTGAAATATGGATCTATTCAGCAGTTGAGGTCAGTGCTCCCTTGTAAAAGTCACGCATTTTATGACAGTCTTCCCCATTAGATACCAAGTGTAAAATGTGATTTTAAGACTGAACTACTAAGTAATGGCAGTACACTTCATGGCATTTTCAGGGAAATTTTAAATAGATCCCTTGAAGCCGTTTTGTTGTCTGATATTTTTTTTTTTTTTTGCTAGGGGTTTTACGTCGCACCGACACAGATAGGTCTTATGGCGACGATGGGATAGGAAAGGCCTAGGAGTTGGAAGGAAGCGGCCGTGGCCTTAATTAAGGTACAGCCCCAGCATTTGCCTGGTGTGAAAATGGGAAACCACGGAAAACCATCTTCAGGGCTGCCGATAGTGGGATTCGAACCTACTATCTCCCGGATGCAAGCTCACAGCCGCGCGCCTCTATGCGCACGGCCAACTCGCCCGGTACTGATATTATTATTCTTATGACTGAGTATATATAACATAAGAATGTATTTCAAAAGTGTTACTCAAATAATTACGGTTAGCTTCTGTAACTTGTGTAATACAAAACTTTGTATGCCAAGAGAATAAAAAATGGCCAATGAGAAAATGAAACTCATATTTAAAGATACAAACTTTTAACATGTTATGCAATGTAACCATTGCTTTTTTTGTTACAGTAGCCACAAAAAAAAAAAAAAGTTTCTTCATCCTTCTGAAAAGCTGTTTTTTTTTTTTTTTTTTTTTTTTAATATGAGGTTTGGGCTCTTCACCAATGCTGTTCCAGGGAATTCCTAATATCGAGAATGAGGAGATCAACTGAAGTGCACTAAAAAAATTCTACTTAGGATGATGAAATCTATTAGATTAGAGCAAATTTAATTTTTTGGTAAGTTGTGGCAAAGTTGTACCTTTGTGATAGCTTGTGTACACAGATGTGCTAAGGCAATCAATGCTCCAAATGTTAAGGAATGTGTAGAGGGCTCTATCAAAGGACTATTGAAGTTCAACTCCACAAGTGGACTCCACAACTGCTCTGCTTCAGGATCTGTCATCAGAACTGACAAACGCGGCGTGAAAGCTTGAAGAACAGCGAATGACATGTATATCATCTCCAACAGTCTGAAAAGAGAAAAGATACTTAGATAGTTTGTTTTTCATCAACAAGAAAAAAATATTTCTAATTAACTGATCAAGTACTGCACCAATGTACAACAAAACGACTTTCGAATAAAAATATCAGTTTGCTGAGAATGCACAGTATATCAGATATAAAAATATAAAAAATTTAAGATGGAAGGAGTGGGTCATTAGAAAATGTTTCAAGTTTAAAATATTTTCAAAATGAACAAAGTGGATTTGATAAAGAAACCGTATTGAGCGCACACACACATGATGAATGTTTATTTACAATTCGCTTCACGTTGCACCGACACAGTTATGTCTTATGCCAACGATGGGACAGGCAAGGGCTAGGATTGGGAAGGAAGTGGCCGTGGACTTAATAAGGTACAGCCCAAGAATTTGCCTGGAGTGAAAATAGGGAACCGTGGGGAAACAATCTTCACAGCTGCCAACAGTGTTAATATTTAACATTCTTGTCTCCCCCCTCCTCCTACCCATCCTTAAGTTTTCATTCACCTTTCTGAAGGGAGGCTAACCTTGAAGGTTATGCCTTCAATCTGGCCAGAAGTTTTGGCGAGTAGGACAAGAAGCAATAGTGTTAGGAAGAGGGTAAATTGAGGTGAGGAAGAGGGAGGTGTGTGGGGAAATTCTTCTCTGTTTTTGTATATATTTTTTGTTCTTTAAATGTGGTTTTTAATTGTACTGTTTTTGTTGCTTTTGTTTTACAAGAGGAGAATCGTGCAGAAGTATAACAACATGATTTAAAATACAGTAATTCTTATACACAACATTTTTTATAATGTGGGTTTTGGTTTTGTTTTATAATAATAATAATAATAATAATAATAATAATAATAATAATAATAATGAAAATGAAAATCTGCAACCTGTTTCCAATCATCCGATTGGGTCAGGAATGGAATGAATGGGGCCCCCATCTAGCAGCGAGGATAGGAATTGTGCCGGCTGACAAAGCCTGTCCCACTCCTCTGGGGCAATTAATGATAACAACAACAACAACAACAACAACAACAACAACAACAACAACAATAATAATAATAATAATAATAATAATAATAATAAAAAAACAGGATAATATATATACAGAAATAATAAATCATATAATGAGGATTATATATTTACTGTATATTAGGTAACTATGGGATGTATGCTGCAAAAAAAAAATTTATACAAAATAAACGTAAAATTAACAAATACTGTATATTATATTCAGTGCAGTAGATACATATAATTGAACTGAAGGGTTTATGCGTATAGTGTTATGAAATGGAAGGTGAACAGAAAGGATGCAGTCATGGACCCCTATGCTTGAAGAAACAGTCTGATAAAATCTGGAGTGTATGTGCTATGTGTAGCGGTGGGCAGAAATTGGTTTTAGGGATCCCGTCACAGTCTCTGGTTAGAGGGAATGAAACAGGTGATAAGGGGTCTGCACAAAATGCGCAGGAGGGAGGGGGTGGACCACAGAGATGGTGGTTTAGGGAGGGATGGTCTTGGATGAAGGCACATTGCATTGCTCCTTGGAAGTGGGTAAGGATGTAGGTAACGAGATTTGGGAAGGGGAAGATGTCATAGAGATCAGAAGTGTGGTATGTGAATGGAAGGCGGAGGGCATGGCGGACAGTGCGACGTTCGATAGATAGGTGGGGGCAGAAGCGGTTTGGGGAGGTCGGGGGGATGTGCCATGGCTGCCCAGGTGGGGAGGCCATAAATGACGGGAGGTCGAACAAAGTTCTTGTAGGTGAGCATGAGGAGAGAGGAATTCAAACCCAATCGGGTGCTGGCCAAGTAACACATCAGGCGCGCATGGGTGGCAGTCTTGGATTTGAGGTGAAGGAAATGGGGGTGGAAGGTGAGGTGTTGGTCAGAAAGTATGCCAATGTACTTACGGATGGGTTGGGTTTGGCCAGGAGTGCTGCAGTTGCGAAGTTGAAGTTGGTTAGGGTCACGGATACTGCTGGACGTGCCACGATGGGAAGGGGTTAAGGTTGAGGTGACATCAGTTACACTAGGATATGAAGGAATTAGGTAAGGTTGGACTTTGTGGTTAATGAACTGAACAGCGGAGAGGAGCAAGGACAGCAGTGTCATCGGCATATTGGAACAGTTAGAGCGGTTGGGGGGTTGAGGAATGTTGGCAATGGACAGTATGACAGGAAGCGGAAGAGCGGAGAGCCTTGGGGATCACCTAGGGTGAGGGGAAAGGATGCAGAGAGCTGGTGGTTGATGGAGATCTGGGTGTTACAATTGGACAGGTAAGATGGAATGGGACGGATGCAGGAAGTTGGAATAGCAAAGAATCTGAGCTTGAACAGGAGTGCAGGGTGCCAGATGAAGTCAAAAGCAAGATGGAAGTCAAAAGTGATGAGGATTGTAGGGCGGGTGTGGTTGTTATTGTTAGAAGTGGTTTCGACGATGAATAGGAGTTGGTCGGTTGTGCATAGCCCACGACGGAAACAAAGCTGGGAAGTGGGGAGGAAATATCACTCTGTAGGTGGGGGTAAATATGACGGACTAGGATTTTGGCAAGGACAATGTTGAGGATGAAGGGATGATAGGAGTCAAGTGTGGAAAGTGGTCTGCCTTGTTTTGGAAACAGGAGCATGGTGGTGTGTATCCAGGTGGTAGGATAAAAGCTGGTTCTGAAGATGAAGGCATAGAGGGCAGACAGGATGGTGAGAAGGGGCAATGAGGCTGACGGATATGAAGGTAATGGGTTTCGTCAAATCCTGGGGCGTTACTCCGGAATTTAGAGAGGACAGACTGAATTTTGGACTGTGTGATGGGCATGTCAATGGGTAATTGAAAATGGAATGGGAAGTGGAAGGAGTGAGAGGCAGGGAGAACGCTAAGGTAAGGTAGAGCTGTGGGTCAGTGTAGTCAAAATCGGAATCACCATGGGAGTGGAAACGGTTGTGGAAGTGTTTGGCAAAAACCTCCAGTGTTCCTGTGGTGTTGGCTGGAGCTATGCTGTGAAGGAGAATTAGGTATCGGGGTGTGGCCTGAAACCTAGGAAACTATCAAGTTTTTGCCAGTATTTAGAGGGATGAGTGTGAAGGGAATTTAGGGTGCAGCAGGTTTGGCCCCAGGAACTGTGGGAATGGGTGACTAGGTAGTTGCAGATAGTTTGGAGGGGTTGGCAGCGAAGGCGTAAAAAATATGGGTCACGGGAGGATGTGAATTTTCGGAGATAGGACTGGGAGAGGTTCTGTAGGCAGACAGAACATGGTGAGAGCCTGGGCTGGGAGGGGATCTGAGACTAGTTGGGGTACTGGATTCAGATGCAGAGGAAATAGCAGAAAGGTTAAAGGTGTTGAGGAGGTCGACAGATTGCTGGTCAGAAAGGAAGAGGAGGATTCTCTAGTGCTTGGGATAGATGTCTACGGTAGGAGGGTTAGCCTGCTTTTGAAAAGTTAACAACGGGAAATGGTGGTGGAGGGAAGGGCAGAAGTTGGTGGAAGAAATCTGGAGGAGTACAGGAAGGTGATTGCTGCCGAATCTGGGTAGGATTTGGACTTTCAGAGATGAACGAAGGAGTTGTGGGCTATGGTAGCATCCAGGGTTGTGTTGGAGGCAGGGCGGGTGTGGCTTAGGACGGGGATGAGGAAACAGTCTCTATCAATAAGAAGGGATTGTAGGCAATTCAGTTCACGGTGAGGTCGCTAGGTGAGGTTGAGGTCTGCGAGGAGCAGGAAGTGGGGAAAGGTGTTGGAGAGATATGTGAGGTAGTTTAGAGGTAAGGGAATGTGTGGCCGATGGTATATTTTAACGAGGTGAAGGATTCGGGATCGGAAGTAAACGGTTTCAGCTACAGATTTGAGGAAGGAAAGGGATGAGGAGCGGTGTGGTTGCGGAGAGCAAGGGATGAGCGGGTGGCAATAGCAGAGCTCCCATGGCCTACGTCATGCGGGTTGTCAGTGCAGTGAAAATTAAAGCCAGGGAGGTGGGTAAACTGATACGAATGCACCATGGATTTATTGAGGAGGACGTGTGCGGGGTATAGTGTGGTGAGAACTTCGAGATGGAGAAGCCTGGAGTGAAATTATTGGATGTTGATGCTTCTTATTTAAAGGGGTCTAACATCTAGGTCAATGGCCCCTAATGATACAAAATGAGATCAAATGTAATGACAATTTAGAAGTCCAAAATTCATTCACTGACCAGAATTAAATAAGTGATGGTGAAGAATGAATGAATGAATATGAATTTCAATTAATCAGCAGATCAAACTCACAATACTGTAAGTTAAAAATAATTCCAAAATTGATCCACCGACTAGAATTCAAAAAGGCAACGACTGACAATGATTATGAACTTGAAAGAATCAGTGGATCCAACTTCCAATGTCCCACCTTCCGCAGAAACTATGATAAAACAATAGTATTACGGACCAAGGGACTGCTTCCAAAGCACAATCCTGAATCTATGATGTTTGTTGTCTAAAAGGGTCCAAAATCAAGGTCAAAGGCCCCTCATAATGGTACTTATTGCTAGTGAAGTTGAACCATGGTATTTCTCACATAGTGGTACTAATCAAAAGTAACAAAGACTCACAGTGTTTGACACATTATGGCACTACTCACAAGTAATGTATGTCCCACTGGTAACACAACCTATGGTGTATCTTACATAATGGCGCCACTCATATGCAACGCAAACTCATGATGTTCCTCACATAGGTGTACTAATCACGGGCACCAGTATTCCTGTGGTGTTCCTCATATAGTGGGTACTAATCACAGGCAATGCAGACCCACATGTCGCTCACATAATGGTACTAATCACAGGCAATGCCCAGACCCGTGGTGTTTCTCAAATTATGGTACTAATCACACGCAACGTAAGCCTGTGGTGTTCCACATATAGTGGTACTACTCACAGGTACCGTAAACCCACAGTGAACCACTCTCTGCTGCTACTAATCGCAAACCTATTGTGTACCTGACATAGTGGTACTAGTCAGAAGTAAAGGCGACCTACGGTGTTCTCCACGTAATGGAACTAATCACAAGTAGTTTCATGGTTCTAATTCAATCATCCCTTGGTTGCTCCTTTTACAACAGGCAGGGGATACCGTACGTGTATTCTTTGTCTGTGTCCCTCACCCACAGGGGTTACTGGATCTTGAGGAAGATGAAGATGGGTGTAGGAGACCGGTTTCTGGAAGGGAGGAGGGCCATTATGAAACTAATGTTTTGAGGGGCGTGAAATTAAAGTGGGTGTTGAGGCTGAAGTGGGATGTCTGGAAGTTCATGTTTAGGGTCAGGTTAGCAGCTGCTTAGAGTTGAACAAGGATTAGAGGACGGTGGAATAGATGGATATTGAAGAGGGAAATGGTGATAAAGTGGATGATGTTTTCTAAGTTTGGAGATGGGAAGAGGGAGCGATTCTGGTGAGGGGCGGGGCGGGATTTGCATTGGCGGGAGTAAGTTAGGTAGGATACCCCATAGGTTTTACATTTGGGGGTATAAGGGGTGGAGGGGTGTGTGAGCGTTGGACACTGGGACAGCAGGAGGTGGGATGTGGTTATGAACAGTGACCACTCACCGGAAATTCTGCAGTGCAGTCTGCAGTGGTGTGCTGGTTGAAGACACGGCACTGTTCACATCGGATGGATTGGGTGGCTGGGGCACATGAGGGTTCCACCCTATGATGGTGACAGTAGATAGACACTCCGCTGTTGAGAACCCGGTCGACAACCTTCGTGGTAGGGAGTAGGATCCTCACCATAAAGGCGGGTCCACTAGCAATCCTGACCCGGAAGGCTTTCCTAGCTGGAGGCCCTCCGCATTCAGTTAGGCGATGATGGCTTCCTTGGGGTTGATATAGATATAGATGTTGATTCCCATAGAGAATCTGAAGTATTTGTCCTGAATGAGTAAATTTATAACACCAATAGACATGGTCCGTTATTGGACATTATAAATTTTCCAGCTAACTCATTCCTGGTTGCCAGCGTTTCGCACCCATGTGCTAGGTTGGGAACATCAGTTGGTAACTAGCACACCTACCAAGACGCATGGCTAGTGCATACCGTAGAGGCCAGTGCGTAAGCTAATTGGAGCTTAACGCTCTGATGGCCAAGCAGACATCAATTTTTGATAGTGAGACAAAGTCTCTCATAGTGCATTGGAACTGCCGGTGGCTCCAATTAGATTATGCAGTGGCCTCCACGGTATGCACTAGCCATGCGTCTTGGTAGGTGTGCTAGGTACCAACTGATGAACCCAACCTAGCGCACGGGGGTGAAACGCTGGCAACCAGGAATGAGTTAGCTGGAAAATTTATTATGTCCAATAACGGACCATTTATATTGGTATTATTCCTCGGGGATGTCGGAGTCAATGCCACGGATGACACAGCTAAAAGGTCTGTGACAGGGGGAGGAGGTGGTGTATTGATGGTGGGGGAGCTAAGAGGTTGAGGAGACAGAAGATGTCTGAGGGAAGAGGAGGAACCTATTTGTGTAGCTCCAATGGATTGTGTGATTTGGTTCACAGCCCCATCCCTGTTGACCTTTATTATCACCCCGTTGGCAGTGGTGCGGATGTCAGCAATTTCCCATCAGTGCATGTTGAACATGATGAGGGTGTAAAAAATATTTCGGGGGAAGTGGAATTCAGAGGTAGGGTTGAGTGGAAGGAAGCTCAATCAATCAATACTGATCTGCATTTAGGGCAGTCGCCCAGGTGGCAGATTCCCTATCTGTTGCTTTCCTAGCCTTTTCCTAAATGATTTCAAAGAAATTGGAAATTTATTGAACATCTCCCTTGGTAAGTTATTCCAATCCCTAACTCCCCTTAATATAAACGAATATTTGCCCCAGTTTGTCCTCTTGAATTCCAACTTTATCTTCATATTGTGATCTTTCCTACTTTTATAAACGCCATTCAAACTTATTCGTCTACTAATGTCATTCCACGCCATCTCTCCGCTGACAGCTCGGAACATACCACTTAAACTGTATATAGGATAATATCTTTTGTTTATTTCCACCTATTCAATACATTACAAGAAGTTGGCATTTACTTTAAAACATTATTCAGATGAGACATGTTTCGCCTCTCACTGTGAGGCATCTTCAGTCATTATCAAAAACCTTATTATTTTACCAGGCATCTGGTTAAAGATATTCAAAAATGTGTTTGATGATTATAAGAGAGGTAAAATTTACGTTAGTTATAAACATGTTCATGAAGTAACTAAAAATCTAATATATTGATAAAAACATATGTAGTTCTTTGTTGAATAGGATTTGTTTGATTGTACTATAGTAAAAGAAGGTGGCTTGAAGCCGTAGTCATTAATAGATGTCTAATACATAGTGGAAGGCATAAAATATCAGTTCTATGAGAATATACATTACATTCAAATGATACTAGAAACTAGTGGATTCAAAGGTAGTAAATATAAAATGTTCAATGAAATAACTATAGATCTAATAAAATGATAAACACATATGTAGTTCTTTGTTAATTAGGACGTCGTAAGATTGTACGGCTTAAAGCCGTAGTCATTAATAGATGTCTAATACATAGTGGAAGGCATATGAAATCAGTTCAATGAGAATATATAATACAAACAATTGATACATAAAAACTGGTAGATTCATAAGAGGTACATTTAAAAATGAAGGCGTCATGTGACTATAAAAGAATCACTCAACGGGTCAGGGACCACCAGTGGATTACGTACAGTCCTAGGCACCAGAGCAGAATGACTCGGAATGTGTCCCAGATGCTTACTCCCATTCCATAGTAACTGGTATACCAAGTGTTAGGACCTCTTACTAGGTCATTCAGCCATTGCCCATGGCTCCCGAACTAAGACGTGACTACCCTAACCCAAACCATAGCCATGACAAAAGAAGAACGTTACAAAAAAAGTTGCAAACTTGGGCCAGGGAGACTTGGGAGTGAGGATAAAAGCTATTTGTGTAAGCAGTATATAGTGAGCTGTCGGTGGAAATATGGTGTGGAATGACATTAGTAGATGAATAATCTTGAGGTGGTGTTTTTAAAATTAGGAAAGGTCACAATATGAAGATAAAGTTGGAAATTAAGAAGACAAATTGGGGCAGATATTCATTTATATGAAGAAGAGTTAGGGATTGGAATAATTTAACGAAGGACATATTCGGTCAATTTCAAACTTTTTTGAAATTACTGTATTTAAAAAAAGACTAGGTAAACAAGTGACACCTGAATGACTGCCCAAAAATGCAGATCAGTGGTAATTGATTGAATTGATTGAACCACAGAAAAGAGAAGTGAAGTCTTCATAGGTGCGAAACGATCAGAATGCTATGCTATGCTGATCATAATGAAATATTCAGGCTTTCAACTCATCAAAGAGTATCTGTAATTAGCATCTTCCTTGCATCATTACTCTAGCCTGTACCTGGCTGAGGTAACTTGAAGTAAAATTTCAAAATAAACTGAAACCAGCATTGAAAAATATAACAGGGGTGCCCACATACAGCCAGCTAATGTTACACAGAAAACTAAATTATTTCTCCATTACAGATAACAGTGAACTTTTCAGTTAACTTTAATAGTGGCAAAATGGATTCAATAGAAACACAGTGAAACCTTGGAATGCGAGTAACTTGGTCTACGAGTGTTTTGCAAGACGAGCAAACATTTAAAATAAATTGTAACTTGATAAGCAAGTGAGGTTCCGCAATACGAGTGTCACGTGTGCCTACCTTTTTCCCTTCCCTGTGCCTTTGTTGAATGGATGAACGTGGTGTTTGGTTCTGTATTGAAGAAATACCTTTCAGAAAATAATCAGCCGCTCAAAGTCTTGCTGGTTATGGACAATGCTCCTGCTCATCCTCCAAGCTTTGAGGCATTAAGGACGACTTACTGGAGGAATTCAAGTTCGTTAAGGGTAACTTCCTTCCTCCCAACACTACTCCAGCCTATGGATCAGCAAGTCATTTCGAACTTCAAGAAGCTATACACCAAAGCACTATTTCTTTTTTTTGCTAGGGGCTTTACGTCACACCGACACAGATAGGTCTTATGGCGACGAACACACTATTTCAGTGATGTTTCAAAGTGACCGAAGGAATAAACCTTACCCTCCGTGAGTTTGGGAGAAATCATTTCCCCATCGTGAACTGCCTGAAGAAGATCATTGATAAAGCCGGGGATGGAGTCACCAAGAGAACTCCACTTCCGCTTGGGGAAAGATGTGGCCTGACTGTGTTCTTGGACGTGACTTTGAGGGGATTGTTGGCGACAGTGAGCCGCCGACTGTTGATGAAATTGTGTCCTTAGGGAAGACTATGGGGCTGGAGGTGAATGACGTGGACATTCAAGAGCAGGTGGAAGAATATAGCCAGGAACTGACCACCAACGAAGTGATGGACCAGCATCGCGAACAACAGGAGGATGTTATGGAGATCTCGTCCGGGGAAGAGAAGGAGGAAAAGTCAATGGAATCCCTCACTTCAACTGAGATTCGGGAGAAGTGCAAAATGTGGGAAACGGTGCAAAATTCTCTAGAGAAACACCACCCGAATAAGACTGTAGCAGTGCGAGTGATGAACCAGTTCAATGATAATGCAATGTCACATTTTTGTGAAATCCTCAAAAAGAGGCAAAAGCAACAGTCATTGGACAGGTTCCTCGTTAAAGTTGCACGAAAGAAAACAATTCCAGTGAGCCAACAGATAGCAGTGGTTTCGTTTGTGAAATTCATGCTACACAGTAAGTTTTCTCATATCATCTCCCTTACACCAACAATGATTCTATGCTAAGGTAAAGTGGAGTTTAATTTGTTTTATATTATATTTTGTTTTTATGGTTCATGTTTGTGGTTTACTGTAGTCGCATCCTAGTGTGTGAACCAGGGGCAATGGCTGAGTGGCCTAGTAAGTGGTCCTGAAAGTCGGAATACCAGTTGCTATTGAATGGGAGTGGGCATCTCAGACATATTATGAATCCTGGTCCTCCTTGTGCTCAAGCAGCTAGGACTATACAATCCACCGGTGGTCCATAACCCGTTAGAGGAGAGATCCTCACTTGGACTATGTGCAAGTAGGGTAGCATTCTGCTTCATGAATTTACCGAGCTCAGAACATTTTATGCAAGCCTCAGACCAATGGGAGTAACGGAGTCCCACTCCCATTTGACAGGCGAGGGACTCCTTGGAAACAACTTGGCAAACGAAATAGAATTCGATGGGGAGCTATCAATATTAATGGGGCTTATGGAAGAAAGAAAGTAGAACTGGCTGAGTCAGCAAAGAGGATGCATCTGGATGTGCTAGGAGTAAGTGATATTCAGGTAAGGGGAGATAACGAGGAAGAGATAGGAGATTATAAATTGTACCTGACGGGTGTTAGAAAGGGAAGGGCAGAGTCTGGGGTAGGGCTCTTTTTCAGGAATACCACTGCACGCAACATAGTTTCTGTTAGGCACGTAAATGGCGAATGATGTGGGTATATTTGGCAGTTAGAGGAATTAGGACTAGAAATGTGTCCATGTATTCACCATGTGAGGGTGCAGATGAGGATGAAGTTGACAAGTTTTATGAAGCATTGTGTGACATCGTGGTCAGGGTCAACAGCAACGATAGAATAGTGCTAATGGGCGATTTCAATGTGAGAGTTGGGAATAGAACTGAAGGATACGAACGGGTGATTGGTAAGTGTGGGGAAGATATGGAAGCTAATGGGAATGGGAAGCGTTTGCTGGACTTCTGTGCTAGTATGGATTTAGCTGTTACGAATACATTCTTCAAGCATAAGGCTATTCACCGCTATACATGGGAGGCTAGGGGTACCAGATCCATAATAGACTATATCTTAACAGACCTCGAATTCAGGAAATCTGTTAGGAATATACAAGTTTTCCGTGGATTTTTCGATGATACAGAACACTATTTGATCTGTAGTGAACTAAGTATCTCTAGGCCTAGAGGTAGAGAAAGTGAAATCTGTCTGCAAACGAATAAGGGTAGAAAATCTCCAGAACGAGGAAATTAGACAGAAGTACATGGATATGATTAGTGAGAAGTTTCGAACAGTAGACAGGATATGGAAAGTGAATGGATGGCATACAGGGATGCTGTAGTAGAAACAGCAAAGGAATGCCTTGTGTGTGTAAAGATGGGAAAAGGCAAACATCTTGGTGGAATGATGAAGTGAGAGCAGCTTGTAAACGTAAAAAGAAGGCTAATCAGAAATGGCTCCAAACAAGGGCCGAGGCAGACAGGGATTGGTACGTAGATGAAAGAAACAGAGCAAAACAAATAGTTGTTGAATCTAAAAAGAAGTCATGGGAAGATTTCGGTAACAACCTAGAAAGGCTAGGTCCAGCAGCAGGAAAACCTTTCTGGACAGTAATAAAGAATCTTAGGAAGGGAAGGAAAAAGGAAATGAACAGTGTTTTGAGTAATTCAGGTGAACTCATAATAGATTCCAGAGAATCACTGGAGAGGTGGAGAGAATATTTTGAACATCTTCTCAATGTAAAAGGAAATCATCCTGGTGGTGTTGTGAACA
Source organism: Anabrus simplex (assembly GCF_040414725.1). Lineage (NCBI taxonomy): Eukaryota > Metazoa > Arthropoda > Insecta > Orthoptera > Tettigoniidae > Anabrus > Anabrus simplex. The sequence continues at coordinate 638,808,624 of NC_090266.1, read as the reverse complement.
GCCAAGCTCATGGGGAGGAGGAAAATGATGTTGGTGAAATTATGCTTGAGGAAGTGGAAAGGATGGTAAATAAACTCCTTTGTCATAAGGCAGCAGGAATAGATGAAATTAGACCTGAAATGGTGAAGTATAGTGGGAAGGCAGGGATGAAATGGCTTCACAGACTAGTAAAATTAGCATGGAGTGTTTGTAAGGTACCTTCTGATTGGGCAAAAGCAGTAATTGCACCTATCTATAAGCAAGGGAACAGGAAGGATTGCAACAACTATCGAGGTATCTCATTGATTAGTACACCAGACAAAGTATTCACTGGCATCTTGGAAGGGAGGGTGCGATCAGTCGTTGAGGAAGTTGGATGAAAACCAGTGTGGTTTCTGACCACAGAGAGGCTGTCAGGATCAGATTTTCAGTATGTGCCAGGTAATTGAAAAATGCTACGAGAGGAATAGGCAGTTGTGTTTATGTTTTGTAGATCTAGAGAAAGCATATGACAGGGTACCGAGGGAAAAGATGTTCGCCATACTGGGGGACTATGGAATTAAAGGTAGATTATTAAAAGCAATCAAAGGCATTTATGTTGACAAGTGGGCTTCATTGAGAATTGATGGTAGAATGAGTTCTTGGTTCAGGGTACTTACAGGGGTGAGACAAGGCTGCAATCTTTCACCTTTGCTATTCGTAGTTTACATGGATCATCTGCTGAATGGTATAAAATGGCAGGGAGGGATTCAGTTAGGTGGAAATGTAGTAAGCAGTCTGGCCTATGCTGACGACTTGGTCTTAATGGCAGACAGTGCCGAAAGCCTGCAGTCTAATATCTTGGAACTTGAAAATAGGTGCAATGAGTATGGTATGAAAATTAGCCTCTCGAAGACTAAACTGATGTCAGTAGGTAAGAAATGCAGCAGAATTGAATGTCAGATTGGTGATACATACTAGAACAGGTCGACAATTTCAAATATTTAGGTTGTGTGTTCTCCCAGGATGGTAATATGGTGAGAGAGACTGAATCAAGGTGTAGTAAAGCTAATGCAGTGAGCTCGCAGTTGTGATCAACAGTATTCTGTAAGAAGGAAGTGAGCTCCCAGACAAAACTATCTTTACATCGGTCTGTTTTCAGACCAACTTTGCTTTACGGGAGTGAAAGCTGGGTGGACTCAGGATATCTTATTCATAAGTTAGAAGTAACAGACATGAAGGTAGCAAGAATGATTGCTGGTACAAACAGGTGGGAACAATGACAGGAGGGTACTCGTAATGAGGAGATAAAGGCTAATTTAGGAATGAACTCGATGGATGAAACTGTACGCATAAACTGGCTTCGGTGGTGGGGTCATGTGAGGCGAATGGAATAGGATAGTTTACTTAGGAGAATAATGGACTCTGCTATGGAGGGTAAGAGAAGTAGAGGTAGACCAAGACGACGATGGTTAGACTCCGTTCCTAACGATTTAAAGATAAGAGGTATAGAACTAAATGAGGCCACAACACTAGTTGCAATTCGAGGATTGTGGCGACGTTTAGTAAATTCACAGAGGCTTGCAGACTGAACGCTGAAAGGCATAACATTCTATAATGATAATGTATGTATGTATGTATGTGTGTATATTTTGTTTTAGAAATGGTATGCGAATAAATATTTTTGTGTTGTGGATGAATCATCCGCGTTTCAATTGTTTCTTATGGGAAAACTTGCTTTGATATACGAGCGCTTTGGGTTACAAGCATGTTGCCGGAACGAATTATGCTCCCAATCCAAGGTTCCAAAGTACAGCAGAACCTTCTCAGCTTTTGGAGGGACCACGGGAAAATAAAGTTCAACACAGAAAAACTGAAAATTCGGGAACGAATTAAAGCCATGAACAATTTGACTAACCATCACGAACATGAAATATGTATTATAATAATAATAATAATAATAATAATAATAATAATAATAATAATAATAATAATAATAATCTTACAACAAACACTCCCAAACCAAACCATACCACAGCTTTAATGGGCCTTTGCCTATCAAGTGACCACTGCAGATTTCGAGGTGACGCTTGATCAGTGTGGCGAATCCTCTCGGCCGTTATTTCTGGTTCTCTAGACCGGGAACCAGCCCTCATATCCAAATAATTTTTTTTGACCTGCCCAGGTACCAGACCCGGGGTCTCCAGGTAAGAGGCAGGCAAGCTAGACCTCAGTGCTGGGTTCAAACATACGCAAGTTAAAAATCTTGATACTTTACATTCACTTATATCGGGGAAATTTTGTCACTTTCCTGTGAAAACTTCTACATGTCAGCAAATTTGATCAGTCACACTCATCAAAAAATCTAATTATGCCAAGACAAACAACAATCAACCTGGAAGGCGTTTTTAAATTCTGTAATCTAATAAAATACAGCACATTAGATACAAAAGCACCTGTAATGATGGCAAAATTCCTTCTTTTAAATTTTTTAAATCTTCCATTGTAATTTGGTCACCAGTAAACAGTCTGTAGTAAGTTTATGGAAATGTTGTACCAAGAAAATTAGGCCTACATCGACTTTTAAAGGTTTTGTTGATATCGAGAATATTGTTTCAATGTGTTTTACAATTACGAACATCCGAGTAAAATCTTTTCATCTTTAAGTAGAGCTGTCGAAATGTGCTGTGTCCTTCCAACTGTTATAGGCACTCTCTTATTTATAATTTCCAAGGATTCCCTAAACAATACCAGCCAAATGCAATTCAATTCTTGCCCATCACTAATCATAAGCAAATTGGAAAAAGAAAAAAATGTCATCAAATCTCCACTAATGTCCATTATTCATAACCTTGAGCTCAGCTGGAAAGGGCGCTTGCTGCATGAGCCAGTACAAGTGGGAAATGAAACGAACTTTCTAAATGTTCCGCTGCGCAATTAACACGTCTGTGGTTTTCATGACAATTTAACACAAAAACAAACTAAAATTCCCTATCTTATATTAGGACTAAAACAGTAATTGCAAAGACCTCCCATGGCTTTATGTATGCAAAGCGCAACATCTGTTCTGATCTCGAGAATATAGTCATATCCGATAGTATTGAAATTATAAATTTGTGTTAAAAGGTAGCAATTTCTATTCCTGTCTGAAAGCCCAATGACTAGAAAGTACCCTGAGGGAAGTGCCAAAAATTTGTTCAGCGATACAATCACAAAAAGTAAAAAATAAAACTCTAGCCCTGGACATAATGTAGATGTTTTACAAGTACGACTATCTGACAAAAATCTTTCAGTCTTCAAGTAGAGCTGTCGAAATGTGCTGTTTACTTCCTATTGTTGTGGGCAGTCTCTGCTTTATGATTTCCAAGCATTCCCTAATCAATACCAGCCGAATGCAGTGGTAAGATGGTCCCTGATGCAAGTTCGCCACTGATCGTTTTTCCAGTACTTGCTCTAATTATTGTAGTGACAGGACGTTAACGCCAAGATCCATACACATGTCGTAGCTATCCTTTCATGAGATACTGTTTCTTGAAAAATGTTTGATCGAGGATTTAGCGATGATGCGACTGAAATTTCTGGACGGTTGAAGCAGGAAATGGCTTCTTTGAGGAACGAATAATTAATGCATTTTTACAACATGATTTAATAAGGATGCTTGCAGGACCACATGATTTTAATGAATAATCCAGGAAAATGTAGTTTCTGGGAGGTTCCATTGTAAGCCATAAAATACAAGCATGGTCACAGTAACAGAAATAAATGAATTTCAAGTAATATATCATTTGCTATCCTAGGAATCCGGTACATATGTAGGTATGTATAATAAAGAATAAAAAAAGACAGCGAAAATATTAGAAGTAACATATGTATCCTAGGCAACTCTCTAGAATTCCTTTCAGAACTTAATGATTACAAATTAGTTATGAAAATGAAAACTGATACTTACTGATTACAGATATGGTGAAGAAACACATCCTTTTTTACAGAAGTTTGATGGCAATCAGTCCATTTTCTCAACATTGTAGGATTAGTGAGAAAGGCAACACAAGTACTCAGGCACGTCATTGTTGCACACTAGAAAATAAATACAAAGAATTTATATCACTATGGCACCACCTACTTGTACAATGCTCCAAGAAAGTTGTGCATAATATTATGATTTCATGTCAATGTACCTCAAACATGTTGACAGTACAGTTCATGGCCATATTAGTATTGTTAGAATTTGTTTTACGTCACACCATCACAGATAGGTCTTATGGCGACGCTGCCTGGAGTGAAAATGGGAAACCATGGAGAACCATCTTCAGGGCTGCTGACAGTGGGGTTCAAACTCACTATCTCCCGGATGCAAGCTCACAGTTGTGCTCCCGTAACCACACGGCCAACTCACCTGGTGGCCATATTACTAAACAAAACCTGATTTCTTTTACAATTAATTTGTTTCTGGAGTCTGGATTCATAAACTGGTTCACCTATCATTGTTTCATGGGTTGAATATTGTAAAACAGCTGTAAGTGAATGAAATGAGCTCGTGTTTTGTGTGGTATCGCTCTTTAATGAGCTGATTATGGATGAACAACTACCATTTGTAGTCTTGAGAACACCAAGAACTGAGGTGTTTGAAGAGTGAGTGCATTATTAACATCTGGTAATTGTTGGTTTTCTGGTTTATTTACAATCTGTAGCCTCTGATGATAAAGTTTCCTGATTACCGAGAGATTTCAGATATAATATGAAAACCTACAACCTGTTTTCCAGTCAGTGACCAAGTCAGGGATGGATGGAATGAATGAAGCCCCCATCTTGCGGTGAGGATAGAAATTGTGCCGGCTGCAAAAACATGTCCCACTCCTCTGGGGCAATGATTAAAGACTGACAGAAGAAATGAAATGATAGTGGAGTGTGTTGCTGGAATGAAAGATGACAGGGAAAACTGGAGTACCTGGAGAAAAAGATTGTACCATCTCCGCTTTGTTCAGCACAAATCTCACATGGAGTGACCGGGATTTGAACCATGGAACCCAGCGGTGAGAGGCTGGCGCGCTGCCACCTTGCCAAGGAGGCTTCATTTTAAATACAATACTATATGAAAAACAATGGATAAAGTAAGGGATTTGACACCTCGAAAGACTGCAGAGGTAAAAGCCCTTATTGGCACAATGTGTACTCAAATTGGGAGATTTCTCGAAGACTGGATATATCCGAGGCACATAAAGAAGAAAATTGATTTCGGTGAGGAATCAAGGACTACTTTTGTAAAACATCCTTTGTGAAAAAATTAAATTTTTCAGGAGACAAAAAGAAAAAAAAACTATTTTCCAACAAGGGCTCTACAATTATCAACTTGTTTTTTGTTGAATATTTTTTTTTACCAGTTGCTTTACGTTGCACCAACACAGATAGGTTTTATGGTGACAATGGGACAGGAAAGGGATAGGAGTGGGAAGGAAGCAGCCGTGGCCTTAATTGAAGTACAGCCCCAGCATTTGCCTGGTGTGAAAATGGGAGAACACAGCAAACCATTTTCAGGGCTGCCGACAGAGTGGTTCAAACACGCTATCTCCCAAATACTGGATACTGCCCGCACTTAAGCGACTGCAGTCATCAAGCTCAGTTAAAAATTTTATTAAAGAGTAGTCTTCGGACATTATTTAATTTAAGAATTGTACCCTGTATGAGGGTTCAAATTTCAACACTTTTTTCAAAACTTGCTTTCTATAAAAATTATTAGCAAAGAAATTGTTAGTCATTTTTAGTAAAACATGAGTATTCTTGGTTTTCCATTAATTAAACATATTTATTCACAATGTAAGTATTACAGTACACCATTCCTGCAAATTGTCAGCCCCGTGGTGTAGGAGTAGCGTGCCTGCCTCTTACCCGGAGGCCCCGGGTTCGATTCCCGGCCAGGTCAGGGATTTTTACCTAGACCTGAGGGCTGGTGTGAGGTCCACTCAGCCTACGTGATTAGAATTGAGGACCTATCTGATGGTGAGATAGCGGCCTCAGTCTAGAAAGCCAAGAATAACGGCCGAGAAGATTCGTCGTGCTGACCACACACAACACCTCGTAATCTGCAGGCCTACGGGCTGAGCAGCGGTCGCTTGGTAGGCCAAGGCCCTTCAAGGACTGTAGTGCCATGGAGGGGGGGGGGGGGGTGTTCCTGCAAATTCCAGCACATACATTTTTTATGATTCGTTCAGAAAACCTTTCCGAGCTGTCAGCAGAGAGAAGGCGTGGAATGACGTTGGTAGACGACTAAGTTTGAGTGGTGTCTTTAAAAGTAGGAAAGATCACAATATGAAGATAAAGTTGGAATTCAAGAGGACAAATTGGGGCAAATATTCATTTATAGGAAGGGGAGTTAGGGAGTGGAATAAATTACCAAGGGAGATGTTCAATGAATTTCCAATTTCTTTGCAATCATTTAAGAAAAGGCTAGGAAAACAACAAATAGGGAATCTGCCACCTGGGCAACTATCCTAACTGCAGATCAGTAGTGCCTGATGGTAGTGATTGATGACACTGCTTTATCAGCTGTGGGATGTCCAGCGTGCAAGCTGGAAGAGAGGCCGCGTCAGGGATGAGCAAATGTTGACGAGCAAAGAGCGCAATCTTGCCAAATTCGAGGTTATATGTGTGTTATCCATATTAGAATTGGAAGATTAATATTCCATTTTTAGTAATTTCGAGGGTGATGACAGTAATGATACTGATTACAACGAAAGTGCAGCTGGTGACCAACAAAAAGAAAACACAGGCTTTTATAAAAGAAACTATCTCAGCAATGAAAAGGACAATAAACCAAAGCAAGCGGGAAGTAACAACTAAACATTACTGCATAGACAATAGTTCCATTGTCGTAATCATTTTAAACCGAATCCTTGCAGTTATAAGGAGAAGCAGTTTTAAAGACTTCAAAATAAAAATTATTCCTGCAGAAAGGAAGTTTTAGAAAAACTCCCAAAATTTTACCAATAATGCAGCAAAAAGCAAGTTCTGCAAAAGCAGATAGCACCATCCTATATAGGGCTTCAATATGAATGTGTATCCAGAAGAATTTTTTTTTTTTTTTTTGCAGAAATCAAATTTTGCAAAAACGGTCCTTAATTAATCCCTCAAAGAAAGAACGTGTGGCAGAAGACTAATATTTTTACCAAGGTCTGAGCGCTCCTTAAAGAAGATATGCCCCGTGAGGACCAGTTTGCTTCCACAAAATAAATTAAAATGAAACTGGAATACAGTTGCATCATTGCATCTGAAAGAATTAAAACGTGCAAACTTTCAAACACGAATTCCCAAACTCGCAGGCCTACCCGAAAGCCTAAATTAACTGCTGCTATGATGTCAAAACGTCTTCCATGGGCAAGGGAGCACAAGCCATTCAGATGTCGACTTCTGTGGATGTCAACAGCTATGTCTCTAGAGTTTGGAAAAAGTTCAGGGAGACACAAATGGTTCTTAATCAACAATGGACAGGGAGGATCAGTATTTGCTGCTTTCAGCATGTCGTAGGTCCACTGTTACTACCACCACATTCCGCCAGTATCTTTGGACGGCTACCGGAGTATTTGTGTCAATCAGACAGTGCAAAATGGGCTTAACAAAGGGGGATTGATATTAGATAGATAATTTATTTATTCTGGCAAAGTTAGGGACAACTGTCCCTGTTACACTTAACCAGTATCAAAATTAGGCTGAAAACTAACTAATTACATATTATTAAAACTATAAACTATAAACATAAACTATAGCTAACAGCAACTACTTGTACATTAAAATTACAAAAAAGCAAAGGGAAAGAGCACAATAATACAGAAAAGGAGTGCAGTTTTTAAGATATACATATACAAAGTTGTAAAAAAAGAATAAAAGAACTACTAAACAAAATAGAATTCTGTGAAATGTAACGCTTGTCTTGTGAGTTTCAACCCAACTTAAGAAAGGTACAGTGGAAGGATAAATTAGACAGGAGGAAGAGGATTTAAAAGAGAAGAGGATGAGGAAGTAGGAAAGTGATTATGTCTAGCTGCCTTGCTATGTGTGTGTCCTTCCATCAGATATTTTACGTATGCACTTATAAATTTCTTGGACGCTGATATGCCTCCGATGCCTTGAGGCAGGTTGTTCCATTCATAAGTTGCAGTAACTGAAGGAGCTGTCATACGCTGAGGACTTGTGACTGGGTATGGTAAGAATATACATGTTCTGTACTCTTGTTCTTTTTTTTTTTTTTTTTTCATGGTTTAATGAGATATTACAGAAATGTTCTTTAAGAAAAGGAGGAGAATTTATATTTAAAGTTTGTTGCAGTAAGGTTATACAGAAGATTACGTCTGTCTTGTAGATGGAGCCAGCCAAGTTTGGTGTAGGATAATGCCACATGGTCTGTGTATTTAAGGTTGCAGATGAACTCACACATGCATTTTGCGTGTGCTGTAAATTCTACAGTGATTCATCAGTGCAGTCGATGTAAACTGTATCACAGTGGTCAAAATTTGGCATAACTAATGTTTCAATTAAAATCTTTTTGAGTTTAAAGGAAAATACAAATTTGAACTCGCTGAGGGTATGCAGTGAATAAGAGTCTGGAGGTGATACAGTGAGGGACGGAACGAGCCCTCCATCCTGGAGCACCATCAGCAACAACGGGATTCCATCATGTTTTGGGTTGGGGTCATGTTCGGTCGACATATGCCTCTAATTCCTATCCAGGGTAACATGACTGGTATGGTATATACAGAAAACCACCTTCAATCTGTAATTGCAGAATCTGCTGCCACTGCTGGCATCATTAGTGGATGATAATACTCATGCCCAGAACAAGAGTGGTCAATCAGTTCCTTGAAATGCACAGCATACAGCGAATGGTGTGTCCGGCATATTCTGCAGAAATGAACTCTGTTTGAACATGTATGGCATAGAACTAAAGACAACCGTTGCTCACTGTCCTAATCCACTTGCTAACATTCAGCAACTAACTGAAGCTATTTAAGAGTGGGATAATCTACCCCAAAACAAGTTGGATGTTTTGGTACTGAGTATGTCACATCATGTTCAAGCATGCCTCAGTGCCTGAGGTGGCTATACACTGCATACATTGCAACATAATGAACAACAATTTTGTGTTCAAAAACAAACATAACCAACTTTATAATTTGTTGCATTTCTGTTGCTTTTGCATAGCTGACTGTACATTGTCTTTCTGTGTATATACACTTCATAATGTATAATTTACGTACAAACCTACAGCAAAATAGGAAGTGCACTAAACCAGAACATGCTGAACTTTTCTTGAGCACTGTAAATTTAACTCAGCAAGTTCAAGAAAGAAAATATATACCGAGTGTCCAGCTTGAATGTGTAATATAATAAATATGAATATCTCGAGAAGTAAGAGAGATAATTAATGGTGGTTCAATTATACAAACAGAGAAACTTTTTTTTTTAACCTATTTAATACACCTTTATATGCGCACCATTAATGGCATAGCAGACGTTAAAATTGTATTCCACCTCTCTCCACATGTTTTGTTGCATTGCAGATGTCGAATTTACAATAGCTACTCAAATGTTGAATTTAAATGTGAAAACTGCATTTAACTTTTGAATTTTTAATTGAGTACACATCCCAACATATAGCTGGCCTGTGAGATAAGTGTCCCATCTGTCTTTCTTCTTTGAAGGTTAGGCAGCTCAGATGGCTTCGCAATACACTGTCACGCTAGCTGTCTGTTATGCTTGTACAATGTCATATTTTGCCACAGTTTCAACAGCGACTAAGTGACTATGTTCCTCACGTACATATCAATCAGAAAATGGCACAAACACCTTCCGGAAATTGGCAGACTGATTTTAATATTGGGCCACAAAACCAAGCACGCTGACGGTGGGGGAGCGCAATACAGATTCGGTGTATGTCACACCAACAATGATGCGCATATTGAGGTGTATTAAGCATATAAAGAAACATTGAGTTTCTCTACTTGCAGAACCAAACTGCTAATGACTATCTCTATTACTTCTCAAGATATTAATTTTTTATTACACATTCAAGCCAGACACGTTCTATACGCAGATCTTATGAAACTACGGGCAAGATTGGGAAGAACCTTTCATAATGGAGAATATGCCACAGAGATTTTACAAACTGATCGTGACATTTCTTTTAAATATTTGAAGAGAATTACAAAATAGGGTGAAGTGTCCACAATTAAAGAAAAGACAAAGTCTTACAATAAACACCACCACAATGTTCTAGTGGATGTACAACTGATGGCAAGTTTTCTTCTCAACTTTATGCCCATACCACCGACTGTAGCTTCCCATATTTCTCGCTTATTCCTGCCTAGAGATCACATACATTTATTGGTCATCACTATTTTGACATAAAAATAGTTCCTGTATTTCATTCCATCTCAGCACGAACTCCTCCTTATAGCCTCTAAGGATGTTTGATTTCGCAGGTGACGATGACGAGTTTGACAAAGTCTATTTATGTGAAAACAGCAGTGCATGAAGAAGTGGAGCTTGTCCTTTTGTGTTTTCAAGATTGTTCTTGTCTTCTCTTTCTGTCATTCCCATTTCCCATACTGAACTATCATTGTGTTTATCTTTTTACATGTTTCCATCTTTCTATATGTGACTTAATTTGTCGCTTGTTTATTCCATTTTATTACTTATACTGACTATTCTGAAGCCTTTTCTCTTTCTGTGTTAGTCCTGAGTTCCTATCTATATTCATCTTTATCTTCTAGTCTCGTCCCTTTTCCAGAGTTAACCTGGAATTCTTCTTATCCTAAACTCCCTACATCAAGACTGAAGATCTGTCAAGATGCCCCTCAATTAACGTTGATGCCTGCCCTCCTGAAAAATCTGGGAAGTAGGAACGAGCTCATCGGGGGCTGAGGAGAAATGGATGTAGAAATGAGATTGACGAGGCGAGAGTATATCTGCTTTAAGAAGAAAATAGAGTATGAAGATCTGGAGACTGTCCTTATTCTTCTGTGTTTTCATGTTTGTTCTTTCCTCTTTCTATTGCCTCTTTCCACACAGACCTGCCATTGTGTTTACCCTATTATGTGTTCCTTTTCACGTTTTTATCTACTATACTGGACTTGATTCCCCTACTCCATAGAATATTAAATCCTACAGTTTCTCTAATTTTTGTCCTAAAAGTTGGATAAAAATCAAGTCCTATAAATAAAAAAGATGAAGAATTGCACAGTTCAGTATGTCATGACCGCGTGTTGCAACACGCCCCTTTCATATCTCAATGCTGAGTGAACGGACTCGGGAGTCTCGAATCCGCAACCTCCGAGAATAGAGATTGGGAGTATTGGTCTAGAATTTAAGTGAATGTACAACAGTGGCAAAAGTTACAGTGCTTCGAATGTTTAATTGTGTGATAATTTTATTTGAGTGAAAATTTGAAATTTTCAAGGCATAAGATTCCACACTAGTTTAACATAAAGCAAAGTTTAGTGGATAGCAAAGCCAGTGTGTGTGTTATATTGTGAAATAGCCTTCAGCACGGTGTCAGTGTAAAACAGAAGCACAATAGGAGCCCTAAAGGTATTTCGAGAAGCCAGTAGGAGAAAATGTCACGTAGGCCAGTGCAGTGATTCCATCATGTTTTGGGTTGGGGTCATGTTCGGTCGACATATGCCTCTAATTCCTATCCAGGGTAACATGACTGGTATGGTATATACAGAAAACCACGAAATTCAGACTGGGACAACATCGTGGAAGAAGAATGGTGGAAGGAAAGAGGAAGATGGAGAAGTGCCATAAATATCCCGACCTGGTAGGAGCTGGATAAGGGGAAATGATGATGATGATGATGATGATGCGGAATTCTTGAAAAGTTGAGAGCAAAAGACTGGCAATGTTAGCTTCAGTAGCATCCCTCTCTAAATTAGGCACAGAGAGTAGACAACTCTGAATTTCAGTGAGTTCAGGCCTAAAAGAAATGTTACAATAAAAGGATATATTTTCAAGTCGCTTTTATTGCTACCATTAGTAGCAACAGAAAATCCATTAACCTGCAAATGTTATACAATTTTTGCCTTTTCTTCCATGCTCATTTCTGTAATGATAGCCGCTGTTTTCATTCTAGTACACCCACGTTTAGCGATTTCCGAATCAGAAAACGTTTTTCGAAACAAAGGCCCCGCGTGGTTGGCAGAATTTACAGGCAGGTTATGTTCAATGATAAACGATTGAAATAAGGCCTCGGCATTCGTCACAGGATTTACATCTTGGTTTTTACATTAAAAGTTCTCATGTTTTTTCGTTTGCACATGTTTTGAGTATATCGCACTCCCTACCATGCACAACTGAAAAATCACACCTACATATGGTACAGAATATGAACGTTTGGTCCCTTCCTGGATTCTCTGAAACACCAAGACTCTTCCTTTTAAGCGCTTTTAAACACTGCATCATATTTCTTTATTGACATTTTCGCCAAAAGAAATATTAAGACATACAACCAAGAAGCACTACTACGTTACGCAACACGAGCACTTATCATACCAGCCAACTTTACAAAACCAAAAATCAGGAGATTTAGATATGAAAATCAGGAAAAATCTGGAGGAATCAGGAGATACAATTGCTTGTTCTACATGTCTTGCGCAATACAGGAGTACTATGGTATATTATAATACTTATTTTCTTAAAACACGACTATTGCTATACGAGGCTACAAGGTTAAAAATTACACATCTCTATTCCTTCTCAGGAAGTATGTGAGTGAAATGATCGGTCTCTGGTAAGTCTTCCGAAAATAGTATGAACCCATGCTCCACACGTGTGAATCAGTCATGCACTTAGATGCCATTACTTAGCAAATGCATAGAATATACTGCATCGCGCCTGCGCGATTATGTGAAGTGCAATGTTATTTTTATCAAGTAAAAAATTAAAATTCACCTGAATTGCTCCTAAAATCTCTCGAAAAGTCACTGGTCGCTATCTTCGAAATTCTGTCACTAAATTATTAAATAAAACTCCAAACCTAGCGACTAGTCTCTAGAATCGGCTAGACTGATGTGAACGAACACGAACATAGCACACAAGAACGAGAGATTGACAATCGATATACCGGTTTCAATAAACATTGCACATTTGTGCTATTTCTCGTATTTTTCGTACATTTCATTTGAAAGCGGCAATGAGCGAAAGACTATCGGCCACTTGGGTACAAAGCTGAAATGACAGGATTAGAAAACACATTTTTAAAGCTCACCAAAAAATAAGCTAAAATTGGGAGAAATAGAATAATCGGGAGGCAGGAAAAACTGTTGAAAATCAGGAGTTTCCCGCCTAAATCGGGAAAGCTGGCAGGTCCTGCCCCGGGTAGACGTCTATGGCGTGCTATGTCTGAGGTTAGGTTACTCGCTTGTCACTTCAACTTCCTATTATTAAGCTATTTGAGTATTTGACTCTCTTATAGAGCAAAGAGGAGCACATGGCTGGCCACCATGCCCTGTATTGCCATCCAGTTGTGATTATTAGAAGTACTAACATCCAGCCATACTCAGCCATATATCGATAGAACGAGGAAATGCGCAGGAGTTTATAAAATAATACGAAAACGACAAACTGCTCTGAAAATCAGCCGGCCCCGCAGTGTAGGGGTAGCGTGCCTGCCTCTTACCTGGAGGCCCCGGGTTCGATTCCTGGACAGGCCAGGGATTTTTACCTGGATCTGAGTGCTGGTTCGAGGTCCACTCAGCCTACGTGATTACAATTGAATAGCCATCTGACAGTGAGATGGCAGCCCCATCCTAGGAAGCCAAGATTAATGGTCGAGAGGATTCGTTGTGCTGACCACACAGCACCTCATAATATCCATTGTGCTGATGATGCCCATTAAGAAGGGTGAAACGTGTTCAACCTTTCTATTATTTATAAATATTTAACCACAAAATGTGTTATTGTAAGTACTGACTAGGTTAACATTAAATGTATATTTTGTAAATTGTATGTAAACCTCATAATCGGCCAAAAGATTTGTCATGCTGACCACATGACCCCTCATAATCCGCAAGGTTTTGGGCTGAGCAGCAGTCGCTTGGTAGGCCATGGCCCTTCGGGGCTGTTGCGCCATGGGGGTGGGGGTGGGGGGGGGGGGCTACGAAAATCAGGTGATCTGTCCCGACGATTGGGAGATTGGGAAGAACAATGAAAAATTGGGAGTCTCGGCATGTCTGTGTCGGTGTGATATGCTGCGTGTAAGTGACGATGTTTATTAAGACTATCTAAAAAATCCAGTCCCCAAGCTACAGGAATTATACGTGGTCAAAATCCCTGGCCCAGCCAGGGACCTCACAATGGAAGGCCACTACGTTGATAATTTAGTCAAGGGGCCAAACCATTTGCTGCATAAATCTATAATTTTGTCTGCACTCTACAAATATTAGCCTCGTACTTCATATTTATCTCATACATTTCTTTTATGTTTTCAATTTTTTTTTATTTCGTACTGACACTGGTAGGTCTTATGGTGAAGATGGGATAGAGAACGGCTAGAAGTGAAAAGGAAGTGGCCATGGCCTTAATTTAGGTATATGAAATTATAGGAAATACATTTCTCAATCTTGTATGTCTGATACATTTTCCCTTTTGAGCAATAACAATCAAAATATTCATGAATTTAGGTTTTCATTGCAAAGACCATCAATGGAGAGCATTGCTGACATGGAAATATTGTTCAGTCATTGTAACAAAATAGCTGGCAATGGTGGTGGTTATTGCAATGGATTTTATAAGCTGAAAATCTACAAGGTCATTTATCCCTTATCGATCAGGAAGAAAATGAAGACTACCAAAATAAAAGAATGATCACTCGAAGAATGAGAAGAAAATGGAATTGTAAAATAGGGGGATTGCAAGCCTAAGCCTTGAATGCTTCAATATCACCGAGGTGGAAGGAAAAATGAGTGATAGCGTTCAATGTCCGTAAGCCTTATATATAAACAGCAACATGACACTGACGGCTTGTTAATAGCTGAGGTGTGCTTTGTGTCTTCTGCTGCCACTCATCTCTGAAAGATGGTGTTACTGGTACCATTACATAAAAAACTATCATGTGCCCTGTCAACAATGGGTATGACAGCTAGTTCACTATAAAACTTAGTTACACACTCCTGCAACTGAATACATTTCCAATGAAGAGGGATTAAGCAAAATGATCATTCAAGTTGCAATACAGGAAAGTAAATAATAATAATAATAATAATAATAATAATAATAATAATAATAATAATAATAATAATAATAATAATAATTGCAAGTAACTATTTGCTAGCCTAGTGCAGCCCATGTAAGTCAGACCCCCACCACACCAACAAGGTTGGGTAGCATCTGCCATGTGTGGGGAAAGTGTTTGTTAGTGTGGTGGAGGATAGTGTTGTCTGTCACGTATGAGTACCAGGAATGTTTGGTAAAGCACAACCAACCAGACCCCAAGCCAGGGAATTAACGATTGATGATTAAAATGCCTCGATCTGGCTAGGAAAGAACCCCAGAACCCCAAGGACTGAAGGCCAAAATGCTGAGCACTCAGCCAAGGAGCTGGGCAACAAAATTTAGCAAACATATCCGAGTGAAAGAAACAAACTACAAAATGATACTTACCCCTAAAAGCTCAAAAGAGTCTCTATCGTGCAGCACCCAAAGACTTCGATGATCTGCTAATTCTCTCACTAAATTCAGAACAACGATGCTCAAATTCAGCACTTCTGACTTGAATGTGTGTTTGATGGCAACAATAGCTGATCGAAGGTATTCAACATGCATTGCAACAAAGTTGACCACCTGAGGAACAACATATACGCCATGGCCTGATATGAAACATGTGATGAAGTCCAATGCTGGTTTATAAACATCCACCCATTCTGAATTCAGCCATCGTACTGGATCCTATGAGAGAAGAAAAAGAGTCAGAAAAGTAGACAAACTCGCTTAGAGAGATCAAACATACATGCTTCTTATTTTGGACTGCTTTGCTTCCCAAAGCTACTTGACCGTTTACTTACACGCTATGCTGTAAACAAAGTTACTGAAATATGCACATAGAGCGCACGTGTGCTAGTGTACAAATAATATTAAGCATTTCCATGTGATACAAAAATAAAATATTTATATAAGTCATCAAATAATTCATGATCAATTGTATTTTCTCTCGGATCAGAAAATAATAGTATATATATATTTTACAAGTTATTTTATGTTGAACCAACACACAGTCTTATGGCAACGATGGGACAGGAAAGGGCTAGGAATGGGAAGGAAGTGGCCGTGGCCTTAAGGTAGAGCCGCAGGATTTTACTGGTGTGAAAATGGGAAACCAAAGAAAACCATCTTCAGGGCTGCCGACAGTGGGGTTCAAACCCACTATCTCCCAATTACTGAATACTGGCTGCACTCAACCCATTCGCATCCTATTTAAATACCGTAGCAGTTCACTGAGAAAACAGATTTAAATCCCGCACTATGGCAGTCGTCTGCACTGTAAATTTTTCAGTAAGTTATCAATAACCCCGCTGTATCCACTAAACGTATGTACAATAGGGATATTGTCACTTTTTGTCCAGTTCCAGTCATTCAAGTTAGTTTGCGCGGAGGTACGAACTCGCTTCAAAAGACTTGGCCCACCGTCGTCATTTGTATCACTTGCCGTGTCATCAGCACTATTACACGCATCACTCAAACTTGAACTAAAACCTTCAGGGTCTATTTCATCATCACAAACACCACCGTATTCATAATTACTTTCTAAAACACTATATTAGCTTTTGCATTCCGTCTTCATCAACACCAACACATCTGCTTGACACCATGATTGCAACTGACATGAACGAAATAAGATGAACAAAGATTCTTTTATCTCTTGTTCCAGAAGTGTGTGATAATCTGAGTGCAGAGCGCGGGAAATAACCGAAGCCACATGTCTAAACTTCAGCTCAGAATGCATACAAGTGGTATCTGTGCGTTAGTAACTGAACAACATTTATTGATATACAGCAGTGCATTGCCGCGAGTTGAGCTCGTCATTGGATTCATATGCCACGAATAACTTTTGCGATATAGATGTTGATTCCCGAAGGGAATCTGAAATATTTGTCCCAAATGAGTAAATTTATAATACCAATATAAATGGTCTGTTATTGGACATTATAAATTTTCCAGCTAACCCATTCCTGGTTGCCAGAGTTTTGCCCCCATCTGCTAGGTTGGGCTCATCAGTTGGTACCTACCTGATGGTTAAGCAGTCATAAATTTTTGGTAAGAGACAAAGTCTCCCATAGTGCATTGGCACTGCCGGTGGCCCCAAGTAGCCTACCCAGTGGCCACCACGGTATGCACTAGCCATGTGTCTTGGTAGGTGTGCTAGGTACCAACTGATGAGCCCAACCTAGCACATGGAGGCAAAACTCTGGCAACCAGTAATGAGTTAGGTGGAAAATTTATAATATCCAATAACAAACCATTTATACTGGTATTAACTTTTGCGAGCTAGGGCAGTCAAATGATGCGATTGGGTTACGTGACTGCAGCTACCGAGCTTGTTAGGGAGAAGAATAAGATTTTAGGTTCCATTGAGATGTACTTACCCTTTTATGTTTTGCTGCAATCTAAAATTTGGAATACCAAAGTTAAGGATTGGTGTCATCTAGGTTCAAATATTTTTAAGGTGATATACATAGGTTTCCTAATATAACAGAGATTCATATTCTACATATTCTACACAAAGTTTTGCACAATAATATAGGATAAAATGGGATTCAATACGTAAAACTGGAATTCTTGGGAAAATGAAAACTAAACTGAGATGAATTTTTTACTACTACTAATACTAATACTACTACTACTCCTCCAAAGACAGACAGATACTTCGTTGCACTCAATGATGATGCTTCTCTTCACTCGCTTCATACATCGAGAGCCATCTGAAGTTCTGGCAACTCGAATACTTTACTGTTCTTGACTTAACAATGTAATTGCTTTTGACAAAGCCAATACAATTTTCTTTTTAGAAACAAAGATTTCTTTTGGGCGTTTATATCAGGTAACACTATGGAAACTTCAATTAGCATAGTCTGATGTAAGTCTTCTGTACACAGGCACAGTTTTCAGTAAGACATTTATGTTCCATGCAGTGTGAACTGCAGAACTGTACATTTCAGGTGGCTTCCATGTGGTAATCGCCCTGTTATAAAAGCACGACGTTGACACCCCAGCTGGACACTTTATATTGTGGGTTTTGATCAGTGCTGGTGTAATGGTAAAGTGTGGCAAATGCACCAGAAATTATTTTGTTTACATCTGGTGCATTGTCTTTTACTGCTGCTCAGTAGCAGTGTGTCACTTTCAAAACAGTGCCCTCCTTCCAGCTGCCTACTGTCCTTTGACTAAGTGTCACTTTTCTGTCATTTGTTCAGAAAAACAATAAGCTTTGCAGCTCCAATTAAAATGCTCCAGGGGCTTTCATTGGGTCCACCCCGTCAATACTTAATACATACAATGACAAACAGAGTTCTTATCACCCCAAAACAGGCAACATTAATTAAAAGAACACATTTAAATCAACAGTAATAAGGATAAAGGGAAATACATCAAATGACGAGACAACAGTTACAACCATCACAAATTTCGGAAACACAAGTTGCTAGATACAAAAACAAACAGGATTACCAACATCACAACTAGTGAAGGATGTGGGAAAGCGGGCTGGGTTCCCTAAGAGGATGGAATATTACTCGACGTTGTAGGGAAAGAAATGTTAACGCGGTTACCCTTCAGTCCACATTTACTGTCAAATTAAAAAAGGCTTAACATGAAATCAGAACAATAGCAAATTAAAACAAAGGTAACAATGGCAATAAAGGTGTAACAAAGAATAATGTAAATGAACCACAAGGTTCGTACGCATGACTTTCAAAATATACAAATTTAACATTACAGGAATCTGTGGTGCCGCACATCAATTACTAAAACATTTCTACCTTACTTTTCTTTAAAGGCGTATTTAACTTGAAAACACAAAAAAATTCACAGAAATGCATGATGAATCGTAACCGGCGGCATCCTAATTACAGACTGTAATCTTTTAAAGTTACATTGAAGAAAATGGAATCAACTTTCAATTTGATTTACAAGGAAAATGAAAAAAAACAAGAATTTAAAACTTAATGCAGAGGCCTTTGGAGTTGCTGCCATTCCTAAAACGCTTCGGTGAAAGACGCATAGCTCCAACACGTGTGCATTAAATCAGAATGGAATTATGGGACGCAATCCCGGACGAAAATTAGTTTTACATGTAAACAACCAAATATGTTAATTAAAAGAAAAGGGGATTGCCTCCAAAATCAAAAGGATATGCCTAGCTGTAGAGCTAATGCATTACAAGACAGGTGGCTAAAGCCAAAGTCTATGGTAAACACAGCATGTAAAATAAATTTACATTTTAATTTAAAGTTCGAGAGGAGGAAACATGCTTACCCTGAGGTGGCTGGAGCCCGCGGACGGGACAACACCCGAAGTGCGTCCGGCTGCTAGGCGATAGATAAACCAAAAATGTGGACAAGAGCCCTGCTCCCACCAAAGAGCCAAACGCCGGAAATCGAGAA
The DNA here is from genome assembly GCF_040414725.1 of Anabrus simplex. Classification (NCBI taxonomy): domain Eukaryota; kingdom Metazoa; phylum Arthropoda; class Insecta; order Orthoptera; family Tettigoniidae; genus Anabrus; species Anabrus simplex. Next base: position 638,789,020 of record NC_090266.1, on the reverse strand, counting down.
ATACGCAAAAAGCCAATCAGGGAAGCTCGCTACAATTCAGACATAAATTTCACCAATAGGCGAGGTCGTTATTCTGACCTATCAGAAGGCTGTTTGAGCAACATCCTTCTGATGAGCCAGCAAAGGACAGGAAATAAGAAAAATATTCCTAGAAATGTCACGTGCCCATATACCAGGGTTTCTCAAAGGGTGTGCCGCGGCACACTATTGTTGGACTGTGCTGCAAGAAAATTTGTGTATTCAATTATTTTAGTAACCGACACAGATAGGTCTTATGGCGACGATGGAATAGGAAAGGCCTAGGAGTTGGAAGGAAGCGGCCGTGGCCTTAATTAAGGTACAGCCCCAGCATTTGCCTGGTGTGAAAATGGGAAACCACGGAAAACCATTTTCAGGGCTGCCAATAGTGGGATTCGAACCTACTATCTCCCGGATGGAAGCTCACAGCTGCGCGCCTCTACGCGCACGGCCAACTCGCGCGGTATACTATTTATTAAAATTACAGAACGGCGTAGTAAGAACTCAAAAAATAAGATGCTCTCTCAATAATATTACACTATTTTTGCAATTTAGTGGGAAATGTCCTTGTTTACTTTTGCACAACTGCTCGATGCAGGGAAGAATCGCAGACGAAGACACCTGTAATTCTTGGTCTACAGAAAAAAAAGTCACTCACGTTTCTTAATTTCAGTGCAGGTCAGTGCTGAAAATCCCTGTTCGCACACGTGTTGAAAACTGTATTAATATAAATATGGCATGCTCTGATAACACTGAGAACACTCTTTTCACTGAAATAGTGTTTCTTGCCTAAATTTCAGCTTCAAAGTTCGATCGGCTTGAAGTTCAGCCAATTCTTCTGCCTCTTCTAATGGTAGATGTTGTGTGTCCTCAGCAGTAACGGCAACAAAGGGATTGCAAACCCAGTCGCATTCGTTCATGTTGAGGGAAGTAAAATATTCTTGAAGTTAATTCTCCAAAACAGAAAGATGTTCTAAAATCAGACTGGAACAGATGTCGATATCACCTGTGAGAGGAAACATTTCAATATCAATTTTTCAAATTTTAACTTCCACAGTTGAATTTTTGTTAAGAATCCATTCAGTATGTCAGCTGATGTATGAATATTTTGTTTCTGCATACTGACATTGAGATTATTCAAAATGTCTAAAAATTTCAGCTAGGTATGCAAATTTGTTACACCAAGTTTCATCGCTAATGAAGTCAGCAAACTCAGGTTTTTCTGTGGCAAATATTTGTAATAACTCATTTCTAAGTTCATAAAATCTGGAAAGTGCACTTCCCTTGGACTACCAGCGAATTTACGTATGAGGACCAGAGTTTCATGAACAGCTCCTGCTTCCTGACACATTACTTTGAGAAGTCTAGTTTTTAGAGCTCTACTTTTAATGTAATTAACAATTTCAACAACCAAACACATATTCCTTAGATCTGAAGGAATGGTTTTTGCCACCAAAGCTTTCTGATGTAAAAAAAAAAAAAAAAAAAAACAATGTGTGGATCCAATGTGCGGAAAATCTTGCTTCAACCTTGAAGTAAAACGTCTCATTCGACCAGTCATTGCTGGAGTTCCATCCGTGCACACTGAAATACAATTGTTTCAACTCAGTCCATTTCTTCCACTGTTGCTGGCATAGAATTATATATGTCTGATCCTGTTGACATCAGAGACAATTCTTTGCAGGACAGGAACTGTTCAGTGATTCTTCGTTTAAAAATCTTATGTAGCGCATTAATTGACATTTTTTACTTATGTAATTCATCCAGTTGAAGTGCACATTTTTTACCAACTTGAATTTTCCACTACTTTTCTAATGTCAACTGACGTATCTTCTATGGGGCGAGCAACTGTATAGTTTTACAAAGGTACTTTTGATATTTCCCTCTCGGCAGCCTCTCCTAACATGGAGTAACTATTTCTTTACAAGCAGGTAAAATCAAAGTTTCTGCTGCTGTATGTGACTGCATATTCCTGGCAATTATTTCTGCTACTTTATAGCTAACCACTAGTGCATTTTCTGAAGTTGTAATTATTGCATTCATTGCCTAGCCTTCATTAATTTGAGAAGAGATTAAACGATTTAAATAAGCTTTATATTTATTTTCGAAGTGACTACGTTTCGTTTTCAAGTGTCTCTTTAGTTTGCTTGGAACCATACATTCATTGCTGAATTTTTTGCCACATACAAGACACTCAGGAAGTGCAAGATTTCCAGATTCAGTAAATATAAATCGGAAGCACAAATAAGAATCCTGATACCTGCACACAACACCAGATGGTGCAGAAGTAGCTTCTCACCGACACTTGATCCGAGTGATTCACTTGTTCTATTTTATTATTTCATCTCAGTAGACCCAACCTCCTCCTTGTCTTCCTCTCAAAGTCTAAATCGCGCTAACATGGATAATGTTAGATAGATGACTCTTTTACATTTTTTTCAACGCCATATTCTGGTCCCACATTAGGGAACTAACAACTCTACAAAACATTCTCTGGTTTGGATTATGTCAGTACCAGTTGTTGATATTACACATCCTAAATATGAATTTATCTGACATCCTTTGGTGTATACCTTTAATTTCAATGAATGGTCCTGGTTGGCCATTTCTCTACATAAAAATCACCTCATTTATTTTCCTGATAAAACAAGAGGCCATATTCCTTTGCTAATTCCATCCGTGAACTGATCTGGTCATCCACTTATTCTCTGGCACTTCATGAAAGAGGTCATCAGTAGAACATATCACGCATATCTACTTGTTGAATTAAAATTCTTTCTCTTCTATACTGTATTCTATAAATGAACTGATTTTCCATTCAATATAATCCTTCCATACATGTCACTTCGTATCATTACCGACTTATATGGCTCCTTGGCTGAATGGTCAACAGAGTCTCCTTTAGTTCAGAAGGCCCCAGGTCTGATTCTTGGCTGGGTCAGAGATTTGAATCTTAAATGGTTAGTTCCCATGGTTCAGGGGCTGGGTGTTTGTACTGTCCACAACATACCTGCAACTCGCACACCACTACCCTCCGCTACAATAACAGGGAGTTTCCAATACACGACAGATGCCACCCACCCTCACTGGAGGGTCTGCATTGCAAGGGCTGCACCAGGCTAGTAAAACAAACCACGTAACTATTATTATTGCAGATGTGTGCTAAACATGTAAAATGTTCTAAAAATATTTGATAAAAAGTTTAAAATATTCTGCTTTAAATATCACATAGCCACTTATGTTCATGTAAGTATCAAGTCATCATCATTATCATCTTCCTTTCCCCTTATCCAGCTCCATGGCACTTCTCCGCCTTCCTCTCTCCTACCACCAATCCTCTTCCACAATTTTGTCCCAAGTCCAAATTTCTTCTTCTTGCACTCCTCTTTATTGAATCGATCCACATCGTTCTCTGTCTCCCCCTCGTTCTTTTTACCTCGAACTCCATCATTTGTTTTGGTATTTTCTTCTCCTCCAACCTCTTTACATGTGCAAATTATCTTAGTTTACTGCTATCAATTATCTCATTTAGATTTTCCATTCTGACCGCCTTTCTTCTATCTTCTTTTCTCAACCCCTCTTTCCTATCATACTTCTTAGGTATTTCATTTTGATTAATTAAATTCTACTCTCCTCGCTACCTGTCACTGTCCAGGTCTCAGCCCGATAAATCAATATTGTTGCATAATATATTTTGTACATTATCTCTTTACATTTCACTTGTACTTCCTCATTCTAGACAAGGTTTCTTACACTCTGGTAGAATGCAATGGCCTGGTGCACCCTCCTGCTAATCTGCATGTCCAGCCTTGTATTCTGCATTAATTCGCTCCCTAGGTATTTGAAACTGCCCAACAATTTCAAGGCTTTAACCACCAATTTTCACAATGCCTTTCCTTTGTCTTTCTCCTCTTAGTATCACTAGGGTCTTGCTTTCCTCTGCACTGATTTTCATTTCATACTTTTCATTTTTCTCATTCAGTGCATCAAGTTGTTCTTGTAATTTTTTGCTGTTCATTCCCCAGAACACAATATCATCCCCAAACAGTAATAACTTCATCTCCCTGTTCCCATATGCTTCCTTTGTCTTCTTTATAATTTCATCCATGATCATTAGAAACAAGAGGTGACAGCACACTCCCGTCTTAGTTCAGTTTCATTTCTAAACTTTTCCATCTTTCCAACCAGAGTCTGTATGCTACAGATGCAGTTGTTGTACATTACTTGCACCATTTGTACAGTTTGTGTACCCAGTCTCTTTCTGATCATGGTTTCCCAAACCTTCTCCCTGGGAACACTAACATATGCCCTTGTTAGATCTATGAAAGTCATGACCAAATCCATTCCACATGACCAATTCTTTTCCATTAACTGCCTCATACCAAAGATGGGTCAACTGTAGATTTTCCAATTCTAAAGCCATACTGTTCCAGTTGCAACTCTATCTTTCCTCTCATTCTCCTCTCTAATAACCTTTCCAAGAATTTTGCCGCACTTGTGACAAGAGTGTGATTCCTATATACAGTAGTTATCACGCATTGTTTGGTCCCCTTATATAACTGGTATTATTATTCCTTTTCCTCAGACCTCTGGCACATGTTTTCGTTTCCACATACACTTGAACAATCTGTACACCCCTTGTAATCCAACAGATCCAGCACCGTTTATCATTCCCACGCTAATCATATTCGTCCCTGGTGTCTTCCCCATTTTCATTTTTATGACTGCGAAGTCCACCTTTAACGTTGTTATATCATCATCTACTGTGGAGTCATCACACCATATTACTAACATCTCCTCTGTACAATTTTTCTCATTCAGCAGTTTATAAAAAGACCCCTTCTGTGTTCTCTTTATTTCTTCTGGCTGCGTTATCAACTTTCCACCTTCCTCTTTCAACAGCTTTTTATAGACTCTTTCTTTCCTATTACACTCTACAATTCCATACTGCATTCTTTTCCTGCCAGCTCCATCCGTTTTCATCTATTGCATAAATTTTGCGTACCTCTTCTTCTCTTACCAGTTTCCTTTAACTATCAAGATACTTCATTTTGCTTTCTTTGTTTTTATCTCTATTCCATTCTAGCCATGCTTCTGAAGTTGCACCATTCATCTTCCACATTTTGTACTTCAGTAACTGGAATTTGTTGTTTCAGTCTCTCCAGAAATTCTTCATTTCCACACTTTTATTTTACTATATCTTAACTCCTTTAATTCTTCCATTTTCCCCACCCTCATTTTTGCTATCACAACTCAATGATCTCCATTGAATGTTATTCCTGGTAAAGCTGTTACATCCATCAACTGACTGAAATTTGTCCTTTGTTTAATGATGATGATGATGATTCTTGTTTAAAGGGACCTAATATCTAGATCATCGGCCCCTAATGGTTCGAGATTAGACAAAATGTAATGAATAAATTCCAAAATTCATCCAGTGACCGGAATTCAAAACATAATGAATGAATGAATGAATGATGAATGAATGAATGAATGAATGAATGAACGACTGAATATGGATTTAAAATAATCAGCAAATCCAACTCACAATAATGAAAGTTAAAATAATTCCAAAATCCATCCACTGAACTAGAATTCGAAACAATGACTAACAATGATTATGAAATTAAAACAATCAGTGGATCCGATCCATAATGCTCCACCTTCTCATAAAATAATTTAAAACAACAGTATAAACTGAACAAGGGACTGCTTCCAAAGCAAAATACTAAACAGATGATGCTTGTTGTCTAAAGGGATCCAAAATCCAGGTCACCGACCACTCATAATGGCACTTATCACTGGTGAAGTAGAACCATGGTGTTCCTCATGTAGCAGTCCTAATCACGAGTAATATAAACTCACGGTGTTCCTCACATAATAGTAGTAATCAAAGGTGATTTACTATTCACAGGTAACACAGACCTATGGTGTTCCTCACGTACTGGCACCCCTCATACGTAGCGCACACCCATGGTGTTCTTCACATAGTGGTACTGATCACAGGAGCTGCCCAGAACCGTGGTCTTCCTCACAGTGGTACTAATCATAGGCAACGTAGACCCACGGTGTCGCTCATATAGTGGTACAAATAACAGACAACGCCTAGACCCAAAGTGTTTCTCACATAGTGGTACTAATTACAGGCAACGCCCAGACCTGCGGCATATAGTGGTATTAATCACGGGTGCTGTGAACCCATAGTGATACTAACCACAGAGCCAGGATGTTTTCTCACACAGTGGTACCAATCACAAGTAAAGTCCACCCATGGTGTTCCTCGTATGATTGTACCATTCACAGATAATCTCATGGTTGAAAATCCACCATCCCTTAGTCGCCTCTTACGACATACAGGGGATCCCGTGGGTGTGTTCTTCACCTGCTTCCCACCCCCAAAGGTGGTGATTTCCCTTTCCACCAGAAAGTAATCAGTCACCAATTTTATTCTTCTGTCACTCCAGCCATATCTTGTAATTTTCCTGCTGTTTGGTTTTTCTTCTGAAACCACATGTTGCTAACTCATTTCATTCCTCTCACAAAACTCAGTAAGTTTCTCTCCTCCTTCATTCCTTTTCCCATATCCATATGGCCCGATTACTTCCTCCTTTCCTTGTCTTTTGTTTCCCATCTGTGCATTTAAGTCTCCCATTATAATCACTTCCACATCTGTTATCTTCTTTTCTAGTTTCTACAGGAATTCCTCAATATCCTCCTTCAGGTTCCCTGTCTGTAGTGCATGCACACGTATGAAATCCTTCACTTCGTTCCTCATCCTCAGTCTAATTTTCATTATCCTGTCCCTGACATACTCTATCATATCCACATACTCCTCCAGCTGTTTTGAAATTATCAGGCCCACTCCATTTTTTGCCTCTCAGCCACCACTCAAGTACAGTGTATATCCTTTTCTCATTCTCTTCCTTCCTTTCCCTTTCCATTTAACTTTCGCTCAACCCCATCATTTTTATAACCTTTTTCTCCATAAAATCCACCACTTCTGTCTTTCCTGTCAGGGTCACATGGTAGATTATGCCCACCTTCATGATGATTGCTGCTAGTTGCCCATTTTTCACAGTTCAACCAGCACCCAAGGAACTGCACGTCACTTGAAGGGCACGCAACTAAAAGATGCTAGCAAGCACGCTCCTTACAACAAATGGGTGACTGCGTATGGTTATTGATGATGCTTGTTGTTTAAAGGGACCTAACATCTAGGTCATTGGCACCTAATGGTGTGAAATGAGACAAAATGTAATGACAGTTATAAACTCCAAAATTCATCCACTGACCAGAATTCAAAATTTGATGATGATGAATGAATGGATGAATATGAATTTGAATAATCAGCGGATCAAACTCGCAATATTAAAAGTTAAATATAATTCTGAAAACAATCCACTGATTAGAATTCAAAAAGACTACGACGAACAATCATTAAGTACTTAAAACAATCAGCGAATCCGACCCGCAATACCCAACCTTCCAGAAATAATTTATAGCGAAGGTATATACTGATCAACGGGCTGCTTCCAAAGCACAATCCTGAATCAATGATGCCTGTTGTCTAAAGGGGTCGAAAATCCAGGTCAATGGCCCCTCATAATGGTACTTATCTCTAGTAAAGTAGAACCATGGTATTTCTCATGTAGCGGTACTAATCACAAGCAATGTAGACTCACGGTGTCCCTCACATTGGGGTACTAGGCACAGTTTGACGCATGTGCGATAAACTGATATAACTCGAAAACAATATTATCTCACCCATGAGTAAATAATGCACGTGTTGAGCTTGAATTATTATTATTTTATGATTATGATTATTATTATTGTTACTTGTAATGTATGGCCATGAAGTGTTAAATCCAGTTAGTATTTGTATTATTATGATACGATCATGTAGTTTGTGAGGTTATGTCATGAAACATGTGTTGTACATAAATATTTTTATGAGTTCAGTTAATGTAAATATCTGTAAATTAATATTATATAATTACCTGTATATGATGTGTAATCTGCTACAGAATTGTGATGATATGGATATTGCCAGCGTTTCGCCCCAGTTAGCTGGAAAATTTATAATGTCCAATAATGGACCATTTATATTGGTATTATAAATTTACTCATTCAGGATAAATATATCAGGTTTCCTATGGGAATCAACATCCATATCATCTGATGGCCAGGCAGGCATCAATTTTTGGTAATGAGACAGGGTCTCTCATGGTGCATTGGCACTGCCGGTGGCTCCAAGTAGCCTGCGCGGTGGCCTCCATGGTATGCACTGGCCATGCGTCTTGGTGGGTGTGCTATTTGCCAACTAATGAGCCCAACTTGGCACAAAATGGGGCGAAACGCTGGCAACTAGGAATGAGTTAGCTGGAAAATGTATAATGTCCAATAACGGACCATTTATATTGATATTACAGAATTGTGAAACACACTGTAACTTCCAGAATGGCACTAGATGATGGTAGAATATTCTGTGCATTATAAACATGTTGTTAGGCACTCTAGAATTTACGAGAAAGTGTATCTTTCTAGAAGCCTGGCCAGGGACCTATATAATGAGGCGATCTTGATGGTAACGACGAGTTATTGTTTAGCAGAGTTATGGTGTAGCAGGAGTATACTTGTAACCTCGCGTTGTTGTGACATGCCGTGGGTGCAGTCTCCATGTTGAAGTGATAGAAGTTGTTAAAATGGCGGATTTGTTGACGAGTGTATTTTGCTACTGACAGCAATGATTAAGGTTATGTGTGTGTTTAATTTGTAAATAGATGTGAATAAATAACTGTTTATTGTTTAATTCTGAAGGGGTGAAGAGCTCTGTGAAAAAGAAGGTACTGACTGAGGCACATATATAAGGAGGTGGTCTTGATGGTAAGGAAGAGTTATTGTTTAGTAGAGTTATGGTGTAGCAGGAGTATACTTGTGACCTCGTGTTGTTGTGACATGTAGTGGTTGCAGTCTCCATGTTGAAGTGATAGGCAGTAGTTAAAATGGCAGATTTGTTGATGTGTGTATTGTGACCATAATCAGGTCTCAGCTGACTGCATATGGGTTAGTGTGCTACTGGGTTTCACTTTGTCGGCCAGGTGTCCTTGGCCAGGTGGTAGAGAACCAGTTTCTGACTTGAAGGGGGTAGCTGGCTGACTGACAAAAAATAATAAAAATAAAAGCAGGCGAGAGATAAAAAGTAACCAGTGTGTGTTCACCTGCAACTACACCAATTGGTAATAAATGAAATATTTCTAATATCTTTGGTGGCGTGATACGCATAATTGTGAAAGTACTCTGGAATAATATTTTACTGAACTGTGCTAATAATATCACGTGAGGATTATAAAAATTAAAAACTGAATTTTTATTAAATTCCAACGGTATTTCGGCTAGAATGATGGTAAAATTATGTAATCAAACCCCAGAAGAATTCAGTACTTGAGTTGATTCCACTTCCGACCATGAGTGCCATGCACAATATTTAAGGCAAGACATATGAGTACGAGCTCTCACATGCTGACATGTTCCTGGTCTACGATCTACAGTTACTTTGGATACGTCGCTAGCGGACTTCAACGCAGAACATCAGTGAATACTATCATCAGGGATAGTGGACTCATTCCTGTGTTCGACGCTTCCTACAATTATGTTAATCTACGACTTGAGTTAGTGCAGTAAACAGACGTCGAAAATTTATAAAGTACGTGTTATTTTCATCTTAAATTACGTGTGTGTCCAGGATTTGTTTTAACACATTTGTACAAGTTTCAGCAACCTCACGAGTGAACGTGGAAGAGGACCTCTACGTTATCATCGCCAGAAGAAGATGGAATTTCGTGCCATGGACTCCAAAGATTTCATCATGAAGTTCTAAGCCATCGACCATCGTTAGCAGCGCCGAAATGCAGAGACTTTCACCTTAGAATGGCTGATTGAGAACCCGGACTTCCAGATGTGAAGACATCTAAATAAGTTAAGTCGACTACATCTTATTTATATCTGTTCTATGTAGTTCTTTATTTCTACTCTTCATCTTTCCTTAGATTTGTTCTATAATATCTAGTTGATTTATTTTCACGACATTTCACTGGTATTTCTTAGATGTGAGATAGGACTTGTAGCTTAATTTGCATACTTGCTTGATTCATAACCACGTGTTGATATAATGGAAGTATGGATGGAATCTTTGAGATTTTGTGAGGTGTAGTTAAGATGATAATGTCTTCTGATGATAAGGACAAGTCCATGTTAAATGATGTACTCCATAATTCGAGATAATATCCTAATAGTTTTCGTGCGAGTCAATAATTCAGAGTTTAAAGTATGTGAAAATTTACTGGAAGACCTTAGGTATTGAGAACAGATCCTCAATCAAATATTCTAATGATGATATAGTTCGCAACCTAGCATGCTCACTTTTCGAGGTATTTTTTTGTACTCACATGGTGATTCTACCTTTTGAACATAATGGAACGTGTTAATAGGAGTGTGGCGAGATTGATTGACACCTGATGATGATGTGTAAATATTGTAGATATTTTCTTCTTTGATACTTTCAGTAGCTAGTAGTAGATGTAGAGATTTCCTAGTTGTAAGACATTTATTTTCTATGCATTTGTGGTGCGCTGATGTGTGACGCTTTGATAGTGTTAACTGATTGTGGACGGGATTTTCACGGTTAGGATATACTTTTCTCCATTTATTAATTTTCCATAGGTCATAATGCTATTTTTTTTCAGTTAATGACCAAGTAATATATTATTAGTTCTCACGAAGAGATATGTGGGAAGACGTGAACAGATATATTCAACGTCTCGAATTACCTTGTAAAAAATAAAGGCAAATTCAAATTTTCATTTTTAAAGTTATCAAAATTTTTGATAAACAGAATTTCACTCTTCTTTTGTCATCATGGTAGTAAAAAAAATTAATCTTGGATATTTTTACTATACACTTTATTCAAACTAATGCATTTTTCCAGATTGTTCGAGGAATGATATGCAAGACCTCATTTTCTTTAAAAAAATTAATTCTACTTTAAATTATTAAATGAATATTTTTTTAAAATGAAGAAAACAATGTTATGTTCAAAGACTCTGTTAGAATGATAGGGAAAATAAGTTGTGTACTATCCCATTTTTTTTTTGTCACATCAAGAGCCATAATAATTAACGTAAAGTAGCGATCATTTTCATTATCATAAATGTCAGGATGGCTAATATTTTATTTTTATTGAATAAATGTGTAATATGCTTTCTACATTTAGAACATTCTTATTTTCTGAACCTTATGTCAATCCTGCCACTTTCATATTTTTTTCTAAGTCTGCGGCCGTCGAACTGAGCACCCCTGGGGTGTCTCTTGTTCTCTGGCAGACCTAGTCGGGGACAGTATTTTGCTACTGACAGCAGTGATTAAGGTTGTGTGTGTGTTTAATTTGTAAATAGATGTGAATAAATATCTGTACCAACTGACAGCACTTCGTGTGTGTCTTTGTGGATACGTTAAGGTAACACAGGCGTATGGTGTTTCTTACATAATGGCGCCACTCATAGGCAACGCAAACCCATGGTGTTCCTCTCACAGTAGTACTAATCACAGAGACCCATACTATCCCGTGGTGTTCTGTAACGTGCTCCTGCCATAATTTTCGTATCCACGTTTCTACGTGTTCCTGCGATAATCTTCGTATCTATGTTTCTACACGATCACCTACTTTCTACGTTAATATGCTAACCTGCGTCTGAAATCTACACCTCTACGTATTAATTATTTGATCTTATTGACAGAACAGTGTGTACTCACGCATCTCTCGTCTCTCCGTCTACTCCTGTAACTTATTGCATACTGACGCTTTCCCTACGATCTACCTTGTACTACCTACGTCATCTGTTACATCATCAAAACTTCTGGAACCTACTAGTCTCTGCTTTCTCTTGCATATATAATGGACAGCCTCGCTCGTCTGGTCAGCCTGGTATCGACTTTCATACAATGTGTGTGAGTGGAGGGGCTATTGACCTCGTGCAGCTTGCCCATGTGATACGAAATCTTTTCCGTCCAACTGGAACTCTAATATCGTCTACATGGGATCTGGGTGAGCTAAATATCTGCATACAATTCTCTGGAACTCTGAAATTTTTTTTTGCTATTTGCTTTACGTCGCACCGACACAGATATGTCTTATGGCGACGATGTGATAGGAAAGTCCTAGGAAGGGGAAGGAATCGGCCGTGGCGTTATTAAAGTATAGCCCCAGCATTTGCCTGGTGTGAAAATGGGAAACCACGGAAAACCATCTTCAGGGCTGCCGACAGTGGGGTTCGAACCGACTATCTCCCGATTACTGGATACTGGCTGCACTCAAGCGACTGCAGCTATCGAGCTCGGTGAACTCTAAATTTGCCCTTCAGGCATGCTGTTCATAATCTCAAGTTTTTGAGGCCTTGATCTGTGCCTTAACAGTTTTTCCATTATTGGAGTTTCTTATTTACCTTCTGCAGCTTACTTATATTTTCATGACTTGTGTTTTGAAAAGTTTTAATGTGGACTAAGAGTGACCATCGTGGATATAATTGGTCAATGCATTTAATAATGACAGTAAAGGGTGGATGAACTTTTTTTACGTTACACTGTCACTATTATCATTACCCCCCCCCCCCCCTTTTTCACAGTGATATTTTTAACTCAATTGTTAGGCTTTTTTAAAACACTAGAGGTGATGTATTTTATATGTGGCTAATAAAAATACTGTTCTTGTAATGTCGTGCTTGAAAACTTTCCGGTGTTTCCAAAAAAAATAATATAATAGACACGATAATGTATGTACAATTTTGAAAATTGTTATCTTGGCTAGTTGTTCTTTCACTGTCCTTTCTGCTGTACTTCCACCTTCAAGATGAATATTGTAACTCTTGTTCTCTAAAAAAAAAAAAAAGAGAGGATAAAGTAGGAAAAGAAATGGACTTCGTCTATGTTTATCTGTGATATATCAAATCTTTTGTATGTGTGTATAATGCACAAAGTCATTTATACTACTTACCTAATTTAGTTGTTAATCCTTGTTATCAAATGGTGGTCACTTTTCTTTATTGTGTACCTACCATGGACCTATTCTTTTCCCTCCCAGTGTAGCTTCCTGTCACTCTGCTCGTTTCAAATTCTTGCTTCCATAAGATGTTGGTGTTCTTATCTTTGCCAGAGGGATCGGTGGTATATCATTACTATTGCTTCTGAAACATCCAGTTTTACCATCAATGGTGATGACTATATACCATGTATAAAACTTAAAGTAACTAATCGCCACAAATGGTAGCAGAGTTTTTCTCTCTATTCTAATTACACTACTTGTGTAAACCAATACTATTTGAGGTTACTATCTTTCCTTAGATATTCTCGAATTTTGTCACTTTGTTGTTGTTTCAACATTATGGCCTGCTTTTCGGATAACTTTCCATTAGGCGAGGATAGTAATTTATCCCCACCCTCATTACACCGTAACCTTTCTTTACCTGATATTCCACATCTTCACATGTTGGTTCTCCTGATTTATTAACTGATTCTGATATTAAGCCATCTACATTTTTTTAACAACATTCTTTGTCTCCAGATCCACATTTTTATTCCCCTCCTTCAGTAACAATACAATTCTGTTGATACCTCCTTGAATGTTCAGATTATAAAACAATCTCTTGTTCAAGTACCCCAATTACAATCTCCTGATCCTCGTACTTGAACCTCATGGCTCTTCTCGGCTCGTAAATTTCTAAACATCAAATTAGCTTCCTTTCCTCAATTAATGGGATTGTTGTCCCCCAAAACCACTGGTTTTTTAACAAAATTTTGGGTTGATATTTTAAATTTCTCAAATTGTTATCAACTTTGCAATGCAATACATAACTATTTCTTACCATACGAAATACAACTTGTGAAAATTTGAATTTATAATTCCACCTTTACAATACTGTGATGAAGTTTGTAACGTGCAATATGAAATACATTGTAAGCTCAGCCTTGAATTTATTCGTCCCCACCAACTCCCCACAGAACCTGCTCAAGATTATCTTGATTCGATTGCAGCCTACAGTGAAGTTTTAAACATCGCTCATTCCGTAAATGACTTAACTTCCATTGTCCAATTTTACGCTACTCCGTTTTGGCAGCTTTTTAATGCACTTAGTCCTCCTACTTCCATGCTTCAGCTCTATAACCTAGCTCAATTTCATGCCATTAATTCTCTGGGAGATATTTCTTATTACTCATCTATCCCACCCCCTGTGGATCCTCGTATCCCACTTTCTACTTCTTTAGCTTTACCCTCTATGTACGGCTCTTCTGATAATACTTGTTCTATTATTTGCTTCTGTTGCAAGCGAAAGGATCATATTTCTAGGAATTGCGCTACTCCCTACTCGGGAAACGGGTCTTACCCGCGTCATTAGACAGCAGACGTAATGATGAGAAAAATCTGTCTTCTATTGTTCAGTTCCCTACTAACTCTGTTCCTAATGGTCGCTCATTGTAACTTTAATTTTCTTCTCAAACCTTTTCGAGTGAGTGTTCTTTATTCACACCTCGTATGTCTCATATCGTTTTGACCATTAATAATGTACTTTCGGTTGCTCTTCTTGATTCCAGCACTGCTGTTCCTTTAATCAGTTTATCCTTTTTTCAATCATTGCAAAATATTTTTTCTCATCTTTATTTCTCTCCTTCTACTGCCCTTTGTGTTTTGGCCTCCAATCAACCTATTAATGTTCTTGGTCATATTTCTCTTACTGTTAAAATTCTACATTCTTCTTGGCCATTTACCTTCCTTGTTGTTCCTGGCTTATCTTCCCCTATTATCTTAAGGTATGATTTTTTTCTCATATTGACCTCATTTTTGATTCATTGAACTCTATGGTTTCTTTTCATTTTTCTTCAAAAGTTATTCCATTAATCAATAATGTTGATTGTCCTTCTTTGACCTCACCAATGTCTCCTAGTATCAATTCAATTCATTCTGATCAAACTGACTCTTTGTCAAAAGGAATTTTCTGACATTATCACTCCTGTTCTTGGTACAGTAAAAAATTTCAAGGCTCATACTGACTTAATTGATACCACTCCGGTTCGCTCATCCCCTTATTTTTTAAGCCCTCCTAGAATTAAAATTTTAAATCTATTAGTTGACAAAATGCTTGAAGACAAACCTATAATTCCCTCCCCTTCAAATTATGCCTCCCCAGCCTTTATAGTCAATAAACCTGATGGATCTTCAAGATTTATTGTGAATTATAGTAAGCTTAATGCTTGGATACTCTACGAAGCTTATCCTAAGCCCAAATTGCAACCTGCTTTTCAACATTTTTTCAATGCCAAATATTACTCCATTTTTGATCTTAATTCTGCGTACAATCAAATTCCCTTAGATGAAATTAGTTCTTGTTACACTGCCTTTATTACTCCTCATGGCCTTTTTTAGTTTCAAAAAGGTCCCTTTGGCCTAAATTTAGGTTTGCAAATTATGCAACGCTTTGTTGATTCACTTTTTTCTGATATAAAATATCAATATTTTGTTTCCACTTATCGACGATATTCTTATTTATTCCCCTGATGTTCAAACCCACCTACAGCATGTTTGTGAAGTTCTAACAAGTCTTCGCTCGGTGGCTTTAATGGTAAAAGTCTTAATTGCTCAAACTTCGATTAAATTTTCAGGACACATTCTCAGTTCTAACGGTGTTGCTGTCGATCTGGAGAGAGTTTCTGCTATTTACAAGGCACCTCCACCTAAGAACATAAAGCAATTACGTTCTTTTCTTGGCATTGGTGGGATTTTATGGCAAATATATACCAAATATTTCCCATATTTTCGAAACTCTCAACTTGTTGAAAGGCAAAGGCGTAAAGTTTCACTGGTATGAACCCCAGCAAATGGCTTTTTACTGTTTAAAAGCCAAATTATCACAAGCTCCTCTTCTACAAATTCCTGATTTCAATATCAAGTTTGAACTCTCTACTGATGCTTCCGACGTCGCCATTGGTGCTGTTTTGCAATAAACTCTGCATGGTCAAACCCGCCCTATTGCCTATTTTAGTCACTTATTGTCACCTGTAGAACATAAATATTCCGTATCCTCTCAATTTTGCGGAGTATCTCGATCATAGACTTTATCGTGAGCACTGATAACCAAGCTCTTTCTTGGTTACTTAATAATGCCCCCAACATAGGACACACTGGTCGTTGGTTGCTTCGTTTGTCAGGTTTTAAATTCTCTCTGAAATTTATCTTTGGTTTTCAAAATTCGGTGGCTGATGCCTTGTCCCGCCTCTTTGAAGATCATCATCTTAATGAATCTGAGATAAACCAACTTCCTGTAGGTACCAAAAATTCTGTTTCTTCTCTCATTAATTTTCCTTTGTCTTTTCAGTCATGTCAAGACCATCAGAACTTTGATCCATACTGTCAACAATAAAAAATAAATAAAAAATAAAGAGATCTTTCTTCTAGTAATTATTCTGGTCCCTTTCGTATTGTAAATCAACTCATCATATTCAAATCTACCCCGCGTTTGGTTCTTCCTTCTACCTTACGTCCCATGATAATTCAATATTTTGATGGGTCCTCTTAATGGTTGACATTTTGGAATGGAGAAATCTTATTCTCGTATTGCATCTCAGTTTTATTGGCCCCAAATGCAAAAGGATGTTTTCTCTTGGGTCCGATCTTCGACCTATGTCAAAACCACAAGCCCTCAAATCACCAACCTTACAGGACATATGCTGCCTCCCCTTCTACTTACCCAGCGGAGAAAATCTACATCGATATAGTCAGACCTTTGGTTAAATCTTCCAAATCAAACTCCTACATATTTACCTTATTAGATGGTTTTTCGAAATTTCTGGTATGTCAATTACGTAACATTTCTTTATTTATAATATTATTATTAATTTACTAACAAATCAAGTTTTTCCTCTTATAGGCATTCCAACAATTTTGGTCTCTGATAATGCCGCTATTTTCACTTCAAAAGTTTTTTATAACTTTTGTTTTTCCTATGGAATAAAAAAAGTTTGTACTTCACCTTATCACCCTCGGACCAATATTGCTCAGTGTTACCACCGTAATCTCAAATCTTTTCTTTCCATTTTTCATTCCCAAGATAAAAAATCATGGATTACTGAACTTCCTTATTTCTGTTTAGCTTTAAATGCTACTATTAATAACTCTACCTCCTTTTCTCCTGCCAAGCTATTCATGGGAACAGATCTTCACACTCCTCTATCTTTAAACTGGAATTTGCCCTCTTTATTGCATACCCCCCCCTCCTCATCTGCTTACTGACTACTAGAAGTAGGAACTTCAAACATAATACCGCTGCAGATACATTAGAACATATATTACATCTGGAGAATGAAATGACTACATTGTTTACTATGGACATCCACATCTGCATGGGGCATTTCCTGGTTACATGACATTGTCATTTAGACCTACCCTCTTTTATTGAATAATTTTAGCAGAATTTTCGACAAATGCTTCAACGTTTAATAGCGCTTCTCAGCATACTACGATTTTTATCCAACATTCCAAGATGTCTTAATCTATACCGCCTCCAATTCGACTACGTATTTTCATCTTAATTTTAAATATTAGACTTCAACCTCATCAAATAATTTATCTTTTAATTGTAATATTCTTATCCTGTGAAGCCTTGGTTTTGATAATCTGTTCCCCAGGCGTGATATATATTGTTCAAGCATTTTACCAAAAAGATCCATTTCAATGTCAGACATGGATTATTTTAAAAATACAATGCGACACAATTACTTTTAGAGGAACGTTTTAATTTTTCAAAGTGATTTTAGTATGTGTACTTATTTTATTCAATATTTTTGTGCTGTAATTATTATGCAATCACAGTATCAATACCATAAAGTGTTCATCAATACGTTTTATGTAATTTGTTAAGATTCCCCAGACCAGTGTGTGTTTTAAGATGAAACGAGGCTGATGATGCCCAATAAAAAATTGTCGAAACATTTACCTTTAAAATTATGGTAATTTCCATGTGTATTTGACCACACAATAGTGGAATAAATGGTATTGAATAGGTGGTATTAAAATCACTCCTTGTGTAAACTTTGTGATTAGCTATTTTCAATACGGAATAATGACGAGAATAATGGTTTGTAATCTGTTACATCATCAATACTTCTGGAACCTACTAGTCTCGCTTCCTCTCACATATATAACGGACAGCCTCGCTCGTCTGGTCAGCCTGGCATCGACTTTCGTACAGTGTGTGTGGATGGAGGGGCTATTGATCTCGTGCGGCTTGCCCGTGCGATACAAGATCTTTTCCGTCCAACTGGAACTCTAATATAGTCTACATGGGATCTGGGTGAGCTAAAAATCTGCACACAATTCACACGAACTCTAAATTTGCCCTGCAGGTATGCTGTTCATAATCTCAAGTTTTTGAGGCCTTGATCTGTGAATTAAAAGTTTTTCCATTATTGCAGTTTCTTATTTACCTTCTGCAGCTTACTTATGTTTTCACGACTTGTGTTTTGAAAAGTTGTAATGTAGACTGAAAGTGACCATCATGGATATAATTGGTCAATGCATTTAATAATGACAGTAACGGGTGGATGAACTTTTTTTAAGTTGTGCTGTCGGATTCGAACTTTTACTCTCCTCTCTTATCCCCAGCTATCACTATTATCCTTTAACACCCCCCCCCCCCCCCCTATCACTTTGATGTTTTTAGCTCAACTGTTAGGCTTTTATAAAACACCCTGGAGGTGATGTATTTTATATGTGGCCAATTATAATACTGTTATTGTAATGTCGTTCTTGAAAACTTTCCGTGTTTTCACGAAAAAAAGAATATAATAGACGTGATAATGTACGCAGAATTTTGAAAATTGTTATCTTGGCTAGTTGTTCTCTCACTGTCCTTTCTGCTGTACTTCCACCTTCAAGGTGAATATTGTAACTCTTGTTCTCTTAAAAGAAAAAAAGAAAGGAAAAAGTAGGAAAAGAAATGGACTTTGTCTATGTTTATCTGTCTATGTTTATCAGATCTTTTATATGCGTGTATACTGCGCAAAGTCACTTATACTTCTCTAATATAGTTGTTAATCCTTGTTATCATATGGGGGTCACTTTTCTTTATTGTGTACCTACCACGGACTTATTCCTTTCCCTCCCAGTGTAGCTTCCTGTCATTCTGCTCATTTCAAATTCATGCTTCCATAAGATGTTGGTGTTCTTATCTTTGCCAGAGGGATCGGCGGTGTATCCATTACTATTGATTTTGAAACATCCCGTTTTCCATCAATGGTGATGATTATATACCATGCATGAAACTTAAAGCAACTAATCTCTACAGTTCCTCAATAGTGCATACTAAACACAGGCAACGCAGACCTATTTATTGGTACAAGAAAAGGGAATGTTTTGTTTAAAAATGGCGAAAACAACCTACCACTTTTGAAAACAATCTGTACCAGGTGTGAATCACCAATCACATGCTGAACTATTAGTTTCTAGAAGTAGTCTCAGAATTGCAGTGACAACAAATAACTACAATAAATTCACTGAAGGGTACTGTCCCTCACAAATGAACGCCGATTATTTCTAAAGAATGCCTTATATTGCAAAAACGATCGCTCTACGTCACAGGATGTCAAACATGCATAGATGAAGAGAGGAATGTTGCCAACACTAATGCCAACAATTTCACCTAGATGAGCACTCACCAATACTTTAGCAACTTTGCACATTTTAAAAAAACCCTCAGTTTTTCCAGAACAAATTTTGATATTTGACCTTGAACAATCCCTGTACCTGCGAGACCGAGTGTGATTCCAGTCTATTTTCAACAGAACACCCTCCTTCATTGCCTGGGTCAACTGGTTAGTGGATTTTTCAACTATGTCTTTCGTTTTACATAAAAAACTTAAGATTGGCAAATATAAAAGCCTAAACATTTTTCAAAGAACTGTCTGTCAGAAAGCCTAGGAAGAATTTCAATAGATGCATAGTTTTCATTAAATGCATTCACAATGGATGCAAAACTTTCAAAATTGTCTGTGTAGTATTGTATACCACAGTACTAAGCCAATTTCCCCAGCACATGACAATAGGCAGAGGAGGAAGCATAAGGCATGTGTTTTTCTCTTTAAACAGATCTGATTCTTGAGGGTGCTTTTACAAAGCCTTTTTTGCCATTAGACACTAATTTATACACTTCAGGGTACTGAGCCTGTACAGTTTCATATAACCTGTGTAGAGCATGAACTATGCAAGTGACTTGTATCATTTTGAGAAAGCTTACAGAAAGGCCTTCAGCTACTTTTTCCTTGTAAGCTGTACTATCAGTAAGTAGTAGCAATACATTCTCGTATTTTACACATTTTGGCCAAAGTAAGTGCATGGCTTCATTAAAAAACATAGCATGGTTTGCAACAGGAATTTCTTTACATGCCAGTAAATAAGGATGTTCATAAGCAGTTTTATCATTCTTCAGCACACCAAGTACAATATGTTCTATTTTTATGCCATTTGAATCAGAGGATTTCTCAATGCTCACCCACTGTTTTTTTGCTATCACATACTGCCTACTCGCGAAAAATTTACATGTAAATAGCCTTTCCGAAATTTAACTAGACGCGAGAAGATATGAAATATCCTCTGAAATGAGTGATGTACTCTGCAATATCTTGAGGTGTATCACATTCTTACTTAATTTCCGTATATAACATTCAAATCATTTACTTCAGTCATTATTTTTAACGAATTAACAACTGCATCAGCCATGTTATTTGCGCATTTATTACGAAAACGTGTTATCCTCTTTCATTTCGAATTTTCCTTAGAGAACAGCAGTCGACGGGTATTAGTAATCAATTCCAACATCGCCTTTGAATGTCGACGAGAGAGCTAGCAAATGCACAAAGTGAGAAAACTATACCGTACCGAAGATGATCGATCGCATTTTGTTGCAAACGTTTCCGTTTTCTTATTCAAACGGCGTCACCTATCCAAACTTGACCGTACTATACGTATGATGAAAACACACTTCAAGCACCAGTAGAGAAATGATAACCTTCTCGCTATAAATTTTCATAATAGCCTTTCCGTAATTTATCCAGACGCGAGAAAATATAAACTAACATCTGAAATCAATTAAGCACTCTGTCATATCTCAAGGTGTATCCCATTCTTACTTAATTGCAGTATTTAGCCTCAAAATTAAGCGGTCGTTTAGTCAGCCTTAATTTTTAACAAGTGAACAACCGTTAACGGACACGTTATTTACGCATTTATTACGAAAAAATGTTCTCTTTCATTTCAAATTTTCTTTACGGAACAGCAGTCGACGGGTATTACTAACTGACTTCGGCATAGCCTTCGAATGTCGATGAGAGAACTCGCTAGTGCACATAGCGAGGAAACGATGCCAAAGGTAATCGAACGCATGCAATATCATCGCTGGGGTGCATAAATATCGGTAACGGAAAGAATTGTGCGCGCTTAATCGTTCGTAATAATGGATGCATCAGTGATAGGGCTCTCGCTGTAAACGAAGGACGATACACAGTTTAATATAGGAATTTTGAAGGGACAGAAAACAATCGTCGCTATAGCGGAGTTCTCGTTATATGCCGTACTCGCTACAGCGGACTTCTTCTGTATATGGATGGGCCTACAGTTGAAGAAGTTGGTTCATCTATTAATAACTGTCACAAATGTACATGTGAAGAAGTCACAATGTGCTTATTTCCATACAAATACTGGATTACTTGAGAATGTTGATCTGCACGTACTGTTTCACCATACGATTGGCAAAATAATACTTCTCCATCGATAGTAAATATAAACTAAATTGCTCTACGCATTGCTGAAGACATGATCTTGAAGGTTTTGCATGTTAAGACACATGCATTTAGAGCAAATAATTGTTTCAACTAAAAAATAGCAAAAAACACTGAAGGAAATATTTCTTCTGTGTTAGAAAATCAGGCAAAATCACACGACCAGGGGAATGATATACAGAACAGAACAACCAACCTTACTCTTACGAGTGACAGAATCCCAATACTTTCTGTTGGGGGAATATCTTTCCAGTGCACAGTTTAATCTACAGTATTCTCTGCCACATTATCTCTCCATGAATGGGTTTCACTGATATTCTATAAACAAAAGCAGACTGGGCTGACTAGTACGAGTGAGCTAGAATGCTAGTTAACAAAATCATGGTGGGAGACAACTTGTGCATGAAATCAAATTGCTGTCTAAAGGTATGACTTAGTCAATGACCAACAAGTCTTTGAATGTCCAGAGGGAATTCCCTAAGTAGCCACAACATTTAGGAATAACACGTTTGATACACAGTTAAAAACAATACCATAATCATAAAATGTGTATAAGAGCAAAATTTTATAACACAGAAGCATTTAAAATTTTACTGCATAATAAATATTGCCAATTTAAGTACTTATTATGAATTTTCTTAAAATATCTATTTACATTAGAAAGTTGTGAAAATGTGTATTTTAGTATGAAATAGAAGTGGGTTTTTGGGCTTGGACATGCACAATAAGAACAGTTAACTTTGTAATTTGTGTTAAAACATACACAAAAATAAATAAAAAGTATTAAGGAAATTAAGAATGTTAAAGTAATAAGAAGTGGGGAGTTTGACTCCGATCACTACCTCTCTAAAATTAAGCTAAAGTTTCTACCTCACAGGAATCAAAGAAGGCCAAGAAAATTAATGAAATACAACATAGATAGGCTCAACATTACACAAGCAAATATAGAAAACTTTCAGGAAGAAATTAAAATAACTCAGCATGGCAAACAGCCAGAATTATCTAAATAGATTAATAGTGCAGTGAAGAAAGTATTTGGATCAGTTAAAACTAAAAAGAAAGTATGGTGGAATAACATATGTGAGGAAGCACTTATGGAAAGAATGAAAAAGTGGAAAAAACTGAAATGTTCCGGAAAGAATGAACATATGAGCTATTTAAACAACAAAGAAAAGAAACAACAAGAATAATAAGGCAGGTTAAAAGATCTTTTGAAAAATCACAGGTAGTAGAAATTGAGAATAATTTTGTAAGAAATAACTCCCTAAATTTCTATCAGACTTTTAAGAATAAACTAAAAGGTTATCAATACCGGAGTATTTGCTTCAGAGATGCAAATCGTAATAATGGCCTTAACAATGCCGAGAAGTGTGAGATTCTGGCAGAACACTTCGAACACCTGCTGAACTGCCCTGAGCCAAATCATAAATTAGAATTTTCAGAAATTTACGAAAATCTAGAAGCTGAAGAAATTAAGGAAGCATTAAAAAATGTTAAAAATAACAAAGCTAGTGGGGAAGTCTCCATAACAGCTGAACTTTTAAAATGGACTGAACCAAAAATTATAGAAGATCTACAAATAATCTTTGAAGAAATTTGGGAAACAGAAAAGATCCCAGAGGACTGGAAAGTGGCTCTAATACACCCATTACACAAGAAGGGTAACAAGCAAGATGTCAACAACTACAGAGGTATATCTCTCTTTCCAGTTGCTTACAAGATATTCTCAACAATACTAGTAAACAGAGTAAAATCGACACTGGACAGACAATTAATTGGGTGAATATCAAGGTGGATTTAGAGAGGGAAGGTCTTGCTCCGAACAGATTTTCAACCTGAAATCTATAATTCGACACAGATTAATAAACTCCAAAGACATAGTTGTAACATTTATCGACTTTAAAAAAGCTTTTGACTCTGTTGATAGGGAAACCCTAGATAAAGTAATCCGTGAATTTGGAGTTAAAACTAAATTGGCAAACCTAATTCGTGAAACACTTACAGACACTATCTCGAATGTAAAATTTATGAGTGAAATGTCTCGACTTTACAAGATAAACACAGGTGTCAGGCAGGGCGATGGTCTATCTCCACTCCTTTTCAATTGTGTCATGGAGAAAATTGTAAGAATTTGGAATGAAGAACTGAAAGAATCCAAAATATTGCCACTCATGCTGGGGAAGAAGAACAAATGTGTTGCAAAAAATTGCCTAGCATTTACAGATGACTTTGCCATACTTTCAGAAAGCCTTACAGATGTAACAATGCAAGTTGATCTCCTTGAAAAGACAGCCAACATGACAGGCTTGAGAATCTCTGCCGAGAAAACAAAATTTTTGACGAATATAAAAGGTGCCCCAAAGTTTTTAGTAACGGATATTGGTCAAATAGAAAAGGTAAAGAAATTCAAATATTTGGGTGAGACAATTCAAGAAAATGGTTTAGAAAAATCTGCTATAGAGGAGAGGATACAAAAGATGGAAAGAGCGTACGGTATAACTAAGACTACTTACAACAAAAAGTGCTTATCAAGAAAACTCAAAGCATTACAACACAGTAGTGAAACCAGAATGCCTTTACGCCAGCAAATGTCTAGCACAGAACTACAAGCTTGATAAATTAGAAATATTAGAAAGATGAATTATAAGGAAAATATTAGGTCCTTTAAGAATTGCAGAGTTTTGGAAATTAAGAAGTAACAATGAAATTTACCAAAACATAGCAAACATATCAGAAACAATAAGGAAAAGGAGATTGCTATATCTTGGACACATTTACAGAATAGATGACAATAGACTAACTAAACAAATCTTCAAGTACCTTTGGGAAAAGAAATCAACTAGCACCTGGATTCAAGAAGTCAAGAAAGACCTGGAAAGGAACAACATACGAGAAGAAGAATTATTGGAAAGAAAGATTTTTAGGAAGAAAGTCTTACAAATGGAAGGGATTCCAAGGGAGGAAGGAAAAGCAAACAGGCATAAAGTGGACTGAAGACAGGAAAAAGAAGCACAGTGAAACAATGAAATACTGGAAGAAAAAGAAAGAACAACTAAGGAGGAAGAATTGAAATTGTAACGTGGTCCTTAGAAGACCGGAACGCAAGAAGAAGAATCCCTACTCATCAAATGTAGTTTCTTTCTCTTCAAAACTTGAAGTGGTTACCGATATATATATGATACAATCTAACTCCATTTAGAAAGGATAAACTGGG
Source organism: Anabrus simplex (assembly GCF_040414725.1). Classification (NCBI taxonomy): domain Eukaryota; kingdom Metazoa; phylum Arthropoda; class Insecta; order Orthoptera; family Tettigoniidae; genus Anabrus; species Anabrus simplex. The sequence goes on along the minus strand of NC_090266.1, from coordinate 638,763,915 downwards.
AGGAAGAGAGATAATAGCAGAATGATACAATGGAATACTGAAACAGATATCAGAGTGACGGTACAACTGGAACTGGTCTGGAGAAGATGTGAAGGGTGACATAGGTGGGTATGTACCTGCACCTTAACATTGATAGTGAACCCATCATTTAGAGACCACAGGAATAGAGAAAGTGCATTTCTATTATTGTCTGGCATTGGTCTATGGAGACCACCATTTTGAAGTTTGGGAGTGCAGTGATATATCTGTGGGCTTAACCTTGGCATTTGGAATTGGTTTTGAGATGTTCCCACCAAAAGGGACTATTTCAACTCACGTGGCATGGAGTGATACAAAAGTGCTGGGCAAAACTGTTAATTTCTCGATAAAATCATGTTATTCAAAGGATTGAAGGTTGAATCTGAACAGAGCAAATTGTTCTCCACATTGTGAATATCATTTTAACCCCTGAACTCCGTAGATGAAGTAAAATTTTTTGCAAATAGTTACGCCACTGAATCGGCAGGAACACAGACAAGCCTATCCGAGAGCAGCTTCCCTCGTCGCCAGCATCATTCACTGGGCAGATTTCATGGAGAGTCCCTGTGCATTTATGATAGCTCTGCAAACCAAAAAGTATATCAATCACCTCTAGTGATAGGCTTCAGACTTAGACTGTGGAGCAATGTTCTCATTCGAGGCACCGAGTGCTAGTTGAATTTAATAAAAAGTTGTTTCAAATATTATACACACAGTGATAGTTGAGAAAAACATTGCACACTACTATGGCAGTAATTATCAGCAGTCAAACATATTACACAGCAGAAAGGAGAGGTGAATTAGCGAGGTTAGCGTTAAAAGACTGTTGTACTATTCGCGAAACTTTTAGAGACACTTCGTTTTACGGGGGTGAGGAGTAAGGAGGGAGCTACAACGGTTCCGTTAATACTGTCAACTGAATGGAAATGAAATCTGAATAGAATCGATAGTATGATCAATCGATATGAATTTTTCTAAACCGTTGTTTCTGTGCAGGAGTGATGTACTTTGATATTCTTCACTTATGTTCAAGCTTCACCTATATCTTGATTTTGCTTTGTAAATAACAGTATTTAAAGTGTAGCGATTATATCGCCAGATGTCTATCGGCAATGCATAATAGATTCATATTTTTTGTGTCAGAGGTTGCCAATACAAATCTCGAAGATACCCAAGGTCTACCGATTCAGCACTATGGAGCCAAAGTATAACAAAGTTTCGTGGATAGTACTTGTTGCATTGTGACGACGAAATAATTTTCTGTCTTTAACAAACTACATTAGGCTGAGTCTGCAAGATGATCCAGGTTACAGCTAATAAATTGTTCAGTGTGTGCGGGCGTAGATCAGACACACTGTGTCCATGTGCGATTGTGTGTGATTTTAAAGGGTAGATTTTTTTGTTTATGCTCTCTTACAGATTCTTAGTTTTAAGGCAAGAAAATTATACAGGGAATAATAATGCCAATGTAAAAAGGAATGTTTCCAGTAAAGGAATGGTTGAAATAATAATGGCTTGCTAAATATTCAGATATAGCCGGTGAAAAAAAATGGAAGCTGGCACCAGCATCCATCAGGTATGTGCCGTAAGACCAGTTATTTAAAGTAGTCTTGGGTAAATAAATCATGCCGCTATTCGATGCTTTTGCAGCGGATTATGCCCAATTTATTTTCATCTTTGTGGAATTTGTGCCACAGTTTAAAGTTCATTTATACATCATGAACAACTAATGGAGAGATTTAGCGATATTGCGTCAGTCAAGATGTCACTGGGTCATGTAAATTTTGATTTTATGTCATATGTTTGTTTCGTGGGGAAAGGTTAAAATCTGCTTATTTTTAAGTAATTTTGTGTTATTCATTCAGACGCCACTGAGCATATGTTCACGGGTGAGTCGTGAAGTTCAGAGTGTTTCCTGTGTATCATGAATAAGAAAATTTTAAACATGCCATTTTGAGACATTTTATGTCTAGCTAGCAACATGACGAATTCCACAAGTCTCATTAGCTTTAAAACATTAGAAGGGATGGATTCAAACCCAGTATTTGGTGGAGAATTTTAAGATTGTTTGGATGGCAAGGATGTGTAAATTGAATTTAGCTGGGAGTTTCAAGATCTAACAGTCGAGGCCAGGTTGATATTGCTTCGTCGGGTCGAACAGACGTTTCATTTAACTGGGATTGAAGGGTCGCCAGTGTTAAAATACAGTAAATATTCAAGACATTTCAGACAGTCTTTATGAAGTTGTAATATATCCCCAGATAATAGGAATGAGTTTCAAGGAAATACCGGTCATCACACCGTGGCAGTTTGCATTTGAGTCGACTAGTTTAAACAAGGTAGTTTATTTTTTTTAGTTTAACAGCTTAGTTTGCATTTCCCAGTGAACACTGATTTGGTTGCACGAAGGAAGTCGATGTGTAAATGTTTAGGAGACTGATTCTCATTTCTGTGTCAATTTACCAAAAAAAAGAGAGAGAGAGAGAGAGAGAGAGAGAGAGAGGGGGGGGGGCAACAGGTCATGGTTAATGGCTGGCAATAGGATGGATCCGTGGGATATGTAGGGCATATACAGGACTAGGGAACTGATGCAGCTAGCCATCTCACCCTACAAGAAGGTTGAGTTAGCTAGTCTGGCACATGGAACTGGAACCATATGGAATCCCACAGGATGATACCGCCCATAACCATTGATTTTAAGGGATACCGAGGGTTGTCCATAAGTTGGGCCACATTAATAATTTCATTTTGAGTTTATTTAAATCATGTATGGGAATGACAACAAGGTTTATTTATATACAAGCTAGATGGCACAGGATTTCTTTCACAGATCTACAATTGGATTGTGTTCCAAACTTGCTTCGAGAAGTAAAATGTCAGCAACAAACGAGGTACGGATAATTGTCGCAAGAATTAATTGGTTAAAACCACTAGATAATCCGGGCAATTAATTGTTTCCACCCATCAGGCGTTCGCTCGAATATTTACTCAGCAGTTCAATTAAATTCAGAATAATTAGTGTGTTAATTTAGAATCAAGTATTCACTTGAAATCTGACCAAAAAGAGTTAGTTGTTGCTGTTAGTTTATTATTTAGTTTAGTTTATACTTATTTATTGAACTTTGCATTTGTGATGGCAATTTTATGGCACTTGAAGTGCAGTTAATTTAAATTCAGTAAGATTATAAGATTGCTTTGAAGGGATACGTTGGCCATCACCTACGTTAATTTAATTTTCATTCAGTAGACTGGTCACTGTGGTCATCGACCATGTTAATTTAGTTTAACATAACCTCATTGAAGGATCACTTGGGTCATCAACCACTATAACTTCACTCAACTTCAGTGAAGGGACACCATGATCATCAATCATGGATGCTTAACATAACTTCACTTTAAGGGGCGATGGTCAGTTCATAGGGCTAACTGAAGGTTACTCACAATCAAATAAGTGTCCATGTAGCTCATCCTACATGATTGTCAGTTAGTGGACAGCCTTCATTTAAGAGAATGTTCAGAAATAAAATCAGCTCGTGATGTTCGGGCATTCCAACAACTGGAAGCTCAACCAACAATTGTCGTCATTATTGTTGTCTTGATTATAAACATGAAGTGGTTTCTATTTGATAATAGCCCTTCAGGCGTTCAAGGTCAGTATAGGAAGGTCTGGCCATGCTGCCACAATCCTTTGCGGTGATAGCCATATTGGGTCTTAAGCATCGTTATGATGTGAGCGGGCCCGATGTGATAATATGAAATATATTTGCATTTTTAAGGGAAACGGGATACTGCGCTACACCAACTTGTCAGAATAAGTTAACTGGCGGGATTATAGTATTTCGCTTTCCAGTGATAAGCAGTGGAGAGCTCAGTGGATATACAATAACAAAGTTTTATTATTAATCCACCTGTTCAATACATTATAATGTTGCCACATTTAAAATATCTTCATTAGTTAATAAGTTATATATGGGACATGTTTCGCTCCCTTACAGAGCATTATCAGCCAAATCTGAATCTCGAATAATTGTTATGTACGTAAATAATGACTTAAGAACTATTAGACCATTTTTCACAAACTTAAAACTTACTCTATTAGAATATCATAAAATACAAAATCTTTGTATACATGCCTTAATTACATGTGCTTAATAGGAAGATACATTGAAATTGTGGGAGAAAGAGTACTAAAATATTAAATAAAATAAATATAATATATATACATATCATGTCTGAATCTTAGAAAGACGTGAAAATCAATCTTAGGAGCTAAATTTGAAGATTTTCTTGGCAATGAGATCTGGTAAAAAAGTTATTTATCCCTTGTGGATAAGAGTCTATAAAGATTCAAATTTATCGTCAATTTGATGATTTAACTTGTGACAGGATCTTCAAGGTCTTCAAGAAATTTAAATGCTTGTTGTCATTTGACCTTGGCGAATGCTGTTGAATAGATATGCTCTTATAGATGTCAGTGACCGTTCGTTGAACTAATGGATTTGATAAGGATGATTGAAAGGGGCGTAAATCAATGCTCGTATTTAAAAGTTGTTGCTTGGTTTATCTTGTTGAATGTATGTCCAATGCAAGCTCTCAGCTTTCCTCCAACTGGAAGACTGCATCTCACAGAAGACCAGGTAAAACAATAAAATATCAGCACTAGAGGAATCTTCTAGAATACAGCTGAGCTCTAGAACTCAGCTCAGCTGAAACAGTATGCACAGAATGATGTTGATGGGAAAGAGTTGAGATGTTCAGTTCAACAAGATAAACCAAGCAACAACTTTTAAATACGAGCGTTTATTTACGTCTCTTTCAATCATCCTTATTAAATCCATTAGTTCAACGAACGGTCACTGACATCTACAAGAGCATATCTATTCAACAGCATTCGCCGAGGTCAAATGACAACAAGCATTTAAATTTCTTGAAGACCAACATTTATCCTGTCACAAGTTCAATCATCAAATTGACTATAAATTTGAATCTTTATAGACTCTTATCCACAAGGGATAAATAACTTTTTTACCAGATCTCATTGCCAAGAAAATCTTCAAATTTAGCTCCTAAGATTGATTTTCACGTCTTTCTAAGATTCAGACATGATATATATATATTTTTTATTTTATTTAATATTTTAGTACTCTTTCTTCCACAATTTTAATGTATCTTCCTATTAAGCACATGTAATTAAGGCATGTATACAAAGATTTTGTATTTTATGATATTCTAATAGAGTAAGTTTTAAGTTTGTGAAAAATGGTCTAATAGTTCTTAAGTCATTATTTACGTACATAACAATTATTCGAGATTCAGATTTGGCTGATGATGCTCTGTAAGGGAGTGAAATATGTCGCATATATAACTTTTTAACTAATGAAGATATTTTAAATGTGACAACATAATGTATTGAACAGGTGGATTCATAATAAAACTTTGTTATTGTATATCAACAGATTTCAATACAGATTAAAACATGAGATTAGTCACTTGCAATGAGCTCAGTGGATACGGTAAAAATTACAGGCGTGATAAATGGCAACCCACTTATAATTCCGTCTTGTTCGAGGTTAGTAAGTTATTACAATGGAATTATTCCTGAAGGATCACATGTTTATATGAACAGTTTTTGTATTTGTGGGTTCCATTATGTATTTTTCTTCTGTTATCATTTTGATGAATAGCAATTTGAACAGAAGAGTGTAGATGGACGGTACACTCAAGTGGAATTCGATCTCAATAATGTTTCTAATCCATCCAAGTCTTTAAAATGTTGTAGGAAAGTTTCCAAACAAATGTGTTCTCCTAAAGAAGCAGCAAATGTAATAGCAAGTTTATAATAATATTATTTGTGTTTTCTTTTTTCGAGTTACCTGCACAAGGGATGTCGTTTAGGCATAAATAAGCTAGGTGACAGAAAAAAAGCCAGGACTCAGTTAAGGGCCCCATAGTTGCCCGTCCAGGCTTCCAAGTTAAGGGACCCTCGGGCCTCTTTTAATCACCTCTTACGATAGGCAAGGGGATAGCGTGGGGGTTATACTACCACCCCCACTCACGGGCGGGGGGTTAAGATTAAGAAAGCCTATACAAACAGGTTCGCAGTTATATACCGCAAGTGTTATACCACTCCTACAACAGTGATACATGTGATTCGAATGATAAGTGTAGCCCAATATTCACATAATGCCTAAGTATTCTTCTGATTTTTTTTACAATATGGTTGACGTCGCACCGACACAGATAGGCTTATGGTGGTGATGTGATAGGAAAGGGCTAGGAGTGGGAAGGAAGCGACCGTGGCCTCGTAATTAAGGAACAGCCCCAGCATTTGCCTGGTGTGAACAATGGGGAAACCACTGAAAATCATCTTCAGGGTTGTCAACAGTGTAGTTCGAACCCACTATTTCTCGAATGCAAGTTGATAGCTACGTGATCCAGACCACACCAGCTACTTGCTTGGTCTTCTTCTTCTTCTTCTTCTTCTTCTTCTTCTTCTTCTTCTTCTTCTTCTTCTTCTTCTTCTTCTTATGATGACGACGATGATGATGATGATGATGATTACCTTGATTTTTTTTTTTTTGCCAAAAGCCAACTGAAGACTGTTGCCCTACAAATTATCATCACCGGTTTTCAAATGATGTTGACATAAACATAATACAGATGTCGGGTTTGAACCATTTTGTGGGAACAGTAGAATACATCCAGGATATCCCCTTCCTGTCGTAAGAGGCAACTAAAGGGGGCACCAGAGACTCAACTTGAGAGAGTGGGTTGGCGACCACGGGGCCCTTACCTGAGTCTTGGCATTCTTTCCACTTATTTGTGCCAGACTCCTCACTTTTTCTTTCGTATCCGACCTTCCTTGGTCAGCTCTTCTTCTTTTCCGACCCCGACGGTATTAGAGCAGTCGAAGCTTTGAGAGTCTTTCATTTTCACGAACTTCATGACATTTGTCTTCCTTTGGCCAATATCACAATTTTTCGAAGTGTCGGATCGTTTCAAAATTTCCCCTCTGTGTTAGAAGTGGATGGTTGCCCAATAGTACTTCCTCTTAAAACAATAATCACCACCTCCACCTTGTACTAGTCACCTGCATGGGTTATCCATAAACTAGTTAGAGTAGCTAAGAACATCGCTCGTGTCATATATGAGAAGAGGATTTTTGCCTCAGAATCCAAAGAATTTACCACATCAATGGATAACAACAGCGTGCGGCCAGTATCCAGTACTCGGGAGATAGTTTGTTCGAACCCCACTGTCCGCAACCTTGAAAATGGTTTTCCGTAGTTTTCCATTTTCACACCAGGCAAATGCTGGGGCTGTACCTTAAGGCCAAGGCCGCTTCCTTCCCACTCCTAGCCCTTTCCTATCCCATCGTTGCCATAAGACCTATCTGTGTCGGTGCGACGTAATGCAACTGGCAAGAAAGAAAAAAACAGCGAACATAATTTAATGCACTCAAGTCAAGAGAAATTCAGTCTTTGTCAACATGCTGAAGTAACCTTTTAGAAACGCAGTACCAGTTACTACCTTCTTAATAAAGGAAATGCTCAAGGAAATTTACTACAACTGTCATTAAATAATTTTAAGTTCAATATTTCATTTATTCATGATATAATAGAGATATTATACAGATTTCTATGTTTCTGTCAATGAAATTACGTATCTTGACAGACGATATTGATTAGAAACACGGTAAGATCAAGTAATATAGACGTGAAAGAGTATACATGAGCACTTCTCCCGATTCTGGTTTCTTAAAAATTTAAATTTAGGTCCTATTAATTATCTGCAAATTCAAATAGCTGTGAATACATTCATGCCATTTATGAGTTATACAATTGAAGACATGAGTGCAAGAACTAGATAATGATCACATTTAGCGAAAATTAGCTTTTGACTTCTATTTGTAGCCATAACTGCCCTCTATCAGTTACTATAGAAGTTAATTTCAGAAAGTGCCTATTTTTCTCGCTAGATGGCCTTTAAAATTCAACTGGTTCCTTTCTGAGTGCAAGACTTGGATAATAACCGGAATTATCCAGTTCTTGCTCTCAGTTGCCCTTGTGCTGAAGAAGAGTAAGGAAGGTGGCTGAATGCAGTGAGTTATTGTGTGCTGCAAATGCAAGCTTTAATTCAGAGGTAGGTTCAATTAAGAGCTGCATTTTAGTGCTAAATGTATAGAATGTATATTACAGAATATTCAGTTTAATGTTACATTGTATTATACAGCAATATTTTAGACCAAAATATTATATTCAAATAAATGTGGAAGTTTGAAGTCCACACTTTATGCTTTTATAAATTATTGTCATTTTTAGATACTGCTACGAAGTTCTACTGATTCCTCTCCAGTAAAGAGTAAGAAAAGGACAAGAAAAGAAGATAACTGGCAAAGGAATGTTAGGAAACGAAATATTTTGAATGGAGAAGAATATATATCAACAGGGAAACTTGTGCCTGTAAAGACAGTTGCTCCAGATTGTTTTTGTAAGAGAAAATGTACAGCCAACTTCTCCAAAGATATTAAAGAACGAATTCATAGGAATTTAAACAAAATGAGTGATAAGAATGCTCAGGATGCATACCTCATGGGCTTAATAACCTCACATAATATTCAGAGGTAAGCTTTAAATAAATATTAGTTTTAGACGTATATTTTGTAGGAGCATTGAACACACAACAATGCAATATATTTTTGTTGTAGAAGGCGCCCTGATCTCAGCATGAAGTGGAGAAAGAAGAAGCAGCTTGCTGCAAGAAACAATGCAACTGAGAGTGAAGATTAGGATGAAGAAATAGGTGTAGAGCCATTATGTAGAGAACTACATTCCGCATGAAATTAAAACTCTGCACATTTTTACTGACAACTGTGCAGGGCAAAACAAGAATATTTTGATGGTTCAGTAATTAAGTACACTAGCGGCTTCGGGCAGATTTGTCAAAATATATCACCATTTTCCAGAACGTGGAAATTCGTTCATGCCCTGTGATCGTACCTTCGCACAGATTGAAAAGCTAAAACGCAAGAAAGAGTATGTGTTTGTCCCTCAGGAATGGTATGATATTGTTTCATCTGCTTCCCAAAAATTTCCTGTGGTGAAAGTACACCAGGACATGGTATTTGATTTTAAACATCACTTGGTGTCACATTTTAAGAAATTAATAAAGAATGGTACTGAATCATTCAGAATAAGTAGGTACTATAAATTTGTTTATGAAGGGAGAGAACTGTCTGTTTCTGCTGGTCAAAACACTTTTGTTCATACAAAATTTCGTCTGTTCAAGACGAAACGTACTCCAATATTACATCCCGCCAAGTTGTACCAAACTCCACTGCCTTTGAATAACAAGAAGTACAGAGATGTGATGAAATTGGCACAGAAGTATATTCCTCCTGCACACATGAAATGGTATTCCGATCTCAGATGTGAACGCGAGGATGAAGAATATGGCTCTGAAAGTGAGGCATCATACCACGAGTTCTAAAAACAGTTTTCAACCATATTTTACTTAATACTTATTATGTATGTCATGCACTGGGCTTTAAAACTCAATATTTCATAGTTAAAACATTAAAACATGTAATGGCATTCATTCTCCAATTTCTATTCCCGTTTCCGCATTCCTTAAAACATCTGAGTGCAAGAAATGGATAATTCCATCACACATTTTCTCGTTTTTTAAATTATTTCTAAATGGAGTAGAGGGTTAAAAATTGAAACAGTAGTGTATATTCATATATACTTTCACATTAAACTGAAACCTTTAATGAATTATAGGATTTATATAGTTTTAAATGTTTTTCTCGTTTTTCTCAGAATTTAACTTTTGGTTATTAGCTAGTTCTTGCACTCAGGTCTTCAATTATATATACATGAACAATAGATGCCCAGTTAAATTCTGCATGATAAATAGTTGTTCATTTGTTTTTTGTTCAATAATTGGTGCCTAAATCCTCTAAATTCGAATACAATTATCTTTGGTTACGTTCACTTGAAGACCCAATATGGCGGCTCCATAAGTAGCATTCATGACTTGACCTCCCTAGACAGACCTTGGGCATTCATTTGTACAGGTATAATACCAGATCCTGAAATCATCCAGCTGTCATAAATATAAGGTCATTGACCTTGATTTGGTCATGGTGAATTATGATAATTAGTTTTTTCAATTTTCTTTGTTTATTTTGAATAAATCAAGTTAGCTCCTCCATGTCTTTCATTCATAGTAGTTACTGTAGCTTCTTCTGATACCCGAAAGTCATGTCAGCAAGTGACGAAGAGCCGTCAACACTCCCTGAGACAGAAGAGTCTACAATACATGCTCAAAACCTCGAACAGGTAATTTATCAATGAACATGCTGACTAAAGGGTTCAATAGATGATCTATAATTATGAATGCAAAGCACAAGACAGATTTTCCTGAGTCCAGTGTAATATGCAGGCTTGGATGTCCCTCTTAATAACTCGTGAGAGATCTGTGGATTGCTCAGCACACATTGCAAAGGCTTAGTGATTGTACCTCTTGCATTGGGTACTTATTCAACGTCCTATTCTATTCCTAAATAAAATTGTTGACTAACAACCAGGAAGTTATTTCTAATTCTAGTATTACTTGTGTAAGTTATATTTTAAGCAAACACATTCTGTCAGTTTACATAATTAAAGCTTGTAGGTACAAGTATTTGTAAGCTAAGCACTGTCTGTATATCAGCATAAGAATAATGTTTGAGTTTACAAAAATGGTCTTCACTAATATTACTCCATGTTTCTTTAAAGTATGGTATGTCTGTCTGTCTGTTAGGCCATCAGCCAAGAGGCTGGTTGGATCCTCAAATAGCACCACCAAAGGTTATGCGGTTATAAGGAAACCCCAAAAACCAAAGGCAGCACCAAAATGAGGCGTACTAGGTGAGATGAGGAGTGAGGTAGCTTGCCATTGCTTTCCTCACTGAGTCAGAAAGTACTATTGCAGCATGACTGACCTTATGAGCAGCACCTTTCATAACACTCAGATGCACTAGTCGTGCTCTGAATGTCATTATTCAGCACTACCCATACCCCAGGAGCTTCTATATTGTTTTGTTTTTTTCGCTAGTTGCTTTACATCGCACCGACACAGATAGGTCTTATGGCGACGATGGGATAGAGAAGGGCTAGGAGTGGGAAGGAAGCGGCCGTGGCCTTAATTAAGGTACAGCCCCAGCATTTGCCTGGTGTGAAAATGGGAAACCACGGAAAACCATTTTCAGGGCTGCCGACAGTGGGGTTCGAACCTACTATCTCCCGAATACTGGATACTGGCCGCAATTAAGCGACTGCAGCTATCGAGCTCGGTCTTCTATATTGTCACAGCCATGGATGTTGACTGGGACTTCGGTGGAAGCTACACTTTACTCTGGCCTGTGCCAAGAGATGGATGCAAAAGTACTGTATCCATCAAGATATGGCAGCAGGCAGAAAGTATGGTAAAGAGGTACAAAATAATTGTGCAAAATGAGCAAGTCTTTTCTGTGTCACTTACAGTCATCATGACAAATTATGACTGGGGACTTAGTAATTTAATCCAATTGTGTATGATAAGTTTCAGATAATGTCTTCAGCTAAGCATAAGTCAAATCAATCAATCAATCAATCAATCAATCAATCAATCAATCAATCAATCAATCAATCAATCAATCAATCAATCCTGATCTGCATTTAGGGCAGTCGCCCACGTGGCAGATTCCCTATCTGTTGTTTTCCTAGCCTTTTCCTAAATGATTTCAAAGAAATTGGAAATTTAATAAACGTCTCCCTTGGTAAGTTATTCCAATCCCTAACTCCCCTTCCTATAAAAAAAGACACAGGAATATTTTACAAAGGAGCCACACAGAAAAATCCACTGTGTTGTTTGCTTAAAGGAATTGAAATATGGCACAAACATTTCAAGAACGATATGCCATTTTGAAACTTATAACATTACACGTGCTGTGCCATTTCAAAGGATATCTTCTGCTCATTCTGCATCGCATCATCTACGTTCCCAGAGATCCCAGCAAACAAGCGATGGTGAAATACCCAGCCACACTTTAACAGTCTGCGTTATAACAAGTTTCAAAGTAGGCAATTTGGAGAAACTTAAAAAGAAGATTAGAGGCACATGTGACTACTTATGTCTACGCCTGTCCCATGTGGCACAAGTTGTGTGCTAAATGTCCTCCATCTGCTTCATTGTATGAAATAAATTTAATCTTAAAACTGGTATTGTCGATACTATAATCTTGTGAGATTCTCCATTATAAACTCCACCTTTACAATACTGATATTTTGTTCTTATTCTCGCGACATGTTTCATCCATTATTTACCGGGCGAGTTGGGCGTGCGGTGAGCTTGGATCCAGGAGCCCTGAAAATAGCTTTCCATGGTTTCCCATTTTCACACCAGACAAATGCTGGGGCTGTATCGTAATTAAGACCACGGCCACTTCCTTCCCAATCCTAAACCTTTCCTATCCCATCGTCACAATAAGACCCATCTGTGTCGGTGCGACGTAAAGCAAATAGCATCCATTATTATGGACATCTTCAGCCGATTCCAACCACTCCTTCATATCCAAGATATATGGGTTCTTCGTTTCAGTAACAAAGGCAACCTACTTAACATCTTTGAGAATCATTTTATCAACATAGATCAGAAATGTAACCCAATTTACAACATAAATTAAATTTCTGAGGATGCGAACGTGCTCATTGAGAAAATAATCACACAAATTCCTGATAACTAAATTTCAAACAGATCAGGACACTCCCACTACCCATCCAGATGGTCTAACCCCTCACTGTTCCCCTCCAAGCTCGCTTTCATCACATGTGACCTCCACGCACAACACTGTTAGCCTTAGCATACCAGTCATGTTGTGGCAGATGGGACAAGCGAAGATGTAAGTAGTCCTATGTGCCCCTAATCTTTTTGTTAAGTTTCTCCAAATTGCGTACTTTCAAACTTGCTTACTGATTTTCATTTCAATTTTAGACTCACCTTTTCAACTCTTGGAGCAATCTGACACCCTTCTTGTGTATTTTTCTTCTTCTTCTTTTTTTTTTACAATTTGTTTTACGTCGCACTAACACAGATAGGTCTTATGGCAATGATGGGACAGGAAAGTGCTATCAGTGGGAAGGAAGCGGCCGTGGCCTTAATTAAGGTACAGCCCCAGCATTTGCCTGGTGGGAAAATGGGAAGCCAGGGAAAAACTATCTTCACGGCCGCTGACAGTGGAGTTCGAACACTATCTCCCGAATACTGGATAGTGATATACAGTAGATGCTGATTCCCATAGGGAACCTGAAATAATTGTCCCGAATGAGTAAATTTATAATACCAATGTAGTTGGTCTGTTATTGAACATTATAATTTTTCCAGCTAACTCATTCCTGGTTGCCAGCGTTTCACCCCAGTGTGCTAAGTTGGGTTCATCAGTTGGCAAATAGCACACCTTCCCTGTGGGAATCAACATCTATATCATCGGACAGCCAGGAAGGCATCAATTTTTGGAAATGAGACAAAGTCTCTTGTAGTGCATTGGCAGTGCCAGTGGCTCAAGTAGCCTACGCAGTGGCCTCCACGGTATACACTAAACATGCGTCTTGGTAGGTGTGCTACTTACCAACTGACGAGCCCAACTTAGCACACTGGGGAAAACCGCTGCCAACCAGGAATGAGTTAGCAGGAAAATTTATAATGTTCAATAACGGACCAACTACATTGGTATTACTGGATACTGGCCACACTTAAGCGACTGCAGCTATCGAGCTCGGTCTCTTGTGCATTTCAAATCAAAAATTTCACCTGTTCATTGCCCTGTATCAAGGCGAAACAAACTATTTTTACTAATCTTTTGTGTTTGATACATGAAGAACTTGTCCAATAGCCAAACTTCAATGAAACTTGTGTGTGCTGCTGACGCTTGTACCAACATTTTTAGCTTAATAGACTGTACTACTACCATGGACTTACAATTCTGATGTTACCATAGACATTTCTTTAAACATATCGTATTTTATACTGATGCATGGAACAAATAATGTTTTAATTTTTTTTTTTGCTATTTGCTTTACGTTGCACCGACACAGATATGTCTTATGACGACGATGGGGTATGGAAGGCCTAGGAATTGGAAGGAAGCAGCCGTGGCCTTAATTAAGGTACAGCCCCGGCATTTGCCTGGTGTGAAAATGGGAAACCACGGGAAAACCATCTTCAGGGCTGCCGACAGTGGGGATCGAACCCACTATCTCCCGATTACTGGATACTGGCCGCACTTAAGTGACTGCAGCTATAGAGCTCGGTGTATTAATTTTTTTTTAAATGTGTTTCTTAATTTATCTTGTGTAAAATCAGCTGATGATGTCCACAATAATGGACAAAACATGTCCTGATAATTATTCATGTTTACTTGAATAAAAACAAAATATCAATATTGTAAAGGTGTAGCTTTTGATTCACAATCTCACAAAATTATGCAGAGTGGCGATTGTCAGTCTTGAGAGAGACTATTTCCCATCACTACATATAATGTGACCAAAAAGTATAACTGTACTCCATCTGCATCATTGCTGAAATATATATGGATATGGAGTAATTTACACCAGTTGTGTACATTTATATCTTAAAAGATCCAAATCACTCAACCACACGTACTGTAGACTGAGCACTGCTTTTCCATCAGCGATGCCTTTCAAATTCAGTGTAGGTTTCTAAATGAGCCGGGTGGATTGCCACTGTAAATGATAAAGTTCATTGTTACGGCAATAATAACGTTATTGGCTTTACGTCCGACTAACTACTTTTATGGATTTTGAAGATGCCAAGGTGCAGGAATTTAGTCCCGTAGGAGTTCTTTTATGTGCCAGTAAATCTACCAACACAAGGCTGACGTATTTGAGCACCTTCAAATACCACTGGACTGAGCCAGGATCGAACCTGCCAAGTTGGGGTCAGAAAGCCAGCACCTCAACCATCTGAGCCACTCAGCCTGGCATTTTTTATGACATTCAGTACATCAAAATTTCACAAAATGCAGAACACTACAATGAATAGGAATACAAGCTGCCTACCAGGTACTCAAGATGTTAATAACCCCGTCTGTATATACATACATTTTTGCTAGCAGGTTAACGTCACACTAAAACATCAAAGGCTTTCGGCGATGCAAGGGTGGAACCAGTTATAGGATTGGGAAGGCAGCAGCCGTGACCTTAATTAAGGTACAGCCCAAGCATTTGCCCCTGGTGTGAAAATGGGAAAATATGGATTCCCATCTTCAGCGCTGCCTACAGTAGGATTCAAACCCACCATCTCTCGAATGCAACCTCATATCTACGTGACCCTAACCACACGACCAACTCAGTGTATTATATAAAGAATTATCTCTCTCTATCTAAACTATAAGAATTAATACTATTACGGTATGAAAGAAATTAAAAATAACTATAAAACTATCATGAACAGAACATATATTCAAAATATTCATTCAACTGAACTCCAAGGAGAATGCTTACCAAGTGCTCAGGTGGAATCAATTGCAGGAACATTTGAGTCTGTACCTGCGCTATGTGGAATTTCTTTATTATGCCATGCCTGCTGAATGTAACCAGTATCCATAGTATATGTTCTGCCACTTCTAGATGAAAAGTTACCTGAAAATGTACATTTCCTTTAAATCCACAATTATATAAATTACTACATAACACAAAGGATAATAAACAATTCTCCAGTTAGAACAATATTAGATATCCTACACATGCATACACTAATATATTTTAAAATAATCATTATTATATCAATTGTATAACCTCAGTTACTATTTGTAATGAACAGAAAGAAAGAAACTCAGTGTTGACAGTATTACATGCTCAGGTAACTGCCAGCTCTCTGAAAGGCCAATTCAGTATTTCCTGGAAGGGATAACTGAGTCAGGCCAGGTACCTCCCAGTCAGCCTGAGGGCATGCCACAGCCTCTTCATCTATTGTGCTTTTGTCTGGTTTTTCCACAGACCTTCTGGAATGCAAAATGAGAATGTTCCTTCTCTGGTTGCAGCCCGAAGATTCTAGTACTTCATCAGGGATATAAAAGGAGGTCTGATGCCAACAGGAGTGAGTATATGTCAAAAGGGAGATTCGCCACAACAGGAGTGTGTCTATGTCGGTGTGTTGGAGTGTTACTGTTATGTTGTGAAGTTGGACAGCAGTAAAATTGACTGTCATCAGAGTTGTTGTTGAAGTGAGTGAGCACTAGTAATGCTCGTCGTGGTTGTCATCGCTGTTGTTTAGTTGTAATGTGTTATTTTCTTGCCAAGTAATACATGCTGAGTAGTCTATGTGGAGCAGCAACGAGAGACGATTGAGAGAGTGACGGACATCTCTGGAGTCGAGGCAAGGAAAAGTGCTCGTGTGTCATGACTGCTAACAGAATGTGTGTTCAAACCTGCGTCTGTGAAGCCGCTGTGTAGAGTGACTGAACGTGCAGAGCCAAGTGAAAGGCGAGCTGTCAATCAGGATAACTGAAAGAAACATCGTTCCAGGTAAAATGCCAGAGCTGGTGACCTGCTGTGAGGAGAAAAAGAGACTTTGTAAATAGCCACTAATTAAGGAACTCAAATATGATTGTGTGCGAGTACTAACTGGGCCACTCTATGTGAAATTTGACTGATAAAAATCACAGTGTTTTTATTCATACCCATACTCCCAAGAAACCAAACCCCATGACACAGCCGCCCCAAAGGGCCATGCCCTTTCAAGTGACCACTGCTTAGCCCAAAGGCCTGAAGATTACGAGGTATCGTGTGATCAGTACGAAGAATCCTGTCAGCCGTCATTCTATTTCAGGGCCGCTATCTGACCGATAGATAGCTCCTCAATTGTAATCATGTAGGTTGAGTGGACCTTGAACCAGCCCTCAGATCCACGTAAAAATCCCTGGCCTGGCCGGAATCAAATCCAGGGCCTCCGGGTAAGAGGCAGGCGCGCTACCCTCACACTGCGGGGCCAGCTTAATAATACTATCAAAGCATGAAGGAAAAATGGAAATAACTATAAAACGCTAATCAACAGAATATACGAAACTATCCATTCAACAGAACTTCAAGGAAAGCTCTAACAGAAAACAACAAGAAAGGAACAGAAAAAAAAACAAGGAAAAAAAAACCAGGTACTCAAGAAATATAAATATTCCAGCATCTAAACTATCAGTATTGATACTAGTAGCCTGTGCAGGTGGAGGGAGGAAATAGGAAAAAGTGGGTTTAACCCACCCCTGAATATTTGAACTATTTTTTTTAACATAACAATACAAAATTAATATTATTAAATTTCTTTACTTCCTCACACTGAATATAATACATAATAACCTCGTTCATCTGGTCCTCATTAATCCCGATCTCCAGTTTATCTGGGTCGAAAATAATAAACATTTATTTTTAATTGTACGTATTTTTTTTTACAGAGTCGACTCTTCTAGAATATCTTTATGCCAAGGACAGTTAAGGACAGGATTTGGAAGTAATTCAGCCACGATCTATCAAAGGTACCGTCATGGCATTTGCCTGGAATTGAGAATTGGAAACCATGGAAAACCATTCCTACGATGGCCAAGGTGGGATTCGAACCCACGCTCTTCTGAATGCAATGCTCTTCTAGCGTGCCTCAGTACGCAGAGCTATGCCACTCTGTAAACATTCTTTAGTCACTTCAATAACTTTTTTAATGACGGCCTTGCTGACATGGAGTCTATGACACTAATCCGCTACTGCAGACATTATCTCGGGTTCACATCGTTGCTCAATATTGATCTGCTGTATGATTGCTTGAGACGATGAAAGAGGAAGGGAATGACCCATCATAACCACTAGTCTGTGAGTGACCACATCAGTAGCTGAGGTTAACACCAAGTTATAGATTTACAGAATTTTCCTGTCGAGTACTGTATTGTTTGAGTAAGCGCGAAATGGCTTCAAAACAGAAGAAAGTTGTCGTTTGCATGGACAAAAAGTTAGAAGCATTAAACAGGCTGGACAAAGGAGAACTTTTGAAAAAAAAATTCTGTAGACCAGGGCCTCTCAAACGCCCAAATTCTCATGCGTGCAGACAGCGGCGCAGAGTCCCTGTGCACAGTGCATTGGTACCGCTCGGCTCGGACCGCTTCGTCTCTGGGCTACTCGGCTAAGCTCGGCTTGGATTTGGAGCGCTACGGAGCAAGTGAGAAAGAGGGAGACAGGGGGAGCAAGTGAGACAGGTGTGAGGAAAGAGAGAGACAGCGCTATTGCTCCAAATCGAGGAGTGGGGGTCTGCACTCTGGTCAACCAAGCGAAGTCGTTTTTTGCACCGTGCACAGTGAATGCACCAGGTGCATGCACCCTGAGAGGCCCTGCTGTAGACTATGGAGAAAATGGCCATTTCTCAAAACATGTATGATCGATGGTTTAAATGAACGAGGTTATAATAAATATTGACCGAGGGGACCTATCAACAACCTGGTGTACTTATTTCCAAGAGCTTAGTCCATTAGGACCAATATTAGACTAAAAATGGTCAAATCTGTGAAATGATCAATATTTCGAAGTGATTGCAAAGTTCTATTACGCATTTCTTTTGCAAAAAGTAGCATAAAGAATCCTACAAAATTTGTGAAAATTTTACACAATGCCTGTTAAAGCGCATTGTGAATACCCTACAAGTGGCGAGTGTATTTCTCTTGGACCAGATACATCTGCACCTCCAAGTTCTGCTTGCTTGCTTGTTGTTTAAAGGGGCCTAACATCGAGGTTATCGGCCCGCTCCAAGTTCTAATGAAACACTTGCTTATGAAAATTAATTTTTCACAGGAAAAAATTTGTCTCACTTCAACAGTAAAAAGAAATAAAAAGGGATATATTAAACCAATGGTTTGTGGTGTGGGTTATTGCAGTCATGCCCTACTTGCAAAAAACCAAGCTCATGGGAGGGAGTGGGGAGGGGGGCAGGGAGGAAAATGGTGTTAGTTCAATTATGCTTGAGGAAGTGAAAAAGAATAAACTTCATTCTCAGAAAGCAGCAGGAATAGATAAATTTACAAATTTACGCCTGAAATGGTGATACAGTGGAACCTTTGATTGCAAGCATAATTCGTTCCGGCTACATGCTTGTATTAAAATTATAAAATCCTTTTAATAACAACCACCTCCTCAATACATTATATTACTCATTGAATTATAAAATAATCATAAGGTGTCTTAAATAAAGGAACATGTTTCGTTCGACATAGCGAACATCATCAGCCTTAATTTACAAAGATTAGGTCAGGGCCCTGAACTGAATGATAAAATTGTTAAAAGAGTGACAAAGCCATAATAAAAAGTAAAATGATAACATTAGACATGAAATTATAACAATATGTACAGATTAACAGCAAGTATGTAGAGGAATACTTTGAACGATGGTAGTCTATAAAGTTAAAACAAACATGAGGTTGTTAAAGTAAAAAGATATAGATATAGTGGATCTTAAAATATATGTCAATGCATGAAGCGTGGATTAATTATTGACTATGGAGTTCTTAAATTGAACAAAACAAAAGTTGAAATAGAGTTTATTGAATAGTACGAGTCAAACTGAGTCAATTAAAAGGCGCATGGCGACGAAACTAAGGTTAAAATGACGTGAACTTCAGTAGTTAGGAATTCTGTAGGAGAGCCAACACAATGCCAGAAGGAAATACCAGTTGAACTAGTCCGTATTTACACGCTAGCAGTAGAATTAATCTTATACACGTCTAATGTTATCATTTTACTTTTTATTATGGCTTTGTCACTCTTTTAACAATTTGATCATTCAGTTCAGGGCCCTGACCTAATCTTTGTAAATTAAGGCTGATGATGTTCGCTATGTCGAACGAAACATGTTCCTTTATTTAAGACACCTCATGATTATTTTATAATTCAATGAGTAATATAATGTATTGAGTAGGTGGTTGTTATTAAAAGGATTTTATAATTTTAATATATTGTCCTCAATACGGTTCTATTATGAGATTAATTACATGTACATGCTTGTAATCGAAGGCGCTCGTATATCAAGGCAAGTTTTCCCATAAGAAACAAATGAAACGCGGATGATTCGTCCACAACACAGAAATATTTATTCGCATACCATTTCTAAAACAAAATATAACATAAAACAAATTAAAGTGCACTTTTCCTTACAACATAATCATAGTTGATGTGAGGGAAATGAGAGATTCCATGAGAAGAGTTACTGTGTAGCACAAATTTCACTATAGGAATCACTGCTATCTGTTGGCTCACTGGAATTGTTTTCTTTTCGTGCAACTTTAACGAGGAACCCATCCAATGACTGCTGCTTTTGCCTCTTTTTGAGGATTTCACGAAAATGTGACATTGAATTGTCACTGAACTGATTCATCGCTCGCACTGCGACAGCCTTATTCGTGTGGTGTTTTTCTACAAAATTTTGCACCGCTTCCCACATTTTGCATGTCTCCCGAATCTCAGTTGAAGTGAGATATTCCATTGACTCTTCCTCCTGCTCTTCCCCGGACGAGATCTCCATAACCTCCTCCGATTGTTCGCGATGCAGGTCCATCAGTACGTTGGTGGTCAGATCCTGGCTATATTCTTCCACCAGCTCTTGAATGTGCAAGTCATTCACCTCCAGCCCCATAGTCTTCCCTAAGGACAATATTTCATCTACAATCGGAGGCTCATTGTCACCAATAATCCCCTGAAAGTCACGTCCAAGAACACAGTCAAGCCACAGCTTTCCCCAAGCGGAAGTGAGAGTTCTCTTGGTGACTCCATCTCAGGCTTTATTGATGATCTTCAGGCAGTTCACGATGAGGAATTGATTTCTCCCAAACTCTCGGAGGGTAAGGTTTGTTCCTTCGGTCACTTCGAAGCATCGCTGAAATAGTCCTTTGATGTATAGCTTCTTGAAGTTCAAAATGATTTGCTGATCCACAGGCTGGAGTAGTGGAGTAGTGTTGGGAGGAAGGAACTTAACCTTAAAGAACTTGAATTCCTCCAGTAAGTCGTCCTCAAGGCCTGGAGGATGAGCAGGAGCATTGTTCATAACCAGAAAGACTTTGAGCAGCAGATTATTTTCTGAAAATTATTTCTTCACTACAGGACCAAAGATCTCATTCATCCATTCAACAAAGGAACAGGGGAGGGGAAAACGCAGGCACACGTGACGCTTGCATTGCGGAACCTCACTCGCTTATCAAGTTACAATTTATTTTAAATGTTTGCTCATCTTGCAAAACACTCGTAGACCAAGTTACTCGCATTCCGAGGTTTCACTGTATATGATAGGAGAAAAGGGATGAAATGACTTCACAGTGTATGAAGATCACCATGGAATGTTAGTAGGGTGCCTTCCGTTAGGATGAAAGCAGTATTTGCATCCATCTATAAGCAAGAATTGAACAACTATCCCGGTATTTCATTGATCACTATACCAGGCAAGGTGTTCACTGGCATTTTGAAATGCAGGGTGTGATCAATGATTGAGAGTAAGTTGGATGAAGACCAGTGTGGTTTCATACCATTGAGGGGCTTGTCAGGATCAGATTTTCAGTATGCATCACATAATTGAAAAATGTCATGAGAGGAATAGATAGTTATGTTTCATAGATATAGAGAAGGCATATCACACAGAGTGTCCAACTCAATAATGATGATGATGATTGTTGTTTAAAGGGTCCTAACAGCTAGGTCATCGGCCCCTAATGGTATGAGGTATAGCGAAACGCAAATTAAAACTTCGAAATGTATCCACCGACTATAATCTAAAACGAATAGTGATGAGTAAATGATTGCAAAACAAAAACAATCAGTGGATCCAATTCACAATGTCTTAATTAATGGGATGATGCTTATTATCTAAAGGGGTCCAAAATCCAGGTCTTCGGCCCCTCACAATGGTATTGATCACCAGCAAAACAGAACCATGGTGTTCCCCCTACAGTGGTACTAATTACAAGTAACGTAGATTCATGGTGTTCCTCGCATGGTGGTACGAATCACAGGTAAAGTAAACCCAGGGTATGTCACACATAATGGCACAACTCGCAGCTAGCACAAACCCATGGCGTTTCGCACATAAGGGCACACCACTCACAAGCAATGCAGATCCATGGTGCTCCTCACCTAGGTGTACTAATCACGGGCGCTGGTATTCCCATTGTGTTCCTCACTTGGTGGAACTAATCACAGGCCACGTATACTCATGGGGTCGCTCACATAGTGGTACTAATCATAGGCAAAGCAGACCCGAGGTGCGTCACACATTATGGTAATGATCACAGGCAACACAAGCCCATGGTATTCCTCACATAATAATACTTCTCTCTGGCAACGCATGGTTACCCTCAAATAGTGGTACTAATCATGGGCGTCAGCCAAACCAGTGATGTTTCTCACATAGTAGTACTAACCGTAGGCAACGTAGACCCATGGTGTTGCATATAAAGTGGTACTACTTATAGGTAACGCACACCACAGTGAACACAGTGGAACAGAGGAGTTGAATTCACATGACGATCTCTTTCACAAGCAACACTCAGACCCATAATGTTCCGCACATAATGGTACTAGTCACAAGTAACGTCGATGTGTTCCGCACGTAATGGTACTAACCACAAGTAATCTCATGGTTCTAATGTTCTCATCCCTTGGCCGCCCCTTTTAGTCATCTCTTACGACAGGCAGGGGATGTAGTGCGTGTAGACTACGTCTGTGCCCCCGCCCACAGGGGGTAGAGAGGGGGGGGGGGAAGAAGGGATCCGACACTTCGAAAAATGAAGTACCAGACAAAGAAAGACAAGGGCCACGAAGGGCATGAAAATGAAAGACTCCCTAGGCCTTGAATGCTCTAATACTGTCGGGGTCAGAAAAGAACACGAGTTGACCAAGGGAGGTTGGACAGGATAGATGAAAGTGAGGAGCCTGGCACAAGTAAATGGAAGCAATGCCACGACTCAGGCAAGGGCCCCGTGGTCGCCAACCCACACTCCCCGCAAGTTGAGAGTCCTGGGGCCCCTTTTAGTCACTTCTTATGACAGGCGGGGGATACTGTGGTTGTGTTCTTCATCTGCGTCCCCCAACCACAAGGGGTCCAACTAAAAAAAAAGTTAACAGTAAAAACTGATTGCGAATAAGTGAAGTACTTTTATTTATTAAAAACAATCAAAGGCATTTATGCTGGCAACTAGGTGACAGTGAGAATTAATGGTAGAATGAGTTCTTCGCTCAAAGTACTGTGACCAATCACTAACTTGGATTTGAGACAGTCAATAGGTTTTTTTTTTTTTGCTAGTATTTTAACATTGCACTAACGCATCAAAGGTTTCGGCAATTGAAAGCTGGGAAAGGGTCAGGATTGGGAAGTTAGTGGTCATGGCCTTCATTAAGGTACAGTCCCAACTAGCAATTCAAACAACTCACTCGGTGATCAATAATTTCTTATCAATGAATGTACACGAAAGGTTGTGAAGTATGACGTGTCTACGTGAAACAGTAGCATTTGCTCAATGAACTACAATTACATCACAGTTCACCAAGCAAGTTGGCTATTTGGTTTGGGTCGCATAGCTGTGAGCTTGCATTTGGGAGGTGGTGGGTTTTGGATAGGGTGTTCTGTGGTTTCCCATTTTCACACCAGGCAAATGCTGGAGCTGTACTGTAATGAAGGCTACCGCCATTATCATCCCAGTCCTAATACTTTCCCATCCTTGGGTCGCCGAAATCCTTCGATGTGGTAGTGCGACTCTGAACCGCTAGCAAAAAAAAAAAAAAATCACAGTTCGGTCAAGTACTTGTCTGAATTTGAGAACTGGTGGGATATGAGTTGTGGAAGACAATAACAACAATAGCAGACAACAAGGCCAGAATATGTTGAACCTCCATCAATGATATTTGGTGTAACAGAAGTAATGTTATTAAAATGAAATGACTTTGACAGTGAATGCACAGTTGGAAGGGATTAGTTGGCATAATACTGTGCCATACTCAATGAGAGGATGAGACTTTGGAAAAGTAAGTATTTCAATGTTTGTTATTGGAAATCTGGGTCTAAATGAAAACAGTGAAATAAAATAATACTTTTTAAAAATCTTTCTCACAGGCAATTTATGCATGGAAAGTACAACAGACTGTAATGCTAATGCCATTGTTGTTGGCATCATTAATTCTTATATGGAAAGTCTACCATAGATCATTTTAGTTTTTTTATTTGTGTGTGTGTAATAATTTTTTTAAAAATGCTATTTGCTTTACGTCCCACTAACTACTTTTACGATCTTCGGAGACACCGAGGTGCCGAAATTTAGTCCCACAGGAGTTCTTTTAAGTGTCAGTAAATCTACCGACACGAGGCTGTCGTATTTGAGCACCTTCTAATACCAACGGACTGAGCCAGGATCGAACCTACCAAGTTGGGGTTAGAAGGCCAGTGCCTTAACCGCCTGAGCCACTCAGCCTGGCTGTGTGTGTTTAAACGGAGTAGTTATCGTAATATATATGCTGCGGAGTACACATTAAGAGTGAAGCCATTTTACTGTCTTCTCGACTGTGTTGACTGATTATAATCTGATTGCTGATACCAAGCCACTGACTCATATTTTAATCCCGACTAGTTATTTGAACTCTTTTTTTTGCTATTTTGCTTCACGTCGCACCAACACGAATACGTCTTATGGCGACGATGGGATAGGAAAGGGTTAGGAAAGGGAAAGAAGCGGCCGTGGCCCTAATTAAGGTACAGCCCCAGCATTTGCTTGGTGTAAAAATGGGAAACCACGGATAACCATTTTCAGTTATTTGACCTGGTCGAGTGAATTTCTTCAGAGTTATCATGAGTCTAATTGTTCCTAATGTGTTCAATATCTTCGTAAAATTTATTATTACTATTATTATTATTATTATTATTATTAGCTGATGTACCCGTGCTTCGCTACGGGATCCTCAGAAAGACTGACTTTGTGGTTTTCCTAAGTGAAGTCAACAAAGACCATTACAAAAACGTCAGTAGGAACGTAGCGATTAAAAGCAATATTGTCATATAAATACTTGATCAAATGAAAAACCTCACATTTTCTCACTTTTAACGAACAGTACCACAGTGCCGACGTAACACTCCAAGAGTTTCAGAGCTGGAATGACCGAACCAGTATGTTACGTACCAGTAGTGTCAGAAAATGTATGAATCAGAGGAATGATAGACTACACTAAAGAAGAAAGTTATCTAACTCCCCGTCTACTTCCCGCCAATATTCAGGCAGGCTGTTACACTCGGTATGCCAGGGCGAGTTGGCCGTGTGGGTAGGGGCATGCAGCTGTGAGCTTGCATCTGGGAGATAGTGGATTCGAACCACATTGTCTGCAGCCCTGAAGATGGTATTCCGTGGTTTCCCATTTTCAAACCAGGCAAATGCTGTTATGTACCTTAATTAAGGCCAAGGCTGCATCCTTCACATTCCTAGCCCTTTCATATCCCATCGTCGCCATAAGACCTATTGTGTCGGTGCAACGTAAAGCAAATTTTTAAAAATACTCGGTACACATCAGTAATCCTATCTATCATAGATCAGTGGCAACAGAAGACACAAAGCACATCACAACAAACAATGGTCAATGTAAAAAGTTATTGTTGATCAGTTTTATGAGCTTTCTATATTTTAGGCCTTCACATTTAGTTGTCTTTCGACTCTGTGATATTACGACGTCTTATAAAATTAATTGTAGCGAAAGAATTCCTTATTCTTCGATTTTACATACCGATTTTCATTAAGTTCTGCTTATCCATTTTCTCGTGACTCGGCGGTAATACGGACTTTTAACAAAATTCCAAATTCATGAATATCTCTGTGATCTTAGCCGGTACGGTAACAATGTATAAGATATTCGCAAAGGAACATGCTACATAACTTTGTAGGCCTTCCCCTAAGCTACCATTTCACTCAGCGTGAATAAAATTATCTATGGCCTAGATTATAGCGACTAATTCCATGACTTTGCATACCAATTTTCATTAAGATAGGACCACTAATAACATAAATACTTGAGAATTAAATTTTAGGCCTTCCCCTAAACTACCATTTCACTCAGCGTGAATAAAATTATTTATGGCCTAGATTGTAGCGACTTATTCCCGGACTTTGCATACCGATTTTTATTAAATTATCTTCAGCCGTTTTCTTGTGATGCATGTACATACATCCAGACAGACAGACAGACAGACAGACAGACAGACAGCAACTACGGAGAATTTAAAAGTGCATTTCCTTGTTACTGTGGACATGACTGATACAGAAATACCATCCTTTTTAAATTCTGAGCAATGTACAGATAAAACTCTTATTTTATATAGACTAGCAAGATACCCGTGCTTCGCGACTGTATTATACTGGAATTTAGAATTGAATGCTTATTGTTTTATATATAACCCTCCGAAATTCGCGATCTGACTTGTTTTCTGAGAGAATCTGCCAAAATTCGTAATCTGACTCGTTTTCTAATAGATTATGGCAAGTTTCCTCCCATTTTTCAATCTTTCTATTAAGCAATCGATTTCGTACTTCCCGAGTTGAGTCCAGGTATTCTACCCGGTCAGTTGAGTCCCTAAATATTTGCCATCTTTTCCTATAAGAATTTTTAATATGGATCAAATACTTCAGGAGATCCGGCGTGGTGTCGTCTTGGGTGCCTTGGCGATACTGAACCCGCGGCCGGACTGCATTCTTAGTCATTACCTGTCCAGGACCCGTTTCCAGCGCAGTCTGCACATTTGACGACAGTCCAGAACGTTATTATTATTATTATCATTATCATTATTATTATTATTATTATTATTATTATTATTATTATAGATGTTCTGGACCCCACAGAAAGATGCAAGACCGCTACTTGGCGGTAAATTACATGTGCTGCCATTGTCATTCTTGAGAATGTGACCAGCACCATTGTCGCGGGTAGGCAAGTGTGCGGGATTTCTGGCCATACGAATGACATACTTCCGTGCATTATTGGCTTTATTATGGAGGTGAAAAATTGGACGGTCAATCTCATTCCTATCATTTATGTCAAATGTGTTTAAATTTTTATTTATATGCCAGGAGAATCTACTGTAATTTAAGAATGATCTCCGAAGGAAAAGGCGGCTCTTGAAAACGAACCCAGGAAAGATTAAAAATGATCGGTTTATGATCAGAATAAGTACATCTAAAATCTACAGCCTGTTTCCAGTCATTCGACAGGGTCAGGAATGGAATGAATAAAGCCTACCTAGCAGCGACAATAGGAATTGTGCCGGCAGCCGAAACCTGTCGCACTCCTCTGGGGCAATGATTAATGGATGACAAATGAAATGAAATTATATTGGACAGTGTTGCTGGAATGAATGATGACAGGGAAAACCGGAGTATCCGGAGAAAAACCTGCCCGCCTCCATTTTCTCCAGCACGAATGTCATGTGGAGAGACTGGGATTTGAACCACGGAACCCAGCTGTCAGAGGCAGGCGCGCTGCCGCCTGAGCAACGGAGGCTCTTTATAAATACATTATGAACAGTAAAATCAATTGGTCTCACCTCCTTTTACACCCCACCGCCGTTTAGTTTATTTACCCCCCCCCCCCCCCAAAAAACTAAAAGAAGGCGTGTTTCTTTATGTTAAAGTAGATTCCAAACACTAATGTTCACGTCTATTACCTTCAGTTTTGAGATAAAAATAATTCACTTTTTTTCACTTTCACACTCCTCCCCCCCCCCCCCCAGTGAATATTCCGGCAAAAAATACTTGTTTCTTTAATAGTAAAGGATCTCCTAAATACCAATTATCACGACTGTAACTCTGTAACTTCTTCAGTTTCTTATTTATGTGTCCTCATGAAAGGAATTCAACTTCTTTTCACTCCCGCACCCAAGATGATTTGCCCCCCAAAACGCGTTTTTCTTTGTTCTTAAAGGAGATCCAAATACCAATTTTCACGTCTGTAGGCCCTAACAACTTTAGTTTTTAATAGATATAAGTATTCTCATACAATTAAGTCAATTTTTCAATTCATTCACCCCCCCCCCCACCTTCATTGGATTTTCCGAGAACACGTGTTTTTTTACTTTTAAAGCAGATTCCAAATAACAAATTTCATGTCTGTAACATCTTCATTTTTGAGATAACAGTAGCCTAATTAAAAGAATTCAACACCATTGCCAGTCATTTTTACCCCCCCCCCTCTTCCCAAGTGGTATTTCCGAAAACTAAAAATACACGTTCCTTTATTTTTAATAGACATAAAAAATACCATTTTTCACTTCTGTAACATGTTCAGTTTTTTTTAGATATACTGTATAAATTCTCATTTTAAAATTTAACCCACTTTTTAGTTCCCCTTAAGAGGAGTTTCCAAAAACAAATCACCTATGTTTCTTTACATTTACAGGAGACTCCAAATACCACTTTTTACTTCTGTAACATTCTATGTTTCTCAGATATTCTGCAGACATAGTCTTTCAAAAAATTCACCCCAATATGTCACTCCTGTTTAACCGCCATTATTTGGAATTAAAAAAAAAAAACAACAAAAAAAAATGAATAAAACAACAACACGTGTTTCTTTATTTTTAAAGGAGATCCCGTATAGAAATTTTCAGTTATGTAATATCTTCAGTTTCTGATATATATGTATCCTCATTAAAGGCATTCAACCCATTATTCACCCTTTTACACCCCTCCTATTCGGATTTACAGAAAACAAAAAATACGTGTTCCTTTATTTTTGAAGGAGATTCTAATTATACATTTTTACATGTGCAAACTTTTAAAGTTTTGAGATATAGATACACTCATTTTAAAAATTCACCCCCCTTTCCCCCTCCCATTAATTGGATTTTCCACAAACAAAAAAATACGTGTTTCTTAATTTTTAAAAGAGATCAATAGTACCAATATTCAGGTCTGTAATATCTACAGTTTCTGAGATATAAGTACCGGTATCCTGATTAAAGGCATTCAACCCCTTTTTCACCCGTCCTATTGGGATTTTCTGAAAACAAAAAAATATGTGTTCCTTTATTTTTAATGAAGTTTCTAAATACCATTTTTTACATCTGTAAACTTGCAGAGTTTTGAGATATAGATACACTCATCTTAAAAGTTCACACTCCCTTTTCACCCCCTTAGCAACGGAATATCCAAAAATCCTCTCTTAGCGAGCACCTACATCTTAATATGAATGTCCCCAAAATTTCATTTTATTATGTCCAGTAGTTTTGGCTCGGCGATGATGAATCAGTCAGTCAGTCAGTCAGTCAGGACAAGCTATTATATATATATACTAGCAAGATACCCGTGCTTCGCTACGGTATTATACTGAAATTTATAATTGAATGCTTATTGTATTAGATATATAATCCGCCGAAATTCGCGATCTGACTCGCTTTCTGCGAGAATCCACCAAAATTCCCGATCTGACTGGTTTTCTATTACTTTACGGCACGTTTCCTCCCATTTTTAAATCTTCGTTTCCAGCAATCGTTTTCGTACTTCCCGGGTTAGGCTCAGGTATTCCTCCCGGTCAGTTGGGCCCGTAAATCTTTGCCATCTTTTCCTATAATATTTTTTAATATGGATAAAATCCTTCAGGAGATCCAGCGTGGTGTCATATTGGGTGCCTTGGCGGCACTGAACCCGCGGCCGGACTGCATTCTTAGTCATTACCCGTCCAGGAGCCGTTACCAGCGCGGTCCGCACATTTGACGACGGTCCGGAACATTATTATTATTATTATTATTATTATTATGATTATTATTATTATTATTATTATTATTATTATTATGTGTTGCTGGAATGGCTGATGACAGGGAAAACCGGAGTAACCGGAGAAATGCCTGCCCCGCCTCCGTTTTGTCCAGCACGAATGTCACATGGAGTGACCGGGATTTGAACCACGGAACCCAGCTGTGAGAGGTCGGCGCGCTGCCGCCTGAGCAACGGAGGATCCTTATAAGTACATTAATAACAGTAAAATCAATTGGTCTCACCTCCTTCTACACCCCACCGCCGTTAAGTTTATTTACCGCCTCCCCCCCCCCCCCCTAAAAAAAAATTAGAAGGCTAGTTTCTTTATGTTTAAGGGAGATTCCAAACACCAATGTTCACGTCTATTACCTTCAGTTTTGAGATATAAGTATCCCCATAAAAGTAATTTACTTTTTTCACTTAATTTCACACTACTCCCCCCCCCCCCCTAAGTGAACTTTCCCGCAAAAAATACTTGTTTCTTTAATAGTAAAGGATCTTCTAAATACCAATTATCACGACTCTAACTTCTTCAGTTTTTGATTTATGTGTCCTCATGAAAGGAATTCAACTCCTTAACACTCCCGCCCTCCAAGATGGTTTTCCGCCCAAAACGCGTTTTTCTTTGTTTTTACAGGAGATCCAAATACGAATTTTCACGTCTGTAACAACCTTTGTTTTTATTAGATGTATGTATTTTCATACAATTAAGCCAATTAATTTTTCAATTCTTTCACCCCCACCCCCCGCTTCATTGGATTTTAAGAGAATACGTGTTTCTTTACTTTTAAATCAGATTGAAAATATCAAATTTCACGTCTGTAACATCTTCATTTTTGAGATATCAGTAGCCTAATTAAAAGAATTCAACACCATTTTCAGTCACTTTTACGCCCCCCTTCCACCCAAGTGATATTTCCGAAAACTAAAAATACACGTTTCTTTATGTTTAATAGAGATAAAAAATACCATTTTTCCCTCTGTAACATGTTAAGTTTTTTAGATATACTGTAAAAATTCTCATTTTAAAATTTCACCCCTTTGGAGTTCCTTTTAAGTGGAGTTTCCAAAAACAAATCACCTATGTTTCTTTACATTTACAGGAGATTCCAAACACCCACTTTTTACGTCTGTAACATTTTACGTTTCCAAGATATTCTGTAGATATAGTCTTTCAAAAATTCACCCCAATTTGTCACTCCTGTTTAACCGCCATTAATTGGATTTTCCAAAAACTAAAAATACGTGTTTCTTTATTTTTAAAGGAGATCCCATATACAAATTTTCAGTTCTGTAATATCTTTCGTTTCTGACATATATGTATCCTCATTAAAGGCATTCAACCCATTTTCCACCCTTTTACACCCCTCCTATTGGGATTTACAGGAAACAAAAATACGTGCTCCTTTATTTTTAGAGGAGATTCTAACTACCAATTTTTACATCTGTAAATTTTAAAGTTTTAAGATGTAGACACACTCATTTTAAAAAATTCACCCCCCTTTTCACCCCCCAATATTTGGATTTTCCAAAAAAAAAAAAGTGTTTCTTTACTTTTAAAGTAGATCCCAAATACAAATTTTCAGGTCTGTAATATCTTCAGGTTCTGAAATATAAGTAGCCTCGTTAAAGGCATTCAATCCATTATTCACCCTTTTATACCCTTCCTATTGGGATTTTCCGAAAACCAAAGAATACGTGTTTCTTTATTTTTAAAGGAGATTCTAAATACCAATTTTTACATCTATAAACTTTAAAAGTTTTGAGATATAGATACACAAATTTTAAAAAATCACCCCCTTTTCACCCCCCCCCCATTGATTGGATTTTCCAAAAACAAAAAAATACGTGTTTCTTTTTTAAAGGAGATCCCAAACACCAATTTTCAGGTCTGTAATATCTTCAGGTTCTGAAATATAAGTAGACTCATGAAAGGCATTCGACCCCTCCTTCAACCTGTTCCACCCTTCCTATTAGGATTTTCCGAAAACAAAATATACGTGTTTCTTTATTTTTAAAGGAGATACTAAATACCAATTTTCACATCTATAACCTTTAAAAGTTTTGAGATATAGATACACTCATTTTAAAATATTACCCCCTTTTCACCCCCTCCCTTAATTGGATCTTCCAGATACAAAAAGAGACGTGTTTCTTTATATTTAAAGGAGGTCCCAGACACCGATTTTCAGGCCTGTAATATCTTCAGTTTCTGAGATATAAGTAGCCTCATTAAAGGCATTCGACCCTTTTTCCGCCCCTTTTCACTCCTCTGTTGCGATTTTCCGAAAACAAAAAAATACGTGTTTCTTTATTTTTAATGAAGATTCTAAATACCAGTTTTTACATCTGCAAACTTTAAAAGTTTGGAGATATAGATTCACTCATTTTAAAAATTTACCCCCCTTTTCACCCTCCCATTAATTGAGTTTTCCAAAAACAAAAAAATACGTGTTTCTTTATTTTTAAAAGAGATCAAATGTACCAATTTTCAGGTCTGTAATATCTTCAGTTTCTGAGATATAAGTACCGGTATCCTGATTGAAGGCATTCAACCCATTTTTCCCCATTTTCACCCTTTTTCACCCCTCCTATTGGGGTTTTCAGGAAACAAAAAAATACGTGTATCCTTATTTTAAAAGAAGATTCTAAATACCAATTTTTACACCTGTATACTTTTAAAGTTTTGAGATATAGACACACTCTTTTTAAAATTTCACCCCCCTTTTCACCCCCTTAGCGACGGAATATCCAAAAATCCTCTCTTAGCGAGCACCTACATCTTAATATGAATCTATACCCAAAATTTCATTTCTTTATGTCCAGTAGTTTTGGCTCGGCGATGATGAATCAGTCAGTCAGTCAGTCAGTCAGTCAGGACAAGCTATTTTATATATATAGATATATAGATTACATTTCAGGCCTTCCCCTAAATTACCATTTCAGTCAGTGTGAATAACATTATTGACAGCCTAGATTATAGCGACCTATTCCCCGACTTTGCATACCAATTTTCGTGAAGATACGACCACTAATAAAATAAATATTTGACAAATTTCAGGCCTTCCCCTAAACTACCATTTCACGCAGCGTGATTAAAATAATTTATAGCCTAGATTGTAGCCGTTCATCACCCGACTTTACATTCCGATTTTCATTAAATTATCTTCAGCCGTTTTCTCGTGATGCGTGTACATACATACATACATAAATTACGGAAAAGTAAAAAATGCATTTTCTTGTAACGGTGGACATGACCGATACAGAAATACCATTCTTTTCAAATTCTGAGCAATGTACAGACAAAACTCTTATTTTATATATAGACTAGCAAGATACCCGTGCTTCGCTACGGTATTATACTGAAATTTATAATTGAATGCTTAACGTTTTATATATAATCCTCCGAAATTCGCGATCTGACTCGTTTTCTGAGAGATTACGGCGTAGTTCCTCACATTTTTCAATCTTTCTTTCCAGCAATCGATTTCGTACTTCCCGGGCTAGGTCCAGGTATTCCACGCGGTCAGTTGGGTCCATAAATCTTTGCCTTCTTTTCCTACAAGCATTTTTAGTATGGATCAAATCCCGAAGGAGATCCGGCGTGGTGTCGTCTTGGGTGCCTTGGCGCTACTGAACCCGCGGCCGGACTGTACTCGTAGTCATTACCAGTCCACCACCCGTTCCAGCGCGGTCCACACAATTTGACGACGGTCCACAACATTATTGTTATTATTAGTATTATTATTATTATTATTAGATGTTCTGGACCCCACAGCAAGATCCAAGACTGCTACTTGGCAGTAAATTACATCTGCTGCCATTGTCATTGTTGACAATGTGACCATCGTCGCGCGTAGGCAAGTATGCGGGATTTCTGGCGATACCAATGACATACTGTACTTCCGTCCATTATTGACCTTATTATAGAGGTGAACAATTTGACGGTCAATCTCATTCATATTGTTTATTTCAAATGTGTTAAAATTTTTATTTATATGCCAGGGGAATCTACTGTAATCTAAGAACGTTTTCCGAAGGAAAAGGAAAAGACGGCTGTTCAAATCGAACCCAGGAAATGATCGGTTTATGATCAGAATAAGTACATCGAAAAACTACAGCCTGTTTCCAGTCATTCGACAGCGTCAGGAATGGAATGAATAAAGCCCCATTTAGCGGCGACAATAGGAATTGTGCCGCCTGCCGAAACACTCCTCTGGGGCAATGATTGATGAATGACAAATGAAATGAAATATTGGACAGTGTTGCTGGAATGAATGATGACAGGGAAAACCTGTCCCGCCTCCGCTTTGTCCAGCACGAATATCACATGGAGTGACCAGGATTTGAACCACGGAACCCTGCTGCGAGAGGCCGGCGCCCTGCCGCCTCAGCAACGGAGGCTCCTTATAACTACATTATGAACGGTAAAATCAATTGGTCTCAAATTCTTTTACACCCCACCGCCGTTAAATTTATTCACCCCCCCCCCCCAAAAAAAATTAAAAGAAGGCGTATTTCTTTATGTTTAAATAGATTCCAAACACAAATGTTCACGTCTATTACCTTCAGTTTTGAGATACAAGTATCCCCATAAAAATAATTCAATTTTTTCACTTCCTTTCACACACTCCCCGCCCCGTAAGTGAATTTATCCGGCAAAAAATTAGTTGTTTCTTTAATAGTAAAGGATCTTATAAATACCAATTATCACGACTCTAACTTCTTCAGCTTTTGATTTATGTGTCCTCGTGAAAGGAATTCAACTCCTTTTAACTCCCGCCCCGCCAGATGGTATCCCCCCGCAAAACGCGTTTTTCTTTGTTTTTAAAGGAAATCCAAATACCAATTTGCACGTCTGTAACAACTTTATTTTTATTAGATGTATGTATTCAAATACTATTAAATCAATTAATTTTTCAATTCTTCCCCCCCCCCCCTCTTCATTAGATTTTCCGAAAATACGTGTTTCTTTACTTTTAAAGCAGATTCCAAATATCAAATTTCACGTCTGTAACATCTTCATTTTTGAGATATCAGTAGCCTAATTAAAAGAAATCAACACCATTTTCAGTCACTCTTACCCCCCATCCACCCAAGTGGTATTTCCGGGAACTAAAAATACAAGTTTCTTTATTTTTAATAGAGATAAATACCACGTTTCACTTCTGTAACATGTTAAGTATTTTGAGCTATACTGTAGAAATTCTCATTTTAAAATTTCACCCGTCCCTCAAGGGGAGTTTCCAAAAACAAATCACCTATGTTTCTTTACATTTACAGGAAATTCCAAATACCCACTTTTTACGTCTGTAATATTTTACGTTTCTCAGATATTCTGTAGATATAGTCTTTCGAAAAATTCACCCCAGTTTGTCACTCCTGTTTAACCGCCATTAATTGGATTTTCCAAAAACAAAAAATAAGCGTTTCTTTATTTTTATAGGAGATCCCATATACACATTTTCAGTTCTGTAATATCTTCAGTTTCTGAGATGTATGTATCTTCATTAAAGGCATTCAACTCATTATTCACCCTTTTACACCCCTTCTATTGGGATTTACAGAAAACAAAAAAATATGTTTTCCTTAATTTTTAAAGGAGATTCTAAATACCAAATTATCTGTAAATTTTTAAAGTTTTAAGATGTAGACACACTCATTTAAAAAACTCACCCCCCTTTTCACCCCCCATTATTTAGATTTTCAAAAAACATAAAATACCTGCTTCTTTATTTTTAAAGTAGATCCCCAAATACCAATTTTCAGGTCTGTAATATCTTCAGGTTCTGAAATATAAGTAGCCTCAATAAAGGCATTCAAACACTTTTTCCCCTTTTCCACCCTTCCCATTGGGATTTTCCGAAAACAAAAAATACGTGATACTTTATTTTTAAATGACATTCTAAATACCAAATTTTACATGTGTAAACTTTTAAAGTTTTGAGATATAGATACACTCATTTTAAAATTTCAACGCCCTTTTCACCCCCTTAGCGAAGGAATATCCAAAAATCCTCTCTTAGCGAGCACCTACATCTTAATATGAATCTATGCCCAAAATTTCATTTCTTTATGTCCAGTAGGTTTGGCTCGGCGATGATGAATCAGTCAGTCAGTCAGTCAGTCAGTCAGTCAGTCAGGACAAGCTATTTTATATATATATATATACACATTATTATTATTATTATTACTACTATTATAAATAAAACTGTTTAAACACCCTATGGAAGGCCTCACTCTTCATTTCTCATGTATTGCTTGTGTCAAGAAGAACCCTCGTTTCTGGTGTTTTGGAGAACATCTGAGAGCGTGGGAATGACGCCAAAAAGAACCCTTGGTTGTGATGTTCTAGCAAGTGTCAGAGTGTTCTGGCAACTGTCAGAGGGTGTGAGAATGTTCCACACTCATCAAAGATGATGTGAAGGCTGGATGTCGAATTCTGAACGCGATTGGTTGATTGGTTCCCTTGTTTTGAAAGGGTGACACATGCAAACTGGGGTTTGCAGGAAACTAGCATTTTGATTATGATCTTCGTTCTCTGACAAGTCGGACGTGTCCATTCCAAGTTCTCGTTCCACCCTGTGAATTCTAGCCTATGTAATGGGATAATGTACGTTTAATTTCCTTTAACATGTATTAACTCAAACTTTTCACTTGCAGGAATTTTATGGGGCAGCCTTGCATGTTCGATTATTTTATTTTATTGAACAGGCACCTTTCAGCGCTATGACGCATTTTTATTTTGGAACAAGCAACCTTCCTTTATGAATTGTAATATTGAAACCATGTTATTGCAATGTTCTTTTGTTTGCCTGTATCTGGTAGAATGGGACTATAGCCCAATGCAATAGAGAACCTTCAATTCCAACATACATACATATGTACATACATACATACATACATACATACGTGGGCACCCATATGACTAGACCTGGGGGTACGTAGTATTATTAATATTTTGGAAGATAAACGGCAACTTGTATTCTGCGGTAGAATAACCCACGGTATACCCTGCATGTTGGTGGGTGACGGAACTACCGCTTCTACGTAATACTGACTTTTAAATCATTTTCTTGAAAGGAAAACACCTGACTACACTAGATTTCTGCCTTTCCCTGAGAGCTAGGGGGGTGGGGGGGGGGGCGGCCCCACCTTGCCCCCGGGTATGGGTGCCCTTGCATACATACATACATACATACATCATTATAGACTGTTATGCCTTTCAGCATTTAGCCTGAAAACCTATGAACTTACTAATCGCCACCACAATCCTCTATATGTAACTAGTTCTGAGGCCTCATGCAGTTCTATATACCCTATCTTTAAATCATTAAAAACTGAATATAACCATTGCCTACTCATCTTACCCAACATAACAGAGTCCATTATTCCCGTAGCTAAGCTATCCTCCTCCATTCCCGTCACATGACCCCACCGCCGAAGCTGTTTTTTTTTTTTTTGCTAGGGGCTTTACGTCGCACCGACACAGATAGGTCTTATGGCGACGATGGGATGGGAAAGGCCTAGGAGTTGGAAGGAACCGGCCGTGGCCTTAAGGTACAGCCCAAGCATTTGCCTGGTGTGAAAATGGGAAACCACGGAAAACCATTTTCAGGGCTGCCGATAGTGGGATTCGAACCTACTATCTCCCGGATGCAAGCTCACAGCCGCGCGCCTCTACGCGCACGGCCAACTCGCTCGGTCCGAAGCTGGTTCGTGCGTACAGCTTCATCCATCAAGTTCATTCCTAACTTAGCCTTTATCTCATCATTCCCAGTGCCCTCTTGCCATTGTTCCCACCTGTTTGTACCAGCCATAATTCTCGCTACTTTCATGTCTGTTACTTCTAAGATATCCTGAGTTCACCCAGCTTTCACTCCCATAAAGCAAAGTTGGTCTGAAAACAGAAAGATATAAAGATCATTTAATCTGGGAGCTGACTTCTTTCTGACAGAATACTGTTATTAACAACTGCGAGCTGAGTGCATTAGCTTTACTGCGCAGTGATTCAATCTCTCACTCTACTACCTTCACAGGAGAACACACATCCTACATACTTGAAATTATCTACCCGTTTCAGTTTTGAATCCCCAATCTGACATCAATTTAGTCTTAGAAAGGCTAATTTTTATACCATACTCATTGCACCTATTTCAAGTTCCAAGATGATATACTGCAGGCTTTTGGCACAATCTACCATTAAGACCAAGTCATCAGCATAGGCCAGACTGCTTACTACATTTTCACCTAACTGATTCCCTTCCTGCACCTTTATACCTTTCAGCAGATGATCTATATAAACTATGAACAGAGGTGAAAGATTCAGCCTTGAAACAAAATATGTTTTTTAATTGGATATACACAGCTGCCTCATGGAACGTATCTACAGTATTATATGGAAGTAATTGCATGGTCATGCTCTTAGAAACTCCTTGATGTCTGCTAGCAGAAACAGGTTCTGAGAAGACATTCCAGGAATCATCATTGAATAAGGGGAGTGTGTATTCAGGGAATTTCGAAAGGCAGAAGTATTCAGTCAGCACTATGTAAAGATTTTTGGTTACAAGGATAATGTCCAGATACCTCGCTGGTTGCTTGCTTGTTGTTTAAAGGGGCCTAACATCGAAGGTCATCGGCCCAATGTCCAGATAGAGGAGGTGACTAATACTGAAGATGTATTAAAGTTTACCTATGATAATGACATTTACAATACGATACAAAAGCTGAAACAAGAAAAGGAGCTGGAATTGATAAGGTTTCGGGGGATATACTAAAGACAATGGGTCGGGATATAGTACCATATCTGAAGTACTTATTTGATTATTGTTTGCATGAAGGAGCTATACCAAATGAATGGAGAGTTGCTATAGTAGCCCCAGTGTATAAAGGAAAGGGTGATAGACATAAAGCTGAAAATTACAGGCCAGTCAGTTTGATATGCATTGCATGTAAGCTTTGGGAATGCATTCTTTCCGATTATATTAGACATGTTTGCGAATGAATAACTGGTTCGATAGAAGGAAGTTTGGGTTTAGGAAAGGTTATTCCACTGAAGCTCAACTTGTAGGATTCCAGTAAGACGTAGCAGATATCTTTGAATGTAATGAGGCAGGAATAGTATACCAATGTACTATGGTAAGGAATCTTTGAAACACTGCCACAAAGGATGTTTGCGTAGCAGTTCTTGACTGATGTATTGAAACAGGATAGAATATGCCGGTACCAAAATTACAATAAGAAGATAAGCGTAGGGATGTGAGTCTATTGTGAGTTAGAGCCTTTTTAATGAGAGGTGTAAAGATAAGAGCTAGGTATATCATCTGAGGAATATCATTATAATGTAACATCAGTAGGAAGTTCCCGACATTGAGTTGGAAGTCATCTAATATCTGTACGTGATTATGATGTGAGTGTTCTAGACAAGTTCACCTTTTTACGCACGACATATATTTTGTTCAAGTTGGGATTGTCATGGGTATGGTTCCAGGTAGTAACATATCTATAAAGTCAATGTTTAGAGATACAGCACTTTTAATGTTCCTGCATTTCTCACAAATCAAGGAAACTACTTAGTGTTCATTTTATAATTTAGTGTTGATGTTGAACATAAAGACAACAATATATACATTTTTTGGTTTATTTTAAGTATTGATTACAGAATTATATGAGACACAATAATCAGATGCTGAAGGATTTAAAATATGAACATTGTATGTTGAGCTACAATGATAATACTTGTAAAATATACAAGAATTTGATAATTATTTATGTATGTTTCATTATTCATTGTGTTTCAACATAGGCAACATTATTTATTTGTGCATCTGTAACATATACTTTAAATTATTTAATAGTCAATACTTACTTATTTGACATTAAATTTTTAAAACCTAACACAAAAGAGATAAATAGATTTAAATGGGAAAACGCTATGATATTACATACAATGATAATTATGCCCGTCTTTGTTGTGTAGTTGTTAGCGTGATTAGCTGTCACCCCGGAGGCCTGAGTTTGATTCTCGGCTCTTTGTCACAAAATCTGAAAAGTGGTACGAGGGCTGGAACGAGGTCCACTCAGCCTCGGGAAGTCATCCAAGTATAGGGGGGTTCGATTCCCACATCATCCATTTTCAAAGTGGTTTTCCGTAGTTTTCCGCTTCTCCTCCAGGCTAATACCGGGATGGTGTCGAACTTAAGGCCATGGCCGTTTACCTCCCTCTTTCCATGCCCCCCCCCCCCAAGGCCCTTGTTCAGTATAGCGGGTGAAGCGACCTGGGCAAGGTACTGGTCCTGCACCCCAGTTGTATCCCCCAACCCAAAGTCCCACGCTCCCAGTCACTGCCCTTAAGGCGGTAGAGGTTGGATCCCTCACTAAGTCAGAAGGAAAAAGCAAACCTGGATGGCAAACAGATGAAGAAAGGTAGAATTAAAGAAAGAAGGAAAGAAAGAAAGAAAGAAAGAAAGAAAGAAAGAAAGAAAGAAAGAAAGAAAGAATAAAGAAAGATAATTACAATCAGATACAAATAGCTGATGATATT
Source organism: Anabrus simplex (assembly GCF_040414725.1). NCBI lineage: Eukaryota > Metazoa > Arthropoda > Insecta > Orthoptera > Tettigoniidae > Anabrus > Anabrus simplex. The sequence continues at coordinate 638,723,521 of NC_090266.1, read as the reverse complement.
GTATTATACAAATAATATGCCTTGGATATTTTAGGTTGGATCACGATCACTTGTAAGTATGGCTTCAACAGGTAAATGAGAGTCTAGCGGTTCGCAAAGGATAGTGAGTGATAGTGGCGCAGAAATTATGATGTATTTTGGTGAAGATGTACAGAAAATGATACTGATTTCAACTTTGGTGATGGGCTAAAAGAGCAATAGCGTAGCCAAGATCGACCAATGGGGGAGGGGGGGTTGTAGTTACAAAATTATTGTGCATGTGTGGTACGTGCATGCACGAGTGTTATTATAAGGACACTGATACAAGTAAATTATGTTGATATTTAGACTGCAGTACCTGTACACTACGAAATCTTATATAAAAATACAGAACAATGAAACTATGATCAAAGTCAATAGTTCTACGGCAAATGGTATGTTCAGATTACATAACTTTTGAGGCTTCTTTGAAAATAGATTCAAGAGATCTGTTGGTTTTACAATTTTGTCGCTGTGAATATTCAAAGGAGCCAACCCATTGATTCGACTTTCGCTTGTTTATTGTCAGTTTCTGTTTAATTTCTTTTGTAAACTTTCCATGGGTGGGTGGGGTTCTAATACCATGTAACCCCCTCCTCCCCGACTACGCCCCTGTAAAAGAGAGACATTTAATCTCCATAATTCCATCCACAAACAAGAAAAAATATGCTAGCCAGCAATTTGTGTAATGTCAGAAAATAGGTACAAGAACAATATGCGCTGACTGGGGAAATGGGCCCTTGTGCTTCAACTCCTGTTCCGAGGCACCATACTAAACTCGACATATAATGGTAAGATACAAACACATTTTGTTAGTGTTACAAGAAAATTATTTTTCCAAAATATTCAATAAAATACAATGCACATTTGATCAAAATAATAAATCTACGTCCATAAGGTGTGGCGGGCATTTCCTGCTGGACGACAATTTATCGTCCTTAACTGGGAACGGGTTTATCATATAGAGTAACGACTGCAAATAAAATGTAATTCAGTCACCTATTATTTCCTATAATTAAAAGTTAATCAGTTAAAATGTTTATATTATTATTATTATTATTATTATTATTATTATTATTATTATTATTATTATTATTATTATTGTACCGGGAGGTACACCTCAACCCCGCACATTTAAAAGAAGCGCCTTAAGGAACACGAGGGTACTGTGGAACAGCAGAGGTGAAAGAAGGTGCGGGTTGGAATAGGTCTCAACTACAGAAGCACGAAAGAAGAATTAAAATTTTAACAAGGTTATATTTTCAAAACTTAACAATGGTAGCATAGAATTTTGAGCATACAACAAATAACAACAAGTTAAATCAGGTACACAATTTAGAGAATATTTAACCGGTTCCCACTAGGGGAAATAACCAAGATAATCAGGTATACAGTCGCAGTACCAAAAACCAGTTAAGTGATTTTTACATATATTGGGCTACGGCCCGAATTCATTAACTCTTGAGCTCTCAGTTCACAATCACAAAAGCTACAGGGCAGAAAACCCCTAAGTACAAGGAGCACTTGCTCCTAATTACAATGTTAAAGAAAAGAGCAGAACCACTCTCAATATTACCAGCCTATCAAAGGCTACAACCTTCATTTCAGACTGCCCTCAAGGCACACTAAGAAACAGCGGTATTTGATACCCAACCTACAGGGGCCTTTACATGAGGAAAACAAAACACCAGGTTAAATTACTGGCCCATAATACAAGATTGAATGGAGGCGATAACTTGCACTCCTACACAAAGTTTTTGTCCAAAACCTATGTGGTGCTAGGCCGATGATACAGGGGCTAATCCCAATCTATGGAGGTGACTGGTTGGCAAATAAGTTTAAGACTTTAAGAAGGAAGAGAAAAACGGTTACGAAAACATAGTCACCTCAAATTCAAAATGAAGGGGAGTTCGAGAGGGTGAAGCACTCTCCATCCCTGCTTTACAGATTTGTAATTTGTAGATAGACAGAAAAGACTTTACATTTTAAAAGGGTAGGTTACATACTAAAGGTTTCGAACCCTCCCCGAGAGTTAAACTGCTGAGCTAGCAAGAAATGAAGATGTTAACAGGCCATTACCTTGTAGATGAACTGCTGCTTGGAGAAAGAGGCGCTTCCCGCCCCCTGCTATATATCCATACACTAAGAAAGATGTTACAGAAGTGGCCCCGAGACCAGAAAATCAGCAGTTTATACACCCTCGTGGAACATTCGAGACCTTTCATGAATGATAACAACCCGCCCACAAACTTTTATTGGTCGGCAAAAGATTACAAGTCAAAACTGAAGAAGAAATCTAGGTTTGGTGGAAAATTAATTTAGAAAATTTAGGATTGACTAAATTTAAAACTGGCGGAAACAGAGATCAATATTGCCAACCCAAAAAATGAAAGAAATTTAACAAAGAACAAACTTATAGATACAAAATTTCTTCAAAAACAGTTCGTTCACTTCGCACCAGGGTGCATAGATATAGTTTTTAAGTAGTGACATCTAGAAGAGAATGTCCACACTTCTTGCTACAGAGCAAACAAACACAAATCGAAATAGACATAGTTCAGAACACTTCAAAATTTACAGTAGTGACATCTTCCAAGAAACCTTTGATTCAATACAGATTTTAAAGTTCAGAGTTTCTCCTGTAGCGAGGTTTCAACTGGCGCAATATTTGAATTCGCGGCATGGAGGTGTACCGCCCGGTACAAAAATGTTTATATTATTATTATTATTATTATTATTATTATTATTATTATTATTATTATTATTACTGTACCGGGAGGTACACCTCAACCCCGCACATTTAAAAGAAGCGCCTTAAGGAACACGATCTATTGAAAAAAACCTTGAAACTGCTAATGCATAAAATTGGGACATTGATCAGAAAATGTCACTACTGAATAACTGAGTAATATTTTATTTTAAAGTTTCCTAAACTGATTGGATTTATTTGTTTTGTTTTGGTGTACATCAGGAAGTTTGAACTTTTCTCCATAATGTCTCTACAAAAAACCAGAGGTCATGCACTCTGGTGCATGGTGGAAGAATGAGTGATTTAAAGAAGTTGACTTTTATTTATTTTGGTACTTTAAGGCTTGCAACACTTGCTTCTCATCCTGCCAGCTTTTGAGTCTGGCCAATAATAAATTTTCTGTAATTATTTTTCAGCCAATCACAGGCTTCTTGTAGCTTTTTGTTTAACCAATAAAAATGAGAGGGCGTGTCTGGATTTAGTCCAGAGCCTTCTTGAACCCTCCTCTTGGGTATATAAGGTGCAGCCTTTTCAAGATATCCTGTCTTATTGATCGTCGAATTACTGAGTGTGTGTGGTAATGGTCACCAGTTTTCTATCTCTGTAGCTATCTCCGCAAACATACCCGAGGGGAAGGTTCTAATCTTTAACTATGTAACCATCTGTTTTCTAAAATGTAAACTACTACTTCTAATGTAAAATTTCATAAAGTCTTGAACTGTAAATCGGGGATAGAGAGTACGTTACCCTCTCGAGTTCCCCTTCAATTTATCTGGAGGTGACTACGATATTGTAACTGTTTTTCTCATGTAAATCATAAATTAACTTGTCCTTCGAGTCACCTCAGTAGTTTGGGATTAGCCTCTGCATCATCAGGCCACTAGCCCAAGTAGGGTTTTAAAACTTTGTTTCAAAGAGCGCAAGTGTGCTCCCCCATACATTTTTGAGTTGTGGCCAGTAATTTAACCTGTTCTTCTTTTCACGAAGGCCCAGTAGTATGGGTACTAGATACCCCTGTATTAACTAGATTGTAAATTGTAGGTTGTGCCTAGAGAGGGCAGATTGTAAAATTTTTTGTAAAGTTACCTTGAGTAGGCTATAAGAGTTTGGGAGCGCAGCCTCCTTGGTTGAATTTGTAGAGCATGTAAGCTCTTTTCTGAGATTTGTATAATTTTCGAGTGGTGCATTTGGAAGGCCATAAATTGTTACTGTTGGAGCCTAGTGCTTGAGAAAATGGTGTATTGGGAGATCTCTCTCCTTATCTAACTAAACGCAACATCTGCGACATGGTAAACTTGTAAATTTGTACTTGAAGCTCAAAACTGGTAAATCCCCTATTTTTGGGTTTTTCTATTCTTGTATCAAAATTGTTATTGTACCTGATAACTTGCACTTTCACCTCGTGAAGAATTTTGTTAAGTTTGTGATCTGAAAATAAATATAACCTTTATTTTAAAGTTTTATATTAATCTTTGATATCGTAGATAGACCCATTCCCACTAACACCTACTTTCACCTCTGCATTCCACAGATAAGCCCGGAACAATTATTATACAAAAAGCCATACCTAAACTAATTATTTCATTGTTTTTGACAATATTGAGTGTTATTTGCACCATTTTTCTTGTGCGGAAAGAAAAATTCCTCATCGTTTCACTTACGGTATGCTTAGAAATAATGTGACGGGGAAGAAGCAATGCAGGCTTCTTTAGTACCAATTTTCAGACCATCACCTGTGAAATGGTGCCAAAACAACAGAAGTATGATTTTTATATTTTAGTAGTGTAGGAAACATGGTAAAACAAACCTAGCAATTGTATTCGAAAATTTGACAATGTTACACAACAATGAAAAACTCCGAGTAGTATAATTGTAACTCAAGATACAATGTTAATACCTGTAACAGGGGATCTAGTTACTGTCACAATATTAATATTTTTTGGAAATAACTCCTTTTTTTCAATTGCTATTGGCTTTACGTCACACCGACACAGATATGTTTTATGGCGACGATGGGACAGGACAGGGCTAGGACTGGGAAGCAAGTGGCCGTGGCCTTAATTAAGCTACAGTCTCAGCATTTGCCTGGTGTGAAAATGGGAAACCATGGAAAACCATCTTCAGGGCTGCCGACAGTGGAGTTCGAACCCACTATCTCCCAAAATACTGGATACTGGCTGCACTTAAGCGACTGCAACTACCGAGCTCAGTGGAAATTGTTTTCTTGTCCCGATGTTGATTTTAATGTTTACGACTCCTGGCTAGATTGTCGACCTTACCTCCTGAGTTAGCATGCGTATACTGTTATCTAGAAGACCCATCTGTACCAAATTAATGAAATTTCATGTTACATGTTTGTGGGCTACTGTAGTCACGTCCTAGTTCGTGAACCATGGGCAACGGCTGAGTGGCCTAGTAAGTGGTCCTGAGAGTCGGGATACCAGTTGCTATGGAATGGGAGTGGGCATCTCGGACATATTCTGAGTCGTGGCCCTCCTTGTGCTCAGGCGGCTAGGACTATACAATTCACCGGTGGTCCATAACCCGTTAGATTAGAGATCCTCACTTGGACTATGTGCAAGTAGGGCAGCATCCTGCTTCATGAATTTACCGAGCTCAGAACACTTTAAGCAAGCCTTGGACCTATGGGAGTAATGGAGTCCCACTCCCATTTGACAGGCGAGGGACTTCTTGGAAACAACTTGGCCAACGAAATGGAATTCGATGGGGAGCTATCAATATTAATGGGGCTTATGGAAGAAAGAAGGTAGAACTGGCTGAGTCAGCAAAGAGGATGCATCTGGATGTGCTAGGAGTAAGTGATATTCGGGTAAGGGGAGATAATGAGGAAGAGATAGGAGATTATAAAGTGTACTTGACAGGTGTTAGAAAGGGAAGGGCAGAGATTGGGGTAGGGCTATTTATCGGGAATACCATTGCACGCAACATAGTTTCTGTTAGGCACGTAAATGAGCGAATGATGTGGGTAGATTTTTCAGTGGGAGGAATTAGGACATGAATTGTGTCCGTGTATTCACCATGTGAGGGTGCAGATCAGGATGAAGTTGACAAGTTTTGTGAAACATTGAGCGACATCGTGGTCAGGGTCAACAGCAAGGATAGAATAGTGCTAATGGGCGATTTCAATGCGAGAGTTGGGAATAGAACTGAAGGATACGAAAGGGTGATTGGTAAATGTGGGGAAGATATGGAAGCTAATGGGAATGGGAAGCGTTTGCTGGACTTCTGTGCTAGTATGGGTTTAGCTGTTACGAATACATTCTTCAAGCATAAGGCTATTCACCGCTACACGTGGGAGGCTAGGGATACCAGATCCATAATAGACTATATCTTAACAGACTTTGAATTCAGGAAATCTGTTAGGAATGTACGAGTTTTTTGCGGATTTTTCGATGATACAGACCATTATCTGATCTGTAGTGAACTAAGTATCTCTAGGCCTAGGGTAGAGAAAGTGAAATCTGTCTGCAAACGAATAAGGGTACAAAATCTCCAGGACAAGGAAATTAGACAGAAGTACATGGATATGATCAGTGAGAAGTTTCGAACAGTAGACAGTAAACAGGTTCAGGATATAGAAAGTGAATGGGTGGCATACAGAGATGCTGTAGTAGAAACACCAAGGGAATGCCTAGGAACAACCGTGTGTAAAGATGGGAAAAGGCGAACATCTTGGTGGAATGATGAAGTGAGAGCAGCAAGTAAATGTAAAAAGAAGGCTTATCAGAAATGGCTCCAAACAAGGGCCGAGGCAGACAGGGATTGGTACGTAGATGAATGAAACAGAGTGAAACAAATACTTGTTGAATCCAAAAAGAAGTCATGGGAAGATTTTGGTAATAACCTGGAAGGGCTAGGTCAAGCAGCAGGGAAACCTTTCTGGACAGTAATAAAGAATCTTAGGAAGGGAGGGAAAAAGGAAATGAACAGTGTTTTGAGTAATTCAGGTGAACTCATAATAGATCCCAGGGAATCACTATAGAGGTGGAGGGAATATTTTGAACATCTTCTCAATGTAAAAGGAAATCATCATGGTGGTGTTGCAAACAGCCAAGCTCATGGGGAGGAGGAAAATGATGTTGGTGAAATTATGCTTGAGGAAGTGGAAAGGATGGTAAATAAACTCCATTGTCATAAGGCAGCAGGAATAGATGAAATTAGACCTGAAATGGTGAAGTATAGTGGGAAGGCAGGGATGAAATGGCTTCATAGAATAGTAAAATTAGCATGGAGTGTTGGTAAGGTACCTTCAGATTGGAGAAAGGCAGTAATTGCACCTGTCTATAAGCAAGGGAGCAGGAAGGATTGCAACAACTATCGAGGTATCTCATTGATTAGTATACCAGACAAAGTATTCACTGGCATCTTGGAAGGGAGGGTGCGATCAGTCGTTGAGAGGAAGTTGGATGAAAACCAGTGTGGTTTCAGACCACAGAGAGGCTGTCAGGATCAGATTTTCAGCATGCGCCAGGTAAATGAAAAATTCTACGAGATGAATAGGCAGTTGTGTTTATGTTTTGTAGATCTAGAGAAAGCATATGACAGGGTACCGAGGGAAAAGATGTTTGCCATACTGTTGGACTATGGAATTAAAGGTAGATTATTAAAATCAATCAAAGGCATTTATGTTGACAATTGGGCTTCAGTGAGAATTGATAGTAGAATGAGTTCTTGGTTCAGGGTACTTACAGGAGTTAGACAAGGCTGTAATCTTTCACCTTTGCTGTTCGTAGTTTACATGGATCATCTGCTGAAAGGTATAAAATGGCAGGGAGGGATTCAGTTAGGTGGAAATGTAGTGAGCAGTTTGGCCTATGCTGACGACTTGGTCTTAATGGCAGACTGTGCCGAAAGCCTGCAGTCTAATATCTTTGAACTTGAAAATAGGTGCAATGAATATGGTATGAAAATTAGACTCTCGAAGACTAAATTGAAGTCAGTAGGTAAGAAATTCAACAGAATTGAATGTCAGATTGGTGATACAAAACTAGAACAGGTCGATAATTTCAAGTATTTAGGTTGTGTGTTCTCCCAGGATGGTAATATAGTAAGCGAGATTGAATCAAGGTGTAGTAAAGCTAATGCAGTGAGCTCGCAGTTGCGATCAGCAGTATTCTGTAAGAAGGAAGTCAGCTCCCAGACGAAACTATCTTTACATCGGTCTGTTTTCAGACCAACTTTGCTTTACGGGAGCGAAAGCTGGGTGGATTCAGGATATCTTATTCATAAGTTAGAAGTAACAGACATGAAGGCAGCAAGAATGATTGTTGGTACAAACAGGTGGGAACAATGGCAGGAGGGTACTCGGAATGAGGAGATAAAGGCTAATTTAGGATTGAACTCAATGGATGAAGCTGTACGCATAAACCAGCTTCGGTGGTGGGGTCATGCGAGGCGAATGGAGGAGGATAGGTTACCTAGGAGAATAATGGAATCTGATATGGAGGGTAAGAGAAGTAGAGGGAGACCAAGACGACGATGGTTAGACTCGGTTTCTAATGATTTAAAGATAAGAGGTATAGAACTAAATGAGGCCACAACACTAGTTGCAAATCGAGAATTGTGGCGACGTTTAGTAAATTCTCAGTGGCTTGCAGACTGAACGCTGAAAGGCATAACAGTCTATAATGATAATGTATGTATGTATGTATGTATGTATGTATGTATGTATGTATGTATGTATGCATGCATGCATGCATGCAACTGAACAATGGATATACCAAGTCATTTACTGAATTTTAATTTCTTTTGCTCTCTTTAATTATGATCTACTAAATAGTAAATTCCTTGCCAAAAGCCAAACACATAAGCTTATTTCATAGCTCATGTTTCACCCACTCATATTTACTTTAACCATGGATGTCAGACGAAAAAACCTACCCGTCAAACCCACACGATACTGAACCCGTACAAGTGAGTACTTTGCCATCTACCCCGGAGTCAGCTGAGCAGAAGAAGAAACATGATGATGGATGGGTGAAGTACTTACAGGGGTTAAACAAGGTTGTAATCTTTCACCTTTGTTGTTCACAGTTAACATTTCTTACCTACTGAAAGGTATAAAGTGGCAGAGGGAGAGAGGGATTCACTTTGGTGGACATGTAGTACCCAGTTTGTCCTATGCTGTCAACTATGTCTTCATGATGGTCTGCTGAATGCTGCAATCTAATATCTTGGAACTTGAAAATACATGCAGTGAATATTATATGAAAATTAGCATTTGCAAGACTAAAGCAATGTCAGTAGGGAAGAAACATAAGAAAACTAAATTTAAGGTTAGGAATAAAAAACTCAAACAGGTAGATCACATCAAGTATTTAAGGTGTGGATTTTATCAGGATGGTAATATAGTAAGTGAGAATGAATCAAGGTCCAGCAAAGCTATCTCAGTGAACTTGCAGTTGTAGTCTGTAAGAAAGAAGTTAGCTTCTGGACAAAATTATATCTGCAAGCAATAATAAACAAACCATTAGCAAGGAACAATGAACAGTGGATATTCATGGCCAGGAAGGTCAGCTCAGTGGACTAAGTAAGGCATTTTTAAAAATAAATTCTGAAATACAAAAACACTTAATCTTCCACACTATGAAAATGACCAAAATATGACCTAAAATAGATTGAGCAAAAAATGAGAAAATATCCTATAATGCCCAAAAAAATCATCTTAAACCATTAATATATCACAAAACAGAAATACTTAAGAAGCAATGTTTCTGACTTACCAGAAAAAGGTGAAATTTCATCAAAATCTTAGCCCTCGAGATGATGAAATAACATCACCTATTAATAGTGAAGTTAGTCTATTACTTACACTATTTATATATTAAAAATAGCAGGGAAACAATGCCACTTTCCTACATTATACCTATCTGAACATCCACTTCTTCTAATAATGGCTGCACGAGACCCTATAAAGCGATCCTTCAAAAAAGAAAATTCAATTAGCTTATACTTATGAACAGTAAACAATTTGTTGACTTGCTAGGTTAGGACGGTTGTATCAGTTGGATACCAAATAAACAACAAATTCTCTAAAGTAGATACTTGCTAATAAATTCTAATATGAAATTACAGCACAATAACAACTATTAAAAGCAACTAATTTATCGGTATGCGCATGCAGGAACCAATTTTATAAAACACATATCCATAAAAGTGAAATGGTTTCAGGTACAAATGTACCATGCAGCAGTCATTTTCAAATTGACTCTTTGTTATATGTTCCCTATATAAGAGATAGTATAAAACACAAGTAAAAACATGTCCTGTCTCTGGTCAAAAACTCTAGTTAGAAGAGAGAGCATCAGTAAGTGCTGTCATGTCAAACTATTAAAGCAGTTCTTTCCACTCAGGCAAATAAGGACATAAATCTACCAACCAACTAATATGAATTGTACATTACCTTGTTGGAGTTATGGTTTAGCCTCATTAGGTCTCCAAATTTAGCAATGAGGAATTCCACTACCGGGGAAAACTGACATTCTTTGAACCAAAGGACACATTCGGCAGAAATATTCAGCAAATTGTGAAATAAACATAACGCCAACTTGGCACTCCTTGTTTGTTGATGAATAGGTCCTCTGGATATCTCACCCTGTGTTATATTGTGGCATGAGTCAAGTAACAACCTTCCAAATGCCACGAGAAAATTCATTTCATTGTACAAAATTTCCTTTGAAGATTTCAGCATTGAAAATGCAACAGCGGAATCTGAAATAAATACAAACAATAAGAAGTAAATGCATGTTTAAAAAGAGTCAGAACACAAAATACCAAATAAACAAGGCCTAATATTGTAGTTTCACCCATGGGCTGAGGACATCTTGGTCAAAATTTACATGCACTCTCAATATGGTGCGATCTCTTATAAACAATATTGTAATGTTTGTACTAAATCACTTGGATTATTTCAGTATTAATTTTAAGTATAATTAAACCAGGCAATAAACTACAATCAGGAACTACTGTCAGCGCCAGACTTTGAATCACTGAACTCCAACTGATACAACCGTCCAAACCTAGCAAGTCAACAAACTGTCAAGAGAGGGGGGACTGGTAGCTGGAAAACATATTTTCACTAGCTTCTCACCCAGGTGGCCATGTTTTGAGTCCTTGCCAATTAATAACATCCCAGTAATTTTGGATTCCACGTAAATCAGCAGGTCCTGTAGCTTTAATTAATCATCATATCCACAGTCCGTAAAAATACATACCTACCTACATACATACATCATTATAAACCATTGTGTCTCTCAGCGTTCAGTCTGTGAGCCTCTGCAAATGTACAATATGCTGTCACATTCCTCTATTTGTAACTAGCTCTGTGGCTTCCTTTAGTATTATACCTCTTTTCTTTAAATCATTAGAAACTAAGTATAACCATGTAATCCTGGTCTACCACCTTTAATATCCTCCCCTGCAGTCCATTATTCTCCTAGATCACCTATCCTCCATTGCCTCACACGACCCCTTCACCGAAGCCAGAACTGAGCGCATTCCTATCTTAGCCATTATCTCCTCATTTGGAGTAGCCTCCTGCCAATTTTCCCAGATGTTTGTACCTGTGATCATTCTCGCTAATTTACTGTCTGCTACGTCTAACTTATGAGTAAGATATCCTGATTCCACCCAGCTTCCACTCCCATAAAGAAAAGTTGGTCTGAAAACGGACCAGTGTAAAGATACTTTAGTCCGAGAGCCGATTTCTTCCTTGCAGAATACTGTTGATTGCAGCTGTGAACTTGCTGCATTAGGTTTGCTGAACCTCAATTAACCTTTTCTGATCCAACGTCGAGCTCACCTCGACATTATGTTTTGTTCTGCATGAGAAGTTATTTATTGAAGTTCTTTGACCTGATTGATGTCGATCAATATCCCTGGAGTTTCTAGAGTAAATTTTTGTGCACAAAAGAAGCCATTCTGTTATCTCCATGGATATAATACAAGATATATGTAGCCATGTGTCGTCATGGTTACGCGCGGCCTGTCAGCTGTGTTTACAGTGCGTAGTGCTGCACACGTGTTGTATTAGGCATGTTTATCTGTGAAAGAGAATTGTCTCGGTTGAATTTGCGATATAAAATCGGCAAATATGAAGAAGAAATACATATGCATGTTTACTTAGACAGCAGTGACGATGATTATTTGAATTAAATGAAGAATTTAGAGAACTGTCAAGTGAAGATGAAGGAACTCCAGTACTGGAAGTAAAATTTTAGCGACTGGACTTGTGCGTAAAAAAGCGTGGAATATGGGCCGGGGCGGAGGAGGCGATATGGCACACGGCAATGACGACGCTTCTCAGGACAAGGCTGATAATTTCAGTAAAAGTGATGCTGAACATACTTCCGCACATACAAATGGGAATGCAAACGGCGATGTTTACCGGAATGCAACATTTCATGATAGTGATCCACCTAGACTAAGTTATTCATCAGGTCAGAAAAGTAGAGGACTGCAGATTCTGACTAGATGCATCACTTCACTGAAGTTTATTATGTTGTATGTTGTTTTTTACTCCTGCACTGATGACAAAAATTATTATGGAAACTAATTCCTATGCAATATAATGTACGGTAATAATCGTAATAATAATATAATTATTAATAAAAATTTGAGTTTAATCTGACTAGGTATAAATGTGCAAAATTAATTTGGACCAAACTGTTGGAACATGCGACAGAAAATTCGGTGGCGGGGATTATTAGCGTAAATACGGTACTTAACATGGCTTAGCTGTGCTGATACTGCTACATGGCTGAATGCAAATGCAACAGGAAACTACAGCCGTAATGAACTCCTGAAGACATGCAGCTCTCTCTGTACAAATGATGTACCGATGATGGCTTCCTCCTGGGTAAAATATTCCGGAGGTAAAATAGTCCCCCCATTCCGATCTCTGGGAAGATGGATACTGACATTCTGCGAGTCGGAGTGTGGAATGTTAGAAGTTTGAATCGCTGTGGTAGGTTAGAGAATCCCAAAAGGGAGATGTACAGACAAAAGTTAGATGTAGTTGGTAGACGTGAAGCATGTTGGCAGGAAGAGCAGGATTTCTGGTCAGACGACACAAAATCAAACAGGGGAAAAGGAGGAGTAGGTTTAAGAATGAATAACAAAACGGGGTAGCAGGCAAGGTTCTACGACCAGCATAGTGAAAGGATTATTGTGGTCAAGAAAGACACCAAGCCAATGCCCACCACAATGGTACAGGTCTATATGCCTACTAGTTTAGCAGATGACGAAGAAATCAAAAGAATATATGAAGGGATAGAAGATTTAATACAATATGTAAAAGGTGATCAGAATCTAATTGTGATGGGAGACTGGAATGAAATGGTAGGCCAAGGAAGAGAAGGTAATACAGTAGGTGAATTCGGATTGGGAAAAAGGAATGAAAGAGGAAGCCGACTGCTTGAATTCCGCACCGATCATTATTTAGTCCTGGCTAACACTTGGTTCCAACACCACAAACAACGGTTGTATACATGGACAAGACGTGGAGACACTGGAAGGTATCCAATAGATTTCACCAGGTGTTGGATCGCAGGACATTCCCAGGAGCAGATGTGGACTCTGACCACAACCTGTTGGTCATGAAATGCCATCTGAAGCTGAAGAAACCGAGGTCGATAGCTGAAGTCGCTTAAGTGCGGCCAGCATCCAGTATTCGGGAGATAGTAGGTTCGAATCCCACTGTCGGCAGCCCTGAAAATGGTTTTCCGTGGTTTACCATTTTCACACCAGGCAAATGCTGGGGCTGTACCTTAATTAAGGCCACAGCCACTTCCTTCCCACTCCTAGCCCTTTCCCGTCCCATTGTTGCCATAAGACCTATCTGTGTCGGTGGGACGTAAAGCAACTAGCAAAAAAAGAAAAAAAGAAGCTGAAGAAATTGAAGAAAGGAAGGAATGCAAGGAGACTGGATCTAGACCGAGTTGAAAGAAAATGGCGCGGGGGATTGTTTCAAGGAATATGTAACACAGGGACTAAATGAAAAGGCTGATGGAAACACAGTAGAGGAAGAATGGACAGTTATGAAGATTGAGATCAGTGAGGCTGCTGGAGAAAAGTTAAGAAGAAAGGAAAGATCAACTAAGAAACAATGGGAAACTCAAGAGATACTAGACCTGATTGACGAACAACGAAAGTACAAGAATGCAAAAAATGAGGAGGGCAGGAAAGAATACAGGAGAATAAGGAATGAAGTAGATAGCAAGTGCAGGACAACTAAGGAAGAATGGCTGAAAGAGAAGTGCACGGATTTTGAAGGTTGTATGGCCCTAGGAAAGGTAGGTGTTGCATACAGGAAAAGCAAGGAAACCTTTGGAGAAAGAAAACGCAGGTGTATGAATATTAAAACCTCAGATGGAAAACCACTTCTAGGGAAAGAAGACAAGTCAGAAAGATGGCAAGAACATATCCAACAGCTGTATCAAGATAAAGAAGTAGATGATAATGTTCTGGAACAAGAAGAGGCTATTGATGCTGATGACATGGGAGCCCCAATTTTGAAGTCAGAATTCGACAGAGCTTTTATAGAGCGAAGTAGGAACAAGGCACCAGGAACTGATGACATTCCCTCAGAATTACTGACTGCCACAGGAAGAACCAGCATGGAGAAGTTATTCCATTTAGTATGTAAGGTGTATGATACGGGAGAAGTGTCATCCGATATTCGGCAGAATGTAGTTACACCTATTCCCAAGAAAGCCGGTGCTGACAAGTGTGAAAACGATCACACCATTCGTTTAGTATCTCATGCCTGCAAAATTTTAACACATCATATTTACAGAAGAATGGAAAGACAAGTTGAAGCTGAGTTGGGAGAAATGTGGGAACACATGAAGCAATCCTGACTTTATGTCTTATGTTAGAGATCTACAATCTATACAAAAATCAGTCTGCAGTGATAAGAATCGAGGGCTTCGAAACAGAGGCAGCAATCCACAAAGGAATGAGGCAAGGATGCAGTTTGTACCCTTTCCTTTTCAATGTTTACATAGAACAGGCAATGAAGGAAATCAAAGAGGAATTTGGAAATGGTATAAAAATTCAAGGAGAGGAAATCAAATCCCTGGAGAAAATGCTGCATGGTATGGACAGAGTCTTGGGGAAGGAATACAAGATGAAAATAATTAAGACCAAAACAAAAGGAATGGAGTGCAGTCGAACGAAGTCAGGTGATGCAAAAAATAATAGATTAGGAAAAGAAGTCTTAAAAGAAGTAGATGACTATTGTTATTTCGGTAGTAAAATAACTAATGATGGTAGAAGTAAGGAGGACAAAAAATTCAGACTAGCACAAGCAAGGAAGGCCTTCCTTAAGAACAGAAATTTGTTCACCTCGAACACTGATATAGGAATTAGAAAGATGTTTTTGAAGGCATTTGTCTGGAGAGTGGCATTGTATGGAAGTGAAACCTGGACGATAGCTAACTCAGAAAGAAAGAGAATAGAAGCTTTTGAAATGTGGTGTTACAGAAGAAAGTTGAAGGTGAGATGGGTAGATAGAATCATGAATGACGAGATACTGAATTGATACGGTGAGAGGAGATCGATTTGGCTAAATTTGACAGGAAGAGATAGAATGATAAGGAACATCTTAAGACACTCAGGTCTTGTACAGTTGGTTTTTGAGGGGAGTGTAAGTGGTAAGAATGGTAGGGGTAGACCAAGGTACAAATATGACAAGCAGATTAGAGCAGATATAGGATGTAGTAGTTATGTAAAAATGAAAAGATTAGCACAGGATAGGGTGGCATGGAGAGCTATACCAAACCAGTCTATGGACTGATGACTTAAACAACAACAGATGATCTATATGTAAATTATGAACAACAAAGGTGAAAGGCTAAAGTTTCATCTAACCCCTGTAAATACCATGAACCAAAAACTCGTTCTACCATCAATCCTCACTGCAACCCAATTTTCAAAATAAATGCCTCTGAGTGCTTTCCATAATCTACCCTTAAACCCATAGCCCCCAAATATGCTGTCCTTTGCCTTCTCTAGATATATATATATTTTGCCATTGGCTTTACGATGCACCGACACAGATAGGTCTTACGGCGACGATCCTTCTCTAGATTAACCAAGCATAAATATAACTGCCTATTCCTCTCACAGCCTTCTTTTTTTAACTGGCAAATACTGAAAATCTGATCCCGACAGCCCCCCGTGGTCTGAAACCACATAGGTTTTCATCAAACTTACTCTCAACCACGGATTGCATGCTCTCTTCCAGTGAACACCTTGCCTGGTATACTGATGAATGAAATACGTTTATAGTTGTTGCAATCTTTCCTGTTCCCTCACTTATACATTGATGCAATTACTGCTTTCATTCAATCAGATGGTACCCATTTAAAGAAAACCTCTCTGTTTAACGTTGCACTGACAGATCTTACGGCAACGATGGGATAGGAAAGGACTAGGAGTGGCAGAGGGAAGGAAGCGGCCAAGGCCTTAATTAAGGAACAGCCCCAGCATTTGCCAGATGTGAAAACGGATAACAACGGAAAGTGCCGACAGTGGGGTTCAAACCCACTATCTCCCAAATGCAAGTTCAGAGTTGCGCGACCCTAACCGCATAGACAACTTGCTCAGTACAGAAGGTACCTTACTAACATACCATGCTATTAAACCATTTCAAATCTGTCTTCCCACTATATTTCATCACTTCAGGTCTAATTTAATCTATTCCTGCTGCTTTATGACAATGAAGTTAATTTACAATCCTTTTCACTCCTTCAAGTGTAATTTCACCATCATCAGTGTCCTCCCCACAAGCTCAGTTTTTCGAGATGTCACCAGAAAGATAGAAAGATTTCCTTTCAGGTTAAGATGATTTTAAAAAATATTTCCACATGTCCATTGATTCCATAGGATCTGTTATGAGTTCACCTGATTTACCTGAAACACTATGAGTTTCCTATTCCCATCCTTAGTAAAAATTTTTATACTGTCCAGAAAGGTTTCCCTACTACTTGACCTAACTTTGAGATACAAAGGGCACTAGGAAAGTTTTGCAATGTGAGTGAACGCTTTAGTCTTTTTCAAAATAATTTCCACCACACTCAATACACTTCTCCATACGTCGAAACCAGTCACTGAACCAACTCTGCCACTTTTCTTCGGTTACATTTTCACACTCTTGATCCCATGCTGCCAGAAGCTCCTCGTCGGATGGAAAACGCAGCCCTTTCAGCTTCATCTTCACTTCTGGGAAGAGTGCAAAGTCACATGGGGCAAGATCAGGACGATTGTATGGAGGGTGATCAAGCACAGTCAACCCTGATCTGGCAAGAAAGACCATTGTTACATTAGCACGATATGCTGGAGCATTGTCGTGATGCAAGAGCTAAGTGCTGAGCCGTGACCTTGGACGGAGCTGCTTGAGAGCCTGGATGACCTGAGGCAGACAAGTCTCACTGTACCACTTCGCAGTAACTGTCCTTTGTGTTCTAGCATAACCCGAGTCAGGATGCCCCGTTTAGTGAAGAATACTGCAATCATCCTTTTCTTCACTGACCTTGACCTTCGCACAGTCACAGGAGTACCCTCACCTTCAAACAGCCACACCTTGTTCTGGGATTTTGCTGGGATATCGTAATAATAAAGCCAAGTTTCGTCACCTGTAACGATGCTATTGACGTTATGGGAAGTCCCATTTTCAAACTGTTTTAGCATTTTTCGGCACCATTTCACTCGATGTGCCCTTTGTTCTTCTGAAAGTGAATGGGGCACCCAAAGGGAACAAACCTTTCTAACATGGAGATGGTCGTGTAGAATTGAATGAATAGCTGGTGCAGGGATGCGGGGGGTCTCTTCTACCTGCCGATATGTCAACCGCCTCTCCTGCTGCAACATTTTCCTCACAGCTTCAATGTTTTCCTCAGTCACGGATTCAGACGGTCACCCAGAACGAGGATAGTCTTCAAACCGAAAATTTCCCCTCTGGAACTCTTTGTACCAGCGGAAAATTGTTATCTGATGTGGACAGTCTTTCCCCAGCACAGGAGTCATTTCTTCCAGGCACTGGTCAACAGTTAATCCATGAGCAAAATTTTAGCGGATAATTGCACGATATTCACCTTTAGACCACACTGACATCTTAACTTGCTTTCAGTCCCACTGCCTGGTAACAACTGGTGTGAAGGTCACGCCTTGCTGTCTTCTAGACCGGTTTTCACCCCTCACCATAACAGGGTTGTCCAGCCAACCGTTTTTGCGTATTGCAAAACTTTCCTAGTGCCCTTTGTAATTACTGAAATATTTGCACAACTTCTTACATTTAACTTTTGTTTCACTCCGTTTCATCTACGTACAATTCCCTGTCTGCATCAGTGCTTTTCTGGGGCCATTTCTGATACACCCTTGCCCTCACATAATCATACCACCACCTACCGGGCGAGTTGGCCGTGCGATTAAGGGCGCACAGCTGTGAGCTTGCATCCGGGAGATAGTGGGTCTGAATCCCACTGTCGGCAGCCCTGAAGATGGTTTTCCATGGTTTCCCATTTTCACATCAGGCAAATGCTGGGGCCGTATATTAATTAAGGCCAGGGCCGCTTCCTTCCAACTCCTAGCCCTTTCCTATCCCATCGTCGCCGTAAGACCCATCTGTGTTGGTGCAACGTAAAGCCACTAGCAAAAAAAAAAAAAAATTCATTCCACCAAGATGTTTGCTCTTTCCCATCTTTACACACAGTGGTACCTAGGCATTCCTTTGCTGTCTTTACTACAGCATTTCTCTTTCTATATCCTAAACCTTGCTTACTGTCTACTGTTTGGAAATTTTCACTAATCATATCCACATACTTCTAATTTCCTCAACCTGGGGATATTCTAACCTTATTCATCTGCAGACAGATTTCACTTTCTCTATCCTAGGCCTAGAAATAGTTCACAACATATCAGATAGTGGTCTGTAACATCAAAATATCCTTGGAATACCCACACATTCCTAACAGATTTCCTGATATAGTCTATTATGGTTCTGGTGAATAGCCTTAGGCTTAAAGACTGTATTTATAACTGCTAATCCCATACTAATACAGAAGTCCGGTAACCTCTTCCCATTCCTATTAGCTTCCATAGTTTCCCCAAATTTACCCACCACCTTTTTTTAGCCTTCAGTTCTATTTCCAAATCGCACGTTGAAATCACCCATTAGCACTACCCTATCTTTGTTGTTGACCCTAAACTACAATGTCACTCAGTACTTCATAGGACTTTTTAACTTTATACTCATCTGCACGCTAACGTGGTGAATACAATGAGACAATTCTCTCCCTGATTCCTCCAACAACTAAATCTACTCACATCATTCACTCATTTTTGTGCCTAGACAACCTATGTTGCATGTTCCTGATGAACAGTCCTAAACCCACACTCTGCCATTCCCTTTTTTTTTTTTAACACCCATCAAAAACACTTAATAATCTCTTATAATTTCCTTGTTTTCTCCCCTTAACCTAAATATCATGAACTCATAACACATCCAGATAAATTCTCTTAGCCGACTTAGCCAGTTCTACATTCTTTGTTCCATAAGCCAAATTAATATTGAGCTTTTCATTGAATTATTTTTGGTTCGCCAAGTGGTTTGTAAGGAGTCCCTCGCCTGTCAAATGGATGCGAGAGACTGTTACTCTCATAGATCCGAGACTTGCTTAAAATGTTCTGAGCTCGGTAATTTCTGTGAAGCAGGAAGCTACTTACATATAGGCCCCATGAGGATCTCTCTCCCATCGGGTTAGGGACCAACGTTGGATGGTATAGTCCTAGTCGCCTTTGCACAAGGAGGGCAATGACACAGAATATGTCTGAGATGTCCATTCCCATTCCAGAGTAACTGTTATACAGACTCTCAGGACCACTTACTAGGCTACTCCGCCATTGCCCAAGGTTCATTAACTAGGGTATGACTACGGTAACCCACACCATGAACCATGACCACTCCATGAACCAGCTTACTTCTTTTTTTTTTTAAACTATCAGAGAATTCTTGTTCAGAATAAATGAAGGGCATGGGAAAAGACAATGATAACCCACAAATTTGAATATTTAAAACCAAGTAGAGTAATACCATAACGAATAGAAGAAGTGTTATCTCTTCTCCCTCAATAGCATGTATTGAATTCGGATTGAGTTGGCATTCTCCGCTACACAGCGCTCCAGTCGACTTGGCTACATGATCTCCATGTATTTATGTGCGATATCCAAAGTTTTTTAATCGGTTGGAGTGTTTTGGTGGTGTTCTGTGCAAATTATTATTGATATACAAATGCTTGCAATATTACTTCACAGTATCAATACCTGAAATGCCACTGTATGAAGCATTAAGTGGAAGGGAATTGAATTTCTTGCCGTGTGTTGAGGTTCTTTTAGTGTGATAATTTTCTTGTTATTTAATGTAAGTAAACAGCAGTTTAGCCCTTACATTTTCCCAAGTGCTTAATGTGACTAGTGAAGATGCCTTGCCATTTTGTACCAGGAGGTAGATCAAGCTATAGGGACTGTAAAGAGGTAAGACTGTTTTTCAAACCCCCTAAAGATAAGGAACATTTTAGCAAGTGGAAAAGGGCCATACCACGGAGGGATAGGGAACTTACTGAAGAGTCAAACATCTGTGATACTCACTTTTCAGAAGATTTAATAGTTAAATTTGACAAATTTGTGATAGAAGGAAAGGAAGTATTTCTCCCAAGCACCAACTGGTGATTGAAAGACTTTTCTGTTCCACATATATTTTTCTTAATTTGCTTAAGTATTTGTCTAGTACTGTAACTAAAAGGAAATCCCCCCAAAATTAAAATAGTCTAATAATCTTCTGGCAAACACATCCCCCAAATATTCAAAATTTCTTAATTCCGAATCCCCTTTAGACATCAGCAATATCCAGTTCACCAACACGCTTAAATCTGATTATTCTAAATCTGAAGTGTTAAAATTAAAACAGCAATTAAGGAACCTAAAACAGAACTTGGCTAGGGCAAACAAAACAATTAAGTTAGAGAGGGCTGAAGTTTCTGTTCAGCCAAGTGAACTTGTTAGGATGAAATAGACTTTCAGGACAAAGTGCCTGTCAGTGTAAAGAAGGGCTATGTAGGAAGCAAAAATTTAATGTGGACACTATATTGCAAAAAGTGTCAGAAAAAGTATCCCAAAGGTATGAGTTATGACAGTGTGTTTCTTTTAGATAGTTTTTTGCTACACATAAAATCACCCAAGGGTTATAGACACTGCCTGAAACATGGTTTGCTGCCCCTTCCATCTGAGGTGCACTTAAGGAGGTTGTTAAAGGGTTTAAAATACTCATATGGCATAAATAAATAAGCTCTTGATGCCATTAAAACCTATTTCATTGAAGAAAGGGATAAGAATAAAAAGACAGGGGGTGTCATTTTTGATGAGGTGAAACTAAGAGAAAATGTACAGTTTAATGGGTCCTCTTTGTTCATAGATGGATTTGTGGACTTTGGTAACTTAACACCTGAAGACCAGTGTAATGTGTTGGCTGACGATGCCCTTGTTTTTATGTTTGTACCTCTCTTACACAGTAGGGTTCAACCAGTTGCTGTCTTTGCTAGTAAAAATGGTACTCCTGGAGAGCTTTTGGCAAAAATATTAATAGAAATTATAATCCAACTTGAAAGTGGTAGGATTTACATGTGATAGCAGCCAATCAAACAAACAGACCTGGAGGCATTTACAAATATTAGGAAAGAAAGGATTCTGTAAGCGTTGTTTCTCTAACCCTGTTGATGGAAGTAGAAAAGTACGGGCTTTTTCAGACGCAGTAAATATTTTTAAATATATACGCAACACTTCCATGATAAGCGTGCTGTCGTGTTTGATATAGACACAGTGGACTATCATTTTTATGAACTTGTATAATATCGACAATTCATCAGAACTCGCTGGTGTAAATTGATTTTTTTTTTTTTTTTTTTTAAATTGGCATTCCAGGTTTTGAAAACAGTGAAGCGACTGAAAGATTCATGCAGGTGATGAATGATATGTCTGATGCTTTAAATTCCACCACGCCATCATCTGCATTGAGGAAAGATTCGAAACACTATCAAATTTTTCTAGACATTATAAATAATTCAGATAGTACTTTTGCTCCCAACAGAACATTAGAATCATTGAGAGTTACTATTCAGAGCACACTGGAAATTGCTGTTTATTTGTGGAGTCAAGGTTTAAACTGTGTATTGACAGGCAAATTTAATCAGGATCCACTAGAGAGACATTTTGGCATCATGTGTTCACTGACCTGCGATGACCATCCTTCAACAGTTGATTTCTTGCACTTACACATGCTGCAATCTATTTATGATCCAGTACAAAAAGTTTTATCAAAGGGAGGGAATTGTGAACTAAAGGCAGAATCCTCCTTAACATCATATGTCAACCAAATTCTGGCAAAGGACCTGAGAAGGAAAATAGGGACATAAAAGCATCAGTGTTGGGAAGTTTAGAGGAAAAGAATGTTTTTGAAAGTGGTAAAAAGTAAACTCATGTACTCGTCCTGAGGTAGTGCAGCTCTTCTCAGGCACACCCCCAATGGAGGTGAGCTGCATGTACCATTCCAACCACATACCAGCTCTCCCGCTATTCTTAAATTTCTGGCAGTACCGGGAATCAAACCCGGGTCCCCGAGGACGGTAGCTAATAATGTTAAAAGTTACACTACGGAAGCGGATTTTGTGAAAATGTTTCAGTATAGGGAGAAAATCCACCCACCAATGTCCTTGCTAGTGTTAAAAGATGTTCGGTTTACAATTTAGCTGGTTATATTGTACATCACGCCCCCAGAATTCTGAAGTGTGCTTCCTGTGTTGATGTTATCAAGACATCAGCAGTAACAACTAATTATTTTGTCCTCTTTACAAACTTACGGGACTATGGGTCTCAACTGGGTCAAAACTATTTGAGCCACCCTTCAGAGGCATTATTTAATGTCTTGCTTCAGGCAGAAGAGACAATAAGTGCTCACCTCTCATCTTCCTCTGGTTTCTGTGGTGGATTGTTTTATGATTGCTTGGACTACATGGAGAACATTACAATTCAACCTTCAGGCTTGGGATGTAATGAACAACATGCTATGGAGACTGTACCAAAACTGATCTTTCAGTACATGAAGTGTAGTTTTTATTTCAAGATGAAAGAATTCTGGAAGGAACTGAGATCAGGGAAAATGTCAAAATCTACCAGGAAATTTGTTAAGGTATTGAACTAAAGGTAAGAATTAAAAGAAAGAACTCCCCAGCTTTTCTTACACATGATATTCTCTCATAAGTTTATACATTTTTCCTTTTTTGCATGATGGTGAGTTTATGCTGCACTTAAGATAAGGTTGGCCTACATAACCTTGTGATGTGGTATTTTATTTATGTCCTGTTGATTTGCATCCAGTTTCCTATAATTTCTTATACGCTTTCACATCACCCTTATTCTAGCAGTATTGTTTTTGCTTCATGGAATCAGTGATATCAGTGTCATTGTTCTTATTTATCAAGAGAATTTCATCCGCACTTATACTTACAAACCAGTTCCCTTAAGAACAAACTTGCCCTACAGATTTAATAATTTGATTCCAGGTCACGAGAGGGTGATACTTGTTGAACTTCATTTACTATTCATTTGAAACTGTTGATATCATCATCATCATCATCATCATCATCATCATCTCAGTTCTCTGATTTGTTCAGACTTGTATGCAGTCTTACTGCTGTCCTTACCGAGCTCGATAGCTGCAGTCGCCCAGTATTCGGGAGATAGTAGGTTCGAACCCCACTGTCGGCAGCCCTGATGATGGTTTTCCGTGGTTTCCCATGAAGGCCACGGCCGCTTCCTTCACAGTCCTAGCACTTTCCTGTCCCATTGTCGCCATAAGACATATCTGCGTCGATGCGACGAAAGCCAATAGAAAAAAAAACCTGCTGTCCTTGAATTATTGAACTATATTAAGATTTTTTTTCTCTAATGAACTTAGATTAATTAATATACATGACTGCTTAAGTGTATGTGTGTGTTGATACGTTGTAATAATTATATTTCAGGTTGGTAATATTTGCTTACCGGTTCCAAAAATTTTGTGTTTAGAAACTGGACAATTACAGGAGACGACTTATTAAATTATAATTGGGCACAATAAAGTAAGTGGAGATGTCAAACTTATTAGCACCTAAGAAAATCTCTTACGGTGTTTTAACACGTAAAAAACGTCGCAAGGGTTTAAAAGTCTTGTAAGACTTGAAACCAAGGTTGGAGCCAGCGCTGTGCTGCGGCGGACCAGGCGTACTACGCCACTGATATCAGTTTTTTTCTATTCATTATGGTAATACAACGGTAACCCTTATCTTTGCTAATTGGTGCTAAGAGTCCATCTTATTGATGGCAGCACAACATTGGTTTGTTTCTTTGGGAACCCACTCTCTCTGGTAACAGACAATAGTAACCCACACATCCAACATGGAGGCAGCAGCAGGCTGTAGTAAGGGAATTTGTGATATTTCTGCAATTTTAAGTGAACTGTGTAGTGATTCCAGTGATTCTGACTGTTTTGATGATGACTTTAATGATCAAGACTTCAGTTTAAACAAGGAGATGAAAGATTCTGCTAATATTAACTCTAGTACAAGTGAGGTAAGTTTTGTTTTCCACTGCATGTTGTTATTTGCAGGTTACCATTATCTTTGTGCCAGCTAGTTAAGCTATGTTTTTTATTTGTATATTGAACTGTTATGGGATCATGATGCTGAGATACAGTTAATATACATTTTCATACAATTACACTGTACTGTATAAATCATACAAAGTTTACAAAATGAAGTATACCTGTATTTGTGGATTACCATTTCATTCATCATGTCATTTGTGAGGTTACCATTTTATTGATTTAACAGGCCTACATTTTAAAATGACACTTTCTACACAACATTATTTTGTTACCAGAATGAAGAGGATCACAACAGGATTGACTCTCGGAATGAAGACATTGCAATGAAAACATCAAGAAAAAGGAAAAATAAAGTAAACAAACAACAACAGAAGAAACTTGCAAGGAATAGTGGACTTGAGTACGCTAGAAAAAAGGTACGGTGGATCCATGTGAGAAATGTAGTTAGTGCTTCCTGAATGTCCTAAAAATTCATCCTATAAATGTCCTAAAAAAAGTGTTTTGAACAGATTGGGGAGGGGCTTATACAGAGCATAAACAAGTCATTCTGGAACACTGGGGATTTCAACAGACAAAATGCTTATTTGTTTGGTTCCATGTCGCTAGAATCTGTAAAACGAAGATTACAATCAATGCAATTGGTAGACATTACAACACTGTGTGATACAGTGTTATAAAAGATGGCAGAAGCACTGATGTCTGTAAAGTTGCATTTTTAATCAAATATACAATCAAAAATGCAAACATGGGCTACTACTCCACCAGAATATAGAAGAGGCAAACACACGCACAGACCACATCCCTACTCAGAAGAAGACTTGCAGTTAGTTAAGAAACATATATATAGAAAGTATTCCAAAATACAAAGGTCATTATAGTAGAAAAGGTAATGGTGATAAATTCTACATGTCAATGGAATATTCTATTCCAAATCGTAACTAACTTTACCGTCAAGATCGTCTCTTTATATAGGTATCCTGGCCAGGCTTCCAGAAAGATACATTACAAGCAATACCTTCTCAAAAATTCAACAGTGCATCATACATAGATTATAATGTATGGAATATCCTCAATCATTCTCGTTTATATATACGGGCAAGAATAAATTATAATATTAATTTTCTGGTATTTACAATAACTGAACTGATATAAATATTTATATAAAGCATGTTTCATGGCATAACCTCACAAACAGGGCGATCATATCATATGTACATATGAAGTAATAATATTGATAATAATACTAAATGGATGTAACACTTCATAGCTATACATACAAGCAATAATAATAATAATAATAATAATAATAATAATAATAATAATAATAATAATAATAATAATAATAATAACAATAACAACAACCGGGCGAGTTGGCCGTGCAGTTAGAGTCGTGCAGCTGTGAACTTGCATCCGGGAGATAGTGGGTTCGAATCCCACTATCGGCAGCCCTGAAGATGGTTTTCCGTGGTTTCCCATTTTCACACCGGGCAAATGCTGGGGCTGTACCTTAATCAAGGCCACAGCCACTTCCTTCTCACTCCTAGGCCTTCCCTATCCCATTGTCGCCATAAGACCCATCTGTGTCGGTGCAACGCAATTTAACGTCAATGAATGTAAAAGGTGCGACGTAAAGCAAATAGCAAAAAGAAAGAAAAAAAAAAAAAAAAAAAAGAAAATAATACTAATAATTGGAGCTCGATATTTGCATTAGTTACCCATGGGTGAGAGAATATTGTTTTCAAGTTATATCTGTTATCGCACTTGCGTCAGTAATCATCGCATCTTTATTAAAGATTTCAGTATTTCTTTCAAACTCCCAAAATCAGATACTTCCCCAACGTGCAATTCAAATGAAATTGAACTGGTAGCTCCGAGAAACGACAACAACACGGAAAAGTCAAGATAAATAAATATTCAGAAGAAATTACATCTCAGAAAAGCCCAGGCAGGCCAAGATAATATAAAAGTACAAAGAGAGTGGGCAGTTTTAGATAAAGATATCCATGTAATAACTTTTGATCTCCAAGAAGCATTGTCAACGCCTAAACTCTCTACAGGACCAATGTTCTATAAGAGGAAATTGTGGACATGTAACTTTAGCATTCAACCCTGTAATTTCTCACCAGGTCAATTTTCTGTTCGGGATGAAACAGTAGCATCCACGGGTTCAGAGGAAATAGGCAGCTGCTTACTGAAATATTTTGAAGATCACAATATACTAGGGAATAAGTTGATTGCAATTTTTAAAAAACTGGAACATTGCATATGTTTGGATCCTGCTTATTGCAACAGGAAGATTTTCCACTGTTGAGCACCACTTCCCTCTTTCTGGACACTCCATGTTGCCACGTGATCGAGACTTTGGTGTTGTGGAGAGGTACGGGTTCGTCGACCTGTGCACTTTTTATATGCCCCTAAAGATTAGGTGGACATCTTGAAGTCCATGTTATGGATCAGAAGATTTTGTATGCTCCAGTGACACGAGATTCTGTTTAGTAAGAAGAATATCCCAGAAGGACACAAGGTGTTACTCCGAGATACTGTACAACACCACCTCACTGCAGACGAGCCAGGGATGTTGTTCAAATGAAATACATTTAATGGGGAAGATTGACAGAAAGTGAACATAGAGAAACAAGGTTGTCCTCCAACCTTACAAGGTACTGGCCTTCGAAAAAAGTATTACAGGTCACTTCCAATTGACCCAAAGAAGAAACAATACTTCATTTCTGCACTGAAATGGATACCTCCTATTTACCACACTGTCTTCTTCTTCTTCTTTTGCCTCATGACTGAGGCGTCGCGACTATCATAATATTCAGCCATCTAGCCGATGAACCATACTCCGCCATTCTTCCCTATCTAAAGCTTTCAATGTGGTTGCTCTGAGAGAACTCTGTAGGGGGCCGTTCACCATGTCAATCCATTGTGTTGGTACTCGTCTTCGTTGTCAGGTTCCCTCAACTTTGCCCTCAACAATCAACTTTTGAAGACTACCATCTCGGCGCATTATATGTCCAAAGTAGCGTACGATCTACTGGGAGACCTTACACGACAGAAACTTTTATCTGAAGTTGGTTCAGGATTGATGTGTTCGTGCGATGAGCTGTCCAATAAATCCTCAACATTTTCCTCCAGCACCACATTTCAAAGCTTTCTATCCGTTCACGATCACGTTTGAGAATGGTCCACATCTCTGCGCCATACAAGAAGACTGAGAAGACTAGAGATTCAACTAGCTTCTTTTTCTTGTATTGATGGTGATGTTATTATCTTTCCAGATCTTCCACAGACGGATCATTGCTACCTTTACTATTTCAATTCTTCTATTTATTTCATCTTTGGAACCACCAGAATTGGATAGTAAGGAGCCTAGATACACATAGTGATGTACAACTTCACAACCTCCAATCTGTTGGATATGTGGACTGTTGCTGTTCTTATGATCAACAATCACGACTTTGGTTGGTTTTCTGTCGATTTAGGCGTAATCCGATTTCAAGGCTTGCTTCCTCCACTCTCTTGATCAGCTCTGTCAACTCTTCTTCACATGATGCTATCAAGGTGGTGTCATCAGCAAATCTCAAATTGTTGATCTTGCATCCCCCAATGGAAAATCCTTTGTCCCAGTCATCTAATGAAGTTCTCAGTGCATATTCACCATAGAGATTGAAAAGTAACAGTGACAGGATACATCCCTGACGGACTCCAGCCCTTGTACGAAATTGTTGACACTGTTTGTTTTGAATCTTCACAGTGGCTGTATTTTCCTTATACAAGGACTTACGGAGATCAATCAAATGGAGTGGCAAACCCATGTCATCTAAAATTTTCCGAACATGGTTCCATTTGACGGTATCGAAGGCCTTTTGGTAGTTAATAAAGCACAGGTATACCGGAACATTGAATTCTCTAGCCTTTTCTATGATTTGTCTTAGGCTTAAGATCTGTTCTCGAGTGCCTTTTCCTTTCATGAATCCAGCCTGGACTTCAGGAATTTGATATTCTAAGAATACCCGGAGTCTCTTATGCAGGATATGAAGCATAACTTTATTGGCATGCGAAATCAAAGCAATTAAGCGATAATTTCCACATTTTTCCTCGATCCTTTCTTGTGGATTGGGACAAAGATTGACTGTACCAATTCCTCGGGCAGCTTCTAGAATTCCATATTGCTTGGCATATTTTGAACAGCATTTCAATTCCAGCATCACCTGTAGCTTTCAAGACATCTGCACTTATTCCATCAGGTCCACATGCTTTTCCAGTTTTCAGCATTTTCAAGGTCATTTCTACTTCATCTTGGAGGATGTTAGGTTCAGGATCTGACTGTCTATCTTCACTTGGTCTTGTGCATTGCATTGTTCATTGTACAGATCCTGGCAGTACAATCTCCATGTTTCCAGAACATTCTCTATATCCACATCATCACCCTGTGGGTTCTGTACAATCCAGGAATATGGCTTGAATTCTCGAGTGATTATTCTAATTTTGTCAAAAAAGATCCTTGCTGTGGTTTTGATTTGCATGGTCTTCAATCTCAGAACAAATGTTACTAAGGAAATTATTATCTCTTCTACAATAAGACTGAATCCTTTGATCAAGATCAAACATTTGCTCTCTTTTTTCTTTAGTGTTAATGCCAGATTTTTTAAGGCACCTTCTTTCTTCTACAAGCTGAAGGGTCAAGTCAGAGATCCACTGTTGCCTTCTAGTACTCGGTACTCTAGATTCATTCAAAGAGGACTATCCAGTTTTTAGTCATATTCTGCAGCCCTTCTGCAGTTGTTACTGGATCCTGTAATATGGAAGCTCTGTGCACCGCTGATTCCTTGAATGACGAAATATTAACTACTTGTGGTATCCTGTTTGATCTTTTAACTGGTGTTTGAAGTTTTATTCTTATTTCTGTTCTAAGAAGCTGATGATCACTGCCACATACTGCACCTGGACAGGTTTTGGTGTCCATTACAGAAGACCTCCATTTTGAACCGATCAGGATGTAGTCAATCTCATTTTTATAATGACCATCAGGCGAAGTCCATGTGTACATGTGCCGGATGTGATGCTTGAAGACTGTGATATAGTGAACCCGTTTTGAATTGCAAACTCAAGAAGCCTGTTTCCCCGTTCATTTCTTTCTCCAATTCCATATCTTCCTACCGATGTTCTGACATGCTCATCATGTTGTGTTGAACGAATTGTGGCACTGAAGTCTCTGCTTGGAAAAGCTGAACAGTAGCATCAAGATCTTGATAGAAGCGGTCGATTATTTCAGCAGATTCATCCGCTGTTGGCGCATAAACCTGAATGATGTTGATTAAAAGTGGCTTGCATTAGAGACTTAGTGTTATAACGTGATCATTAACAGGTTTATATCCTTTTGCTAGGCCAATCAGTTTGTCGCTGATCACAATTGCAACACCATTACTGCTTTTTTCATCATTTCCAGAAAAGTAGACCCAATGATTACCATTTCTAAAATGGCCATTGTTTTCCCAGCGAGTTTCACTTAGCCCAGCCACTCCTATATTATACCTTTCCAGCTCTTGTTATTATCAGGAAAAGTTTTCCTGAAACTAAAACTCGTCTCACATTCCAGATAGGCACATTCTGCTTTGTTCTTCCAGTCACAAATTTCGCATATGCAGCCTGGTTGCCTACTTGCACATGCTCAGTAGCACATTTCACACTTTGCAGCCTGGAACCGTAAAAGCGCCGGCTGTCAGCCGGGTTGCATGATGAATCAGATCCATTTAAAGCAGGTGTCATGATAGAGTTCATGGTAATAATAGTGTTGTGAGGTACCTCTCTCTTCCACACTGCAGTACCACAACCGAAAAACCAGTCATTCTGGTGGCGCTTCAGGCTCTCCGATCTTGACCCATCTCGAGCACGAATTGCTCCGTGCATCAAGTCGATACTGATGGCGCTGCTGCCCGACATCGGGTTTTTAGTGGATTCCAGTGGCATTTCGTCCACTGAGGGACCACCGCCCTTCCTCAAGGAGCTCGTCCGCCCGAAGCCGTTGGCTCGCTGAGGGTGTCAGGTTATTTCTCGCCGCCTAACACTTGGCGCACCATGCCTTCTACAGAGCAATAAAAACCACGGGGGCATCTACAATTAAGGATGTGTATATAGATGCCCCTGCAGCAGAAGAGATGTGAGAACTTTCAGCAGTGTTGTGCTAGTTGCAGGAAAAAAATAGTATGTCACCAAATATGATGCCATGGCAAAGAAAGTAGAAACATTAGGACATTATTAAGTCAAAGGTCAAAATTTCTTCTATTGATTTGTGTGCTTCAGTCTTTGTACTGTAAATACCAGTTGCATTACTAATAAAATGTTGATAACTTTTGTATGAAATATATTTTTAAAACTTTTCCAACTGTATATCTCCATTTATAGCTAATGTGGGTTACCATTATATTTCCTCATACCCTTCAAATAACAATCCCACTTTCCCCAATTGAAGACTGCCTACCTCACAAAGCTTAGAGGCCCTCCCCTCCTTTTTTTTTTTACACATTAAAAAAAGGATCTGAAATTATAATGGCAAAAATACACTAAGCTTCTTTATATAATGCACCTACCGAGTGAATTGGCAGCATCGTATGGGCAGGTCAGGCGTAATCTTGCAATTGAGAGATTGTGCGATCACAAACCACCATTGACAGTCCAGAAATTAGCTTTTCATTGTTTCCCATTATCACACCAAGCAAGAAAGAAATTCTCAGAATGGAACTTAATTCTACTTCCCCCAATTGGAGGCTGCCTATTTGTGTACTGTGATCATAGGTATGGCACCTCCAGTTTGCCACCAGCCACAGCTGCTTCCTTCGCACTTCTATTGGTGTTGGTTCCAAAGAGGTTCTTCAGCATACACAGAATTTTAGGATATAAAAAGTAACAATTTTAAAAATGTATTTTCGTTTAGTGCAGAAGTAATTCTGCAAAATTTAAGATCATAACAAGTAAACATCAACCACTATACTTCTTCGAATGACAGTGAACATAAATCTTGGAGACTTATCTGACGAATGTCATCTGATAGAAACTTTTTGAGGGTAGGAAATCAGTCTTCCACATTACATGGCATTAAGAAAAACAAATCCTTCCCATTCTTCAGAATATTTCTTATTAATAATGCTGTTTCAACTGTCAAGATCTTCTGAGGTGGTGGTGATATGTGAACATCCCTTTATTTATTATTATTTGATGAAATCCAGTGAATTGCCAGAATTTTTTTTTTTTTTTTTTTTGCTAGGGGCTTTACGTCGCACCGACACAGATAGGTCTTATGGCGA
This sequence comes from Anabrus simplex, assembly GCF_040414725.1. Taxonomy (NCBI): domain Eukaryota; kingdom Metazoa; phylum Arthropoda; class Insecta; order Orthoptera; family Tettigoniidae; genus Anabrus; species Anabrus simplex. Next base: position 638,691,732 of record NC_090266.1, on the reverse strand, counting down.
CGAAGGGATAGGAAAGGCCTAGGAGTTTGGAAGGAAGCGGCCGTGGCCTTAATTAAGGTACAGCCCCAGCATTTGTCTGGTGTGAAAATGGGAAACCACGGAAAACCATCTTCAGGGCTGCCGATAGTGGGATTCGTACCTACTATCTCCCGGATGCAAGCTCACAGCCGCGCGCCTCTACGCGCACGGCCAACTCGCCCGGTGCCAGAATTTTGCTTTAAAAATGGAGATGTTTAATGAACAAACCTTTAGTCTAAAAAGGAAAGGGCAATGAAAGGCATGAAAATAAAGGATCTTCCAGGTCTTCTAAACCTATTTTTGAAAACTGAGAAATGTGCAGTTTTGAGGTTTCTAAGAAAAATACAGCATAATCTCGAATACCACCCGCACTGTTTTTTTCGAAAATATCGCTTCCAAAATTGGGTGCGTGTTTTATTTAAAATTTCGAGAAATTTATCTTTCCGAATGCGCGTAAATCGGGCATCACTGCCGGCACGGCGTGGCAACAATACCCTCTCCGCTCTCAGTACACGCTACTTCCACGCTTGGCGTCAGTCTCACGCACGTTCTCAGAGTATCAACACGAATTCCACAAAGCTTTTGCGACCTTATACTGCGAGTGAGAAACTGAAAGTAGTTTGGGAAGCCGAAATTATTGGAAATCGTGCCGCCGGTAGGAAATACGATGTTGACGAGTCGTGCATTCGCGATTGGATTTTGACGGCACAGAATCGTATCCCTGGAGACCTCATATGGAAGAGCTTCAGGAAATATAGCATTTCTAATGCTATGGATGGCAGCGATGACGACATTTTGTGGGAAGGTGATGGTGATGAAATTTCCGAAGTTCGTACTGATGGCATACCTGCCAAGTATTCCGGTTTTTCCGTAAAATGTACGGATGTGAGTGCGTTTTACGGTTGTACGGACGAAAGACACTGTACGGATTTTGAATATCCGTGCTTGGTTTCGCTTTCTGCGGTCAAATCGGATTTGACTTTCGATAGTAGTTGGTAATACGAGATGCAGTGTTTGAAATTCGACCAGTAAATGTGGCAAGTAGCAGGCTGTGATTTTGAAGAAAAGATATCTGTGAAAAGTAGCAGGTTGTGAATTTATATATAACAACATTAGTAACTGTGTTGTGCTTCGTAGCAGCTGTGAAAGGCTTTGTCTGTGTGTGGGCGAGAATAACATTGGCGGTAGTTCTGAAACTCATGGAATTGTGTGACGAATTTGTAAGCGATTTAGTATTTTTAGTGATGTGCATAATGATTCAACTAAGAAACCATATTATCCGTCTTTTAGGAAGGCATATTCCGCTTAATTTCCTTGTGTTATACGATCACGTAAAGTGTTCCCATTGTTAAGTGGAAACAGACGAGCACTCATGAAGATGTAACCTTGTGTAAGCATTTAATTTCAGAGGTGATCATAACCCATATTTGACTTTTATTAGTATTGTTTCTGATCTCCCCCCTTGCCATCCTTTTTCATTATGTCTCAAGACTTTGCGATGCATGGGTGTGTTAAAAACTTTCTGCTTTAGGATCTTCCGGATTTCTCTCCTTGAAAGTTGGCAGGAATGTGATGATGATGATGATGAATGAACTCGTTGGATATCGTTCTGGAAATGCTTGTTTACATTTATTTGTATTTTCTAATCATTTGATGTGTGTTAGTAAAGATTATAAATAATTTTGATTTCACTTTTTTAAAAAATTTTGTTCTTTCAAAATTAGGGTATGGGTCTTATTCGGTGGCGGGTGCTATTCGAGATTATATGGTACTATCATTTGTAAGCAAAAAGCATTCCCCCACGCTTGTTTTTCCAATTTTGCTTTGCTTCACATTGATTCATAACATGTAACAGATAGGTCTTATGGCAACAACGGGATAGTAGAGCGATAGGAGTGGGAGGGAAGTGACCATGACCTTAATTACGGTACAGCCCAGCATTTACTGTGTGTAAACTGGGTAACTATGGAAAACCATCTTCAAGGCTGCCATCAGTAGTGTGAACCTAGTCAATCAGTTATCTCAGCTAGCAATTTGCACGAAGATACGTGCCGCAGTATCTTCATCTGACACACAGCAAACATGAACAAAACCATTAATATTTGGAACGTTTTAAATAATAAGACATCCATGGTAAGTAGGCGTTATCGAAGGGAAGACTGAAGGGCAGGATGATTACGCGTTTGCAATGCTTTTGGTTGATCTAGTTATTCAGAAACATGACAATTCATTTAACCTTTTGACGAGTGTGCATGGCGTATGCCGAGCAATAATGTTGGCCGCATCCGAGTATGTATTTGACCAGTAAACCACCTCTGGGGAGCAAGAATTAAAAAAAAAAATTACAATAAACTCATTTATTAAAACTTTGAGGGATTGTCTTCACTAATATGCCTATTTTGTTCCTGTATAATATCATCACTTGTGTCCAGAAACTCCATAGCATCACTTGTAATTTGCAAAAGAAGAAACATTCAGTTATATTTACGAAAAACAAAAATATTTATAGCTACGAATAGCACAAACATTCATCCACATCAGAGGCAATTGTAAGACTGCTGTAACCTGTAGGCTAACGGCATGCCACACTCTTAACACTGTAGGGAGTATACGCATTTCCGTCAGAGACCACCATCATATAGAACTACGATTTGTACAGCGACACTGTTTGAATAACTGAAAAGTTCCAAAAAATGCCTCCAGATGTCATATTACGTCAGTAAGCATTTAAGTTCTTAGTACTAGCCTAAAACGATAAACGCCGTGTTCTCTCATGTGGGACCAAACTGCAAATGCCATGCGTACTCTATTGACTGTCCTTAGGTGCACTCGCGAACAGGTTAATTGCTCAATAACTTAAATAATAATAATAATAATAATAATAATAATAATAATAATAATAATAATAATAATAATAATAATGTTATTTGTTTTACGTCCCACTAACTACTTTTTTAAGGTCTTCGGAAATGCAGAGGTGCCGGAATTTAGTCCCGCAGGAGTTCTTTTACGTGCCAGTAAATCTACCGACATGGGGCTGTCGTACCTGAGCACCTTCAAATACCACTGGACTGAGCCAGGTTTGAACCTGCCAAGTTGGGGTTAGAAGGCCAGCGCCTTAACTGTCTGAGACACTCAGCCCGGCTCTCAATAACTAACTGTATTAACACTGAGTAGAACAGTGGAACCCCCCCCCCCCCCAAAAAAAAACTTATGAGATGATACAGTAATCAAAGGTTTTAAAGAGCATAGTGCTAATGTCATTGGTGGAAACAGTACCCCTCACAGACAAGCTAGCTGTTCTAGTGAAAATTAACCATCCCCAGAGATAGAAATCCCACAATGTCAGCATCTTAGCTAAATTTTCGGAAGAACATCTTGAACATATTTATGATAATTTTGTGTGGCTATTGCTAGCATGGTGCAGCCCTTGTAAGGCAGACCCTCTGCGGAGGGTGGGCGGCATCTGCCGTGTATGAGAAAATGCAAGTTATTGTAGTAGAGGATAGTGTTCTGAGTGGTGTGTGAGCTGCAGGGGTGTTGGGGACAGTACAACACCCAGCCCCCGAGCCATGATAATTAACCATTTAAGGTTAAAATCTCGGACCAGGAAAAGAATCAAACCCAGGGCCCTATGAACCAAAGGTGACTATGCTGACCATTCAGCCAACGAGCTGGGCATATTTATCATAATTATCATACACCTTTACATAAAGTGATGGATTACAGTGCCTTACTGAAGAGACATCCATTTCTGAGAAGTACAATGAAATTAGTAGGTCTATTTGTTCATGAGGAAAAAAAAAAAAAAGAAAGACAATGAACAAGGTAATTTAACAACTAGTGGTTAGAAGAAAAAAAGCATTCTATCCCAACTTGACATGGCAAGGAACAAGGGAAAATGTGTCCAGTAGTGGCACCTGAAATTTTGCGCAGTGCAAACAGCAAGATAACAAATTAAAAATTTTCTGCAAATTTCATGACACGTCTCAAGAAAGAATACAAAATGTGTCATAGACACATCACTACATTCATGACAACCAGAGATATACATGACAAAGATAATTGCCAGTATGGGGCCAGTTTTGTTAAAGAAGTAAAGCAGAAAACTGTAGGTTTACAAATACAGCCACACTTTATTTGGAATTCCATCAAAGTGGCTTTAATTATGAACTAACTTCTGGTTCGACAATATCTAGAGAAAGAGAAAACTCAACAGTTGTCTTGGTTCAATCTGCACACAACACAACTCATAGTCTATACAACAGATGTAGGATTTTCAATAATTGGACACCTACATAAAAAATAAACTGTATTTTTTGTCTTACGGAGAAAATCTTCCATCCTGGAAGTAAAAAGGATGTTGTTTGAGTCATCAGTCCATAGACTGGTTTGATGCTGCTCGCCATTCTACCCTATCTGGTGCTATTCTTTTAATTTATATGTAACTACTACATCCTACATCTGTTCTAATCTGCTTGTCATATTCATGCCTTGGTTTACCCCTACTGTTCTTACCGCTTACACTTCCCTAAAAAGCCAACAGAACAAGTCCTGGGTATCTTAAGATGTGTCCAATCATTCTATCTCCTTAGCGTAAAATTTAGACAAATCAATCTCTTCTCAACAATTTGACTCACTATCTCTTTATTTGTGATTTGATCTACCCATCTCACCTTCAGCATTCTTCTGTAACACCACATTTCCAAAGCTTCTATTCTCTTCCTTTCTGAGCTAGTTACCATACATGTTTCACTTCCATTCAATGCCACGCTCCAGACATACGTCTTCAAAAACAGCTTTCTATTTCCTATATCAATTTTCGAGGCGAGCAAATTTCTTTTCTTAACCCCTCGATGCCGACCTCCATATGTCATATTGTTGCAACTACATTGATGCTTTCAATTGTGTACACTGTTATATTTACAAATTATATACACATTATACAGACACATTAATAAACCACCATTTTGAAAAAAACACAAAGGAGAAGAAGGAGAAGGGGAGGAAGAAGAAGAATGCTACATTAACATGTCAACCGATTACCAACACAATAAAACCACAACACGAGTTCACCCACTCAGCTAACGACTTCCATTACAAATCCCGCTAACAACTCAACTCCAACTCCCAAGACTGCCTCTTTATATACATTCCCTGGCCAGGCTTCTATAGAGCATCCAGAGTTAAGAAACCTGCTGCCTTCCACTGTTGCCATACTCGCTCACTCACCGCGGCTCGGACACTGTTTGTGAAATACAGTGATGACATAAAATTATACATCGCTTGGTACAGCTGTTGCAAGACTAATAATAATATAAATGCCAGATTATCTCCAGTCATTAATGAAATTACAGTCATGAAATTTCGTTTTGCCATAACGTTTCTAAGGATAAGAGCCCACTGACTGTATCATTCGAAATAGAGTACGAGTTTGAACATGCAGGGATGCGAACTAAATAATAATAATAATAATAATAATAATAATAATAATAATAACATACATGTCCAGAAACCGAAATTGTCTTGTTTCTTATATCTGAGAAAGTTTCATGATCATTGTTTCTTTAAGGGAGCGCAGTGCTGAGTCTATTAGCCCCCAGAAACATTTCATTATTAAGGCAAATACTGTATGGTTACAACACAGGAAGCTGACGGCGAGATATCTCTATCTCGGTGATGTATCCTTCAGCTCATTTCAGATAAATTTACTCGTAAGTGACAACAGATGCAAGGGCTTCATGTTTATCACAAAATATGATAACTTAAATATTCTTCCGCAACATAAAATACAGAATAATGAATGACCTATTCGTATGATTTCTTAAAATCAGGTAGTTCGGGGTTGCTGTTTACGGAAGTGAGGATTGTGTTCAGAGTTGGCGGTTCATCTCTAAAATAGAATTCATGAACAGTGCGCCATACTCCACTTCTGACAAAATCATTGTATATAATGAGTCTGGAATTACTGCGAATTAACTTTTTCCTTTCCCGCTTCTTGCTGGGACTCTAGAGTGGTCCTTCGCTGGCTTCCTTCCTTATTTTGAAGAGGGAAGACCTCGAAATTCTTAAAAACTTTGCGGCTTTATCTACTACACAGTTTACACTTCGTCCTGGATGCTTTGTTTTCAAATATGAAAATTAATTAAGCACCATTTGCCGTTCTTTTCTCCTGACAACTTCACTACTTCTTCTTTTCACATGTTCAGCTATAATTTAAATGTATTACTCGCTGATTGATTATATAAAATACTAAACAGGCAAAAACAATACACGATACACACAACCAAAAGCAAAGCAATGCACGAAAAATGAAACAATATACTGTATTCATAACAAAACACTATGCGCCCCAGGAAGACGATCACTCCACTCCGCCGAATATCTCCCTTACATAAGCAATCACTGTAATGAGTGACACACACAAAAAGGGAAACATGCTGCCCTGACCTCACCAATGATGATTCGCAGTGGTTAAGCCAAGTTATTACACGTGTTGACTACTGTACTCACTTCCGCACTACACGCTGAAATGTGGCGTGCAATGCAACAAGCATGGCCGGCTGTTCAGTGTACTGAACCGCATATACAATATTTAAAAGGATAAACTCAAAGATATCAAAATGATTTTACGTCTTCTTCAGTATTGTATGGCACAACCAATGCTTGTTTCATAAGAAAAATTATACATTTTGATAGGAATTCATTATAATTTTTATACACATGTAGAACTAAAGTGGGTAGCACCAATAGAAGTAAAAGCCCATAAGGCCTGTAGTCTTTTCTTAACACTGGATGCTCTTTAGAAAAGTATGACAAAACATGTTTTCTCCTAATTTGTAGAGTCTCTAATAAGCTATTTACATTGAATGGAATGTTCCCTACAACTCTAGTGACAACATGCATTGTTCTTGATTATTACCTTGTGTTGCACAACATTACATGTTCTTACATTAAATAAAGACATATTAATATACATACAGCAGACGTGTCGCAACATAACCTCACATGTTTTTGTTACGCACGACAGATCATACCACACACAAATAACATGACCACGATTTATACCAAATAAAGTTTGTACATTACTACGTAAATTATAATAATAGATGTAAACAACTTCATAGCCACACCTCACACATAACAACAACAACACCACCACCACCACCACCACCACCTACTAATCAAGCTTGATATTTCACTACTTACCCATGGGTTTAGAGAATTGTTTCCACACTTTACCAGTTTATTACACTTGCATTAGTATAGACCAAAATTTTCTTCACATGATGCCAACCTCCATACATGGTATACACCCCTATAGGCCTTACTTCATTGTGTTATAGCTTGTAAAGTTTTAAAATTGTTGAGATGGAAATGGTATATCCTTGTGTGTATGAATCAGCCAAAATCAGCGTTTCTTTCTTTTTTTTTTTTCTAAAATGATTGAAATAGTCTGACCTCTTTCCCCTTTAGAGCATATAGGCTTAAATTTCTGCTACACTCTAGCGGATGTATGTTTCATTACAGGATGTTTCCTTATGTAGATTGTATAAAATGCCTGCCATCACTTCACTGGTAAGAATGTTGACATCATCTGGTGAAGAATTCCTATAATTCTTTCAACGCCTTGAAACCTCCTACGACTCGTTATCACTTGACAAACTGTCACTTTGAAATATGCTATTGCATGGCGCAGAAGCATGGTACGGTGTAGTATGAATGAAGGAGAAGTAATTAAGTTTTAATAAACCAGACAATAACAGCAGTACACCAGACTGAACTGAGCCAAGTGAGAGTGAACACACAACATAAGGAATGGGAGAGCATGGTACATGCGGCCAAGTATAAAAGACGTCAAATTATATGCCCTCTTTCTCATTAACTAATCATCTCATTAACCTGGGATTTGTGCTAAATGAATCTTTGAACTACTATTCCTGGTTCTTCTGCTCAAAGTTCCCAAGGCAATGATTACCCTAGTTTTCACTTTATTGTGAAACAACCCCAGCAAAAACAAGAACGTCACTTTCATTCCATACAAAATGTGGAAGGTTCTTCTCCATTACTACACTAAAAGATAATATGAGGCGGTCCGTTCCAAAACTCGTCTTATCCATTTAAAAAAAAAAATGAGTTAGAGGTAGCATTGCCTTCTTGGTGATGTTTGTGATAGTCCTAACACAAAATTAAGCACCAAAACGCGCCTTTTCCCATAGAAATCTGTCACCAAACTTAGGCGATTGTTCCATAACTCGCCTTATCCACGGCGCTTGTCGTTCCAAAACTCGCCATATACAATCAACCAATAGGAATGGATAATTTCAGCACGTGACTCACGCTACAATTTACCCGCGTTTTATGCCAGTCTTTCCCCTCTTTGACTTGTTCTTGAACTGTGTTAGTCTTTCATGCAGTTTTGTGCTGTGAATAGAGTGTATTAAGATGACCGAAAATATTGCTCTTGTTGTGGAAGGTATATAAAACTTGCTAATACAGAACAGTTTCACATTCAGGTCTGCCAAAAGACATTCTTGAATGTATTGCATGTCAGGAAAGATCGGGTTCAGAGGATTGCCAGAAATACCTTCACGACAGGGAAACTTCCAACAGAAAAGAGGGGAGGAGCTAGGATCAAACCAGAGTACACTGAAAAGAAGCACTCCGTGAAACGTTTCATTGAAAGTTTGCAGTGTTGTGAAAGTCACTATTGCCGCGGAAAGTCACCGGTCAGACAGTATCTACCTGGAAATTTAAACATCGCTAGGCTTTATAAAATGTATAACAACAAATCGCCTGAAGAACTCAGGGTGAAGCGGTGGTTCTTCCGTGAAATTTTTACGCGTTGCTACAACATAGGATTCGGAACACCAGTTACTGACGCTTGCTCAAAGTGCATAGAGTTCAAGGAGAAAATTAAACTTGAAAGTTCGAACGTAGCACTGAAGAATGATTTAATCTTGGAACTTCTAACTAAGGGCTGCAGCTTTTTTCAGAATGCTCCAAGAATAAAGGGATAGCATGGCAATATTTTCATTTGACTGCCAAAAGAATCTTGTGAATCCAAAAGTTCCAGATCAGACTGCCTATTACAGTCGCCAATTGTACACCTATAATTTTACCATTGTGAGGGGTACCTCACATGCCAAGTTGACAAAGGAGAATGTTTTTACATACACATGGATGGAGCATGAATTCAACAAGGGGTCTAATGAAACGACATCTGCAGTTTACCATCGATTATCACAAACTGATTTGTCAAACTTCACTACTATACGAATTCGTGTGAGAACCGCAAATCTACAATGATTGCAATGTGCTCATATTTATTGACACACACAGCTCCGCCTAATATAGAAAGTGTTGAATTGGTCTTTCCTATGACAGGCCACTCATTTCTGCCCTCTGACAGGGTATTTACTCAAGTTGAGAGAGAGAGAGATATGGAAATGCTCTATAATCTGTAATCCAGCAGAATATGAAGACATCTTTAGCAAACATGCTGAAGTCTTCAAGTTTGGCAGAGACTCCTCGGTGAACAATTGGAAAATGGTTTCTGAAAATATGATGAAAATGCCTGCATCTTGGCACTGTGAATTTTCTTCAGTGAAACGATTTGTTATTAGCAAAGACTCGCTGGGAAATGCCACCCTTAGAGGAGAACCTCCTTACAACTCAGATATCGGTTTAGGAAAATCGGTAATGAAAAAGGGAAAACGCCTGACGAGATATGCTAATGCCACCTGAATTATTGCCAGGAGTAAACTTGAATCCCGCCAAAGTAAAGGACGTAAAACGTTTGCTTGAAAAGCATTTTAGAATGGATTGGGATAGGAATGTGTTGCTTTCTTTTTATAAGAATCTGTTCACCTCAATTTCTGTAGACGAAAACAATCTTGTTGTAGAAACAGAAGTTCTTTATGATGGACCTCAAGAGGAGGGAACAGATTTGAGAGTTTGATTAACAACAAAGTGATGTTTTATTGTTCAAGTTACTTCGATTGCGAGTGCAGTGTAGCCTATAAAGGAAGAATTCTCTCCAAATACTATGGATAGGATGTAAATATGATAAATCACATTGCTGTGTTTAATTTATTTGTGAATATCATTATACTGATAGCAAAAAGGTACATGAGTGTAGTGGTGAGTTATATTACAACATTATATTCTCAATCCTTTCATTTTTCTTATTTAAAAATAAGTTGTGTGAGGTAATATATTTTGAATTTTTTGGGTGCTCCAAAACTCGTCTTATCCAAAATACAAATATAATTTATTGACGTTCTACTAATTATATTTATAATTCTTCAGTAAGACGACCCTATGACATTGGACTTGAACGCGTCGTAATACATTTAAACAAGTGAGACTTATATTACAAAAATTACAGGTTTTTCGCTTTTCCTGAAAAATCACTTATGATGGATAAGACGAGTTTTGGAACGGACCGCCTCATATGTAAAGTTAATGATTGTAAAATACAATCTTTTGAGTTTCTATGGCAAATATTTGATAATAATCTGAGCTAAACTGTAATTATAGTGAACTTTTAAAGAGATCGCTGCATTTTCTCAGTGCCCACATCTGAATCACCTCCATCTGTTGGGTAAAGCGGCACTCAAATGTTCCCCTGTCGCTGAGGGGTTATGAAAGTTCTTTCTTGCTTGTGTTACTCGGCATTTTATGCTCTCTTTACTTCTGTCATTGTTAGTTATTTTACTGCCCAATTAATAATATTCATCCACTACCTTTAAAACTATATTTCCTAATCTAAAATTTCCAGCATCACCTGACTTTGTTCGACTGCACTCCATTACTTTTGTTTTGGACTTATTTATTTTCATTTTTTACTCCTTCCCCAACATACTGTCCGTAATTGAAGACAATCTTCCACCAAATATACATTTGGAGGCTAGTACAAGTGTGAAAATGTCGAAGGACCACCTTGAATGTCCTTTGTGACAATGTTGAAAATGAGCAGAAGTGTATACTGCTCTGTGATTCGAGGAGTGCTCACAAGTACACAACATTAGTAAATGAACCATCTGCAGGTAATGATACTGAATGCATAATCAATCTATTCAAAACAACCAAATACACACAGCCTTTGGATGTATATTTCTTCCGGCAGTATAAAAACATGCGAATAGAATAACAGGCTATATAAGGACTCTTAGCAGTGATTTCGATACTGAACTAGGAAATCGCATTTTACATTCAGTTGTCTGCTGCAGTGTATTATGCTATGCTGCAATATTCACAGCAGGCAGCTGGGTAACATACTCTCACAAATATTGCTGAAATCAAGAATGTAATTGAAGTGGCATTTAACTTTTCAGCTCAAGAATGTGATTCTGAGGATTGTTCAGATATTGCATTTAGAAAAATGTGCCTACCATGATGCTCCATATTGTTTCATATATTTTACCGAGAACTTCACGTACATTTTAAAAGTCCGATATTGGGCAAACTAAGGGTAACACAGTGGAATGCTTTCACCATTTTGAACACATTAGTATGTAAAGTTTCCAAATAAACTGTGAACAAAAAATTCCTCTTTGAGCAAAGAGGCATCCTTTGTGAGAAAAGGGCAACAAAATTGATTGATGATTGCAGAACATGGTTATGTGGTATAAGCTAAAAAATATTTTTGTTCTAGATATCCAACACAATGTTTACGTGCATGCATGAGCGAGTGCGCACACAAATTATTACATACAGGAAAGAATAACATTTTAAAAATCTATTTTCAACCTACTTACAATAGTGGGTTCGAACCCCACTGTCGGCAGCCCTGAAGATAGTTTTCCGTGGTTTGCCATTTTCACACCAGGCAAATGTTGGGGCTGTACCTTAATTAAGGCCACGGCCACTTCCTTCCTATTCCTAGGCCTTTCCTTCCCCATCATCGCCATAAGACCTATCTGTGTCGGTGCGACGTAAAACGAATAGCAAAAAAGATTGTTCAGAGAGAGAAGTATGTTACTTATGTTCCATTGCTGAGAGATGAAAGAGATCAACAAGTGAAAGAAGCAGTCTGTGGCCAGAATGTTATGTTACTATGTGATGAAACGACAGATAGGTTGGGTTGATGTGTATTTGTTGTTTCAATTTGCCCTCTTTGAACCAAAAATAGAGCAGGAGTTGTATATTGCTGATGTACATGTTCTGGAAACAGCTGATGCAAAATTGTGCAGCAGGGCAATACTCTATTCCCTACAGAAGTACTCTGTTAACTACAATATCTTCAGACTGATAAGATACATGTCAAAGTGCTTCAGTTCCCTGAGTGCCTTCCTCGGAGAGGATGCAGTTCACATGCAGTGTTGGGCACATAGGCTAAATTTGGTGAGATGCATATTCATGAAAGAACTGATGGAAGTTAATGCAGTGGTGGCTAAGAAGGTTAAAGCTGTGTTTCTCAATACGAGAAAGAAATAAAACCTGTATGTTTGATTTCTCAAAGAAAAATAACCGTCTGAGAATCCTAAACCGTTTCCAGTATAAGTGCTGACAAGATGGAATACTTGGTTCGAGGCGGTTTTCTACATTGAGAAGCATCTTTGTGATATAATCGAGTTCGTGCAGTTGCGCGCAATGCTGGTGTCGACTTCATGTAATCACCGACGAATGATGAAGTAAGTATCATTTCAGCAGAGGCAACATTCGTCAAGGAACATGCCAATGATTTAGTGGAATACATCACTGAACTACGAAGCGTGTTTTTTAAGTAAGGTCCGTTTTGTTGTAGACACTAGTAGTTCGCGCGCATATCGAAACGTGCGTCGTGTACCGGCATGCCTCGGGAACAACTGTGCTCAGTTTCAGCTCTGTAGCTAACCTGTACAGTTCTGTTCTGTGCTTTCAAAATGTTTAAGACTATCAACTCGCCCGCCGCGTGTGAGGTTCGGTCAGTGATACGGTTTTCGTCAGCAAGGAACCTGTCTGCTGCAGAAATTCATCGACAGATTTGCGAAGTGTATGGTGATACTATTATGAGTGAAAGCAAAGTGTGTAAGTCGGTACAACAATTCAAAGATGGCCGTGACAACGTCCATGATGAGGACCGCTCCGGTCGCCCTTCTTTGATTACAGATGATTTGGTGGCTTCCGTTGAAGCGAAGATTCGTGAGAACAGGCGCTTCACAATAACAGGTCTCTCAAACAAATTTACTGACGTGTTGAGATCAGTGCTATACAACATTGTTTCTGAACACCTAAAGTTTAGGAAACTGTGCTCCCGTTGGGTCCCTAAACTCCTAACAGAGGACCACAAAAACCAAAGATTTGAGTGTGCAATGAAGTTCTTGACTCGTTATGACGAAGAAGGTACGGCTTGTTGAGTCAGATCGTAGCTGGAGACGAAACATGGGTTTCGCATATCACACCCGAATCGAAGCAACAGAGCACGGAATGGAGACACACACTCACCTGTAAAGGTGAAGGCTAAACAGACTCTGTTCGAGCACAAAATCATGGCATCTGTGTTTTGGGATACGCATGGTGTTTTGTTGGTCAACTTCATGCAACGAGGAACCACTATCAATGCAGAAGCATACTGCCAAACCCTGAGAATGCTAGGCAGAGCGATTCAAAACAAAAGACACGGCATGCTGACAAAGGGTCCTTCTCCATGACAATGCTCGACCTCACACTGCAGGTCAGACCTGTGATTTATTGGACAGTTTTGGCTGGGAAGTTTTAGACCACCCACCCTACAGTCCTGATCTTGCGTCAAGCAATTACCATCTGTTCCTCCACCTCAAACATCACCTCAGTGGCAACCATTACAATGATGACGACTACGTGAAAACGGCAGTGAACTCTTGGTTATCGGAGCAGGCGGCAAGTTTCTATGTAGAGGGTATTTTAAAATTGGTTACGAGGTATGATAAGTGTTTGAAAAAACTTGGCAACTATGTTGAAAAATAGAGTGAAGTATGTACTTTCTGAAAGTAAATTTACTTTTTTGAAATAATGTTTCATTGTGTACTTATTTTCATACAGACCTTACTTAAAAAACACACCTTGTAGAAGGATCTTCATATCCAACAAGTTCCTACACTTTATGGAGAACTCAGGAAAATATTGCAAAATTTCAAAAAGTAGCAAAAGAAGGAAATTTTTATGTATGTATGTTGGGTAGTCAGCCCGAAGGCTGGTTTGATCCTCTGCAGTTCTACCAACAGCTGTCATAAATAGCCTAGGTGTCACTGAAGAGGCGTACTAGGGAAATGAGGAGTGAGGTAGTTTCCCGTTGCTTTCCTCACCGAGCCAGCCGTTGCTATTACATATCAGTCTGCCAAGCCCACTGAAATGCATGCACCAAAGTGAAACAAAAGAGAAGCTAAATTGCATCAGAAAGGCAGATGTTCAAGATGATGATAGAACAGCTGTGAAAAACATTGCAGCATTAGCAGTTACACAACTGTAGTTACTAAAGGTTGAAGACCCTGATAATAATTCGTATTCAGCACTTGAAGTGTTTAGTCCAGTATTCATCATTAACTGCAATGTCGTTTCAGTACTAGTGAAAAAAGTAAAGTCTATTCCATTCTTTTAAAAATGGGAATGATTCAGTGATCACAAAAGGTACAGTGAACTTCAAGAGCAAACCAATCAAATTATGTTGCAAGATGGAAAAAATATATCTTGTGAAAGTTCTGATTAGTTTGCTTGACAGTCATCCTGAGTTTAGTGGCAGAGCTCTCCAGTCAGTGTGGTATTCCTGTGCTAATGTTGACTGTGAAAGTTTTTCTCTTCTAGCTACCGTATTCAGGAGTTATGAGCGACCTGCGTTGCAACATGAAAGAAAGAATGCGAACATCATGACAATGTTCTCCTTTGACAGTTAGAAAAAAATGATGTATTTTCTTTCATCTTATGCCTTCCTCAGCGATAAGTGAATGATAAAAAAAATATGTGTTTCTAAACAAAAAAGCCATATTGTCCTTCAATAATTTATTTACATGAAAAAGTACCTTTAAATTCCCAAAATATGTTAAAAGTTATTAAAAATAACGTGAAATCCTAAAAAATAAAGCAAAATTCTTCAAAAATTTCCACCAAAAATAAAATGAAAAACGCAGATCCCTACTAATGAGGAGTTCCAGACATAAACCTGTTCTGTAAGATTATTGAATTGCACCACATGAAACAATGTAAATATATTAATGATACTCATTTAAGCTAATAAAGCTTTCAGCATATTGGGGACAGTATGATATTAAAAAATAACCTTCTGTTCAAGAAACTGCAAAAGTAATAAGTGGAACATAAAACAAGTGTGAATGAAGATGTCTAGGTAAAAAATGAGTTTATTGCAAATATGTCCTATATTGGACCCAAAGGACTATAGTAAGCTTATTTTCTTTGTCCTTATAAACAAACAGGTTAAACTGATTTTGACTAATCTAAGATTCTTTTGAATAATTTCAAATTGAAAGGAATATGGTTTTTAGTCATCAATTGAAGAATTACACCATGATCAAGTGGCCAAGTAACAATAGTTGTATTTGCTCATAGGAAACCACTTTATTTTCAAAATAGATGATTCTACACTACGTGATCATAGTGTAAAGTGATGCATACGGACTGACGAAAATCAGATGCAGGAACAGGAAACGAAACATAAGTAATCAATCAAATGAATAAATTATATCTTCCACAGTTTCAAAACTTACTTGTTTTCAGCAGGTCTGATAAATGGCTAATTTCCTTGACGATAACAGCCAGGAATACAGCTCTTTCCTGTGGACCTACTACTGCATACGTGGAGGAAAATTGCAGTAGCATGATTTCAAACTGGCTGATCCAGTCTTCCTTCTTTTCAATGGGGACACTGAAAATTCAAAAGCAAGCAACTAAAAGACATATATATTGGCACCTACTTCAAAGTCAGAAAAACATGTATAGGAGCATTTATTATTATTATCTTTTCAAATACTATTTTATGTAGATACAGGAATGCCAAAATTTGTCTCCCTTACGGGGGGTGTGTGTGTGTGTATGTATATTTTTACAAGTTGCTTTATGTCACACCGACACAGATAGGTCTTATGGTGAAGATGGGATAGGAAAGGGCAAGGAGTGTGAAGGAAGTGGCCGCTGCCTTAATTAAGGTACAGCCCCAGCATTTGCCTCGTGTAAAAATGGGAAACAATGGAAAACCATCTTCAGGCCTGGTGACAGTGTGGTTCGAACCCAATCTCTCCCGAATGCAAGCTCCCAGCTGCGTGCCCCTAACAGCACGGCCAACCCGCTTGGTCATTAACTTATCGATATGTTTCTAGGATTTAAATCTAAGAATTTCATTTTTGTCCGTATTGAACTGAGAATGGAAGATAGGAAACTTAAAAGGTATGTATTGAAAAGGTGGACCCTTTTAAGTTTCCTATCTTCCATGTTTCTAGGAGACAGATTCTGCAGTCACACCCTAGCTTGTGAATCCTGTGCAATGGCTGAATCGCATAGTAGGTGGTACCGAAAGTCAAGATGCCAGTTGTTACGGAATAACAGTGGGCATCTCTGACATATTCCTAGGCCTGACCTTCCTCACGCCAAAGCTACCTCAATTATTTCCCAACGATTCATGGAACTTTACAAGGTGTTTGACAAAATTCTTCCCTAATGGTGGATTTTGTTGTAATTGTGTTTATTGTTAAGGTTTTATAACTAGAAGTTACACCTTAATAAGGTCAATTTTTTTCATTTAAAAGACTTGTTTTTCACTTTACTCATTTTGCTGACTACAGGTATTTCTAATCTTCGAAATACCGTACTGTACAGAATGTTGACCGAAGACCTGTGAATTGGTATTTTATGTTTACCTGTACCTAAGTCAGCAGGAGACTTAGGTACAGTATCGTGTCAATGTGAAAAACCTGTGAACTAATTGTACAGTCCATCCCTGTCTTATCCTACTTATCCAGGTGCTATGGAGGGCAGTTATTGATAATAAATTCAATAAATATGCTTACCACATGGTGTATGCACATAACTGATAGGTATGTAGGTAGTTTATGAGAGGATGAATAAAGAAATGTATACATTTCCGAACAGAAATTACCCATTTTATCCAGATGACTAGGATACTTGAAACAGAAAAATTATTTCCATTTCTGCATTCAACAATTTCCGTATTATTGAAGTTCTTTTTAACTTATTAACTATGAAAAGTAGATGGGACCACAGAAATTTTCCAACATAAACGGATGTCCGGCTTAAGCGGTTTTCACTGTATTGAAATAATAATATTAAGTTATTTATTAGACCACCTAATCAATACAAAATCGTCTTGGATGATTTACATAAATTTGTTAACTAATAGTGGTACATGTTTCGCCTTCCCTGGGGCCTGTTTCATAAAACTAACTAATAATATTAGCTAATAATATTAGAACTCATAAAACAAATTATTAGTTGTCAAAATTCTGTTTCATAAAGATGTATGCATGACTAATAAAATGGCTTCACTAATAATATTAGTTCATTAGTCAGCTGATACAGTTTGAGGTTAGAATCGATTTGTTGCATGTTCTTAGTTTGTTTTCGTTCCTTGAAGTAGGCTAGCGCTTGACCCGCTCATACTCTGTGCTTTTTGTGTTTGACTACAACCGGAACCGGCTATTCAGTGCAGTTTCAGATTCTTGTCAGTTTATATAGGCTACAATGGGTAAAAGAAACGACAATAATGTCAGGAAAGAAGGTTTCCTTAGAAAAGTGCTGGAGTTGAAGGGGCAGTTGTTTGGAGCCTTTTCACTAAGCGTGACAAAGGACTCGAAGAGGCAAGCATAGATGGAACTGCGGTATTATGCTGTGGCTATTGGGCTGGTCACAGCCGACAAAGATCACACTTACGTGTGTGATGCTACTTGGCCTAACATGAGGAGCAGAACAGTGGTAAGTATTAGCTGTTGTTTTTCTCTTAGTTGGAGGTTATGTTAGTGTTTATTTACTAACTTCAAGCCACCCTTTTCTCAACTGGGTGTCGATATTTTTTAAAGGGGGAGAGGGGGAAATAAGGAGACTATTAGCTCCGCAGTATAGTTTACTGTGCTGTATACTACCCATAGTCATCTAACATTATGCATCATACAGCCATCCTTTGTGTTTTTATGACTGTGACTGAGCAGAACATAACCTGAAATGAATTCCAGTGATATTTATAAATCTTTGTTATAATATGCAAAAAAGCATACAAAAATTATTGTACACAATAGATGTAGGCAGTACTTTAGTATAGACAGTTACAACAGGATGTCCTTCTTCTAGACTTACATGGTTTCTTTTATTTACAGGCAAAAGTTGATAATGCTTATCAGACTGGAAGTGGGGGAGGAAGTAGCAAAAAATTAGATGTCATAGACCACCTGGTTCTTGACATTATCGGAAGAGAATCTCCTGTTTTACAGGGATTCGGAACAGAAGATTCTCTTGGAGAAATCGTTCTTCCTGCAATGGGACCAACTTCCGCTTCAACCAGGGACTATATAGTGGCGTTGGAAGAAAGTAGGCCTATATCTGCCACTGAAATTGATGGAAGCTGGCAAAATGGAGAGGTCCAGCATCAGCAGCAGACACCTAAGGCTAGAGGTAAGCTGGAAATGATTTAACTTAAGACTGTATTCTGGTATCTAATTCCACCTCTTGACTGCGACTTCTTTGTGCGACTTCAAACTTACAGGCTCAGGGTGCCCGCTAGTAACCAAGATCTGTTTTCCCTGGATTACATTTAGTGGAACACTGTACATAATAATGTGATGCTTGAGCATGTTTATCATACTCTGGTATAGTCATCTTGAAACATATTTTGCATGAACACTAATGGCATAAAGAAGTTGAAATAAATGTATCATATGTCAAAAAAGTTACACTTCATCATAAAATATCAATCTGTGAAGTGGATCATCGGCAATCCCATTGTACACAGCCACTACAACCAACAAAAATTGACTACATTGCTCACAGCAAGCCATCAGTCATTCTTCTAATGCCTGTGCTCATCAGGGACCCTTTCTTGAAATTGGCACGAGTGAGCATGCCAGTTTTAAACACACTCATAACAGAAACGTGTGGATTATTGTTCAGAAACTTGGGTACGTTCCCAGTTCCTGTCGCAAATGGAAGTGTCAAATATGTAAGCTGGTCAACTAGTGTGTACAAAAAAAAAAACACACCACTGACACAGTACTTTATTTGTAGAATTCTTTTCTGTGATAACTTCCTTTTTCTATAATATTTTCTCCTTAATAGCAAGGGAAAATCTGGGACAAATATTCGTTTATAGGAAGGGGAGTTAGGGATTGGAATAACTTACCAAGGGAGATGTTCAATAAATTTCCAATTTCTTTGCAATCATTTAAGAAAAGGCTAGGAAAACAACAGATAGGGAATCTGCCACCTGGGCGACTGTCCTAAGTGCAGATCAGTAGTGATCGATTGATTGACAATACTTGACCACCTCTACGGTATGTAAATTATATGGGCAGATTTTAAAACATTCGGCGTTTAAAAAAAAAAAAAAAACATTAAGAAGATAAGAGTTATTGTCTTTTTAATCTGTAATATTATAATTTAAATTTTGGTTCAATGATTACAAGGCAATTAGGCCTACAAATTTATATTATTATTCCTAGCATTTACCCGTTGGTGCAAGGTCCGCCATTTTGCACGATCTTGGGCATCGTGTGGTCTTAACATGAGAGTCTTCGTATCATTTACTGTGTCATGCCAGCTTTGCTCTGGACGTTCGTGTGGACGTTGCCCATTAATTTCAAAGGAGTGAGTTAAATTGGCTCCAGGCGAGTTGGCCATGCGGTTAGGGGTGCGCGGCTGTGAGGTTGCATCCGGGAGATAGTAGTTTCGAATCCCACTGCGAAAGCCCTGAAGATGGTTTTCTGTGATTTCCCATTTTCACATCAGGCAAATGTTGGGGCTGTACGTTAATTAAGGCTACGACCGCTTTCTTCCAACTCCTAACCCTTTCCTATCCCATCGTCGCCTTAAGACCTATCTGTGTTGGTGCGACAAAGCCGCTAGCCAAAAAAAAAAAAAAAAAAAAAAAAAAAAAAAAAAAAAAAAAAAAAAAAAAAAAAACTGTTCCAGATGCGGCACACAGGACATGACCATACCATTTGAGATGCTTTTCCTGTGCTTTCTCAGTGATGGGTGCAATGCTCATTTGCTAGTGAATGGTGTCGTTTTTGACATGATAAAAGTGTGATGCCATTTCCATATTATACAATTTATTAACTTCATTATATATACCCGCATTGACTTTTGCTCACCTGTAATGGAGTGTGTTCCACCTTCCAACACCTATATTATTGTAGGCCTTTATATGTTTAGGACTAACACATTACACACGGTATTGATAATAATTAGGACAAAAAAATAGCTGAAGATGTCTCTAATAGAGACTAAAACATAATAGCCAAATATGTGTCTATTACAGATTATTTATAAAGGCTGGTGTTTAACAGTTTAATCCTGTCATTAGTCTCAGGGTACCATTTTCTGGAAAAATAGGGAAAGCATGGAAAACACAGGGAAATGACTTGTCACATCAAAATTAATCTTTCAGTGTAATACTGTACCCAAACGTAATGATCGAGTGAGACTGATATTAGGCGCGACACGAGCCGAACGCAGTGAGTAGTATTTTGAGAGAGAGAGAGAGAGAGAGATAGTGAACACATGCGGTAATGAAGAAGAGTGAATGAAAAAGAGAGACATACTTGCACGAACCGCTCAAATGTTCCATCAGCCGTATTGTTCCAAATACAGTGTGTCCCACTCCCAGCATGGCCGGGAGACTACATGCATGTTCTGAGCGGTATATTCATAACCTTCTGCGTATTCTGTGTCCACTATTACTACATTTATTGCTTACTCATGCACCCAATAGCCTTAATCATGAGTACTAACCTCTTTAATTTCACTATGTACGGAGGATTTTGAGATACCGACTTCTTGTGCAACACATTGTACAGATGTAGTGGGAGATCGTACGAATGATGTGTTAATGTCGATATTTTTTTCTAATAGAATCCTTTGTTTCAGTTTAGGAATCACAACATTAAGTGATCCTGTTAATTTATTCACGAGATATCTGTTTCTTTACCTGGAAGAGGAACCCCGGGAAATCTCTTCTGAAATTGCCTACTCACCTCTTTATGAGTTGGTTTTTACGTGTGTCATACGTAAGAATTCTTTGTTCTAGTATGAATTTAACTGGCATTTCAACATTGTAATAATGTAATTAATCTAATTAATTCTACTGTAATTCAGCCCCACACGGTCTTGTAACAAATGTATCGCTTCACGGCTTCCCACGACACACAAACTCGAGTACTATACGCGAACTTTTTCTTGAGCCCGATTTTTAGGGGGTGAGGGGTAAGGAGGGAGCGCTGACGGTTCCGGTTATACTGCCAACTGGATGGAAATGAAATCTGAATTGAATCGATAATATGATCGATCGATATGAATTTTCTAAACATTTATTATGTTACGCCAACAACTCTGTTACACATACATTATTTAACATTATATAACATTTCTTGATGCGAATCTTGTTCCTAGCATGAATTATTATATAGTTTGGCTTTGCTGTGTAAACAACATCAGTACTAGTTCGTAAAGTGTATGCCAGATGTCGCACAGCAATGCATAGTTTGTGTTTCAAAAGTTGCCAATATGGATATCGAACATAACCGAGGTCTACCGATTCAGCACTAGGGAGCTCAGGGCTCAAGAAAAGGTTTGCGTATAGTAACTGACCTCCTCATGGCAATGCAGTGAGTCAGCGTGAGGTTATGAATACACCGCCCGGAGTGTGCATGTCGACTACCAGCTCCGCTGGGAGCGTGACACACTGTACCAGCTTCTCCACCGTAGCTACCATTGTGGACTTCACTAATAACCCTGGCTGGGGACCTCCGTATTTATTTGGGGATGCAGCCTCTGGAGGTTGGCGGGCTCCCCCGAGGCAATCGCAAATCAATGGGGAAAAGTTATTATCTATGAACATTTAATTTTTCTATCAAGGTCTGGAATTACGTTTCTTTAAGAGTGAATTTTAAGCTACACCACATGTAATACTAGATACATCACACGTCTCTTACACTGCCTCCTTTAAGCGGTTACCACAAGTACCGGTATGTCTTTTTCATTAAATGTCTTTCGCTACCACACGTGCGCACTCTTATCTGTCTCCATCTCTCTCTCTCTCTCTCTCAAACTACTACTCGCTGCGTATGACTCATGTCGCATCTAATATCAGTCTCTCTCTATCATTGCATCTGGGGTACAGTCTTATATTGAAAGATAAAATTTGTCCATAAAATGGGTACACTGAGATCAATAGTGGGAATAAATTATTAAACATTAGCCAATATAAATTAGCTTAACTGTAAGTCTTAGCTTTCACCTAATTTTCTCCTTTTTTTTATAGGTACTGTCAAGAAGAGGGTACTAGTCCAAGCATCCTGAGGAAACTAAAGAAATAGAGTCCCTCAAAAAACGGAAGCTTCAGCTTGAAGTCCGGAAGCTGGAGCTGGAGGTGTGGGAGAAGGAAAATTTACTCAATATTGAGCATTCACCCCTCACAAGTGGTGTTCAGGAACGTGGGAAAAAGGAACTTTCTGTACCAAGCGAATATTTAATTGTAGAAAACAATGATGGTAACTTTGTTGTAGTTCAGCCTCAGATGTAAAAAGTGTAAATAAAAATCATAAAAAGCACAAAATTACTGTGTTGGGTGTTCATATGATTTGTCTTTTATTCATCACAATGTCTGTTCACACGAAGTGGTCGTAAAGGAATTGCAGTTTTTCTTGAGCCTGGACTGGAACCTCCTCACCCTCCTGAATATCCTCTTGCTCCAAATGATCCTCTTCCATTTCAGGAGCCATGTAGTTATCTAGACGTCTTGACAGGTTACAAAGTACTACACAAGCATTGATAACTTTACAAGCAAAGGTGGGATTTAATCGCATACCAATGCTAAGGACAGGAAATTTTTCTTTAAGGAGTCCTATTGCACACTCTATAACCCTCCTTGTTTTTTTATGTGCTCTTAAAAATCTTTGTTGAGACTGACTAGCAAAATCTCAGATTACTGGTGGTATGAGCCAAGATTTTAAAGGATAGATGGAGTCTCCAAGCAGAACTGCACCAGGGAAAGGTCTCCAGCCATTAGCCATCCTATTGTTCAAGCCACTTAATCTTAGAACCCTAGCATCGCTGACACTGCCAGGCCAGTTTGCACATACATAGTAGAATTCTAAATTTGGCCCACATACTAGCAGAACATTCAAGGAATGTTTACGATGTCGATCAACAAATGCTGGTTCATATGCACTTGGTGCATCAATTTTGATAAGTGTTCCATCAAGTACTCCACAAATTAAAGGAATATCACCCCACAAATTAAAGGAATATCACCAAGTTCAGTGAATCTGGCAACTACTTCACCACAGTCAGCTGGCCAACGTACAACATCCTGAAGAAGAGTGTCATTTATCGCAGTCACAACTCGGTGCACAACTCTGCAGACTGTTGCTTTTGAAACACCGTGCACATCAGAAATACAATGATACTGTGCACCACTACCTAACCAGTGTAGTGCAATCTGAAGCTGCTGTTTTGAGGTTAGTGCTTCATTCCTTGCAGTGGGAGATCCTAAGATATTACCAATCCTATCAAGCACATATTCAAATGTTCTGTAATCTAACCTAAATCTCTCATTGTATTCATATGACTGTTCCATATCCGTATAGGCTGTTCTTGGTCTACAAGTTCTTGGACGGCGAATATAAACTCTCTCCTCATCACTATTTGAATCAGAGTCAACCATTTCACTGATCTTCACAATTTTATGCCAATATATCAATATACCACACACTTTGGTTTCACTAATAATATGAAATACGAGTCAAAATACACTAATAGAAATAATCCCAATAATATGAGTAAATTTTATTAGTTATGTTAATTAATTATTATTATATCAAGTTTCTTAAAGATTGCTTGAAATTAGAGTTGGTACCTAAATTTCTCAAATCTTTACAAAGAAAAAGTCATCGCTATTCAAAATCTAATGCCACTCAGAAGAAAGTAAACAACATATGGTTGAAAAATGAAATTAAACTATTATACAAGAAGAAATCTCTACTAAATTTACAATTATATAGGACTCATTTGACCATCTCTCAGAAATTACCCCCACTTAAATAGAGCTCATTTTTAAGGTACACTGACCTTAAACTATCTTACGTATTAGACAAGAAACAGAAAACCCTAAACCATAAATTAATATGTCTTCAAGAAAACAAATGTAAAACTCCTGACCAAAATACAAACAACAAAGTGTCCCCTTCCCATTTGACTAACATTCCCACTACAATCAACCTATCTAATGCAACCTTCTCTAACCAAGAATTAAATCTATTAGATAAAGGCATCAAACATAATTGGCCTAATCACAAAAAAGCAGAAGACATCATCACTACCATCGCTGAAACCACAACTAATATCGATAAATAAATCCCAATTGATAAACAGAATGATGTACGCTATGAAAAAAAAAAAGAAACTCCCAACTTTGATTAATGAAATAACATCTAATAATAACCACAACATCTCGAAACAAATTCTAAACCTGAAATCCAAAATCCATAACAACAATGTAGTAATTACAAAAGCAGATAAGGGCAACACCATAGTAATAATGAATAAACAAGATTACATCAATAAAACAAACTTTTTTTTCAGACAATACCTATACCTTAATTAACAAAGATCCAACAAACAAAATACAGCATAACTTAAAGAACCTTCTTAAAAATTCTAACTTCATTTTAAATGATCAAGATGATCAGAAAATAACTGTAATGAACCCAAAATTACCTACAGTCAGATCACTGCCCAAAATTCATAAAAAGGACGTCCCCATTCGGCCTATAATTAATAGTATTAATAGTCCTACCTATAAAACCTCTCAATTCCTACACAAATTCTTGAAAAAACACTTCAAATTTCATAACTCCAACCCCATAAAGAACTCGATCGAACTTTGTAATTCCCTAAATAAGTTCAGTCTACAACCAAACCACGTTTTATGTTCTTTTGACATCACCAACATGTATACTAATATCCCTATCAACAATACTATTAACATAATAAAAAACAATCTGTTGAAACATAGCACATTGAGTAAAATCGAAATTGATGAATAGTTAAAATTACTTAATTTCGTTTTAGACAACAACTATTTTACCTTCAATAAGAAAATTTACAAACAAGAAGGTCTAGCGATGGGAGACCCGTTATCTGGAATACTAGCCGATATATACTTAGATAATCTCGAACATAGTAAGATTATTAATAACATCAACGGACTCTGTCTTTGGCATTGCTATGTTGATGATACCATAGCTATCATTGATGAACAAATCAACAACAGCAATAACATACTATCATTTCTCAACAACTTAGATAATAATATTAAATTCACTAAAGAAGATGAGTTCAATAACTCTTTGAACTTCTTAGACATCAAAATCACACGAGCAATGAACAAATTCGACTTCCAAATATACAGAAAACCCACCTTTTCTCCAACAACCATAAGAAATGATTCTTTACATCCCAACTCACATAAAAAAGCCACTTATCACAGTTTAATATATAGAGCATTAAAGATCCCTATGTCCTCTATTAATTTAAAGAAAGAATTACTATTCATTAAGGAAATAGCTAAATTCAATGGATTTAACACGAGTATGATTGATAAAATCATTAATAAAACGAAACTGAAACTAGCTACAAATTTAACTCCATTGCAACTCGCCAAACCAAAATATGCTAAATTCACATTCACTAACCATAGCATTTATCCGATAACCAATTCATTAATGAAGCACGAAATAAAAATAGCCTACACAACAAAAAACACTAATCGTAATTTATTCTTCAATCACAACTCTATTAACATCACAGACAATAGTTACTCTGGATCAGGAATATACAGATTGAAATGCTCTACATGTAATTTTTCTTATGTTGGCCAAACTGGCAGCAGCTTCTCCACCAGATACGCCGAGCATTACAATGCCCAAAGACACAACAAATTCTCCGCAATGGCCAACCACATGAGGGACACAGGGCATAAATTCACCACAATAGAACAAGACCTCCATATCCTAAAAAGAGTTGATAAAAGTAAACTCATGACAGAATATGAAAACTTATTTATTTTCCTCGACCTACATTTTAATAAAGATAAGAACCTAAATGACACTATTGATAAAAAAAGCCCCTTGTATGAACAGATTCTTATTTTATTACAAAAATCAACTCCCCTCACCAACATATTCTTAAAAATCTTCAACCTCACATCAATTAGCGCGCCCACCTCCCCTACAGCTTATATACCCCCCGCCGCTAGTACCTCTAATTCAAATACAACCAATAAACCCATAGCCACACCCACCGTAACATCGCTCCCTCCAATAGCCTTACACCGATACAACACGCGCAGTAATACACTCTCTTCCGTCCCTCCCACCAATAGCAGCCCCCCTCCAATAGTTACGTCAACGCAAACAGATCCCCCTCCAGCACAAACCTTCAGCTATAACACACGTAGCAAGAAGTCTACTGTTGCAAATACTTCTAACTCATAACGTTACAAGCTATCTTTGTCACCGTCAAATGGTAAGTGCACACGATTCTACTTAAATATTTTCAAATATCTTTTCACACAATTAATTCTACGTTTCTTGCTTCCTTTTACAGATTCCACTATTATATGCTTTTTCAACTAGAATATCTACAAACTCACAATTTACAACATTTGAGCATTACTTCAAATTTTGAGATGGTCCATAGAGATCTTATTTGAAACTGTTCTTCAACTTCTATTCTACAACTTCATATCCTCAACGTGTTCTACAACTTCACCATATGCCTCTGACTTCCGTCTTTTATCTTCATGATTAACTTCGGATCTCTCGACTAACTTTGACTTTTATTCTCTCTTCTTTACTTTAATTATATACGATTTTTCGCCATCGTCTAATTATAACCGCCAGACTATCAACTTTATTTTTATGCAATCTTACTACTTGTTGTATAACAATCTGTTGTTTTATCCATTGCACTTATTTTAGCAGCCTTCTAATGTTAATTTTGTTAATACTTCCACTATTATATCTCATCACATTGTATTTTTAAACCATCATTGTTATTTTTAATGTTATTTTACTTCAAATCTCTTCAAGATTTTAAAATTCATTTCATTATTACATGTTATTTAGACGCTTATTTTTAATTTAAGGTTAAAACTATGGCTGATGATGCCTTCAGGGAAGGCGAAACATGTACCACTATTAGTTAACAAATTTATGTAAATCATCCAAGACGATTTTGTATTGATTAGGTGGTCTAATAAATAACTTAATATTATTATTTCAATCAAATATCAATACGGACCAAAAATTATATTTATTACATGTAATTTCACTGTATTATCGTGAACTAAGAATCCATCACCAAAACTCTGTGTGCTGCACAGCAAGATATGGCTGCTAGCTCTATACTCTGGAGACAAGTGGGTTTGAATCCCCCATTGGCCAATCCCAAAATGGTTTCCCATTTCAACTCCAGGAAAATGGTGGGATGGTACCTTTCTCAAGGCCATGGTCAATTCTTTCCTATCCCTAGTGTGTACAATTACACCTACACCGATAGAAAACACCCTCACATAGAGGTACATGTAGCTACCACCACAGCGTGTACCAGAGAAAGCAGCTAGAGATCTGGTGAGCCGAACATGTCCTCTGACACTCCTAACACTAAAAGCTATATGAAGGCCATATGCTTATATATATATACTGTATATCAAGCAGCAGCTCTCAATGGACAATCTGTGTATTCTACTGGAGTGGCCTAGCCAGCACAAGAGAAAATGGCAGGCATGGTCAGTTCAGAGCAACTAGATATATGTGTACTGCATATGGTATTTCCGACATCACACCAATGCAGAGAGAAAAACTGTCTTTCAGATTCTTGCATAAATTCCGGGACTGACTTTTTATGCAACAGATATCAGGGCTTGTACTAATAATGAAAGCTACAAACTAGATCAACGTGCTCCAATGCACACAAGCACTATGTGACAATAAAGGCCACCTAGTAAATATAATCTCACATTCAGCTAAACTTCAGGCTTCAAGTAGCTACATGAAGTTAGGGCTTCCCAAAGGAGCAAAGTTGTTTAAGTGATGCTTATATCTTATGTTCATTTTGTACTCCTGTGCACTGTGTATAGTGGTCACAGACCACCTTTGCACTTGCCCCTTATATAATAATAGATCGGTACCATCCCATTTTCGGATTACCATCAAAGCTCTTTAATAGGCTATGTCTCTGCACCAATTCAATGTTATCTCGTTCCTGCTGGTCTGTCAGTAACAAATTAATTGCAGGTAATCTGAAGAAAGGGAGGATTACTTGAAGGCTGTGTATGATTATACTAATGTTATTGGTTTTTATGTCCGCACTAACTACTTATACTGTTCTTGGAGACACAAAGGTGCCATAATTTTGTCCCACAGGAATTCCTTAATATGCCCGAAAAACTACTGATATGTGGCTGACGTATTTGAGCACTTTCACATAGTAGAGGACTGAACCGGGATCAAACCTGCCAATTAGGCTCAGAAAGCCTTAACTGTCTGAGCCACTCAGCCCACCTGTCTAAGATTTGCAGGTTGCATAAATAGATGCAGAAATATTCCCACAGAACTGGAGTGTGTATCGTAAAGATAGGATAGGAATGGTAGGACGGGGACTATTAATTCTGGTGAAAGTAGAATTTGTAAGCTACGAAAAAGTTAAAGATGACAAATATGAAATTCTAGGTGTAAGGCTCATTTCTAAAGATAATAGGCAACTTCATGTCTTTGGAGTGTACAGAGCAGGAAAGGGTAGTGCTGACGATGATTCAGAATTATTTGATAAGATAATCAGCTATGTGGGAAAAGATAGGGAAAGGAACGGGATTGTAGCCGGCGATCTCAATTTACCAAATGCCGATTGGGAAGGTAATGCAAACAGGAAGCATGCCCAACAAATGGCAAATAAGTTAATATGGTAAGGGCAACCGATTCAGAAAGTGATGGAACCAACTAGCGGGACGAATATTCTGGATGTGGTGCTGGTAAAACCAGATGAGCTCTATAAGGAAACTGAAGGGATATGTGATGATAAAAATTGGTTCATGAGGGGCCAGTATGGATTTAGAAATTTTATTGAGAGGCACAACTGGTGGGATTTCAGCAGGACATATCAGATCAGTTGGATTCAGGAGGCCAGTTAGATTGCATAGCCATAGATCTTTCCAAAGCCTTTGATAGAGTGGAACATGGAATATTATTAAAGAAATTGGAGGGAATAGGATTGGACGTAAGGGTTATATATAGGATAAGAACATTTCTAAACTCAAGGGTTCAGAAAGTCAAAGTAGGAAATAATATATCACAGGAAGAGAAAGTTTGGAAGGGAATCGCACAGGGTAGTATAATCGGTCCGTTACTTTCCTTAATATACACAAATGATTTAGGGAACAATATAACATCAAAAATAAGATTATATGCAGATGATATAATTGTTTATAAGGAAATAAATAACATTGAGGATTGTTCAGAATTACAAAGGGACCTTGAAAGTATCCAACAATGGGTTGAAGAAAATAATATGAAGGTTAATGAAGGCAAATCAACTGTTACAACATTAACAAACAGGAGCTTTAAAACTGAATTTGAATATACTTTGGATGAGGTAGTTATCCCAAAAGATGGCAAGTGCAAATACTTAGGTGTGAGATTTTAAAGTAATTTGCACTGGAAGGGTCATGTGGATGACATTGTTGGGAAAGCATACAGATCGTTACATGTCATAATGAGGCTACTTAAAGGATGCAACAAAGAATTAAAAGAAAAAAGTTACTGAAGTATGGTTCGTCCATTATTGGAATATGCAAACAGTGTTTGGGATCCTCACCAAGAATACCTAATAAACGAAATAGATAGTGTGCAGAGGAAAGCAGCAAGATTTGTAACAGGGGATTTCAGGAGAGACAGTAGTGTATCAGAAATGTTAGAGGAACTTGGGTGGGAAACTTTAAGTAAGAGAAGGGAGAAAACTAGACTTATAGGATTATATAGAGCCTATACAGGAGAAGCAGCATGGGGAGAAATCCGCGAGAAACTTCAGTTGGAAAATAATTATATTGGCAGAACTGACCACAAGTATAAAATTAGAAGGAATTTTAGCAGAAGTGACTGGGGTAAATTTTCATTCATTGGGAAGGGCGTGAAGGAGTGGAACAGTTTACCAGGGGTAGTGTTTGATCCTTTTCCAAAATCTGTACAGGTATTCAAGAAGAGAATAAACAGCAACAGGGAAAATAAATGAAATGTTAGAGGGCATTCGACGAGTGCAGGCTATTGTAAATAAAAAAGGTGTGTTAAAAAAAAATTAATTCCATCCCCTTGTCCATGGAGTTTGGACAGCCAAAGTAGGGGACTGCCTGTAGGGGTGAAGTACAGTGGGGACTTCGAGGGCCCTGGGACCACTACGGTAGCTGTGAAGGCCCTTCAGGAACTCTGAAAAGTGGTGGCAAAAGGGGGCTCTGGTTAAGACACAGCAGGTCGTTATGCTACTTAGGTTCCAAAATGGGTTAAAAAATAAATAAATAAATAAATCCAATGTAAATTTTAATCTCATACCAGTTGCATAGTATTATTTGAAGTAATTCCACATACTGTACATGAGTTGACTATGTTTGTAAGTATAGGAGATATTATAAGTAGAATTTTGTAAACAATATAAATTTATTAAGGATGATCTGTTTGTTTAGGAGAAAAAAAAATTGTTAGCATAAATTGTATATTATTGTATTCTAGAAAAAAAAATTTTCTTCTCTTGTTAATTTAAAATTTAGTGCTTGACAATAATGTATTTTAGTGTACCATTTGCCACCGAGGTAGACACCTCATTTGCAAATAAAGAGATTCTGATTTGATTTGAAGTAATAGATGGTATTAGTGATCACGAAGCTGTTTTGTCGTAGTTAAAAATAAATGAGATAGAAAGGAAGGAATTAAAATTAGGACTATTAGGCAGTACCATATGGCTGATTAAACAAGCATGTGGGAGTTTTTAAAAAGTAACTATGTTGAGTGGAAAATGGTAAATCAAAATGTAAACAGACTCTGGGAAGGGTTTAAAGAAATTGTTGTGGAATGTTAAAACAGGTTTGTACGTTTAAAGATGGTAAGGAATGGTAAAGACCCACTTTATTATAATGGTGAAATAAAGAGACTAAGACGGAGGTGCAGATTGGAAAGAAAGAGTTAGAAATGGCCGTGGAAGTAAGGAGAAATTGAAAGAACTTGCTAGGAAATTGAATCTAGCAAAGAAGTCAGGTAAGGAAAACATGATGGCAAGCATAATTAGGATGGCATACAAATTTTAGTAAAAAATGGAAGGGTATGTGTAGGCTTCTTATGGCAGGAACAGATTCCAAAAAGGACATTCGAGGAACCATTAATGAACAAGGGATCTTAAGCCCCTTTAAACAACAAGCATCATCATCATCATCATCATCATCAATGAACAAGGGGAGTGTGTATGCGAGGATCTTCGAAAGGCAGAAATATTCAGTCAGCAGTATGTAAAGATTGTTGGTTACAAAGATAATATGCAGATAGAGGAGGTGACTAATACTAAAGAAGTATTAAAATTTCCCTGTGATAACAATGGTATTTACAAGAAGATACAAAAGTTAAGAATCTAGAAAAGCAGATGGAATTGATAAGGTTTCGGGGGATATACTAAAGACAATGGGATGGGATATAGTACCATATCTGAAGTACTTATTTGATTATTGTTTGCAAGAAGGAGCTATACCAAATGAATGGAGAGTTGCTATAGTAGCCCCTGTGTATAAAGGAAAGGGTGATAGACATAAAGAAAAAAATTACAGGCCAGTCAGTTTGACATGCAAGTACCTCGGTGTTAATATAAGGAAAGATCTTCATTGGGGTAATCACATAAATAGGATTGTAAATAAAGGGTACAGATCTCTGCACATGGTTATGAGGGTATTTAGGGGTTTTAGTAAGAATGTAAAGGAGAGGGCATGTATGTCTCTGGTAAGACTCCAAATAAAGTATGGTTCCAGTGTATGGGACCCTCACCAGAATTACTTGATTCAAGGACTGGAAAAAATCCAAATAAAAGCAGCTCGATTTGTTCTGGGTGATTTCCGACAAAAGAGTAATGTTACAAAAATGTTGCAAAGTTTGGACTGGGAAGACTTGGGAGAAAGGAGACGAACTGCTCAACTAAGTGGTACGTCTCAGTTTACAAAAGGAGTATATATTTATTACTCACCTATTCAATACAATTAGTACCATGTTATGGGGGACCACTGTTGCTCATGTCCGTAGGTTTAACCTTAAATTACCCTACACATGTCCCCCGGGTGGTGCTAAGTGAGCAACATCAGAATAAGATGAGACCGAACTGTCGTATACGACCTCCCGGTCAAGGAAAATGGAGAAGAATCATACCTAGAGGCCCTTCTCAGGGCCCTCAAGTTCGTAACATTGGCCCTTCAATGAAAATATGCCAGCTTAACATCGAGGGCATAAGCAGAGCAAAGTGTGAACACCTAGCAAAGATTCTCAAAGAACACCAGACTCATATCATCCTGCTTCAAGAAACCCACACGGAAAATGATCTCCAGCTGCAATCCAGAGGGAGAATTCCAGGATTTAAATTAGTGTCCGCAGTTAATCACGCAAAGTATGGGATTGCCACCTATGTGAGGAGTGATATTACCCCCTATCAAGTCATGCCATCCTTCTCAGATAATGAAATATTTACTACCTCAATCAAAGTTTGTGATTTGACAGTAGTTAACGTATATAAACCTCCTGGAACTCCCTGGCCGTCTCCACCATTTCCATCTCTGCAAAATCCAAGTATAATTGCAGGCGACTTCAACAGCCATCACACACTATGGGGATACAAAGAGAATGACAGTAATGGGGAAAAGCTCACTGACTGGATGGAAACTGAAAACCTTAAGCTTATATATGATGCCAAGGATAAGGCTTCCTTCTCTTCTGCACGATGGAACAAAGAATACACCCCGGATCTCTGTTTTGTAACGCAGTCACAACACCCACTCAGCAACATACGACGCACAGTGCTCAACAAATTTCCTCACAGTCAGCACAGACCAATAATTATCCAGTCTGGATTGCTTGTGCCCATCGTTCACTCCTGCCCGAAACAGAGATGGAATTTTAAAAAAGCCAATTGGGAAGAATTTTCTAAACAGATTGACTCCAACCTGCGATGGATAAGACCTATCCATAGTAACTAGAGCAGATTCATCGGTGTGGTTAAAAGTGCAGCAAAACGATGTATCCCAAGAGGATATCGTAAACAATACATCCCCGGCTGGAACGAGGAGAGTGAAAGGCTCTTCAAAGAATTTGAGGCCAATGGTGACCCAGATACAGCTTCGGAACTGTTACAATCCCTAGATGAAAATAGGAAGAGAATTTGGCAAGAAACAGTAGAGTCCCTAGACTTCACTCACTCCAGCAGAGAAGCTTGGAGCCTGATCAGGAAATTGGACACACCAAATAGCAAAATTAGACCGAAAACAAGCATCAGTCTAGACGACATGGCCAAGCATATGATCTGTACCTCAAAGGTCTCAGTTGAAAAGCATCATAGAAGGCACGTAAAGCACCTCCTGAAGGAAAAGAAACGTTCGGCTCAACGATCCTCTGAATTCTCTGCCCCATTTCAACTACAAGAAACTAAGCTGGCCTTAGAAAGTCTAAAACCTGGCAAAGCGGCAGGCGCTGATGGTATATATCCAGAGTTCCTTCTCCATCTTGGACCAGCTGCTGCTAAATGGCTTACTAACTTCTTCACAAACATACTAGAGACAGGTAACCTACCTTCAGTCTTCAAGAAAACAAAAATAATAGCTGTATTGAAAACATCTAAGGACCCAACAAAAGTTGAGAGTTACCGGCCAATAGCACTACTCAGTGTTACAATGAAGCTTATGGAAAGGCTGATATATAACAGGATTTTTGCGACAATAAACCAGCATATTCCAGTCGAGCAAGCTGGATTTAGACCTGGACGAGGATGTGAAGAACAGGTTTTAGCACTAGTTACCCATATTGAAAATGGATTTGAGAACAAAATGGTAAGCACGGCCGTCTTCTTAGATCTGACAGCTGCATATGACACCGTGTGGCAAGATAAGCTCCTTCTCAAATTTATCAGCATCATCCCTTGTCTGAAACTCTCCACATTACTCAGTAACATGCTGAGTAATAGGTACTTCCAGATTTTTTCTGAAGACTCCAGAAGTAAAGTACATAAGATAAATGGTGGACTCCCTCAGGGCTCTGTATTGGCCCCTCTTCTATTCAACCTGTACACACATGACCTTCCTGTAACTAAATCCAGAAAATTCATCTACGCAGATGACATCGCATTGGTTGCCCAACATCAACGCTTCGATGAGTCTGAGTCGACGCTTACATCAGACTTAAAGATTCTAGACAGTTACTTTTATCACAACAACCTTAGACCAAACCCCAAGAAAACTGTTGTGTCTACCTTCCACTTGCGGAATAGAAGTGCTGGGTACAAACCAACCATACCATTCAGAGGAGAGAATCTACAGTATTGTAGTAACCCAAAATACCTGGGAGTCACCCTGGACAGGTCCTTGACCTACAAGAATCATCTCTATAATGTATCAGCCAAGATCAAGACCAGAAATAACATCCTCCAAAAGCTGGCAGGTACATCCTGGGGTGCTAATGCTCAAGTCCTGAGATCCACTGCTCTTGCACTCTCTTATTCCGTCGCTGAATATTGCTGCTCTACCTGGCTTAACAGTGCTCACACTGGATTAGTAGACACCCAGCTGAACCAAGCAATGCGTATCATTACAGGATGCATCCGACCAACTAACACACACTGGCTTCCCACCCTAAGCCACATACCACCTCCATCCCTAAGAAGATCACAGTCACTGCTTAACTTGTGGAAGAAAATTGAAAACAATCCTCACCTCCCTATTCATTCTGACATAGCAGCTTCCCCAGCTAAACGACTGAAATCCAGACACCCTTCTTGGCGTACTGCAATGAATTTACAGGACACCTCCTTTAATGTATCGGACGCCTGGAAAGAACAATGGCAACAGCAATCCGCATTACCACATCACCACATCATTGAGAACCCATGCAAGTGCCCAGATGGTTTTTCTCTTCCCAGACGGCAGTGGAGGATGCTAAATCGAATTAGGACCGGCCAAGGTAGATGTGGAGCCACTCTCTTCAAATGGGGTTGGAAGACATCACCGCAATGTGACTGCGGACAAGGGGAACAGACAGTGGAACACCTTGCATTTGAGTGTCCTTTGCGTAGTTACAGAGGCTCTATTGAGGACTTAAACTGTGTCTCAAACGAAGCTCTTCTCTGGCTATTAAATTTTGATATGGAACTCTAGTTATGAACTTGAGATGGCAGTTGTATATATTGTAAATAATATTGTATTCATCATACGCTAAAAAAAAAAAAAAAACAACATGTTATGTGGTTAAATAAACATAGAAATTCTAAATTTTATGGGGACATGTTTTGCCCTTCTTTTATTGGGTATCAACAGCCTTATTAATTTAATCTTAAAACAAACATTGTTTAGAGGACATTGACATTTGTAATTTGCAAAAATTGAACTGTGATTTCTTATGGTATTAACACTAAGGTATAGTAGTTATAAAATATGATGTTGGGACATGACATATATAACACATGTTAAAATCATTGTAAACAAATTTAAAATTTTGTAACATTCGCCCTTTCTCATGGCCAAGATTTTTTAGTGCCTGAACACCACTGGTGTACAAAGTTGAAATAGCAGGATTTGAAAACAAATATTTCAAATATTTTATTTTCAAATATTATATTTTCAAATAATTTTTTCAAATATTTGAAGTTAAAAAAAAAAAAAGAGCTAAAATCGGGAGAAATAATAGAATAATCGGGAGGCGGATAAAACTGTTGAAAATCGGGAGTCTCCCGCCTAAATCGGGAAAGTTGGCAGGTATGTGAATGGTATGGATGGAGTCTTGGGGAAGGAGTACAAGATTAAAGGAATAAATAAGTCCAAAACAGAAGTAATCGAGAGCTGCATCAAACCAGTCTATGGACTGATGACTTAAACAACATACTTCATACTTCCAGAAACAGCTCGCATTTTAAAATTTATAGATGGACTATGTACTAGGCGGGTGGACAAAGAAGGTAGTGTGAAGCGATTGATGTCACATGGTTTTGTTTACATTTAATTTATTATCTGGTTGGAAAGATTAGCTGTATCACACCTGGATTGACACTGTTCCCTTCAAAATTTCATTAAGTTCGTGACGATGGAAAATTGCAGGTTATGAACTTCATTTTTTCCTTGTCCGTATTGAAGATCTACTTGTGATACAATTCCTTTAGTTTTGCCAATTGCCACCTTTTCAATATAATAAAAATATATTACAAACTTACATATTTATTATGATGTTTACATGGTACATGTTTCGCTCCCTTTCGTGAGCATTATCAGCCAAACTATCATTAATCTAAGATTGTGCAAGATCATAAAACAATTCTTTTGCTTCAAGATTACTCCTATAAAACTAATTGACAATCTTATAACATTTTAAAAGTCACACAACAATAAAATTATGTCTTAAGTAACACTTTTTGTCTAAAATCTTCTTCAGTCCAAACATTTTATCGCCGAAACTCATCCGGTGAACATCTTTTAAAATTGTTTAAAAATAAGAATAAAATAAAAAACTTTGAAATCTGGCTAGTTGTGTTGATTCCCGTTGCTTAACTTGTATAATTGTCATTAAAACTTCACAACAGTATTGAATATTTTCTGCAGTTGATAATTGTCATTATGGTCGACAGACTTGTTCTCGTTGCTGGAGTAACATTTATAAAATGTATTGGTATTAATTTATATTATCAATAGGGTAAAATTGTTCACGAACAAACTTGTTGATGAAACACTTTTTGATGTGATATTGGATTTAAAATGTTCTCGAACGTTCCATAATGGCTCGTTGGTGTATTTTCCTTTCTGCTGCGTAATTGTTTGGTGTTACTCACTCATACAATACAAGAAGTGCAAACAGGATAACAAATAGTTCTCAAGAGGCTAGGAGTAACACCAAACAATTACGCAGCAGAAAGGAAAATACATCAACGAGCCATTATGGAACGTTCGAGAACATTTTAAATCCAATATCACATCAAAAAGTGTTTCATCAACAAGTTTGTTCACGAACAATTTTATCCCATTGATAATATAAATTAATACCAATACATTTTATAAATGTTACTCCAGCAACGAGAACAAGTCTATCGACCATAATGACAATTATCAACTGCAGAAAATATTCAATACTGTTATGAAGTTTTAATGACAATTATACAAGTTAAGCAATGGGAATCAACACAACTAGCCAGATTTCAAAGTTTTTTATTTTATTCTTATTTTTAAACAATTTTAAAAGATGTTCACTGGATGAGTTTCGGCGATAAAAATGTCTGGACTGAAGAAGATTTTAGGCAAAAAGTGTTAACTTAAGACATAATTTTATTGTTGTGTGACTTTTAAAATGTTATAAGATTGTCAATTAGTTTTATAGGAGTAATCTGGAACCAGAAGAATTGTTTTATGATCTTACACAATCTTAGATTAATGATAGTTTGGCTGATGATGCTCACGAAAAGGAGCGAAACATGTACCATGTAAACATCATAATAAATATGTAAGTTTGTAATATATTTTTATTGTATTAAAAAGGTGGCAATTGGCAAAACTAAAGGAATTGCATCACAAGATGGAAAATATCGGGCAATTCTTATAAACACATAATGCATAAATTAGGGTTGGATTGGAGGGTCATTGGCTTTAGGAATGACCATATTTGCCTCTTACAAGTTACAGTTCGTAAGTTCACATTTGGACAAGATAAAATGAATTAGGGCTAGAGCGAAGCTTAGCTCAATGAATTCATAAAATCCATAATAACCAGTACAGCTTCCGTAGTGTAGTAGTACATGTGAAATCCATAGCAGTTGGCATCTCTATCCATGACCATCAGCACCATATCCAGGAGGCAACCGGCATGCCTTACGAAGTCTATCATTATGACCCTATGATCCAAGGGCATAATGAATCTGATATGGGCCCCACCTGCCAAAATAAAAATTCGGCCCCCCTCAAAACCTATGAATAACCAATACAAACGTAATTACAGCAAGTTGAACTAACACGATATATTGTCAAATTATCTGAATAAAGGGATTATTCATTATTGTACGATTATTAAAAAATAATGTTTTAATAGGCTCTCTCCGCGGTTTAATGGTTAAACGGCTGAACTGCCAACGCAACCATACACCACTTAGATATTCGTGCTTAAAAGTGGTTTCATTTTGCGTTGATTACAGAACTATACTCTGTAACCGACACAGAAGTCACAGTTATAATAATTTATTTAATTACAATCCAGAAAAATTAACGAAAAAAATTAAATAAAAAAACTGTTCAAATGAAGTTTGAGAAAAATAAAACCGCACAACCCCTGGTGTTAGGAACACCATGTGACATGTGACCTTCGTGCAGAGAGAGCTCATTTGAAACTGAGTTGACTGATTGTAACTACATTAAGTTATTGTTGGATTTATACATTGTTGTCACATAAATGTGTGAAAAAAGTTAAATGATAAGCAAATTTTATGCATAATATGATATCAGGTACATTACATATGAAGAAAGTATAGTTTTCTAACTAAAATATGATATTTTGGTACCAACTTGCATTGCTGTAATTACTTTTGAATAATTTGGTGCAGATGTTTTGTGAGGAGGATGTTGCGGTGTTGTGAGAAACAACAGCTGTTTACAGCTGAGCTGCGTTACATTCAGCACAGTCATGATAACCGCTGCTAGATGCAACCGAATGACAATTCCTCTACATAAAAATTGTAAACACCAACAAATTTTTCGTCGTGATGTGATCTTCTGATCATTTCCGTGCAGAGACATTACGATAGATATATACTATTTTTATGTTTTTGCAGGGAGCCTGCGGGGCCCCTTGAATGCCCGCGCCCGCCTGCATTGCAGGCACTATGCAGGCCCTAACATTACACCACTGTTATGACCTGAGCATCAGCAAGCACGTTTGGAGTTCCGCCAGGGGCGAGTAGCATAGCGGCTTGCAGACTGGCAACAAATTGTATTCAGCGATGAATCCCAGTTCTGTCTGGATACAGACGACCGTCGAATTAAAGTCTGGAGACATGCTGGCCAGCGCAATGATCCATGTTTCACTGTGGAGTGGCACAATGCCCCAATGAGAGATGTCATGGTATGGGCTAACATTTCCTACAATTCCCGCTCCCCACTGGTGGTGATTGAAGGAATCCTGATGGTGCAGTCAAACATCCAGGAAATTCTGGGACCTTATATGCTTCCCATCCTGGTACAACTCAACAATCCCTTTTTAAAGTAGTATAATGCACATCGAGACACAGCATGGATATATCTGGCCTACCTTTGTGACGCTCCCTTGACCAGTCATGTCTCAAGAACTCTACCCCATCGAGCACATATGGGACTCAGTTTGATGGCAACTCAAGCCAGCGAAAACTACAGCAGATTTGGAGGACTAGTTGTACCGGTTGTGGCAGGATTTTCCTCAGGAGAACATCTGTATGCTTCCAAGCCCAACTGCATTGCTGTGACTCTGTCCTACAGGTAGTTCAAAACACCGAACTACTACCCTGCAATAAATGCTTTGTCTGAAACAATATTTTGACGTTTTCTTTAAACAGGAAGTATATTTTAAGACTTCATAGTGGAGTATGACGCATAGGAGCACAGAGAAGCAGTGACAGCAAGCGCAATGCCCATAATGGCGAGCGGACGTAGTCGACTCAAAGAAGCGGCATGACTACGCCTATAGAAACTAAATGAAACTGAACTCCCCAGCTATATGCATGCTCAGGATAGATTGATAGATAAATAAATAAATAAATAAATAAATAAATAAATAAACAAACTAGTAAACTAATCTAAACTCACCAGTA
The DNA here is from genome assembly GCF_040414725.1 of Anabrus simplex. Lineage (NCBI taxonomy): Eukaryota > Metazoa > Arthropoda > Insecta > Orthoptera > Tettigoniidae > Anabrus > Anabrus simplex. The sequence goes on along the minus strand of NC_090266.1, from coordinate 638,651,427 downwards.
TTTACAGAAAATGTTTAAAGTGATCTCCTTGTGCTGCGATGCAAACTTCACATCTCTTAACAAGATTTCAAAACACATTTTGCAATTCATGGACACTGATGGAATGCACAGTGTTTCTATTTTCAATTTTTAATTCTTCTGCAGTTTGAGAATTATTCCTGTATACTTTTCCTTTAAGATTCCCCCATACATAAAAGTCGCATGTGCTCAAATCAGGCAAACAATGGGGTCATAGGCCTTTACTAATGATTTAATAATAATGTTATTTACGTCCCACTAACTACTTTTACGGCTTTCGGAGACGCCAAGGTGCCGGAATTTAGGCCCGCAGGAGTTCTTTTACATGCCAGTAAATCTACCGACATGAGACTTATGTATTTGAGAACCTTGAAATACCACCAGACTGAACCAGGATCGAACCTGCCAAGTTGAGGTCAGAACGCCAGCGCCTCAACTGTCGCAGCCACTCAGCCCGGCACTGATGATCTGATCATCACTGAACACTTCATGCAACCGTTGAATCGAGCTACGTGCCATATGGGCCATCACACCATCCTGCTGGAAATAGCCGTACTTTGCCTTCTTTTTCAGGCAGTTCAGCAAAATATGGTTTGAGAATTTTGTGAATATAATGGTCGGAAGTAATCATGCCCTGAAAAAAATACTTGGACAGATAATTTGTCAGACAATAATAGCGCACCATACACCCCACTTTCACACTGTGAAAAGGTTTTGGTTTTAAAACGTGCAGGTTCCCTGTATCCCAGATCCTACTGTTCTGTGAACTGACATATCCACTCAAATGAACCTATGCTTCATCGCTCAAAAAAAAAAAAAAGGAAGTTAAAAACCACGATACCATCGTGGACACTATTCATTAAACAAAAACCCCATGGCACTACAGCCCTGATGGGCCTTGGCATACCAAGGGACTGCTACTCAGCCCAAAGGCCTGCAGGTTACGAGGTGACGCATGGCCAGTGCGACCAGTCCTCTCAGTCATTATTATTGATTTTCTATACCGGGGTCGCCATCTTACTGTCAGACACCTCCTCGGATGTAATCATGTATGAGTGGACCACGAACCATCCTTCAGGACCAAATAAAAATCCCTGACCTAGCCAGGAATCAAGCCCGGGGCCTCTGGGTTAGAGGCAGGCACACTACCCCGAGACCGCGAGGCCGGACACTACTCATTAGCCTACTGCAAAATCTTATTCTTGCAATGAAATATGTAGGCTATATGTTATGGACTGAACGATTCTGGTAAGATCGGAAGTGGAATAATTTTATTGCATTATGTGCTGATGAATGTTAAATACCAGTTTCCTGAGCTACTCTCTGATATCTTCTAGCCTAATCCTGTGTGAGAGCTGTTCTCCTTCGCTTTTTTTTTTCTCATTAGTTACAGAATCAGTACCACGCCACTTGTGAATGAGTTGATGCACATAATGTTTTGATGGTACTGTACAATCGGAAACTACCTATGGAATATTCAAAGGCACCTTTTAACTGGTTTCTTCTTCTAGTGCAAATAACACTCGATCAAACATATTCTTTGTACTGTAGCGTTCTTCACCATCATAATAATAACCATACAACACAAATAGTTCAATCGTTACTATCGAACTGAGTGACAGAGCTAAGCATCTGCTGCCTGAACTGTCAACACTTATCACGCTAGGCTTGACACAAGGCATATGGCACTCGCTCAGGGATTCCCACGGCTTGTGAGCAGAAGTGTGTAGTCTTAAGCTATATTCCCTGTACTACCATGTGTGCCTGTACCCACTTACATGCCATTGGAATGGATCCTTCATGGTGCACAATGTGTTTTGCAAATGTATTTCATAAGACAAAATTATGAGAACTCATCCTAAATTTGAGAAGTATATAGTGATGGTCTTCATTAAATTGATTTTCTTCTTTTGGCAGAAGTTTAATGTCGCACTAACTCAGACAGATTTCCGGCAATTATGAAATAGGAAAAGAAAGGGTCTTTATCAAGGAATGCATGCGCTTGGTGTGAAACAGCAAAACTACAGAAAATCATCTTCAGAGCTGCCAAGGGGTTCCTACCTGCCATTTCGTGAATGCAAGCTTATAGGCACGTGATGCAAGCCACACAACCAAGACACTCAGTTGACAAATAAAAAAAAAAAGCCTATGCCAGGAACATATGGATAGTCAGTGGAAAGAATGGACAATCAGGAAAAAAACTGTAGGAAATAGAGAAGTAAATGAGCTGGAGGATACAACTTGGATTGCTATCATATGATACTATAGAACAGTGTAGTACAGAAGAATGAAGTTGAAGACAATAATGTATATTGAATCCTTAATCTGAAAACAAGTTGATTATCCCCAAGAACGTCACATTCAGCTGTCAGAGATAGCCTATGCATCAATGAAGAGGCATATTACAGATATCAGAAGTGACGTAGATGTACATCTTGCACTTCTGTATGGCGAAAGTCAAGACATGAAGAAAATAACATTACTATTATTTTTTTCTTAAAAATATACATGAACAGCTAAAGAGAACAATTACACTGAATTAATCTACTAACACACGCAGGATGCAGAAGCAACAGGCTACAAATTACATACTATGTATGCCATACAGATGTTATCGCACTATGGAGACAATATTTAATAGTGTACGTCACAATTTCATATTTCAGTTTTCTGTCCAATGTATATTTCTGCAGCCTGTTTACTAATGTCAGAATTGTGGCCCTCACACCAAAGAAGAGACTCATCACAACAATCTACCTTAGATTATATTACTGAAGGGAAAAGGGGTTAGAAGATACAGTAGAAGCCTGGTATAGCAAAATTTCATAACAGCAAAAAATTTACTTGCTATAACGGATTGTCGTTATATGCGATTTTTCGTAAAAGTCGGGAACAACCCCATATACATCAAAATCGGTATGAAACGGCAATCAACTTGTTCAAAACTTGCGTTTTCGCGGATGATTTCCACACTATGGCTTACTCATTCGTTATTATTCGAAATCCGATAATACCTGTACATGAAAGTGTATATTTAATTTCATTCTGAAAAAATTATACTATCACTCCAGAAACATATTTCAAACGCACGTATTGAAATGATAACCTCCTCCCTACAAATTTACATGGGAACAGCCTTTCCGAAATTTAATTAGCTGCGAGAAAACATAAACTATCCTCTGAAATCAGTGATGTACTCTGCCATATGTTGAGGTGTATCACATTCTTACTTAATTTCAGTACTGTATATAACATTAAAATTAAGCGATCACTTACTTCAGCCTTTATTTCTAACGAGCTAACAACTGGATCGGGCACGTTATTGACACATTTATTATGAAAACATGTTATCCTCTTTCATTTTGCATTTCTTTTTAGAGAACAGCACTCGTCCGGTATTACTAATTGACTCGGACATCACCTTTGAATGTCGACGACAGAGCTTGCAAGTGTACATAGCAAGAAAACGATACCAAAGATCGCATTTTGAGGCAAATGTTAGTGGTCTTTATTCAGCAGCGTCACCTAATCTCGCTTAACCACACTATATGCATCATCAAAACATATTCCAAGCGCCGGTAGAGAAATAATAACATTCTCGCTATAAATTAACATGGGAATAGCCACTCTGAAATTGAACCAGACGCGAGAAAATATAAACTAACCTCTGAAACCAGTGATGCGCTCTGCCATATCTTGAGGTGTATAGCATTCTTGACTCACTTGAGAGTAGAGTATTAAAATTAAGCAGTCGTTTACTTACCCCCTTTATTTCTAAAAGTTAACAACTGCTATCAACATCGTTACTTACGTATTTATTAAGAAAACTTGTTATCTCTCATTTCTGATTTTTCTTAATTTATAGAACAGCAGTTGACGGGTATTACTAATTGACTCCAACATAGCCTTCGAATGGCGACAAGAGAGCTCGCAAGTGCACACAGTGAGAAAATGATACCGTACCGAAGATCATAGATCGCATTTTGTGGCAAATGTTTCAGTTTTCTTATTCAAACAGTGTCACCTAACATAACTTAACCGTACTATATGAATCATGAAGATATATTTCATGCGTCATTAGAGAAATGATAACCTTTTTGCTATAAATTTACATGATAATAGCGTTTCCAAAATTTAACCAGGTGCAAGAAAATATAAAACTAACCTCTGAAATCAATAATGCACACTACCATATCCTTAGGTGTATCCCATTCTTACTTAATTGTAGTATTTAGCATTAAAATTAAGCAATAGTTTAATTCAGCCTTTATTTTTAACAAATTAACAACTGCTATCGGACACATTTATGCATTTATTACAAAAACATGTTCTTCTCTTTCATTTCCATTTTTCACAATGGAACAAAATCGACAGGTATTACTAATCGACTCCGACATCGCCTTTGAACGTCGACGAGAGAGCTCGCTAGTGGACATAGCGAGGAAATGATACCGAAGGTGATTGATCTAATGCAATGTAATCGCTGGGTGCATAAACACCTGTAACTAAAAAAATCGTGCATGCTTAACCGTTCAAAATAACGAATTCGTCAGTGATAGGGCTCTCATAACCAAAGTATAATACACAGTTTAATATAAGAATTTCAAAGGGACAGAGAAAACTCTTGTTATAACGGGGTTCTTGTTGTAAACCGTACTTGTTACAGCGGACTTCTACTGGATATCATTTTCTTTTCCTTATCAATGTCAGTAGGTTGACAGACAGTCTATTCGATCCGTATAGTTGGACCAATAATCACAGCTTCGCCCTTTGCTCTGTTGATTGACATGATATCGATCTTGTGATTGCTTCTTCCATCAACAATGCCGTATACTTCAAGATGGCCGAGACAAAGGGCATTAGCGGTCATGGTTCTGATGATATTGTGGCACTGAATTCAAAGTAACATCCCCTGAGGACAACACCCCAACACGTGTAGGAAAACTTCAAACTCACTACAGTGTCTTCGGTGGCCTGTGCTTTTGGGGTGTCCCAGTAAAGTAAGCACAGATGTTATCATCGCTGTCATCCTTGTCATCTTTCTCCATTGGGAACTCTTTATATGATCCCTTTTTACAAACCCATGAATTAAAAGATGGAACCTGGGCAAACAACTCCCCACTCCTTTTCCGAGGATATGCAAACAAAGACTGAAATTTGCATGTTATTAGTAGGTCTCACAGTTGCATGTAATTTTTTTTAAAAAAAAACCTCACAGTTGCCTCAATTCTTGCTGAATCTTCAGTAGTCACTCGCTATTCTGCCAGGCAATACAATTTAACAGCTGAAAAGTTCTGAACAGCCTTAACGTGCGGATCGCCAGTAGCTTAATATTTTTATTAACTTGTGAAATCCTGATGTCAAATATTCCACCTTTTGAATACTGTAAAGTATACTGTAATACAAATACCGGTACGTACAGTTTTTTTTTTTTAAATTGGCTTTACGTCGCACCGACACAGATAGGTCTTATGGCGACTATGGAATAGGAAAGACCTAGGAGTGGGAAGGAAGTGGCCATGGCCTTTATTAAGGTACAACCCCAGCATTTGCCTGCTGTAAAAAAAAAAGGGTGCAGTATTGTATAGGTGGAATATTTGACATAAGGATTCCACAAGTTAATACTTCGGGCTCAAGTATGAAGTTTATTATGTGTAATAATATTTTTATGCCAAGCTCTTGTATACTGACAGAACCTATACAGAAAATGTAACATTCATTATAAGAGACATATTTACTGTGCAAAGTAAAATGACCCAGAGTTTGTGGCATGAAAATACTGGAACTGAGATAGATATGACTAAAATAGAATCCATTATTTCTTTTCATGGTTTTTTTTTTCTTCATCTTTTCATTATCGCAACCCTTTAAGGCCAGTTTTAATAACTGCAAATTAATGCTATAAGCAGACATTATGGCGATTAACTGCTAAAACAGTGGTGTTCACAATTCTGTTCAGGCTTTCTTTTGTTCTTTACATACAACACGCCTAGAAACTTTATGCACAACACTGATCTTTACTTTTGTCTTCTACAGACCACATGGAAGTTAGGACCAGACAGAGGTGAAGGGAGGTGCCAATACACTGTTTGTAATTTGTAAAGTTTTGATTACCGATTTTTAAATTACAATAACTACGATTTTGTCATTACATTTTAAGTGTTATACGGAAAGCACTCTAGGAAGAAATGGCTGAAACTTGTCCAATGTCATCCTTTAAGCCAAATCAGTGAGCAAAACTCCCAGCATTTGAGGTTACAAATAACTTATTTTTTTTTTGCATTATCGTGTTTTTTGTTTGTTTCTGTCCTTTTTTGCCTCATTGTTGGAACTGTTATGTATCCAGTTATTTAAATGAACATATTGTAATACAGATTAGGTTATTTATGTCCATTTATGAGGTATGTAGCTTCAAAAAATAATATACCAAGAGCTTGCATGGAGAAATAAATTTCATCATAAAGCCCGTATTGTTTTCTTCATCATACACTCCACCCTAACAATACAAACTGCCTGTCTTTATTGAGACAACGTTAAAATTCGATACATGTTTCATCCTTTATCAGGACATCTTCAGTCGAAAAATATATTTACAGACCATAAAATTGTAACAAGGATATTGAACATATTTTAAAAATTCAATGACGATTGCATCCAGCTAAAATGTGACCCAAGAAACGTAATGTCATAACAAAACAAAAACGTCAGAATTAAAATAGCACAGATAAAACCTGTGGTGAGCTTGTCTGTGTGATGGATGAAAACTTGATGCACTCATTGTTGATTGCAGAGTAATTGTCTGTGAAGTGCACAGACTGTTGCAAACCTAGGTTGCTTGTAAGCAAATTTACAAGGAAGTGGAATATTTGATTTGAAATGCAGAAGTTGCTTTGAGGGTTGTGCCACAGTAATAAAGTTGGCCTAAAAATAGAAATAATCTACAAGCTTACAAATAAAATAAATCAGCTGACTTTCACTTCCAAACAGGTGCTTCTTCAACATTCTGAAGAGATGAAAAGTACAGGGTACCAGGTCAGAGCTGTAGGGAGGATGGTCCAGTACCTCCCACTGGATGTGTCATAACAATTCAAGTGTGCTGTTGGCTGCATGTGGTCTGGCATTGTAATGCAAGAACATGATGCCTGTTGAGAGAAGTTTAGATCCTTTTCTGCAAATTGCTATCTGCAAAAGCTCCAATGTGTCATAGTAACCGGGAGCATAAACCGTCACTCCCCTGGTCAGGAAATCAAACGTCTGGAATATTCTCCCTATAGCCTCAACTTGGCACCCAGCAATTCCCATCTCTCCGGACTGTTGAAGAAGCACCTGGGTGGTAAGTGATTCATCAGCCATACTATGGCCATTCAGCATGCCATCATGATTTGGCTTTAGGGACTGGAAGCAGATTTCTTCTATGTTGGCATTAATGCCTTGGTATACTGTTGGAACAAGTGCTTGGACAAGATTGGTGACTAAATGCATATCAGTGCCCTGCTACTGTGTATCCTTATATCTGCCTAAAAATAAAAGTTTCTCAGTTTTCCTTGTTATTTTCTGAAGCCCCTTCGTATATAAGCCTAATACACTGACTGACAGAGCAAATGCAACACCAAGGAGGAGTGGTTCGAAAGGGATGAAAGTTGGGGAAAAAACAGAGTCGGCACGGAAGAATAATTGATGTTTATTTCAAACCGATATGCAGTTTACACAATGCGCACGGCATCGACTCAGTAGGATGTAGGACCACCGCGAGTGGCGATGCACGCAGAAACACGTCGAGGTACAGAGTCAATAATAGTGCGGATGGTGTCCTGAGGGATGGTTCTCCATTCTCTGTCAACCATTTGCCACAGTTGGTCGTCCGTACGAGGCTGGGGCAGAGTTTGCAAACGGCGTCCAATGAGATCCCACACGTGTTCGATTGGTGAGAGATCCGGAGAGTACGCTGGCCACGGAAGCATCTGTACACCTCGTAGAGCCTGTTGGGAGATGCGAGCAGTGTGTGGGCGGGCATTATCCTGCTGAAACAGAGCATTGGGCAGCCCCTGAAGGTACGGGAGTGCCACCGGCCGCAGCACATGCTGCACGTAGCGGTGGGCATTTAACGTGCCTTGAATACGCACTAGAGGTGACGTGGAATCATACGCAATAGCGCCCCGAACCATGATGCCGCGTTGTCTAGCGGTAGGGCGCTCCACAGTTACTGCCGGATTTGACCTTTCTCCACGCCGACGCCACACTCGTCTGCGGTGACTATCACCGACAGAACAGAAGCGTGACTCATCGGAGAACACGACATTCCGCCATTCCCTCATCCAAGCCGCTCTAGCCCGGCACCATGCCAGGCGTGCACGTCTATGCTGTGGAGTCAATGGTAGTCTTCTGAGCGCACGCCGGGAGTGCAGGCCTCCTTCAACCAATCGACGGGAAATTGTTCTGGTCGATATTGGAACAGCCAGGGTGTCTTGCACATGCTGAAGAATGGCGGTTGACGTGGCGTGCGGGGCTGCCACCGCTTGGCGGCGGATACGCCGATCCTCGCGTGCTGACGTCACTCGGGCTGCGCCTGGACCCCTCGCACGTGCCACATGTCCCTGCGCCAACCATCTTCGCCACAGGCGCTGCACCGTGGACACATCCCTATGGGTATCGGCTGCGATTTGACGAAGCGACCAACCTGCCCTTCTCAGCCTGATCACCATACCCCTCGTAAAGTCGTCTGTCTGCTGGAAATGCCTCCGTTGACGGCAGCCTGGCATTCTTAGCTATACACGTGTCCTGTGGCACACGACAACACGTTCTACAATGACTGTCGGCTGAGAAATCACGGTACGAAGTGGGCCATTCGCCAACGCCGTGTCCCATTTATCGTTCACTACGTGCGCAGCACAGCGGCGCATTTCACATCATGAGCATACCTCAGTGATGTCAGTCTACCCTGCAATTGGCATAAAGTTCTGACCACTCCTTCTTGGTGTTGCATTTGCTCTGTCAGTCAGTGTATTATAATTTCATTAACTCCTCTCGACTAGTAAAAACAGAATATAGCTTGTAGCGCTAGTTCTTCAAATAATATTTCAATAAAATGCTACCTTTGATATCATTTTGGCTATCAACATAAAAAATATTGCCATAATTTCATACCTCTACCCATAATATAACACAGCATCTTAAAATTATATTTAATCTAATTTTCATGTATAATTATAGAATTTCCATAAGCATATATTACAACAAAATAGGATAGATGATGACAAATTACAGAAGATATACAAAATCTAGTCTGTCGGCTGGTTTATGGGTACATAATAAACACACTATTTGCTTTACACAAAGGAAGGTATTAGTACTTACGTGCACAAATTGTGGATTACGAAGAGGTACATTTCTAACAATATTTTAAGTTTGGAATCTTCTGATTGACTTAGAGCATATTGCATAGCAGACATGAGTTGTTCAGCAACAGTAATAATCTGTGCGTTGTTTACTCCAAAAGGCAGATGTTTGACAGAAATCATTAAAAATCTCTTCATTGTGATCAGGAACTGAGTATCTAAGGGCAACTTTTCCAGTGGCCTCGTTCCACTTCTAGTCTTTATGCAAGGCACCTCCTTCCTCAGTACTGCAGCAAGTAACTGTAAGCATACATACAGCAGAATTAGGCTTTAGTGAATACAGAGATAATAAACCTACGGCTGAAAGATAAATATATACAGTAAATGTCAGAAGTACATTTGTCCTTTTAGTTCTGCAAATCTTAATAACAGTAATCATAACATTTTGATGATTTTGAATCAGCCTGGCAGTCTCACAGTATACTAGGATGAGAGGCAATCTTCAGGGACTGGAAGCTCAAGAATGACAAATTAATAGACTTGTTTCTAAGATCTTATATGAAAGTGGAGGAAAATGTCATCACAGTGACTTATGACAGCATTTTTTAATTTTCCACTCATTCATACATGCTTGTATTGAAAAAGGGTTCATACTTACTTATGCTCAGTACCCACTCGAATACTACGCCAGAGTACTGATAAGGAAGTATTCTTAGGTGCTGACAAAATTTAGACTCTTACACAGATGGATGAACTATCTTGACACATATTGTACATCTTCACCATGGACTATTATGCCATTCTAGTCTGTAAGCCTTTGTGAATGAACCAAGTGGCTCAACAATCCTCTATTTGTAACTAACACTGTGGCTTTGACTATTTATATACATCTTACCATGAAATCATTATAAACTAGTCTAACCCTCATGACCATGGTCTCTCTATGTTTCTCTTGCCCTCCATGGCTGAATCCATTATGTCACCTTTTCCATTCACCTCATATGACTAATTTACATGCACTGCTTCAGCCATCAATCTTATTTCTAACGCAGTCTATACAGCTTCATAGTAAATGCTCTCCCACATTTGTTCCAACCTGCTTCACACGCATTTTAGAAAAAGGGGGTGCGATCAATGGTAGACAAAATGGATGAAGCAGACTGAAATTTCACTGGCTACAGAATGGAATAATTACTTCTATGAAAACAAACAGGTTGCTACTTGCTGAAAACGGGAGATGCAGAAGTTAATGTAGGTGAAGATCACTATGTTGCATTGAAATTTATTATCTTTCTTACTTATGTTTCACATGAGGTTACATACTAACAGCCAATTCAGAATAACACATCCTTGAAGGTTCAAATTTGACATGTGTTCTTGGTTGCTTTGAATTCCATTTCTTGTAATGATTTCCCCAATTTCCATCACATCAGCCAAGTATCCAACAGGAATTTTGTTGTGTCTACTATATGTTTTGTAGTGATGGAGCTATAATCTCTTTGGATAACAACTAATGAAGAATTTTGTTCTTCAGGTGGCTGATTTTTCTAGTTTTAATGTCTGATTACTAAAATCACTATCATATTTCTAGCCAGTCAGTGGCCTATTCAGCAATAAATGTTTTCCTTGAATCTGAAAATAAAGTGCTCTTCCTTTGTTGAAGTGAATTCCACTACTTCAACTTCATTGCACCCTCTGTTACGTGTAATCCATAGCAGTACCATATCTCATATTTGGCCAAAAATAAAAGTGTCTTTTCCAAATCTCCACATCAAATACAGTTGGATGGGTTGCCACGCGCTGTTGGTGGGGGGTAAGGGAATGGAGGAGCGGAAAGGAACTGGCCACCCTACCGCACGTAAACTCCGGCTCAGGAACACCTCTGCGGAGGTTCGGACCTGCCTTCAGGCAGAATAACCCTTACCTTACCTACATCAAATACATGGACCTTTTTACCTAGCAAAATCAACATATTTTCTTGGAGTTAACTCAAAGCTGAAATAGTGGTGTTCAAAATAGTGTATAAAAAATGTTTCTCAAATGTACAAGTTTCGCATATATATGAGCATTCGAAAGTAAGTTTTATCTGTGTTCAGTAAGGTGCAACAGTCAGAGAACATTTTAGTGAATGTTACATGCAGTTTTGGCTGCTTCATGGCAAAGAGGTGTATTTAATTAAATATATAACAAAGAGGAAACATCATTTCCTATGAATCTAGATATTCCGCCCACAATGCTTATTTCCTCAGGACACACAAAAACAGGATTTGTAGATCATACTGTGGTATCCTTATTGTGACAATGAAAGCCTAGAGTGCAGGGGGAGTGGTATGGCAACAATGTGGACAAGCCAGAAACAAACAAAACACCTCTACTGGTAAATTATTGAGGCTCGCAATAAAGAAACTACAGAAGAACTTAACTAAACTAAAATAATGAATGTGGGATTTTAAATTATCGTAAGCCATTGGTGTCACTAGACATATCCCATATGGAGGGATGTGTTCACTACTGAATGTTTTTGTGGTGGTTAGTAGTGCAGTTCATTGTCTGAATATGAAGGGGAAAGTGTTGGGACAAAGAAATATCCATTCCCGGATCCAGAAGAATTAATCAGACGTGATTATAATTTCCAACCTGGCCGGGAATCGAACCCGGGACCCTCTGAACCAAAGGCCTCAATGTTGACCAGACAGCCAATGAGGCACACTATCAAAGATTTCAATTTTTTCTTCTTTTTGTTTTTTTTGTTTTGTAAGTTGCTTTACATCGCTCTGACACAGATAGGTTTGATGGCGATGATGGGAAAGGACTAGGAGTGGGAAGGAAGTTGCTGTGGCCTTAATTAAGGTACAGTGTGAAAATCGGAAAACAATGAAAACCATCTTCAGGACTGCTGACAGTGGAGTTCGAACCCACTATCTACCGAATGAAAGATCACAGCTGTGCGCCCCTAACTGCACAGCCAACTCGCTCAGTAAGTTTTTTACTATAGAGAAGAAATGTTCGTACTATCAAGACCAGTATTTGGGGGTGGGGGTGGCGAAAATTAGACGGTTACTATAAAATATGTTTTTCTGTATATTATAAATTAACACACATACATTCTATATTTTGCATTTCAATGTGTGTTGATTCAATATTTACAAAACAAATCTAACATATTGGTTTTCAGCCTCCTGTAGTAGAAGACAGGATTAAAGCAAATTGCTTCATGTATCAGTATCACTAATTTAGTAATTATATACATATATTTTTTATTTAGGAGTTCACAGACGATATAAAGTAAAATAAATATTTTAAATGGAATATAATAAGTTGTGACGTTAGAATGTGATAATAACATTGGATTAGATTTTATTTAAATACAAATATTGTCTACTACACCACAAGATGCTCCAATCGTCCGACTCGTTGGCTGAATGGTCAGCGTACTGGCTTTCGGTTCAGAGGATCCCGGGTTCGATTACCGGCCGGGTCGGGGATTTTAATCGCTTCCGATTAATTCTTCTGGCAATAAATGATTTTAAATGAAATAAAATCTAACATTAAGTTTTAAAAATGGTACTTCAATCCATTCTATAGCCAATTCACTAATTGCTCTTCTATGCAAACCGCACACTAGCAAGTGGTCACAGTACAGCAAGAACAGAGAATCACAATTAACCCATACGTGCCCACTGTCGACATTTGTCGACGTTAATATCTGAATATTGTTGATCTTATATCGGTAAACCGGAAGAATATTTTTGAGGTGCATTGTTTACAGATCATTGTTTGATACTTACTGCACAGCACGAAAACAAGAAACACTAGGTTTCGCGCCTTATCGCGTGGCTGCGTATGAAATATAATTCCGTATACACTCAAGAGGATGACGCTTCCGTCGCGGTGAGTAATATTTTCTTATAATATTGTTACAGTTGAAAGTAAGATCGGACTGTTGTGCTAAACGTATTAACGAAACATGCCTCTAATAGATTTTAAATTCATTTATGGCTGATTTATAGTTGCTTTTGTCTAGAAGAGCATTAAAGTTCCACGTCGACATATGTCGACAGTGGGCACGAATGGGTATGCCTCAGTACTGATATAGAATTTTCATTAATTCTTTTCAGATTGACCGTCGAGCAGATCGTAAGCATCCTGGAGGAATCACAAGACATCCTAGATGCTAATATATACATAGAACCACCTGAAAATGCTTTCCATAGTGACGGGGATAGCGATGATGATGAGTCATGTGGAGATACAAACAGACTCTCTGGTAATAAACTCCGGGCTGGTGCTGAACTAATGTGTACAAAAATAAGTGAAAATGGTACAATCAAAGTGCGAGATGGTGTACTGAGTGAAGATGAAGTAAGTTATGTAATTGATGAAGCAGTGCCGTGTACGTCTTCAAATTATTCTGATGACGGTGAACCTAAATGTAAGAAACAAAAAATTACTGAGCAAGCAGGGCCAAGCACATCTAATTATGTGAAAACCAAACCAAACCAGCGTGTGTGGGAAAAGCGTGACATTATGAATAAGCCAAGCACAGAGTTCACTCGACCAAACTTTCTAAACAATGAATATTCACCAACGCAATTGTTTGAGCTGTTCTTCAATGATGAAATACTTGATTATATCATTCAGAGCACAGATCGATACTCTGTTGAGAAAGGTAATGAGTCATTTTCGTTGGAAAAAACTGAACATCGGCTGTTCTTTGCAATATTGTTTCTTTCCAGTTACAATGTTATGGCCAGGACAAGAATATACTGGGAAGCCGCTGAAGATGTACATCATGTTGGGTAAGCACAGCAATGTCGCAAAATCGCTTTGAAGAAATTCTTAGATATTTACATTTTTGTGACAACGCTAAACTAGACTGCAATGACCGTTTCGGGAAAGTTTGCCCCGTTTGGACTATGCTAAACGAACGCTGGCTACGGCATTATCCTGGTGATACACATCTTTCTGTGGACGAGTCAATGGTCCCCTACTTTGGAAGACAAGGTGCCAAGCAACACATTCACGGCAAATCAATACGTTTTGGGTATAAAGTCTGGGCTCTATCGACTCGTCTCGGGTATGTAGTCCAAGGAGAACCTTACCAAGGAGCAGCTACTGGAAACACAATACCAGAATTAGGAGTAGGTGGCTCAGTTGTTATGGACCTAATTTCAGAACTACCAGAAGGTACTCAACTCAGCTTGTTCTTTGATAATTATTTTACATTCTTTCGACTGTTGGAAAGGCTGAAGGAGAAAGGCCACGAAGGTACAGGTACCGTGCACCAGAATCGAGCAGAAAATGCTCCACTTCCTGAGATTCATCTCTGTAAAAAAGAGAAACGTGGCAGTTACCACCAGCTAACAGAACGTAACTCAGGTATCACCCTCGTACGCTACAATGATGATAATGTTGTTACAGTAGCCTCAACTCTGTCTGGTGTAGCGCCTACAGGACATGTCAGAAGATGGAGTAATGCTGAAAAGAAATATATAACGGTAATTCAGCCAGCATGTATAATTTTGTATAATATGCACATGGGGGGGCGTCGATCAGTTGGATCAAAATGTATCTTGTTACCGCATCAGCATCAAAAACAAGAAATGGTACTGGCCTCTAATTGCGTTCCTTCTGAACGTCTCCATGAACAATGCATGGCAACTCTACCGCTTGACCCCAAAGGGCAAAGAGGAAACTTTAGACCTTCTCGGCTTCACGCGGTACATCGTTAGGGCATATATCCGATCTTGTGCCGCTACGCGTCCTAACGCAGGAAGACCGAGTATGAAATTATCTTCACGCCTGTTGCCAGAAGTCCGTTTCAATGGGGTATCCCACTACCTCGAAACAAGAGAGAAGCAAGTGTGCGGTGCGCTCAATGTGGTAAAGCTGCCAGGAAACAGTGCAAAAATGTAACGTTGGCTGCCATGTCCTTTGCTTCAAGGCATTTCACTCATGCTAAACCAGACTGGATGACGAAAAGCAGAGGGTAACCTTAAAACACAGACTAAACTGTTTTGAAGTTCTACTCATAGTTTTCCTTTTTTGTTTTCAGAGTGATCATACTTAAAATTTGGTATTGTGTTTATAACAAGTACTATGAACATACAAATATTTTCCTTTGGCTTTGAAACAGTATGCGTTCTAAAATGAGAAAAAACTGTTGCTCATTTATGTTTTGAATCATATATTTTGTAATATTTTGTGCTTATTCAACACTTGTGTGACTAATGTTTACTAACTGATTAATTATTACATTCATATGAGCTTAAAATGCGAAGAAAAGTTCCTTTATTGAGCATGTATTTTACCCTACCCGTCCATGCTCACTGTCGACATATGTCAACACGGTAAATCTCCGCAACAATATGTTAATGAAACCTAAAATCATCATAACCCTTTCATTTAGGTTACAAACAACTGTACTTACGAAATATGTCGCAACATTCCACAGAAAAATAATTTGGGCAGATATGGGTTAAATAACTCTGCTAAAGGTAAATCAAGAGGGTATCTAAAGAGATACAGCCTTCCTCCTTGAGACAATCCGATTCCATGCTTGAGAGGTAACTTTTCTTTTTTTACAATTTGCTTTGTGTTGCACCGACAAAGATAAGTTTTATGGTGACGAGATAGGAAATAGGTACAGGGTAGGAATGGGAAGGAAGCAACCATGGCTTTAATTAAGCTACAGCCCCAGCATTTGCCTGGTGTAAAAATGGGAAACCACAGAAAATCATCTTTAGGGCTGCTGACAGGTTCAAACAAAATGTCACTCAAATGCGTTAAGCATCTTGGCATTCGGGTTCATTTCCCGGCTGAGCCACATTTAGTTTTATTTGTAAACGGTTAATCCCTTGGCTCGAAGCCTTTGTGTCTGTGCTGTCCTCAACATATTTGCAATTCCTATACAACCAGTAACACTACCTCCACCACACTATCACACTGTTTCCTACACGCAACAGACTCTGCCCGCCCTCAACGGAGGGTCTACCTTGCATGGGTCTTATCAGGCTAGCGATAGCCGAACAAAATGTATAATATTACTTGAGACAATGGGGCTGTAGAAAGTATTTAATAGCATTCATCAACACTCTGCTCCATACAGGCTTCATTAAAATGTTTATTATTTCTTGGAATTCAACAATAAAACCTCACCAAAACCTTAAAAACTACTGCACCCCCATTTTATTTTCAAAAACTGAAGGTCAGAGAAAGTACTCCCATTTGCATTTTTTCCGTTATTTAATTTCCGAGGGTCAAATGGATATTGAAAACTTTCTTAAATGGAAGAACAAAATTGACCCAACCACAGTATGGAGGAATGAATGCTGTTGCCTGGTAATACTGCTACCCAGTTCCACCAGTGGCCAGAGATGCATGCTGGGTACATTCTGTTTTGTGCATAAATATTTCTACCCTGATCTATTTGTTGCATAACAAAAAAAAAGGAGCATATAGCATGAGAACTCATAAGAACCTTGGCCTCCCAAAATAACTGCTGCCTAGCCGGATGGCTAGCAGATGTTGGAGTGCCACATGGTCAGCATGACAACACTCGGCTGTACTGCTTGGCTTCCTTGGCTAGGTCTACTGCCTGCTGTATCAGCAAGTTCCTTTGTTGGTCACATGAGGCTGCTCCAGCCCTCAGTGCACATTTGAAGTCCCTGTTCTGGCTGCCAATTAAATACAGGGTCTCCAGGTAGGAGGCAGGCAATGCTACACCTAGACCATATGACTGTCCAATTTGTTATCATTAATACTATTCTTGAGACTCACTGCATCACCTCTAATCTTAGGAATTATTTGTTCTGCAGTTTGAGGATCATGTTACAACAGTATCCTACAGAGACAGCAAATTGGACTAACTGCTCTAAATTGCAATATCAGAAATATACTCAACCTTAAGAAAAAAAACCATCAGTACTGTACTTACCTTAAACCATTTACCAACAGTACCTTCTTCCTCATCATAGAACTTCTTCAATACGAACGCAAGCTCAACTGGAGTATGATGGCGATAATGGAAGACTTCCAAGGAAATTATTGTGAAGACTTGGGCCATAGATGATGTATACACACTGTTAAAAAGAAGATGAAGGAAAACTTACTATTGGAGAGAGAAATCTTATATCATCTACAAAGAAGCTGTGTGAAGAACTACAAAATTAACTTCACATTTTTAAAGAACGTGCACTGTGCAAATATCAACCATTCTAAATATTAACAATATACTTAATTCAATGTGAACAAAAAATGTAGAAAGGAAAATAAACAGATATATTTTAGGAATTATCATCATACAAAGAGGTCTGCCCTTCAACACATTAGACAGAGAAAACAACTGAATTAGCGATGACAGCCATTTTGGCAAAATAGCACTGTGGTCAGCCCACCAAATGTAATAGTACGGTGTGGCTCTTAACTGAATCTTCATTAGACAATGCCATGTAAGTCAGAGCTGGGCACAGCATGGTAAGGCACAAGATCTCAGATCTCGGCACATATGATGGTGGCTACATTGTCGGTTACATGCATATCGGTTGTTTCATCCCCAAAGTGGAGCAGGCACTGGACTTACAATGGGCTACTGTGTCAAGAGTGTACTGTGAATATGCTGACTCGGGCAAAACCACAGTTGCGAGGGTCAACAGCCTTAGCGTACGTGTCGATGTCGTCAGGGGTCGCTGTTGCTAGCTCAGATGTTAAGAGTGGACAGATGGACTGCAGGGCAGCAGATCACTCCCGAATTCAGTACTGCACAGCAATGAAGTTTGAGCAGCAATACTCTTCAGAAAACTCTTCTCACAATGGGGTACAAGAACCACCATCATACTAAGATACCTCTGCTCACTGTATGTCACAAATGCACAAAGATTGACAAGGGGCAAGGAACACCATCATTGGACTCTTGCAGCAAGGAAATAGGTTGCGTGGACTACTAAGTTGAAGTACCACCTATTACACGCCGACAGCAGTGTACAAGTGCATCACCAAGTGCAGGAAGCAATGGACACCCTGTCATTAGAGTACCATTTCAGGCCCGAGGTGGTGGTAACCTCATATAAAGTTCATATTACATGAAACTAGTAGGCGGTCGCAGCAATAGCTGCGAACAAAGAATAAAAATAAAAACAATAAAGGAAGCGTGAGGAAAGTAATGAAAATATACCAAACTCCAAAAGGCCTTTAAACACACACCTTCGTTATGACTATTCATGTGAAATTTTTGAACCATGACAATTTATAGTATTTTCACAATAAATTAGCTTCGCAAGACTTCAATCTATCACATAAAGCTGGCCATATAATGCTCAGCAGTTTTCAGTAGGCAGTAAACCTGAAATGTATCTAGGAATCGTGCCTGAATCTTAAAACAGCAAGAACCTAATCCTGGAATGTGACTACGGTTAGCAGAGAAGGATACAGAGGAAATTGAACTATTATTCCACCCCTTATATGGTTCTGAAGAAAGAGGATAGAAGCTTTTGGAGTGTGGTGTTGCAGAAGAATGATGAAGATGAGATGGACAGATCGAATCACAAATGAAGAGATACTGAATCAAATTGGTAAGAGGGGATCGATTTGGCTAAATTTGACCAGAAGAAGGGACAGAATGATAGGACACAT
Source organism: Anabrus simplex (assembly GCF_040414725.1). Taxonomy (NCBI): domain Eukaryota; kingdom Metazoa; phylum Arthropoda; class Insecta; order Orthoptera; family Tettigoniidae; genus Anabrus; species Anabrus simplex. The sequence continues at coordinate 638,632,444 of NC_090266.1, read as the reverse complement.
CTTAAGACACCCAGGACTTATGCAGTTGGTTTTTCGAGGGAAGTGTAGGTGGTAAGAACGGTAGGGGCAGACCAAGGTATGAATATGACAAGCAGATCAGAGCAGATGTAGGATGCAGCAGTTATGTTGAAATGAAAAGGGTGATAGGGTGGTGTGGAGAGCTGCATCAAACCAGTCTATGGACTGATGACTCAAACAAGAATGGTTCTGAAATCATTATCATGTAGCATCGTAACTTTAAGTACACTGTTTACTTGAGGCTGCAAAAAAACAGACCAAACCATTGTGGCAACACAAATAACTTTTAATAACCTTACACTGAATAATTTAATGTAAGTTTCATCATAAAGGACTTTCGAAATACAGAATATCCGAAGATGGATTTCTTTGTTTCTCGCTTATTAGAACCAACAAGGATCAACAATTAACATTGTGGAAATCTGATTCAAGGACATGAAGTAGTGGGACTTCATTACAGTACAGCCCCAGCATTTGCCACGTGTAAAAATGGGAAACCACGGAAAACCATCTTCAGGGCTGCCAACAGTGGTATTCAAACACACCTTATCCAGTATTTGCTGATGATGATTATGCTTGTTTAAAGGGGCCTAACATTTAAGGTCATCCGCCACTAATTGTGTGAGATGGACGATATGATAATTCAAATTTTAAAATTTACCCACTGACTAGGAGAAAAAAAAAGAACATTAATAATGATTGTGAATTTAAAATAATCAGTGGATCAAATTCGCAATGCCTTATTTTCAGTAAAATGAAAGATGATAGGTTATGGTAGAATAAAACATTGCATTAAAATTCAATAATATATCATGCAAATTACTAATAATCCACATTAAAATATACAAACACAAACTAAAATAGAGTCAAATTAATAAAACTAATGAACAATAATACAAAGACAAATACAAAACACAACATTTATATGCGATAAAACAAACCCCTATCCCTCATAAAACGGATGACGAGGTCTACTGACTGCTCGAAATCTCGCAGGATGAGGGAGATGGTACTCGGGAGTTTTAGACTATGGTGCAGATCGACCAGGTCCACGCACTCTGTAAGGATGCGTACCATGGTAAGATGATCACCGCAAGTACACACCAGACGGGGTTCTCGCTTCAGTAAATAGAAGTGCGTTACCATACCGTGGACAATCCGAAGATGACATAACACTACTGCTTCCCTCTGAGAAGCTCTCAGCTTATCTGGAAGTGGAGTGGCCTGCCAATCCATCTCCCAATGGGACATAACAATGTCTCAGCTGAGAGCGAATATCACTTGCTGGAACCTTGTAAGGCAACGGGGGCAATGCAACTGACTCCTTGGCAGCCTTATCAGCTAACTCATTTCCCTCTACACCCATGTGGCTTGGGAGCTACATCAACCTGATTCTTGTGCTGGCATCTGAAAACCTGGCCAGCCGGTCCTGGATACACTGCACCACATGGTGCCGAGGATAACATGTATCAATAGAGTGTAGTGAGCTCAAGGAGTCAGTACATAGCAGGTGTCGGCGCTCATCAGACAGTGCGTAAGGCAGGGCTTCAGACGTAGCATAGAGTTCTGTTGTAGGCACACTACAGGTTTCCAGGAGAAACCTATTAATATCGACAATGAACGCACAGCCACAGTTTCATTTCTGCCCTCGAACCATCCGTGTAAATGGCGACTGAATCTGGATACCGGCCAACAACGGACAGGAAGAGCCTCCAATAAATCGAGGAGTCCATGTTCTCTTTTGGCCCTGTGTGCAGATCCAGGATTATTTCAGGTCATCATATTATCCATGGAGGTACCCTATTTGGTTGTCTGACAAGACAAGGAACCAAAGGTACATCAAACAATCTGTGACTGCCATCCAAACGTATTCCAACCGGTTGTGTTGCTCGAGGATAAGCAGCGTACAGCCGACAGTTTCCATTTTGGAATACACAAGGATAGCTTGGGTGAAGTGGCTTCTGTCGCAAATTTGCAGCATATGACAGAAGCATTTGCTGGTGCCTCACGTGTAAAGGCGGCACACCAGATTCAGTGAGCAGGGTAGCTATGGGGCTTGTACGAAAAGCTCCCGTTTTCAACCTAACCCTGCTGTGGTGGATGCTATTCAGTTTCGCAAGGATGCTTTGTCTTGCAGATCCATATGCTGCACTGCATAGTCTAACCTGGGTAAAATATGTATCCTATAATATCATAGGAACACCCCAATTAGTACAGCTAAGAAACTTCAAAATATTCAACTTCTAAGGTTGCCTTCACACGTACCTCTTTGCAACCATATCACAACCACACCACAGTGGTTGGCTGTGGGCAGCCTCAAGCCCATATGGAAACGCACTATTGCTTTCATATGTACGACCAACTGCAGTCAAGTTCAAACACTCTCACAGTCTGTGGATGATATCACCCACAAAAATGTTGCTGACAGTGGTCAAACGCTGAACAGACTTTTGCTTCTCTTTTCAATAATAGGATGAATCCAATAAATTCTATTTTGTCTTCATCGACATAACAAAAGCCACAGCAATGCTCCCTCTTCAAAATCCATTTCAGTAAGGTGTTCTTTTTATGGGTGTAAAGTGCTTCGAAACATTGGGGCTGATGCGAACATCAAACGACCACAAAGAACCGCTTAACTGTCATTGAGAGTGGTCGATTGTAGCCACAGCTGAACCACTCAAGAGCCACCGTTTTGTGGTTGAGAAGTGGTACGTGTGAAGGCAGCCTTATGGCCGGTTTCTGGTACACCACAGTTACCTGCGAGTTACCTAAATGCGCTTGTAACTTTAACTGCGCTGTTAACTTTAATGAGTTTCCAGAAACTCAAATCAAGATTTATAAGCCCTGGTAATAAACAGATCAGTTACAGTCATGTTTAGTATCTCTCGTCCTCCAATAGATGTGTCTACGCAAATGTTTTTAGGGTTATTTTGGTAATATCTAGTTACTTTTACTAGCAGAAGTTTTCTATAATGAAAATTGGTTGGCAAACATGTACATAGACATCAATCGCGATGTGATTATAAGAAGTCAGTGAATGATAGCTATTTGGTGCGACACAATACGGAAATGTCAGATAATTCTAAACGTGTGAAAAATTTCAGTCCTTTCGAGAGGAACTTGTTAATAGACCTCATTCTTCAAAGAAAAGAAGTGATTGAGAATAAGAAGACTGATGGTGCAACAGTAGCTCAGAAAAAAAGTTCTTGGGAGGACTTATGTAAAGTCTTCAATGCATCCAACCAGACAGGAGGATGGACTGCAAAACAGTTAAAAGAACTGTATTTCGTTATGAAAAGGAAAACAAGAAAGCACAATAACGAAGACAGGATCCTCTAACTGGTAGCGTGCACTGGTGACGTGAGGTCTCTGAGACTTGTGACAAAAATAGAGTTCAATGAGAAACATTCGGCATCTTACACAAGTACTATTATTATTATTTTATCGGATTCAGCATGTAATAATCTCACATAATATGAATACATGTAGAACCTAATAATGCAAAAATTACATATACATTCCCTTCTTTGTTACTCACAGTACGTAGACATCCTCATAAATTTCACCTTGATTGTTGTCGTCACTAAAAGTGTTCAAATTACCAAACAGATCACTTTTCACTGATCCAAAACAAAACGAGCGTAAACAAATATAATCCTATAAATGAAAACGTGTGGCACACTTTGGAACCTATCATTCTGGCACTGAAGTTTTTTACTGATGTGACACTCATTCGTCCTCGATGTAACTGGTGCAAATTTTTTTAGTATACTGCGAACAAACTGGCAACTCGCACTTTTCTATTACATGTAATTTTACTTGATAAGCTCCCAAACCCTTCAAGAAATCCACTTTATCTGGTCTTTCAGGCTGTAACTTGAACAACACGAAAGCCTTACAAACTGCAATCTACAATAGCCGAAAGAAATTAGCCTTATCACTACATTTTTCATAGTAGTTCCCTAATATACTCCTCGAACTGAGGATTTGTAATCTTAATAACTGCAATGGACCAGCCATTTGATACGTTTTACTTCCGCGGGCCACGCAACATGCATTGACAAAAATACTCTCCTAACTGGTGACGACCTCTGGCTGTTCACTTGGGAATTTTAATCGTAGTGAGCTAACCCTGACCTTGGGAATGAAGTGTGTTGACGCAGATAAGAAGGTAACAAACTACATCTCCCTGCAAGATTTATAATTAAAGAAGTCCAGATGTTTTATATTTCGTGGGAGTATATGAGACCTCACATCACCGTTTAAATGATATAATAAAATTAAAAGAGCAATGAAAAATCTGTATTTATTATTCAACAGGCTTATATTAAATGCATACCAGTAACTAAGATGTTGATTATTTAGTATAAATGTAAATGTTAATGGTGAATGTTCTTTAATTTCAGATTGGGTGTTCACTAACTGGTGGTGGGACTAATGAAACAAAGGCTGACGAAATAGATCTTAAGATTATAGGTGCACTGAAAGATCAATTTGAACCAGATGAAAATCCATTTGATTCCAGTTCTATTTTGTTTAATGATTCAGTTCCCGTATTCGAAGATACGTCTACAGTAGAGGCGTCATGTACCGAGGAGGTTGTAAGTGAAACAGCTAGGACAGATGACACCATCCAAGTGGAATCAGTGACTGAAGCCAATGATAAGGTGGACGTAAATGTAGTGAATGAAATGTTGTCGACTCCAGCACTCCCTAGGCCTAAACCAGCACCTAAAAGAAAATCAGATTATGTCCACAGTGTCAGTGAAAGCATTGTAAATAGAAAGAAAGCCAAAACTGATATAGATGAAGAACTTGCGATAATTAAAAAGAAGGAATTTGAAATGAAGGAAGTAAAACATAATAAAAAATGTGAAATATAAGACATTTAAAAGAGGAGTGCTCTTAATGAGTTAGAAAAGCAAAAATATGAATTTAAAATTAAGAAACTTGATTACAAAATAAAATTAAAACAATTTGAAATGATGTAAGAACAATCTAAAACAAATACTATTTTCCTTTTTTGCATGTCATATTAATTTGAAAATTAGCCTATGTTAATACATTATAATTTGTGATAATCTACAGTCTAATACATCAATTTATATTAGAATATAAATGTTTCATATTTACATTATCTGAAAATGCTTTCCACAATTGCGGGCACGAACAGCATTACCCTCATTATCAGGTACGTTTTCTGTGGGTACTGGGTCGTCGTAATCTGCATCCATTTCCATGACCGGCATATCCTCTATTTCTTCTATCGCTAAGTTGTGTAATATAGCAGCTGCCACTATTGCTGTTAAAGTTGTTTGTCGTTTGGTGCAAAATCCCAAAGCCAGGATACGGAAACATCTCTTAAGAACTCCAAAGCACCGTTCAATGCAATTTCTTGTTCGTATATGTGCTGAATTGTATCGTTCTTGCGCATTATTTTGAGGGTTTAGAATCGGCATAAGAATGAATTTCTTCTGCTGGTATGCACTGTCAGCAAGCAGAAAACAGTTTGGAAATTCTCCTCGAACAAATCCGAGATTCAGTGTAGATGCACTGAAGATTGTGCTGTCATGGCTTGAACCTGGCCAGCGAGCAACAATATCCATGATGCGCAGATTTTTTTCGCAGACTACTTGAACGTTATAGGAAAAGTAGGATTTTCTATTTCTATACTGTTCTGCATTTTCACCACCCGGAGACTGAATCTTCACGTGTGTCCCATCAATGCATCCTATTACAGAGGGAAAGCCAGAAATGGCATGGAAGGTACTTTTCGTTTCTGCAATTTCTACTGGGTTTCTTGGCATGTAAATAAATTCATCCCGCAAAGCAGCAATTTGAGGGAGCACCTTCTGCAATATGCGACATGTCGTTGATTTATGTAGGTTAATGTCATCACCTAATAAAATTTGGAAAGCTCCTGTTGGTAGAAATCTTAGGGTAATCAGAATTTGATTTAATGAACTTACAGATTGGTTTCGGTGTGTTTCAGGTCTAATATTTTGACCAATTTGATGTTCTAACCTCATCACTGTCTGTTTTCTTAACCTGTACCTCATCTGAAATTCGGTTTCATTAAAGTGATCGAATGGATTTTTCGAAGCCCTGAACACTCGTGGCATTGGTAGAGCACCCAAAACAGCCAAATCTTCTTCGTCTGACGACACAGAATTTTGATGATGACGAGGGATATAATGATAATAATAATTCCATTTTGCTGATATGAACTAGTATCGTAATACCACCTACAATACTATAAATGCAGGCTATCTACCGTAACGTAAAAAAGAAAAGAAAGCACGTAAACACAACAATGAATGACTGAATATATTATAATCAGATTATTATTACTTACTAATGTTTACGAAACTAAAACAAGACCTTGTACGAAACAGTAATGAAGTGGCGCTGCATATCGGTATTTGTTGGAATCAGTTCTAACATAGAGGTAACCACAGCTTTAGCTGCAGTTACCAGGCACTGCGCAGTTAACCGTGAAGAAGACGGTAACTGTTGATTCGGAAACTCATTATGAACATATCATCTTAAGTCACTGATAACTACGCATCTACAGGTAACTGTCGTTCCAGAAACCGGCCATTAGTGTACTGCACTTTTAACTGCCGCACATGTGGCTCCCATGATAATTTGCTATCGAAAAGGAGCCCAAGAAATTGGTAAGTGTCAACTACGGGAAGAGAGACATTTCCTAAATAAAGCTCAGCATGCGAGTGAAGAGTGCGTTTCCGGCAAAAGTGTACAAACAGAGGTCTTGCGGTTGAAAACTGAAAGCCATGTTCTAAAGTCCACTGTTCCATTCTACTAATAGCTTGCTGTAAGTGTTGCTCTGAGACTGCCATATTGTGCGAGCTATAATGCAGAGCAAAATCGTCCACATATAGCGACGGTATTACTGCTGAACAAGCAGCAGCGACAATACCGCTTATGGCAAACGCAAACAGAGCGACACTAAGAACTGATCCCTGTGGGACTCCATTTTCTTGAACGTGATATTGAAAATAAGCCCTCCCTACTCGGACACGGAATAGACGGAGGGACAAACAATTCCCAATAAATACCGGCAAGTTACCTCAGAATCTCCACTGATGCAGCACTGAAAGGATACCATATCGCCATGTGGTGTCATAGGCCTATTCTAAGTCAAAGAAAACAGCTACCAAATGCTGTTTGCGGAGAAATGCATCCTGAATAGAACTCTCCAGGTGTACCACATGGTGAGTGGTAGAGCGAGCGGCTCGAAAACAACACTGGTACTCTGACAAAAGTTCTTGTTCCTCCAGACACGACACAAGTTGCCGATTTACCATCCTCCCAAATAGCTTACACAAACGGTTAGTAAGACAAATAGGTCTGTAACTTCCTGCATACGTAGGATTTTTGTTAGGATTTTTGTCAGGTATGAGGACAGGAATAACTATGCTCTATCGCCACTGAGCCGGAAACTCACCCTCTATCCAGATTCAGTTGAACACACGAAGGAGATATTATAGACTATCCTCACTATGGTGTTTCAACATCTGGTTATGGACATTGTCAGGTCCAGGAGATGTGTCCTTGCAAACCGTCAAGGCGCTGCAGAGTTCCCACTCCGTAAAAGACATGTTATAGTCCTCTGAAGCTCAAGTGGCAAAACTAAGGTGATGACGTTCTGCCTCCCGCTTCAGAGCAAAGAAATCACCATGGTAAATCCCGAAGCCAGATACATCCACGAAATGTCTGGCTAGATGGTTAGTGGTTCAGTGGCGATACAACCTGCAATGGAAATTCCTGGTACAAAATATAATTATAATAATTTCGTATGGCTATTTCTAGCCAAGTGCAGCCCTTGTAAGGCAGACCCTCTGATGAGGGTGGGCGGCATCTGCCATGTGTAGGTAACTGCTTGTTAATGTGGTGGAGGATAGTGTTGTGTGTGGTGTGTGAGTTGCAGGGATGTTGGGGACAGCACAAACACCCAGCCCCTGGGCCATTGGAATTAACCAATGAAGGTTAAAATCCCCGACCCGGCTGGGAATCAAACACGGGACCCTCTGAACCGAAGGCCAGTACGCTGACCATTCAGCCAACGAGTCGGACGGTACAGAAGATGATCCTTGGATACCCGAAATACGTCGAAGTTTAGTCCACACTTGAGATACGACATACATCTCCCACGAAGCTTTCTTACCCTGTTGAATAAGAACTTGCGCCTTAGCATGGAGTTTCTTAAATGTTACCAAACTGGCCACAGCTGACTGCCTACGATAGCGTTTATGAGCGCAACGGTGGTCTTTGATAGCTGCTGCAATTTCTTCGTTCCACCAAGGAACGACTTTTCGGCGAAGATTCCCTGAAAACAATGGAATGGACTACTCAGAAGCAGCAAGAATAACTTGTGTTATATAATTGATAACGCTGTCTATGCTCTGCCTGGTCACGTCGTTAAAGGCAGCTAGTGATGTGAACTTTGGCCAATCAGCATGTTTAAGAATCTATCAAGGAGGAGCCTCAATGGATTTCTGTTTCAACAAAGCAAGAACAATTGCGTTCGGCTGCATAGAACGACTTCAATGCGAGAGTACGTGCCTTAACATACACTGAAATGAGATGGTTCACCTGTATTCAAAATACATAAAACCAGCTCTCTTACTAATGTTTCTAGCTCCCTTCAGCTGGGACAAGGTACTTCAAAGCCCCATGTAGGGTAATGAGCGTTAAAATCTCCCAATAGGAGAAATGGAGGTCGAAGCTGATCTATAAGATCAATTACTTCATTTATATTAAGCGGCTGGCCTGGTGGAAAGTAAACATTACATACTGTTGCTATGACAGGCAGCGGTAGCGGAACGTGAACTGCTACAGCCCCCAGCAGGGTTCTTTGTGGAACCTCTTCGCTATAGGTATCAGAACGGTCAAAAATGCCAACGCCACTGAAAGACTGGTTAGAATAATGTCGTTCTGTCGAGTATAGTCTGAAATTTCTGAAGACCGTATGAGGACCTGGCTTGAGATTAGTTTCTTGAATGCAGACTATACTTGTCGAATACTCACTAATTAGCTGGTGCAGCTCAGCGAGATACCTATCATAACCGTTTACAATTCCACTGTAACAGTGACATAATATGGACTACGAGAGGATGAGTGTTAGGTTATACTTAAAACTTAAGTACTACTGTAAGATGAACATTTACATCCCTAGATATAGAGGATAGCTCGACGTCCATCTCATCGTCAATGGACGATGCCCAGAACTTCAACTTGTCTTGGGGGCGGGGTTTCGTCCTATGAGGGGAGTGCGCAGGTTTAATAGCAGGCGTACCTTCTAGCGCTAATTCATACCCTCCAGATGGAAGGCACGATTTCCCCCTCGCAGGAGAAGTGCGGAGCGCCTGGTAAGGGCGCTCCACTTCTCCGCCTTCTTTTCTTGTTTAGACGGGCTGGGAGATATTTTTCCAGCCCCGGTTGACGATGTCGCCTCTGCCAGCGTGGGCACGGCTTTTGCCGACCTCTCGGCGGGGGGAGACTTGGCCTTTCCCTTGCTGTGCAGGCTTAGGAGATCCAGCCGGCACAGACTTGTTGGTGGTCGAAGGTAGGGTGGTCCCCCTCTTCAAACTTTTACTCTTTACACGGAGGAGCAACAGCCGCCTTGGGAGCAGTGATCGCAACAGGTTTAGACAATATAAAAGACGAACCTGGAAGGAGCTGCAAGTGAAGCCCATGAACAGAAACTGGCAAATAAGTTAATTTGGGAGGGAGGATTTACACAAGTAGTACAAGAACCGACTTGTCTCAATAACTTACTAGATGTATTCTTGGTTAAACCATGGGAAATTGTTGATAAAACTGAGGTAATTGAAGGAATAGGAGACCATAAGGCTGTAATAATGGATGTAGGACTCGTACCAAAAAGGCTTAATAAGAGGGTTACACAAGACAAGAAATTGTACAGAAAAACTAAAGTTGATGAATTTGGGACTTACCTTAAATCACAATTCAGTTGTTGGATAAGTGAAGGGAGTAACGTGGATACACTTTGGGCTAAATATAAAGGAATTATTTGGGAAGGAGAGAAGAGATTTGTACCTGTTAAGAAGGGTAAAATGACCTCAGACCCTGTTTATTATACAAGGGAAATAAGAAAATTAAAAAGAAAATGTAGAATAGTAAACAGGAAAATCAAAGAGGGTAGGGAGAGTAGAGAAACTAGAAAACAGCTAATGAGGGAACTGAATAGAGTGAAAAAGGAAGCAAGAGAGAATTATATGAATGGCATACTTCAAGAGGGTAATGACCACAAAGGGAAATGGAAAAAGCTGTATTCATATATCAGGAATCAAAAAGGAAAAGGAGTCCAAATTCCTACGATGGTGGGAGAAGGGGGTGAACACTATTTAACAGATACTGAGAAAGCAAACCTATTTAGTAGGGAATTTAGAGATTCAGTAGATGATTGTCAAGAGTTGGAAACCGAAACAGAAGATAGAGAGGGAGAGAGACAGAGGGAAACAAGAAGCTTCTCATTCACAAACGAAGATATTTTCAGAGAAATCCAACTGCTTCAGCAAGGAAAAGCTGCAGGAAGTTATCAAATTACTGGGGAGGTATTAAAGACAATGGGGTGGTACATAGTGCCTTATTTAAAATTTCTCTTTGACTATGTCATAAATAATAGTGTAATACCAAAGGAATGGAAGGAATCTATAATAATACCAATTTATAAAGGAAAGGGTGATAAAAGGAAACCAGAGAACTACAGACCAATCAGCCTGACCAGTATAGTTTGTAAAATTCTGGAGAGTTTAATATCGAAGTACATCAGAGGGATATGTGATGATAAAAATTGGTTCATGAGGAGCCAGTATGGATTTAGAAAGAAATTTTCTTGTGAAGCACAACAGGTGGGATTTCAGCAGGACATATCAGATCAGTTGGATTCAGGAGGTCAGTTAGATTGCATAGCCATAGATCTTTCCAAAGCCTTTGATAGAGTGGAACATGGAATATTATTAAAGAAATTGGAGGGAATAGGATTGGACGTCAGGGTTACACGCTGGATAAAAGCATTTCTAAATTCAAGGGTTCAGAAAGTCAAAGTAGGAAATAATGTATCTCAGGAAGAGAAAGTTTGGAAGGGAATTGCACAGGGTAGTATAATCGGTCCGTTACTTTTCTTAATATACGCAAATGATTTAGGGAACAATATAACATCAAAAATAAGATTGTATGCAGATGACATAATTGTTTATAGAGAAATAAACAACATTGAGGATTGTTCAGAATTACAAAGGGACCTTGAAAGTATCCAACAATGGGTTGAAGAAAATAATATGAAGGTTAATGGAGGCAAATCAACTGTTACAACATTTACAAACAGGAGCTTTAAAACTGAATTTGAATATACTTTGGATGAGGTAGTTATCCCAAAAGATGGCAAGTGCAAATACTTAGGTGTGAGATTTGAAAGTAATTTGCACTGGAAGGGTCATATTGATGACATTGTTGGGAAAGCATACAGATCATTACATGTCATAATGAGGCTACTTAAAGGATGCAACAAAGAATTAAAAGAAAAAAGTTACTTGAGTATGGTTCGTCCATTATTGGAATATGCAAACATTGTTTGGGATCCTTACCAAGAATACCTAATAAAAGAAATAGATAGTGTGCAGAGGAAAGCAGCAAGATTTGTAACAGGGGATTTCAGGAGAAAGAGTAGTGTATCAGAAATGTTAAAGGAACTTGGGTGGGAAACTTTAAGTAAGAGAAGGGAGAAAACTAGACTTACAGGATTATATAGAGCCTATACAGGAGAAGAAGCATGGGGAGATATCCGTGAGAGGCTTCAGTTGGAAAATAATTATATCGGCAGGACTGACCACAAATATAAAATTAGAAGGAATTTTAGCAGAAGCGATTGGGGTAAATTTTCATTCATTGGGAAGGGTGTGAAGGAGTGGAACAGTTTACCAGGGGTAGTGTTTGAACCTTTTCCAAAATCTGTACAGATATTCAAGAAGAGAATAAACAGCAACAGAGAAAATAAATGAAGTGATAGAGGGCATTCGACCGGTGTAGGTTATTGTAAATAAAAAAATGTGTGTGAATAAATTAATTCCATCCCCTGGTCTAAGGAGTTTGGACAGCCAAAGTAGGGGACTGCCTGTAGGGGTGAAGTACAGTGGGGACTTCGAGGGCCCTGGGACCACTACGGTAGCTGTGAAGGCCCTTCAGGAACTCTGAAAAGTGGTGGCAAAAGGGGCTCTGGTTAAGACGCAGCAGGTCGTTATGCTACTTAGGATCCAGAACGGGTAAAAAAAAAATAGTAAATAAGTAAATAAATGCAATGTAAATATTAATGTTATACCAGTTTTATAGTATCATTTGAAGCAATTCTACATACTGTATATCAGTTGACTATATTTGTAAGTAGTACAGGAGATATTATAATTAGAATTTTGTAAACAATATGAATTTATTAAGGATGAGCTGTGTGTTTAATAGAAAACATTGTTAGCGTAAATTGTATAATATTGTATTATAGGAAAAATTTTCTTCTCTTGTTAATTTAATATTTAGTGCTTGACAATAATGTATTTTAGTGTACCATTTGCCAACGAGGTAGACACCTCATTTGCAAATAAAGAGATTTAGATTTAGATTAGATTAGATAGACTCTGTGCTATCTTCGTGTAGTCTAGCATCTTGGCATATGCATTCATAGAATTGAACTTACGGTGCGCTTCCTGGAAGGAAAGACCATCCAGGGTCTTGATCTCCTGGATCATCTTCTCATCAAGATATACCAGACAGTTCCGATCTCGGGGTGTATGAAGACCAGGACAGTTAATGCACCTGTAAGGAGTTGTGCACTCTTTCGTGCCGCGAGTTCCTCTGCCACATGTACCACACACACTAATTCAAACAACGAGATATCATATGCCCGAACCTCTGACATTGATAGCAGCACATGGGAGGCGGGATGATCGGCCTCACATAGCAGCGATAGGTTGTTACCTTGACTTTTTCTGGTAACATTGACAATGTGAAGGAGACAATGAACGCAATGTCTTCGCTGTTGACTTTCGTGTAATGCGTCGGAAGTGTCATGCCATGGTGCTTCATGTCTTCCATCAACTCATCGTCAGTGTTCAAGTTATGACCACCGTCAAATGGTAAGTGCACACGATTTCCACCCAAAAATTCTATTACGATTTTTTCATACAATTAACACCACGCTTTTGGTTTCCTTTTTACAGATTTTTACTTCTGATCCAACATTCAACACGTTAACTACATTTTACTGTCACATTGTCTTTTCGACCAGCTTGTCAACAAACCCATATTCTCAACAATGTTATAACTTCATTTCAAATGAGATGGTCCATAGAGGTCCAATATAAACATCATATATTAACCTTCAACTACAACCTCGTACTTCTGCATCAAAGTGAACCACAACATCACCATATGCTACTGACTTTTAACTTACGTAAAAAAAAATTCACAGGTCACTTGACCATCTCTCAACTTTATTTTATTCAACATTATGTTTTAAAAAATTATTCCGATCGTCATTCTCAATATTATCTAGTTCCAACCAATAGTCGATCAACATCATTTTACAGCAATTTTACTACTAGTCTATAACAAACTATCATTTTATTCATTTTACTCATAATAATAGTCTTTCAATGTTACTATTGTAAACACTTTCCCCATTTATAAAATTCTCACTCACAGCATTGTCTTTAAAACCAATATTGTACTAGTCTTTTAGTACATGTTAATTTTCTTTCAAGTCTCTTCAAGGCTTTTTATAAATCAGTTTTATCTTATATGTAAAGCAGGTGCCTGATTTTATTTCAAGGTTAAACCTATGGCTGATGATGCCTGTATGTAAGGCGAAACATGTACCATTTTAATTAACATGTCAATGTAATTTAAACAAGACAAGATTTATTGTATTGTTTAGGTGGACAAATTAAGAAATTAACTTCTTGTTATTATTTCAATCAAATATCATCAATACGGGTCAAGAATGATATTTATCACTTGTAACCTGCCAGGATAGCGAGATGGCTAACAGGATTGCCACCTCCTTTACCATCTGCTTTGGAACAAGTTCATCCTCTTCAGCACAGACTGCAACGTTTCAGACGACGAAGAAGCAGACACCAGAAAGTACTCCAGTTATAATGTTCTCAGTGATATTTCTCTTGGTAATTTGTATCTGTATTGCCTGTTTAGCAAAAGTTTTTCAATGCATAAATAATGTTTGTAAGGGCAATTGCCCACACTGGATATATGTGATGTAAAATTCTTTTCAATAATAATAGTAAAACATGGTGCCCTCATCGCTGACTCCTTCTCTGGCAAGCGGCTTCGCCCGTGCTTCCTCACCTATACATACGCCAGCTCAGGCTATAAAAGGCAGTGGGTGAGGCAGCTCGGGGCAGTTGCAAGCTAGAGAGGGAGCAGCAACAACAAAGGTGACAGATTACAGCCCTGTCTAACCCCTATAAGTATCCTGAACCAATAACTCATTCTGCCATAAATTCTCACTGCAGCCCAATTCTCAACATAAATGCCTTTGATTGATTATAATAATCTACTCTTAATTCCATAGTCCCCCTGTCATCATCATCATCATCCTAATCCACCTCCAGTTTCCCAGGTGTGGTATATGAGTCTCCTCCATCCCATCCTGTCCTTGTACCATTCCTCCTCCACCAACTTGTCCCAATCATGGCCTCTCAGCAGTACATCGTTCTTAACTAAATATATCCATTTCCTTCGTGGCCTTAACACGGGTCGTCTTCCTTCTACTTTTCTGTCAAATTCCTTCCTTGCAGTTCTGTTAACTGGCATCCTCTTCATGTGACCAAACCACTTCAGTCTTGATATCTGAATCTTATTAAGGAGGGAATAATCTATTCCTACTTCTCTAATTTCCTCATTCCTAATCTTGTCGTTCCTGGTTTTCTGGATCATAGTGGGTAGGAATTTCATTTCAGCTGCCTGGAGTTTGGAATTATCTCTATTGGTCAGTGTTGAGGTTTCGAGACTGTATGTAAGAATTGGTGTATAATAGGACTTCTACATTGTCATTTTTGTTTTCATAGGTATTTGCTCATCCCACAGCAGGGGTCTTACCTGGTGGCAAAATTGTGTTGCCTTATTGATTCGATTGTTCACCTCATGTTTTGCTAGATTGTCATTTGATAGAACGCTACCCAAGTATTTGAAAAACGGAACACTGTCCAGTTGGGCTTCATTTAACATGATTATTAGTTCTGCTCCTTCCCAATACAATTTCATCACCACCGTCTTGGCCTTCCTGATGTTTAAACCAGCTTTCTTAAACTTCTCATTCCAGCTTTGAATTCTCTCTTCCAATTCCTCTTCCGAGTCACTCCAGATCGCAACATCGTCTGCAAATGTGAAGGCTTTGATATCTCCATGTTCTTTCCTCTTAATAGATTTCATTACTACATCCATCACAATAATAAAATAGTAGAAGTGGTGATAATGAGCTGCCCTACTGCCAACAGTATGGCAAACAACTTTTCCCTCGGTGCCCTATCATATGCTTTCTCTAGATCTACGGAACATTTTTCAATAACCTGGCGCATACTGAAAATCTGATCCTGATACCCCTCTGTGGTCTGAAACCAAACTGGTTTTCATCCAACTTCCTCTCCACCACTGATCGCACCCTCTCTCCCAAGATGCCAGTGAATATTTTGCCTGGTATACTAATCAAAGAGATACCTCGATAGTTGTTGCAATCCTTCCTGTTCCCTTGCTTATAGACAGGTGCAATTACTACTTTTGTCCAATCTGAAGGTACCTCACCAACCTTCCATGCTAATCTTACTAATCTGTGAAGCCATTTCATCTCTGCCTTCCCACTATACTTCACCATTTCAGGTCTTATTTCATTTATTCCTGCTGCTTTATGACAATGGAGTTTATTTACCATCCTTTCCACTTCCTCAAGCATAATTTCACCAACATCATTTTCTTCCTCCCCATGAGCTTGGATTTTTGCAACACCACCAGAATAATTTCCTTCTACGTTGAGAAGGTGTTCAAAACATTCTCTCCCCCTCTCCAGTGATTCCCTGGGTTCTATTATGAGTTCACCTGAATTACTCAAAATACTGTTCATTTCCTTTTTCCCTCCCTTCGTAAGATTCTTTATTACTGTCCAGAAAGGTTTCCCTGTGCTTGACCTAGCATTTCCAGGTTATTACCAAGACCTTCCCACGACTTCTTTTTGGATTCAACAACTATTTGTTTTGCTCTGTTTCTTTCATTTACGTATAAATCCCCGTCTGCTGCGGCCCTTGATTGGAACCATTTCTGATAAGCCTTCTTTTTACGTTTACAAGCTGCTCTCACTTCATCGTTCCACGAAGATGTTCGCTTTTTCCCATCTTTACACACAGTTGTTCCTAGGCATTCCCTTGCTGCTCCTATTACAGCATCCCTGTATGCCACCCATGCACTTTCTATATCCTGAACCTGCTTACTGTCTACTGCTCAAAACTTCTGACTAATCATATCCATGTACTTCTGTGTATTTCCCTCATCCTGGAGATAATTTGCCCTTATTGTTTGCAGAAAGATTTCACTTTCTCTATCCTAGGCCTAGAGATACTTAGTTCACTACAGATCAGATAGTGGTCTGTGTCATCGAAAAATCCCCGAAAAACCTGTTCATTCCTAACACACTTCCTGAATTCAAAATCGGTTAAGATATGGACTATTATGGATCTGGTACCCCTACCCTCCCATGTGTAGCAGTTAATAGCCTTATGCTTGAAGAATGTATTCGTAACTGCTAAACCCATACTAGCACAGAAGTCCAGCAAACGCTTCCCATTCCCGTTAGCTTCCATATCTCCCCCACATTTACCAATCACCCTTTCATATCCTTCAGTTCTATTTCCAACTCTCTCGCATTGAAATCGCCCATTAGCACTATTCTATCCTTGCTGTTGACCCTGACCACGATGTCACTCAATGCTTCATGAAACTTGTCAACTTCATCCTCATCTGCACCCTCACATGGTGAATACACGGACACAATTCTAGTCCTAATTCCTCCAACTGACAAATCTACCCACATCATTCGCTCATTTACGTGCCTAACAGAAACTATGTTGTGTGCAATGGTATTCCTGATAAAGAGCCCTACCCCGGACTCTGCCCTTCCCTTTCTAACCCCGTCAAGTACACTTCATAATCTCCTATCTCTTCCTCATTATCTCCCCTTACCCGAATATCACTTACTCCTAGCACATCCAGATGCATCCTCTTTGCTGACTCAGCCAGTTCTACCTTCTTTCTTCCATAAGCCCCATTAATATTGATAGCTCCCCATCGAATTCCATTTCGTTCGCCAAGTTGTTTCCAAGGAGTCCCTCGCCTGTCAAATGGGAGTGGGACTCCATTACTCCCATAGGTCCGAGGCTTGCTTAAAACGTTCTGAGCTCGGTAAATTCATGAAGCAGGATGTTGCCCTACTTGCACATAGTCCAAGTGAGGATCTCTCCTCTAACGGGTTATGGACCACCGGTGAATTGTATAGTTCTAGCCGCCTGAGCACAAGGAGGGCCACGACTCAGAATATGTCCGAGATGCCCACTCCCATTCCATAGCAACTGGTATCCCGACTCTCAGGACCACTCACTAGGCCACTCAGCCGTTGCCCATGGTTCACGAACTAGGACGTGACTACAGTAACCCACAAACTCTTATTTTATATATATAGATGTGTGTATGTGTATATGTATATGCATCCTCTTTGCTGACTCAGCCAGTTCTACTTTCTTTCTTCCGTTAACCCCATTAATATTGATAGCTCCCCATCGAATTCCATTTTGTTCCCCAAGTTGTTTCCAAGGAAACCCCCGCCTGTCAAATGGTAGTGGGACTCTGTTACTCCCGTAGGTCCGAGGTTTGCTTAAAGTGTTCTGAGCTTGGTAAATTCATGAAGCAGGATACTACCCTACTTACACAGTCCAAATGAGGATCACTCCTCTAATGGGTTATGGACCACCGGTGAATTGTATAGTCCTAGCCACCTGAGCATAAGGAGGGCCATGGCTCAGAATATGTCCGAGATGCCCACTCCCACTCCCATTCCATAGCAACTGGTATCGCAACTCTCAGGACCACTTACTGTAATCGTACAAAATTCCAACCCCATGTTAAGTCAATTTTGGTATTTACGGCAATATTCACTCCAAGTTATAGGTTTATAGATTATGTATTTTGTATTGTCAGTATCATTTATTTCATTGTATGAATCCTGTATGTATTTATTAATGTATCATAAACATTATTTATTTATTTTTTTGCTAGTTGTTTTACGTCGCACCGACACAGATAGGTTTTACGGCGACGATGGGACAGGAAAGGGCTAGGAGTAGGAAGGAAGCGGCCGTGGCCTTAATTAAGGTACAGCCGCATTTGCCTGGTGTGAAAATGGGAAACCACAGAAAACCATTTTCAGGGCTGCCGACAGTGGGATTCGAACCTACTATCTCCCGAATACTGGATACTGGCCGCATTTAAGCGACTGCAGCTAACGAGCTCGGTAAAAAATATTATTTAGGCATTGTAAGACCTCTGTGTTAAATTAGTGGCATTCTGAGGCAAAAACTGGGAAATCTTGGTTAAGCAAGAGAACTAAATATAGAGAAAGTTGTGTAAGATGTTGGTTTGCCCAACATGGCGTGTCTCTCTCAACAGTTTTCAAGGCGTCAGTACACCAATGTTGAGCATCACAATTTTGAAAACTGCGTGCCACATGTGACAGAAATGGAAGATTGTGATTAGCTAGGACAGAAAACCATGCGACATGAGTTTATTTTATGGGTAGTTTGCTGGAAGGTTGGTCATATTGGTCTTAAGAAGTGGAAATGTTGGGACCGGCTGGTTGTCCTAACTTGAAGTGTGCTACGTTTAGTCCTACTGAATTCTGTTTGTGTCTGTATCTTGGAGATTTGTCTCTCATAGATGGACGTCTGGTTAGGACTTATGACAGGCTTAGATATCATTATATGTTATACAGAAGTCTGCTATAAAGTGCTTAGCCATTATACTTAGCTGAATATAACAGGAGTATTGTTTCATTGTAAAAAAAAACAACAACATGAACCTGTCACCAAAGTTATCTGTGAGTTTGGCGAGGTATGGTGGTACTTAACCTCAACTTAAATCAATCACTACAGATCACTTCGAGATGGTGTAGCGGGTTATACGGCTGAGGTTCATGATCCGGCTACGCTGACCAGCCAGATTATATATTGCGCCATTCGTGGTTATTGGGTATCCTCTCTTTCTTCCATTTAGCCCACGTTGGCGTTCAAGAAAATCCGCAGCTAAAGTCGGACAACATCTCAGGGATTATGTTAAACATAAAATATTTTATGCGACTTTGACTGAGAATTATCCGTTATCTCTCCTTCATTTGCATTATTTTTTACGGACCTTTGTGCCTTAAAAATTCAACTGCAAATTCTACAACTTGTTATCAACTATAAGATCAACTTATATTAATATTATAATCTAGAAATAATAATAATAATAATAATAATAATAATAATAATAATAATAATAATAATAATCATAATAACAATAATTGTTACAGGGATACCCAAGGAGCAGAAAGAGGTGAAAGAAGGTGTGGGCTTGAACGGGTCCAACTACAGTCTCAAAATTAATTTAAAACTTTAACAAGGTTATATTTGTTTAGAATTTCAAAAATCAACAAATAACAATATAACAGGTACAATAAGCAATTTTGGAACAAGTCAAGGAAAATACAATATTAGTGAATTCGACAGGTCCCGTGCCTCAAGCCCCTCACTTTACAATTCTTGAGCTCCCTGCTCAAATTTACAATTCATAAAAGGACAACTTTAGTAAAGGGCAGAAATCCCCTAATTCAAAGAGCACTTGCTCTTAAATTTGCAATATCTAGCCTCCCAGAGGCACACTTTACAATTACAAAATTTGAGAAAGAGCTCACCGGCTCTCCGTTTCCTTTCAGCCTCCTCGAGGCAATCGTACATTCTCTGCCCTTCCATGGCCCAACTTACAATTAGAAAAAGGGGTATCTTGTACCCAACCTACAGGGCCTTTGCGGAAAAGAACAGGTTAAGTAACTGGCCCGAAACACAAACTGAATGGAGGCATATACTTTCACTCCTAGATATGAACACTAAAACAACCTAAGGGGCTCTAGGCCGATGAAACAGGGGCTATTTCCAAACTATGGAGGTGACTCGTATAGATATTACTTTAATATATTACAGAATGACAAACAGTTATAAAAACGTAGTCACCTCAAACCAAGATGAAGGGGAGCTCGAGAGGGTAACTCACTCTCTATCCCCGATTTACAGTTAAAGATTTTATGAAGTTTTTACATTAGCCAGAAGTAGTTACATTTTAGAAAAGCTCGTTACATAACTAAAGAGTCGGACCTTTCCCTCGGGTTAAACTGCGGAGGTAGCAAGAAAAAAAGAAGTTATGTGGCAATTACCTGGTGTGGATGTTCTGTTGACCGATGAAAGAGGCCGCCTGCCTCCTGCTTTGACACACACACACACACACACACACACACACACACTCTCTCTCTCTCTCTCTCTCTCTCTCTCTCTCTCTCTCTCTCTTAGTAAGGTGACAATCAATTGGCCAAGAGACGTGAATAGCCGCAGTTTATAAACCCTCAGGGAAGGTTCGAGATCATTCAGGAATAAACCAGCCACACCCTCATAGTTTTATTGGTTAAATCCAAAGTGAAGGAGAAATACGGGATTGGTTGGAAGTTAATTACAAAAATTAGGGATTGGCTAGATTCAAAACTGGCGGAAGAAAAGGAAGAATTGCCAACCCAAAACTAAATGAACATAATTCAGTTACAAAAACCCATAAATACAAAACTTCTTTAAATTATAACTTCTTACACTTTGCACCAGGGTGCGTGATCATAGTTTTTTGGTAGTGTCATATGTGGAAGAATGTCCAAACTTCTTGATGACTGTCAAACAAAACAAGTAGAAATTCACTCAGGTTAGCAAACTGCACAATAACAAAATTACTCAATATTTAGGTGATGACATCTTCTGATTAAAGTTCCAAGTTGGTGTAGTTTCAGTTTCACTGTTTTACCAAAAGAGGAAGTCTTTTAGGCGCTAATTTTGAATGTGCAGCGTAGAGGTGTACCTTCCGGTACAACAACAGCAACAACAACAACAACAACAATAACAATAACAATAATAATAATAATAATAATAATAATAATAATAGATTAAATTCTTAATAACTATTATTTATTGAAAATAATGTAGTAAACTTTCGATAAGTTAAATCTTTGATTCCAATATTTTTTACTATTTACACTAATATTTCTCTGAAAGTATTGTTTTGTATTCATTCTCTTGATCTTGACATTCCAGTATGCAATCATAGAATATACTATCAACTCTTCCAAGGTCTTGACTTCATAAACAAATATAATTCCTCTCCTTGAAGTTTGCTCGGATTGAAATTACTTAAATGAATGTCATCTTGACCTCATATAAATTACTATTCACATCTCCTATGTCGCTTATTGAAGAATAAAAATTCATGAGTTCTTTACGTTTAAAAAAACCCCTCAATTAACATGTTTGAAAATATTGAAATTACATAATAAGAATAAAATAAAATTCTTCACGTCAACTAAGAACGATTAAGGCAGATTATTTCATTATTCATCTTCGATGTATGCGATTAATTATTTGATTAAACATACGCAGAATTAGATTAGTTTAACTTTTCTAGCTTCCAATGGCTACCTAACATAATTTAAAAAAATATATTAATCATGAATAGTTATATTCGAAATACTTTCCTAAGAAATAGGTAAAATTGCCCTAAACAGTTTCAACAAGTTTGTTGACAGGTTGTATTTAAGTCATATCACTTCATAAAATTCAATCATATGATTGCAAGTCGACAAGGAATACCATGGATGAACTTCCTAATTCTTTAATAGTGATAGGCTAACATAATGAAGACACTAAGATCGTATCTACTATCAATGATCTGCTATTTCAGCTTACATCAGCTTAAACCTTCAATATAATATGAAATTCTCTTTGAAGTTGCCATCAGAGTCTTTAGGTTACTTGAAATTATGTTTGATGACCATAATCTATTATTGTCAGATAAGTCCATTTTCAAATTGCCATAAACTCATGTTATAGGTTATTCTATATTTCACATCATTACTCGCATCTATTATAACATTGATCCATATTTGCGTTACATAATCTTTCAGTAATTAACCTTCCATAAAAATCTTTCCTCATACGTCGTCATATTTATCATAATTCCTCAACTACTTTATCCGAGATAATATTATTCCTTAATCTCACATTCCTTACCTCATATTTTCATCATATATTTATATCGCCGCATATGCAAATATTATTTAATCAATTCAATGTAACGCACAACTCAATTAACTTCTCAACTCAGAAAAATTAATATTTCATGGATCAACAACTAAAATATTCCTAGCAAAATGCACTTCACTTATCAAAACATTATCATATTCAATCTATATTGACTTACATTTGGTAATAAGTTGCCAATATTTATGACTTCGGTAACCTATGACTTGATATAAACCTATATCGTACTTCATATTCATCAAAGCTCACTATCTTTGGTATTGCTTCTTGAGAATAAACTGAAATATTGTTAGCATAACACTTCATTGACATACGCATCTCTTCCTACACTTGGATGTGTTTAAATATTTTGCAAGACTGCCTATAACCTTCCTTAAAAACATCATTATTAATTCACTCGCATTGAAACTACATATTGAAAACACTTCACGAAGATATAACGACCTATTCCTTATAAACCTCACAATCAACTCGCTACAAGACAGAAAAACGTAATTAATTTTTTAAATAATTCGTAAAATTATCTTATTTTGCGTGTGCTTGTGGGCAGGGATAGTTGTTGCTACATCCTCCCTCGAGAACGTTCCTCTCTCGACCACCGTTTAGTCATCTACGAGTCTCGGCAGTTGAACTCGTATTCACGGGTAGAGTCGGCTGGATTCCATCGGATGTCAATCCCATCTTTGATTTAGCAAGCTATCATGATGTTCTCAGGCACATGCATGAAAAACATATCCAAAGACAATGTTAATATCATCTTCTTCTTACTTGCAAAGCCTTCTTGTACTATTACTACGTTTTGTAAGGTAAAATATGACGTCAAATGATCTGCTACAGAAGTTTATGATGTTAATGGTAGTTTACGATCGTCTAATTTATCGTTAAATCTTTTTGAATATTAGCCTTTTCTTAAAGTGTCCCCTAACGAAACTTTTGTTATTCTTCAGTACAATCCCAGTATACATTCAATTGTATTTTACCTCCTTCGATATATTTTGCTTTAAATCTCGTATATTTGAGATGCACAGCGATAGGATTACGTAATATGTTTAGTTTTATAGACAAATTGGTATTCTTCCTTTAAAAGTACGTTATTTTCTTCATGAAATTAATCTGTCGAACTTCACTCTGGCTTATTTCAATTCAGTGTTCGATTGTTCTCTCTGTTGAGTTAAACAATTTGAAATTAGTACATTTATCTCGGTCACAGCCACTTTGATTCCACTTGCTCATATCATTTAACTTGTATTTTCTGCCGTTTGATATACAAAAATTTTAGCGTTATTCATGGCAAATGACAACTTTAACATTCCATATTAAATAATCAGAACAATGAAATGGTACAATATATATATATATTCAAGCTAATAAGATATTGTGGATATATGTACAGTTTTGAGTTTAACATGTCAGGGGACGGAGAAATTCCAAATATAATGCTTCATTGTAAGGTCGTCGTACCAGCTAATTTAAGTCAGTAATTATGTCACGTAAATTCAGTGCTGATTGTGAATAATAAGAGAAAACAGTGTATTTCTGATAGTGTAATTTGTGTTATGTGTTATGGAGGTGGTATGCTATAGATATATCGATGTGGTTAATTTTATCTGTCTATTTCTTGTATTGTTGTCTGATGTGAAGAATACTGAGGTGATTAGGCTTGAAAGAATATTTATATATTTTTATTGGACAGTGTGTCATTTCACAAGAGAGCATAACCTAGCCAGTATATCCTCATGCCTTTTTCAGTTCAACAAGTCATCAGGTTAAGTAAACAAGTCAGGATATCATCAGCCTATGACCCCACCTTGGATAATATTTTCATGCTAATTTCATGTTGTGTATCATCAAGTACACTAGTGCCGTAACAGTATACTTTTTTGTTAGTTGTGTTCCATAACATTGTATTAATTATGTGCAAATGTATTGGGAGTCCAGAAAGCTGTAGATGCCACTTGGGCGCTACAGCAGTTTAATTTAAATAATAATAATAATAATAATAATAATAATAATAATAATAATAATAATAATAATAATAATAATAATTGTACCAGGAGGTACACCTCAACTCAAGAAGCGCCTTAATGAACTCTATCTATCCAACAAAACGTGATACTGATACTGCATGAAGTTGGGACAGTAATCAGAAATGTCTCTACTGAATAATTGAGAAGTTTGTCATTTCTAAGTTTCCTAAACTGATTGGATTTATTTTGTTTTGTTTTGGTGTACATCAAGAAGTTTGGACATTTCACTATAGCTGTCATTACAAAAACTGAGGTAAAAGAATTAGTTATTGAAAGAAATTTTGTGTTTATGGGTTTTCTCAAGTAAATTGACCTTCATTCATTTTTTATATATATTTCAAAGTTTGCAACACTTCTTTCTCATTCCGCCAGTTTTGAATCTGGCCAATAGGAATTTTCTGTAATTATTTTTCAGCCTATCACAGGCTTCTTGTTAGTTTTTTTGGGGTGCAACTTTTGATTCTGCCAATAAAATTGAGAGGGTGTGTCCGGATTAGTCCAGAACCCTCTACAACCATCCCCGCGTTTATATAAGCTGCGGCCGTTCCGGCTACCTTGTCCCTTGATCGCCGGATTCTGAGAGTAATGACCACCAGACTTATTTTTCTGTAGCTACCTCTGCAGACTTACACGAGGGGAAGGTCCTAATTACTAACTATGTAACCTGTTTTCTAAAATGTAAATTTCCTTTCGGCTAATGTAAAATTTCATAAAGTCTTTAACTGCAATTCAGGGATAGAGAGTGCATTTCCCTCTCGAGTTCCCCTTCAACTTGGTTTGAGGTGATTACGATTTTGTAACTTTTTTTTTGTGTTTCCCTTTCCTATAATGTATTAAATTAACTTTCATTTGAGTCACCTCAGTAGCTTGGGATTAGCCTCTGCATCATCGGGCCGAAAGCCCAATTAGGGTTTTACATGTAATGTTCTAGGAGTGCAAGTGTACACGTCTATTCATTTGGTGTTCGGGCCATTAATTTAACCCGTTCTTCTTTCCGCGAAGGCCCAGTAGTTTGGGTAAATTATACCCGTGTAAATATTGTAAAAGACCTAGAGAGGTCAAAAATAAGATTTTTGATGTAATGTTGCCTTGAATAGCCTGTAAGAAATTGGTTAAAGTGGGAGAGCATGTGAGCTCTTTCCTGTGATATCTAAATTCTACTGTAATATTGAGGAACGCCTCTGGAAGGCTAGAAATTGTAACTTTTGGAGCAAAGTGCTCTTGAATTAGAGAGATTTCTATCTTTGTCTAAATAATACCACTTTTGAAATTGTAAATGTGAAAACTAGGGGCTTGAAGCCCAAAATTGTTTAATTCCCTATTCTGGGATTCTCTATTTTAATCCCCAAATCTGTCATTGTTATTTCACTAAGTGAAGAGTTGTTAAGTTTGTTTTTCGAAAAGAAATATAGCCTTTTATTAAGTGTTAAATTAAATTTTGATATTGTAGATAGACCCATTCAAGCCCACATCTTCTTTCATCTCTCTGCCTTCCACAGATACCCCGGAATAATAATAATAATAATAATAATAATAATAATAATAATAATAATAATAATAATAATAATAATAATAATAATAATAATAATAATAATTGTACTGGGAGGTACACCTCAACCCCGTACATTTAAATGATGTGCCTTGAAGAACGCTATGTATCACATAAAAATTGAAACATCTAGTACAAGAAGTAGGGACGTTGATCAAAAGCTGTCACTACTTAAATGATAAGAGTAATATGTTATTTTAAAGTTTCCTAAACTGACCGGATTTCTTCGTTTTGTTTTGGTGTATCACTGGTTTCAACAACTATTTCAAGAAATTCAGACTTTTCTCCATATATGTCTCTATGAAAGGACTCTGGTGCAAAGTGAAATAACTAGAAATTTAAAGAAGTTTTGTGTTTATAGGTTTTCTGAACTGAATTGACTTTCCTTATTTTTGATACTTCAAGGTTTGCAACACTTCCTTCCCATACTGCCAGCTTAGGAGTCTGGCCAATCACAAATTTTCTGTATTTATTTTTCAGCCAATCATAGGCTTCTTGTAATTTTTTGTCTATCCAATAAAATGAGAGGGTGTGTCCAGATTTAGTCCAGAGCCTTCTCAAAGCTTCCTCTCGGATATAAAAGCTGTCACTTTTTTGAGTTAACTGGTCTTACTGATAGTCACATTATTGAGTGTGTGTGCTGAGAGAGGAGACCGGGGTCCTCATTCTTCGGCAGAAAGAACATCAACCCAGGTTATGGCCACCAATTTTCTATCTCTGTAGTTATCTCCGCAAGCTGAATTCGAGGAGAAGGTTCCAATCTTTCCTAAGATGTAAAATTTCTTCCCTCTCATGTAAAATTTCATGTAAGTCCTAAGGGCTTAAACTGTAAATCGGGGATAGAGAGTGCATTACCTTCTCGAATTCCCCTTCAATTAATCTTGAGGCGACTACTACGATTTTGTAACTGCTATTATCTTGTAAATTAACTTATCCATCTAGTCACCTCAGTAGTTTGGGATTAGCCTCTGCATCATCGGGCCGCAAACCCATGTCGGGTTTTAAACTTGGTTTTCAAGGAGCGCAAGTGTACGCCTCCATAAATTTTTGAGTTTGGGTCAGTAATTTTACCTGTTTTTTTTCACGAAGGCCCAGTAGAATGGGTACTAGATACCTCTGTGTAAACCAAAAGGTAATTAATATGGTATTGTAAATTGTAGGTTGTGCCTAGAGAGGCCTGACAGTGTAATTTTAATGAACAGAGACGCTCCTTTCCATCTTGCAATAGTTAATTGTTGCCTTGAGTAGGTCATAAGAGTTCGGGAGTGCTGTCCCCTTGGTAGAAGTTGTAGAGCATGCAAGCTCTTTTCTGGTAATGTAATAGATATTTGTGTAATATCGAGTGGTGCCTTTGGAAGGCCGTAAATTGTAACCGTTGGAGAACAGTGCTCTTGAAAATTGTGTTTTGGAAGATATCTCTCCTTGCCTATCTAACTGAACGCAACATTAGCGATGTTGGAACCTCTGTAAATTACGAGCTTGAAGCTCAAGATTGTTAATTACCAATTCTTGTATTTTCTGTTTTGTACCAATATTGCTCTGTACCTGAAATCTTGTTCTTTCACCAAGTGAAGTGTTTTGTTAAAATTATGATCTGAAAAGAAATATAACCCTCATTTTAAAATTTTAAATTCATCTTTGACTATCGTAGACTGACGGCTGTAAGGGGTAGGTTGTCCCACTCAAACGTCAATCTCACCTGCACGTGGTGCACCCTGCTTTCGACTGACGAGGCTCTGGCGACTGAACGACTCCCGGGATAAGGAGTCCCCCTCTGCTATGCCAACGACTCCCTATGAAGGCGGATGAGCTGGCAGAGGCTGGGGCACTCTCTTGCCCTTGAGGTGGGAAACCACCTCTAAAGACGGAAGAACCATATATGGTCAACGGCACAGAAAGTCCTCAACGGCGGACCAGGCGTAGGGACAACTAAAACTTCCCTGGCGGCTGGGAAGGCGGACGAAGGCTGCATCAGTCTTGGAGCCTCCAGTCGTCGTAACTCTTATGCCACTGGGGACAGGTTCCGAGTCTGTCAAGAAATGTACGATTGTTGATGTGCAGCAGCATTCCCACACTGAAAGATGTCACGCACAGGCAGCATTCCCACACTGAAAGATGTCACGCACAGGCGTCTTCTAAAGAACTCAGCACATACACTACAAGCCCTGCGGCAATCGGGGAGTTGTGACGGGAGCAGGATTGTATAGTCTGGGAGCTCCTAGTGACGAACCGGCACGTAGGCGACGAATGTGTGATCGCCGTTTTGCTTGAGGAGAGGCTGTAAAGCAACTCGTGTGCTGCATTCGTGACTGAGCAGGCCTATTCAGGAACCACTCTGCTCACCCTGAATGCGGAGGGGGCTATAAAAGGTGCCCTAAACATAGTCAGCCTCAACACATCCCGACTGGGAAACCGCGCCCAGAGGGTACACCATAAGCGGTCAAAAGAAAATAAAGATGAATTTTGCAACCTGGAACATCCATACTCTAATGGATAATGATACAGCTAATTGGCCAGAAAGGAGAACAGCTATCGTGGCTCGTGAACTAAAAAGATTTAACATCGATATTGCAGCACTGAGTGAAACTAGAAGGCCCGATGAAGGACAAATTAAAGAACAAGGAGGGGGATACACTTTCTTCTGGAAAGGTAAAAGTATTCATGAGCCCCGCATTCATGGTGTTGGTTTTGCCATTGCAAATGAACTTGTCCCTCACCTTGACGAACTTCCTTCTGGATTAAATGAAAGACTCATGAGCTTACGCCTCAAGCTCACCAACAATCAACGAATTACAGTAATTAGTGCCTATGCTCCCACCTTCACTTGTGAAGAAGATGAAAATGAAGCATTCTATTGCCAACTTGACACATTTCTAACAAGAATACCCCAAGCTGACAAAATCATTCTCTTAGGAGACTTCAATGCGCGAGTTGGTAGACTCAACGCTATGGCCCAAAGTAATTGGAAAAGAGGGAGTAGGGAATTGCAACTCTAATGGAACCCTTCTGCTCACTAAGTGCTCAGAGCACAATCTAGTTATCACCAATACCCTCTTCAGACAAAAGGATAAATTTAAAACATCATGGCAACATCCACGGTCAAAACGCTGGCATCTAAATGATTACATAATTGTACGCGCCCGAGACCAACGCGATGTATTAATCACAAAGGTTCTAACAAGTGCTGATGACTGCTGGATGGACCACCGCCTTACACGGTCCACGATGACCCTTCACATCCACGAGCAGCGAAGGAAACAGAGGAAACTTACGAAACTTAAAATGAACACAGACTGTCTCAAAGATCATAGCACTAAAGTAAAATTTCAACAACTCCTAAGTGATAAATTGCCAGATGAATATCCTGAAAGCACTGAAGAACACTGGGCAACACTGAAGACTGCAATACTATCAGCTGGTGAAGAATCGGTAGGACACCTTAGGGTCAAACACCAAGACTGGTTTGATGAAAATGACCAAGAAATACAGACTCTAATAGACAAAAAGAGAGCAGCACACCTAGCTTGGCAGATCAATCCTAGTTCACTCTCTAAGAAACGAAAATATCAAGAAGCGAAAGCAGATGTTCAGAGGAAAAACCGTTTTCTGAAAAAACAGTTGGTGGACGATGAAGCCTCAAGAAATGCAACATCTAGCCAAAACTAACAACACTAGAGCTTTTTTCAGCATGATAAAAACCGTATATGGCACAACAGCTCAAGGATTAAACCCTCTTAAATCTAGGGATGGCTCTACTCTTCTAAAAGACAGCAATTCCATTAATGCACGATGGAAAGAACATTTCCATGAACTGCTGAACAACGATCCAGAGATCAACATAGTAGAAATCCTGAAAATCCTGCAAAAACCTACAAAATCTCACCTTGGCGAAGTACCTTCCTTACAAGAAGTTGAAAATGCTGTTAAACAGCTCAAAAATAATAAAGCTGCCGGATCAGATGGAATTCCTGCTGAATTTTTCAAGGAAGGTAGACGAATTCTTGCTGAACATACACTAATGCTCATAATCAAAATATGGAACACTGAAACAATACCTCCTAATCTCAGAGATGCTCTGATAGTTACGATCTTCAAAAAATGAGACAGAACTGACTGCGGTAACTACCGTAGAATTACCATTCTGTCTATTGCTGGGAAAATACTCGCTCGAATTCTAACCAACCGCCTGATACCTCTCACTGAAGACTGCTTACCTGAAACTCAGTGTGGATTTTGACCCAATCGCAGCACAACAGATATGATTTTCTGTGCTAGACAAATGCAGGAGAAATGCAAAGAACAACATCTACCTCTGTACATGGCATTCATAGATCTTGCCAAAGCCTTTGATTCGGTTAAAAGAGATGCCCTGTGGAAGATCCTAGCAAGAATAGGCTGTCCTCAGAAGTACATAAATATTCTTATATTGCTGCATGATAATATGAAGGGCATGGTTCTTGTCAACAATAACCCTAAAGAAAATTTTGAAATCACTGCAGGCGTGAAGCAAGGTTGTGTGATAGCTCCCATTCTGTTCTCAATATTTGCTGGGACTATACCTCATCTTGTTGATGGGAAACTACCAAAAGGCATAGAAATCGAATACAGGACTGATGGAGGTTTATTCAATCTCAGTAGACTACGAGCCAAGACCAAACTTTCCACTACATCCATCACCGAACTTCAGTATGCTGATGACAATGTAGTTCTTGCAAACTCTGAACAAGACTTACAAGCAATCTTAAATGCATTTGATGAAGCTTATACAAGTATTGGCCTAAGCCTTAACATCCAAAAGACTCAGTTCCTTTACCAGCCTGAACCCAACTCTATCTCCGTATGCCCTACAATCACAGTCCAAGGCAAAGTTCTGAAGAACATAGAACATTTCTCATACCTTGGCAGCCATCTCTCAGCAAATGTAAATCTTGATGAAGAGATTCAACACTGTCTCAAATGTGCTAGTATGGCTTTTGGTCGTCTTCGGGTAAGGGTCTTTGATAATCATAATATCAGCACTCAGACCAAGCTTTATGTGTACAAAGCTACCGTTATACCATCTCTTACATATGGATGTGGAACGTGGACTACCTACAGGAGGCACATACAATGCCTGGAAAAATACCATCAACATTGCCTGAGAAGGATCCTGAGGGTGAAATGGCAAGATCGACGCACTAACACCAGTGTTCTGGAAGAAGCTAATTCCACTAGCATTGAGGCCATGATTATCAAGCACCAACTTCGCTGGACAGGCCACACCGTTCGCATGCCTGAATTCCGTCTCCCAAAACAAATTATATACTCCCAGCTAAACGATGGTCATAGAAAATATGGAAGACCACAAAAGCGTTACAAAGATGCACTAAAAACCAACATGGAAAAGTGTCAAATGAAAACTAACAACTGGGAAGCTACGGCACATAACCGCACAGTCTGGCATCGCAATGTCTGGGAAGGAACTCAGCGCTTTGAGCAAGAAAGGCGGAGAACAGAAATTGACAAGCGCAATGCAAGAAGACAACGTCAGCTCATGAAGAAAAACCAAACTACACAGCCAGTACCTAACAGAACAAATGTGTGTCAAAAATGTGGAAAAATGTACGGTTCTAGGATTGGCCTCTACAGTCACTTAAGATCTCACAAAAACCAAGTTCTTCAGGAAGACAATCATACTCGTTTATGAGGGATAGCCCATCATCATAGATTGATCCATTCCAGCTAGAGGATTCGATCCCGGGATCCCAAAAACCGGGATCCCGACCGCTTTTCAATCCCGTAGTTTTCGGGATTAAGTTTTCCGGATCCCGGGACTGACATCATTTTAAAAAATTTGCAAAACAGACTGCGTGAAGCTAAAGTCTCAGAGTGTTATTATGCATCTTTTCTGTGTGTAAATGCCTGTTCTCGTTTAGCGCATGACTGTATTGTCCATCCCCTATGTGCGTGAAAGTCTGACCACAATGAGCTTTCTCAGTAGCTGAATATATGTGCAACAAAACGAGAAGCAGGCTTGGTGATGAGACACTGGATGCGTTGTTATTTCTTAGATCATATTTTCGCAATTCAAATTAGAATGTTTCTATTAAATTAGTTTTCTTTATATTTACGTGGAATGTGAAATGTGACTGATTAATGTTATTTTTTAATACTTTTTGCTAAGAAACTTTCTATCTACTTATTATGTTGTTACATAAAAGTAGTCTATTATAGTCTATGTGCGGAGAGACTGTTGTTAATTTTCAAAGTTTATTTGCATAATTTGTTACATAAGGGATTTTTTTAAATTTTATGTAATTTTAAAGAGATCTTACTGATTCTCGGCAAAGGATAATTTTAACAGAGAGGCTGAGTGATGTTAAATCTGGTTAGTCTGACTGCAAGTCTGATTAGTTAGAGTGATTACATTAGCTAGGTGTATGTTATACCGTAAAATATGTTGATTTTGTCTAAATTTCGATTTGTTGATTAAACAGCTGATTTCTGTAAGATTTTATTATTTTTTATGCATATACAAAGTACGTCAACGATAGGATGATGAGACTCCAGTTTGAAAATGGCGTGAAAGATCTATTTCAGTTGTATGCCCCACAAAGTGGTTGCATAGATGAACATCTAGAGGACTTCTTAGAGGAAGTGGAGAGACAGATAGAAGATAAGGAAGTACTATTGATGGGAGATCTAAATGCACAAGTTGGAATGGAAAGACAAGGAAAGGAAGATGTTGTAGGGCCCTTTGGATATGGAAATGTAAATCCAGAAGGCGAGTTGTTGGTGGATTTTTGCATGAGGAATAAAATGATTGTTGGAAACACCTGGTTTAGGAAGAAGAACAGTCAGAAGATTACAAGGTATGGCTGGGGAGACAGACGGACAAAGACCATGATTGATTATATAATCATAGAGAAAGAACACCGGAAGAACCTTGTAGATGTAACGGCCATGCCTGAAGAAGCCTTTGGTGGAGATCATAGAGTTGTGATAGGAAAATTGAAAGTTGGAAAGATTGAAAAACCCCAATTAAGAAGAGAGAAAAGAATTAAAGTATGGAAGTTGAAGGAGAAAAGCATACAAGAAGAATTTCAAAGGGAAATAATACCCTTGGTACCCAGGACAGAGGTGGGGAATGTTGAAGAGGAATGGAAAAGATTTAAGGAAGCACTGGTTGGATGTGCAGAAAAGGTGAGTGGTAGAACATCAGGAAATGTGAAAGACAAAGAAACACACTGGTGGAATGATAGGGTAAAGATTAAAGTGAAGGAAAAGAAAATGGCATGGAAAGCATGGAAAACATCTAAGACTGAAGAAAATAGAAGAAAATATGTGGAGGCAAAGAATTTGGCCAAGAAAGTAGTGGAGGAAGAAAAGAGGAAAAGCTGGGCCTTATTCACACAGACATTGAGAGATGATACGCAGGGCAGCAAGAAATTACTGCATGGTATCTTAAGAAACAAAAAGAGAGATCAAGTAAACACCAGATTTGTGAAGGATGAAGGTGGTATGATTTTAACAAAGCCAGAAGAAATAAGAAATAGATGGAGAGAATATTTTCAGAAGCTGCTGAACATAAGAACGGATGACAGTCATTCAATGGACGACCAGGAAAGGCAATTAGTTGACGAAGAAATGGATAAAGAAATTACAATGAATGAAATTGAAATGGCAGTAAGAAAGATGAAGAATGGAAAAACTGCTGGAATAGATGAAATTTCAGTGGAGATGATAAAGGCAGCTGGAGCTGTAGGCCTGCAGTGGACATATCGGGTTCTCAGGAATGTCTGGGAGAATAAGGAGGTCCCTGAGGATTGGCAAAAAGGAATAATCATCCCAATTTTCAAGAAAGGTGATAAGAAAGTTTTGAAGAACTACAGGGGAATTACTCTAATATCCCATGTTGCTAAGATAATGGAAAGGATACTGGAAAGTAGAATAAGGTTGAGGGTTGAGAAGCAGATACAGGAAAATCAGTTTGGTTTCAGAAGTGGAAGGTCAACAATAGAGCCCATTTTCATTATGAGACAACTAATGGAAAAGCATTGGGAGTACGGGAATGATATGGTGATGACATTCATTGATATTGAAAAGGCATATGACAGTGTCCCTAGGACGAAAGTTTGGGACAGTCTGGTGCAAAAAAGAATTGGACAGGGATTAATAAAAATGATCATGGCATTGTATAAGGAATGTTGTAGTTGCGTGCAAACACAAGTTGGCAGGACAAGTTGGTTCAAAATCACTAGCGGGCTGAGACAGGGAAGTGTTCTATCACCAATCCTGTTTACAATAGTAATGGATGACATCATGAGAACAGCAAAAGCAGCATATGGAGGAAGAGAAATGAACATGATGTTATTTGCAGATGATATTGTGATTTGGGGAGAAGACGATAGGAAGGTTCAAGAACAGTTGAATGTGGTGAATGGGAAGATTGAAGAATGTGGATTGAAAATAAGTGTAGAAAAGAGTAAAACTCTTGTTATGACTAGAGGGGAGAAAGAACGGAAAGGTCAGATTAGACTTGCAGACAAGCCCTTGGAAGTAGTGGACACGTTTAAATACCTGGGGAGTGAATTAATGGAGAATGCTCGACTGGATGCTGAGATTAGTAAAAGGATTCAAGCTGGAAGTTGTTTCTATCATAGTGTAAGAAATATGTTATGGGACAAAGATGTGCCAATGGAACCAAAGGATACTATGTACAAGATGTATTACGTACCCATAACAACTTATGGAGCAGAAACTTGGACAATGACAAAGAAGGATGAGAGTTGAATACAGGCAGCCGAAATGAAATTCTTGAGGAGTATGATACAGAAGAGTAGAAGAGACAAAATAAGGAATGAGACAATCCGGGAAGAAATTGGAGTGGAAAAAATGAATGATAGAATAGAGAAGAGCCGACTAAGATGGTTTGGGCACATAAAGCGAATGAGCGATGAAAGAATGCCAAAAAAGGTGATGGAAATGCAAATCCAAGGAAGGAGAGGCCGTGGACGACCACGATTGAGATGGAAGGATACCATCCAACGCAGCATTATAGAAAGAAACCTGGACTGGGACACAGTGTTGGAGGAGGAGTGGTGGAAAGACCAAAGAAAGTGGAGAGGAACCATATTTGCCCCTACCCGGCTACAGCTGGATAAAGGGAAATGATGATGATGATGATGATGATGATGATGATGAACCTTCAAGCCCGGGATAATCCCGGGATTGACCAAGTGTAATCCCGAAATAAGTGTAATCTTTAGTGTTTTTTGTATAATATTTTGCAATTAAGCTCTTCATTCAGAAAAATGTTTCAAAATGGACGATCTACATTTAACTAACAACTACAAAAAATTAAAAATCCTTGTCAGGCATCTCAAAGATATGCTGGATGCAAAAAAATCATGCTGTACGGAACAGTCAGAACACAACACTAGCCAGTCATCTAAGATACATGTCATATGACTTAGATCGGAACATTTAACAAGAATGGCACCAGCAAGAAAAGGTAACAAGGCTGTTGTTCTGGGACTAACTAATAACAATGTCACCCATCCCCTTAGTGGAAGAAACCTGGACAAGGATGCAAGAGGGCTGGGCTGAGAGGCTCAGACAGTTGAGGCGCTTGCCTTCTGACCCCAACTTGGCAGGTTCTATCCTAGCTCAGTCCGGTGGTATTTGAAGGTGCTCAAATACGTCAGCCTTGTGTCTGTAGATTTACTGGCACATAAAAGAACTCCTGTGGGACTAAATTCAGGCACCAAAAACCGTTAAAAGTAGTTAGTGGGGTGTAAAGCCAATATTATTATTATTATTATCATCATCATCATCATCATCATCATTTATGTTTAAAACACTAGTCTGATTTTTGTAACCGTGATTTTGAGAAAACATTGAACCAATTAACATTGTAAAGCATTCTGATGAAAACTCCTGGCCTGTAGATTTGCAGAGCGTCGTTAAAAGCCTAAAAATTTCTTGACGTATGTTTTTAAATTATTAAAGGAAAATATAGCATTATGATTAGTCAAAGAGCTTGGCAGTACCTTCAAGGCCGCCGGAACCTTAAGAACACTGATGGGGTGGGTGGAGTGGAAGGGGTTAGGCACGCGTGCGTAGTCCAACATCTTTCTTGAACGGTGCATATTTCAATCAAAATCTAATTGAGTGTTCGGCGTCTTGGTTAAAATTAAGTTCCAAAGCAGCTGGCGATATTCAATTAATATGGTTATATATGGGATAAAGCCCCAATGGCAAATAGTCATTCATTGAAGTGTGTGAATAATCTTCTAAAATATATCATAGGGGTAATGGCATTCCATTTCTTCTAGTGGGAAAATTATTGTTCTTCGGGAATATTTCATAAAGTTTCGTCTTTTTTGCCACATGCTTATCAACAAACAATTATTTCTAGCTGTGTTAAATACTCTCCTGTTTGACATTCTTTAAAACACGTCACTTACATAAAAATAAACAGGCAAAAAAACAGATTTTGCTGTTTTGGTTGTTTTTTTTTTGCAAGAAATCGGTAATGGCGACTACCCCTCTCTACATGGTGACGGCTAAAATATTGTTGAACTTCCAGCCAGAATTTTAGTACATGATGATACCGTGATTGAAATTTGTAACAAAACGTTTACTTCATGAATGATGCCATCATTTTCTCGAAAGTTGCCATTCTTAGTATTAATTTGAAAGTCACTTAGCTTATACCTGGCAGTTCAAAGCCATTCACTAGCATAAAAAGATTAATATATAAGGTGAAAGCTAACTACTTCAATTTCCTACATAATTCTTGAATTCCTTGGAATTAATCGTTTGCCTCCACATATCCTTATTCTAAAAATTGAAGTCACAGTTATGCTCCTTAGAAATCGGATCGTTTGCAAACGGACAAAACAATCTTTGGGCCCAATTCTAAAAGTACGTAAGAAAATTGTTTAAGATTTGAAAATAGTAAGTGGAAATAAATAAAGCTGGACAGAGATCTCTAATCTCTCAAAATGACTTAACAATATCCGACAAAATACTTCCAGTTTCATTAAAGAGGCGTCAATTTCCAATTCACTTGGCATTTTGTATCATGATCAATAAACCTCAAGGGACATGAAGGTCTCTGCTTACCTCAGCCAATTTTTCAGCCTTGGCCAGTTAAATGTTGCAATGTCAAGAAAGTTGCAATAGTGCCAAAAGGTAATTGTACAAGGAATGCACCGAGCAAGTGGCTGCGTCGTTTAGGTCGCGTAGCTATCAACTTGCATTCGGGAAATAGTGGATTTGAACCTCTGAAGATTGTTTTCCACAGTTTCCCATTATCACACCAGGCAAATGCCGAGGCTGTATGAAAATTAAGACCACGGTCGCTTCCTTCCCACTTCTAGCCATTTCCTACTCCATCGTCACAATAAGACCTCCCTGTGTCGGTGCAATGTAAAGAAAATTGTAGAATAATAAAGTACAAGGAATGTCGTACCGATATATACGGAAATCCTTCAATTAATATTTACCCCACTGACCTTAATGTCTTGATGGGTTTCAGCTTTTTGGTGCTGTTATCATGATGATGCAAGATGCTGCTCACATAACTAAATTACCAATTCTTGGAAGAAGAGAACCAGGGCAACAACAGATCAACAAAGATATGTGGCTTTCTAATGATAACAAAGATCCAGTATGCAAGATGAAAGGCTCAGTATTTAGGAAATATCAGATATGGAAATCAAGTCTTAATGGAAGTAGTTTAATATTTTTTGTTAGGCAGTACTATAACCCACCTTGGTACATTTGTCAATGGTGAACAGAAAGACCACCAGAATCCTACTTTGTTCCTGAGGTGTTCTGCAATATCTGCTGCAAACCCAGTCCAAATTGCAACAACACATTCCACAGTAGGTGCGTAGAGTATGTCAGTTAAATCTCTCAATCCCTGAAAAACAATTTAAATAAATAAATAAATAAATAAATAAATAAATAAATAAATAAATAAATAAATAAATAAATAAATAAATAAATAAATAAATAAATAAATAAATAAATAAATAAATAAATAAATAAATAAAATATATACAATATATAGAAATAAAGTGGACAAGGTAAATTGAATAGTTCAAACTAATGAAATGCAATGATGTAGCAGTAAGTTCTCTTTAATGCAGAGATGTTCTTTAGTACAGGGTTAGTACAGGGTTGTTCATGATATGTCAAACATCCCACTGTGACAAAATTACTTTCATCTTATGAAGAAGCTCAAAGAAAGTACTCTTTTACAAGTAATAGAAATGTTTTCCACATTGAAACCGAGCTTGATATGCATCAAAAATCAGATCACGAACATTATTCCATACCTGTAACAGAGGGTAAGTCAGTCAGTTTCATGCCAGCTTTTGGAGTACCCCTATGATTTCAACGGATTCACCTCGTGTATAATATGATTAAAAAAATACTACCTATCCTAAAATCTGATCTTACAGAGCTAACAGATCTGCACCGCCCTTAAATCCCTATCCTCCTAGCAATGAACACCTATCAAGACCTCTGTTGAAAGGTGCTATACCATAGCCCGGACTACCTATTCCCAGTCCCACTTCTACACACTACCTTATCTCCTCCATCTGTTTCCCATTTGTCACCCAGTACCAAACACGGATGACACAAAATTAAACATTTTCTCCATATCTCCGCGTTCTTCCCTTGCATCAACGAACTTGTGCAGAGTAGCATGACATCGATCTACAGATATCCCATCATAAATCCCATCAACATCGACAGGATTCTTCCAAATTGTGAGCTCACTTGGTCCACCAAAATGGAATTGTTTCATGTCACCTTGTAGTAAATCTAACCGACTGAAGAAATCTACTGCTTAACAATCCCTGTCTTCTATAAAGGTGCTTCAAAAAATAAGGTAACAAGAGCTCTTATGAGAAACTATTTTACAAGCAGATATATAGACAGCCAGGTACTGAAGCGCATTACAATTCAACACAATCACCATCCTTCTAGCATGCTTGTATTTTCGTCATTCATCAATCAGGTCTAGTATCTCCTGAGTAATCCACTGATTCTTAGCTGATCTTTTCTTCCTTCCTAACATTTCTTCAGCAGCCCTACTATGACTTCATTTTTTATGACTATCCACTCTTCCTCTATTGTGTTTCCTTCAGCCTCTTCATTTAGTCCTTGTGCAACATGATCTGTGAAATAATCCCTCACACTCTTTTCTTTCAACTTGTCTAGATCCCATCTCCTTGCATTCCTTCCTTTCTTCAATTTCTTGAACTTCAAATGGCATTTCATGACCAACAAATTGTGGTCAGAGTCAACATCTGCTCCTGGGAAAATTTTGCATTCCAACACCTGGTTTCTGAATCTCTGCCTAATCATAACGAAGTCTATATGATACCTTCCAGTGTCTCCAGGTCTTGTCCACGTATACAGCCATCGTTTGTGGTGTTTGAACCAAGTACTGGCAAGGACAAAATTATGATCAGTGCAGAATTCAACCAGCTGACTTCCTCTTTCATTCCTTTGTCCCAATCCAAATTCTCCTGCTGTATTACCTTTTCTTCCTTGGCCTATCACTGCATTCCAGTCTCCAATTGTCACAGGTGAACAATGTAGTGGAAGTGAAAAATGTTTATTGAAGACTATTTGTAAAGTGTGGTAATATGTTGTATTTGTAACAACCTAACCTGTACAGTGTAATATTTGTAACATATGTATTTGTAAATAGTAGATTTCAGTTCTGTACTTACTGGAAGTATCCAGAAATGTTACATAAATTTTTGAGCAGGGTGTGTTGTATTTTGTTGGTTATGTCTTCTAGAATATATTTTCTAACTATTCTGGAAATGGAAGATACGCGAACGTGCGTATTCGAGAAACTTATTTAAAGTTCGCGACTGAGGGAGTAGGAATTGTGATTGGTGAACCTAGGAGGGGATGGGCGGGCTCATGCATTCTGATTGGCTACTCCAAGGCCAGGGTTTGCCTATATATAGAGAGTGAGGCAGCGTTCGTGATAATTTGGTCTGTCTTGTCTTGTCCCGGTCTGCCTTAGTCTGTCTGAAGTTTTGCGTTGTGTGCGACGCCTCGCTACCGGGATGACCCACCTTCGGGTAAGCACTCTTGCATTCCACTCCGGCTAAAATTTCCGTAATGTTCGGTTGCTATTTCGTATAGGAGTCTGCCCTAGCCTAACCTAGATTCGCCAAATTAATTATTTATGACGCCTTAGCTTTTCAGCTGGGCTTGCGTGTTTGTTTTCGAGGCATTCCCATTTCTTGTTTCACTAAATATGTAGATTGTAGTTTAATATATTTACCTTGGGGTGTGCCTCTGGTAGTTCAGTGTCACTTGATGTATGCTAGAGTTTTGGAGAGTATGTTTACTTCACTGTAAATTGCCTTGTACAACTGGATTTGTAACTAGATGTATAGCTGGTTTGAAATTTTGAACTTGTATGAAGATATTATCAAAGAACCTCTAAGTTATGTGTATCACAGAGAATATAGTTCGCAAGTTGCGAGTTGGCGGATTTTGTTTGGAATGTATTTGTAAAATCTTTTTGTAAATAACATTTTTCAAATTTAAGGATCACGGTTGATTTATTTTGGAATCTGCAATCTAAGCCATGTCCATGCCCTCGGTAGGTCCTGCCTGCTTCCACTTTCCTGGTTTATTGTCCACTAGTTGGCCCTACTGATATTTACGTATGTTTTGGTCGGTGGAGATCCGCGTAATTTCAGCTAATGTTTCTCTGAGTGTGTAGTGGTTTCTGATATTGTGTAGTTGCTCTTTCCTTTCCCCCTTTACTGTGTTTAGTGCTTTGTTTTGTGTAACCACTCTAGTAGCGGTTACATCTGGTAGCAGAGGCAAGCGCTAGGTTGCGGACGAAGAAAAGTGATACCAATATAATGGTCCGTTATTGGACATTATAAATTTTCCCTATGGGAATCAACATCTACATCAACAGAAGAAAAGTGAACCGTGATCATACCTAACTTAAAACTCCGTAAAAGTTGTGATTTGTGTATCGCTTGAAATCTTGTTTCTACCTGTCAGGATGGCTCGCGCTGTTCCTAATCCTTTCCATTTGAGAAAAGCAGAACTCGTTTATGAACTTCGTATCCGAAAAATTAATTCAACAGGCAATGTCAGAGATGACACTAGTCTGTTGAAACAGTCGCTTAACTTACCTATTACCATACCTGAGTTAACTACAGACGAGTTGCGTGAGTCTCTGGCCGTGATTAAAGATAGGCTACCTGAGTTTAATGCCATTATTGTGTCCTTTGGTGCTTCTAAGCCCTCGCATGTTCAATTAGCGCGGGTTAAGGGGCAGTTACTACATTATCTCGACAGAATTAAGGATTTGTTGTCTCTTGAATTGCTGGAAGTTGAGCGGCAGAAATGTCAAGTCTTACTAGAACAGTTTTCTAGAATTTTCGACAGAATCGGTGGTTTGCTTGAAGGCAATAAGTTAAATAACACAGTTTCTGAAATTCAAGTGTCTATCCCACCTGAAATGAGTGAAAGTGTTAATTCTGGTGATGCATCTGTTGCTGCTCAAGTGTGCAATCAGACACCTAGTGCTGGTGTTAGGCCTATTCAGGAGTCTGTGGTGAATAATTCTGTCCTGGGATCTTCTGTTTCATTGTCTGGAACTAGGACACCTGTAAGTCGTTCTAATGATATATCTCTTTTGCATGTTGGTACCCGTACAAGTTTTCCTGTGGTGACTGGTAATTCTGTTGTGGCTCAGTGTTTGCCCTCTGTTGTTAATCAGCCCGGTTCTGATTCAATGGTACAAAACTACCCCGTCTTAGCACCACCGGTATCTAGTGCTATTTTAGGTTGCACAACCCCTACACAACAGGTTAAT
This sequence comes from Anabrus simplex, assembly GCF_040414725.1. Classification (NCBI taxonomy): domain Eukaryota; kingdom Metazoa; phylum Arthropoda; class Insecta; order Orthoptera; family Tettigoniidae; genus Anabrus; species Anabrus simplex. The sequence goes on along the minus strand of NC_090266.1, from coordinate 638,590,504 downwards.
GCCCCGATGGTCTCTCAGGTTAGTGAAAACCTTTCTCAAATGAGGTTGTCCGCGCCTGTAACGTTGCAGGCTAACATTTGTCCTAACCTAACCTGTACTCCGTCCTTTTCACAAGGGCACCCGAAAGGAAAAGGATCAGCAGAGTCCATCTCTCCCAGATCAAGGTACCTTAAGTCTGGTAGGAAAGGGTAAATACCATTGTTGGTGACCATGTACATTTAGTTGTAAGCTATTTGTAAGAGTTTAGTTATAAGATAATGATAAGTTTATAGTAAGGTATATATAAGGTTTTAGTTATAAGGTGGTAATAAGTTTTGTGGTAAGTTAGTTGTAAGTGATGGTGTAGGCAAATACTTTAGCTATCCTCTTGTGTACTGGATTTAGTATTATAAGTTAGGTAGGTTTTAGTTAGGGTCAATCCTTGGAATTTATTCCCCTTACTTTCAGGTTTAGGGTAAACTCCTATAGGTTACTTTCACCCCCACCATCATCTTGTCAAATGAATTATAGATAGCAGTGCTTACCCCGGGGCTAGTGCCCTAATATACCTGGTGTGCGAGGGAGAGTCCCTACTGCATACTCATTAAGCCACCCTTTGGGTGACTGCGCAAGATCTTAGAGCCCAGCAGCATACTTTCCTTAAATATTCCCCTGTCTGCTGCGGTTTGTTTATGTTACAGCGGCTGCAGTGACCAGCTTATTCTGACAGCAACCTGAAGTGCCAAGTTGGGAGGCACACTCTGTGCCTTGGACGCTACCATCCGGCACCACAATTCTGTGGCGAACATCCTAATGGTGGCAATCTGACGGGACGGTGTCTCACCCATCTGCTTATCTGGGGCAAGATACCACTGGACTTCAATTACATAGCTACCTGGGTAGGACTGAAGTTGAATAGAGGCTGGCGGCAAACGGCCGTGTCGGCAGCCGCATCATCAGCGAGAACCTGTGGCCTAGCTGGACTGTGACTGGTGTGGAAACATGGTGCAAAATACTTAGTCCATAACTCGCCTAATAGGAGGCTTTGAACTCTGTGTGGCAACAAAATGAGAAGTTTCTGGATGACTAACAGTTGGCAGAAGGAAAGTGTGTACATCCTTTGGTGGACAGAGTACAAATTGTCTAAACAACTATGAAAGGGTCAGAAGGCGTTCTGAAGTGTAATGCGACTATCCATGTGGATTTTTATGTGATATAGGTGGATCTATGAACACATTCATTATTTTTGAAAATTATTGGTGAATCGTAAAATCTTGGCTACTGAAAGGACCTTGATGTAACGACAGTTTGTTTTGATTGCTTAGAAAGTCACCTTCAAGAAATCGTGTGTGTTAGAGTAATGTATCTTTACTATCTGCACTGTGTGAGAACATTTTATCGCTTTCTCCCCAGTGAAACTATGTTAATGGCCGAGCATGGCTTGACTTTCGGGGGGAGAGAGATGTCACAGGTGAACAATGTAGTGGAAGTGGAAAATGTTTATTGAAGACTTTATTTGTAAAGTGTGGTAATATGTTTTATTTGAAACGACCTAACCTGTACAGTGTAATATTTGTAATATATGTATTTGTAAATAGTAGATTTCAGTTCTGTACTTACTGGAAGTATCCAGAAATGTTACATGAATTTTGAGCAGGATGTGTTGTATTTTGGTGGTTATGTCTTCTAGAATATATTTTCGAACTGTTCTGGAAATGGAAGATTCGCGAACGTGCGTATTCGAGAAACTTATTTGAAGTTCGCAACTGAGGGAGTAGGAATTGTGATCGGTGAACCTAGGAGGGGATGGGCGGACTCATGCATTCTGATTGGCTACTCCAAGGCCAGAGTTTACCTATATATAGAGAGCGAGGAAGCGTTCGTGATAATTCGGTCTGTCTTGTCTTGTCTTGGCCTGGTCTGCCTTAGTCTGTCTGAAGTTTTGCGTCGTGTGCGACGCCTCGCTACCAGGATGGGCCACCTTCGGGTAGGCACTCTTGCATTCCGCTCCGGCTAAAATCTCCGTAATGTTCGGTTGCTATTTCATATAGGAGTCTGCCCTAGCCTAACCTAGATTCACCAAATTAATTATTTATGACGCCTTAGCTTTTCAGCTGGGCTTGCGTGTTTGTTTTCGAGGCATTCCCATTTCTTGTTTCACTAAATATGTAGATTGTAGTTTAATATATTTACCTTGGGGTTTGCCTCTGGTAGTTCAGCGTCACTTGATGTATGCTAGAGTTTTGGAGAGTAAGTTTACTTCACTGTAAATTGCCTTGTACAACTGGATTTGTAACTAGATGTATAGCTGGTTTGAAATTTTGAACTTGTACGAAGATATTATCAAAGAACCTCTAAGTTGTGTGTATCACAGAGAATATAGTTCGTAAGTTGCAAGTTGGCGGATTTTGTTCGGAATGTATTTGTAAAATCCTTTTGTAAATAACATTTTTCAAATTTAAGGATCACGGTTGATTTATTTCCGAATCTGCAATCTAAGCCATGTCCATGCCCTCGGTAGGTCCTGCCTGCTTCCACTTTCCTGGTTTATTGTCCACTAGTTACGTACGTTTTGGTCGGCGGAGATCCACGTAATTTCAGCTAATGTTTCTCTGAGTGTGTAGTGGTTTCTGATATTGTGTAGTTGCTCGTACCTTCCCCCCTTTACTGTGTTTAGTGCTTTGTTTTGTGTAACCACTGTAGTAGCGGTTACACCCATCACAATTAGATTCTCGTCACATTTTACATATTGTATTAAACCTTCTATCTCTTCATATATTCTTTTGATTTCCTCATCATCCGGTGAACTAGTAAGCATATAGACCTGCACTATTGTGGTGGGCATTGGTTTGGTGTGTATCTTCATGACAATTCTTTCACTATGATGGTCGTAGTAGCTTACCCGCTGCCCTATTTTCTTATTCATTATTAAACCAACTCCTGCACTTCCCCTGTTTGATTTTGTGATGATAATTCTGTAGTCGCCTGACCAAAACTCCCGTTCTTCCTGCCAACGTACTTCACTTATACCAACTACATCTAAGTTTAGTCTATCCATCTCCCTTTTCAGATTGTCTAACCTACCACAACGATTCAAACTTCTAAAAACATCCCACGCTCCTACTCACAGAATGTCAGTATCCATCTTCCTGATGATCGCCCCCTCCCATGAAGTCCCCACCCAGATATCCGAATGGGGGGACTAGTTTACCTCTGGAATATTTTATCCGGGAGGAAGCCATCATCGGTACATCATTCATGCAGAGAGAACTGTATGTCCCAGGGAGTTACTTACGGCTGTAGTTTCCCACAGCTTTCAGCCGTTTAGCAGTATCGACACAGCTAAGCCATGTTGAGTATTATTACAAGGCCATATCAGTCAATCATCTAGACTGCCGCCCTTGCAACTTCCGAAAGGCTGGTACTTCCCTTTTGATGAACCATTTGTTAGTCAGATCTCTCAACAGATACCCATCCGATATGGTTGGACCTGCCGCTTGGCCATCTGCTTCATTGGGCACGCAAGCCTCCCCATAGCGGCAAGGTCGCATGGTTCGCAGGGGAGGATGTTCAGGTTATGTAAATATCAGTCTAACGTTGAGGGGGGGGATATTAGGGATCAATGTTCCCTCATATTGAGGACTCTCTGAAAGGAGCTTTTACTCTGTGGTGTTGTATACTCTGTTGTTTACTCTGTGGACTCCAGCTGTGTTCCAGTCTATATACGTGTGTGTCAGTTGATCTTTGTATCAGTTGGACATCAGTCGTAGATGTTACGAGATGTAGTAAGCTGGAGTACTTGAGGAGTGGATTTTTACAGATATATAGCATGACTTGCGACGTTGAATAAACCAGTATTTTATCTAAACATGTGGTATTGCGGTTATGTTACTCCTCGCATGGCCCGATAGGTAGTTTGCCTACACAATATCACTTCTCATCCATGATTAAATTTCTATTACAATATCTGATAAATATATATCTACCAAGTTACTATATCTACCAAGTTACTTGATTCTTTTCCTAAAAATATTTTTATAGTTAAACAATAACAATTTTATGTCATTACTTGATTCATGCTTCCTTTACTGTAATCACCGCTCGCTAGTCCACTCCATCCCTGAATGTACCCCGATATACCTCTCCTAAACAAATCCCCTAACTTATATGTACCATTCCAGTTCTAGTGAAGGCCGTCTGAGCATCGACCCATATTTCCTACCCACCCATTAGCATCCACAAATCTCACTCCCAATTTCCCCACATACCCACTCCATAGTCTTATTTAAATTCCCAATTATCCTGCAGTCAGAATCTCTTCTACACCATATCCCACTCATAATAATATCAGTTTCCTTGAACTACTACTGAGCTGCTGCAACGCAAGATCCCACTACATCCCCAACTATGTTTGTACCCATTACTGCTTGCCTTACGGCCAACGTGGAAAATTACCACCACCTTGTGATATGAATTAATAGACAAACTAAACAACTTCAGCATGCAACCTGACTACTCACTTCACTCTTTTGATATTGTAAATATGTACCCCAGCATCCAAATTTCTAAATTAATTCCCACCATTGAAAATAACCTAAATAAAAATAGTCATTTGAATAAATTAGAAATTCAAGATTTTATTACATTGCTTAAATTGGTTGTAAATAATAACTTTTTTAAGTTTAATGGCACCATTTACCAACAGAACGGTCTGGCAATGGGTTCACCGACCCCAGGTATTCTCGCAGAAATTTATCTGGACTTTCTTGAAAACACTAAAATCAACAACAATTTTGATAATATCCTTTTTTGGGCTAGGTATGTTGATGATGTCTTGTTAGCTATAAATGAGAACTTAGACGACGCCCATACCACTCTTCAAGCTCTAAACAACATTGACTCTCATATTAAATTTACCTTGGAGTCAGAAACAGATCAAAAGATCAATTTTCTAGACCTTACCATTATTAGACGTCCGGAATCTTTAACCAATAAAATTTATAGAAAACCCACCCAATCGGCTGTCACAATTCAACAAGATTCAGCTCATCCCCACCCTCACAAAAAAGCAACATATAACAGCCTGGTTCACAGAGCATTCAATGTACCCATGACTAAGAAAGATCTTTATACTGAACTGAATACTATCCGTAGCATAGCAAGATTCAATGGCTTCAGCAGCCATTTCATAGAAAGTATTATATCAACAAACAAATTCTGTCCCAAAACCACACTTAAAAAAGAACTACCTAAATACGAATCCTTTTTTACTTTCACTTACACCAACGAAATTCAAAAGATCACCAATATTTTAAAGAAAAAAGGCGTAAAAATAGCTTTTAGAACCAACAACAACAACACCACCACCACACAAATTCTACATAATACATCACACATTAATAAAGTTAAAAGTACGCAAAATCAGGTGTTTACAGACTTAAATGTAACTCCTGTTCTAATATTTCTTATGTAGGGCAAACCGGTAGAACCTTTAATATAAGATACTCGGAACACTTCAATGCAGTCAAATATAACAAATTTTCTGCTATCGGCCAACATATGGTCGACTATAATCATAAGTTTACGAACATCGAATCAGACATGGATATCCTTGAAATAGCTAATGAAGGCCCTCTACTTAATATAATCGAGGATTTTTATATACATTTGGACCAATACTTTAACGCTAACTACAATCTCAATTAAATAACCGAGAAACCTAATATTTTATTTGATAAAAAGCAAGTCAGTAGACCAAAATTCTTTCTTCAAGTCAATTAAAGGTCCCCCTCCAACACAAACATCACCATCTTCCATCCCGCCTTAGTCCTGACGCTCAACGCATACCCACGCGGTATCTTCTGATCTCAAAACTTGGCCCACCCTGGTAATAATGAAGGTTGTCAGTCTGCCCACCCTAGTGAAAATGAGGGTTGTCAGTCAGTTCCTTTTCTCTGGACACAAGGGGCGCGTGTCATTTAAAAGGCAAGTGAGCGCTGTCAAAAGCAAGGTTGTCATATTTTGCGTTGATTATTTAAACATGTTAAGATTTAATTTATTCTAAAGTCAAAATATAAAAACTTGATCATGAACCACAGCACAAACCAATATCGCAGAATAATTTGTTTCGTGCTTAACTCGTGTGGTGGTCGCAGATGTTGAAAGAAAGAAAGAAACAGGAAGAAGGAATTGGCACATAAACTCAACAAAGACTAAACTTAAATTGATACCAAAGTAGGCCTGTTAAAATATTAATTCAGGATTTTCTGATGCGATAATTTCCAGGTGTGATTCCCACGGCCTCCACATTACTGCATGAAGCGAAGTGAAAAGCTACACACTTCACGAATATTAATTAACGAAGCAAAGAAATAATCCAAAACTTTCAAACAGCGAACAATGCAAGTGTGAATTGTCTTAGATGAAAACAGAGACTGACGACTATTTAACAAGAGGTGCATTGGCAACAGAGCTGCGAGGATTTCTGAAGGAGAATGCGAACTTCCGTTTTAAAGCCCACTGCCATCATAAATCACCCCCTGCTAGGCCAGTGAGAGCCAGGGAGATCAAACGTTTGCCAAACTGTTTGAATGCAGCTGGGTACGCGTTGCCCGTCTCAGCTATACCTTGCCTTAAGCCACTTCCCATTTCCCCGCCGCTCCCCACTTATGTCATTCTATGCTCCTCCCCTCACCAACTTCCTTCCATTCTGCCTTACGCTGTTCTCACTCTGTTAGTTGCACTCAACCGGCAAGCTTGTTTCACATTGTGCAAGGTGAGCCCTCAATGTTAGTTCTCTTTTTTTCGCCAGTCTTGTCCCCTCATTTCGATTCTTTCTTGCGTTAACTCAAACATTCTTTTCTCCAGGTTCATTTGGTTCCTATTGAATTGGGATTGGTCCTTTGCAACACAACAAGATTTCAATCTACCACAAGATATGTCCAAAAGTTTTGTCAGCATTTAACCTCTGTTGTGGATTTATTGGACAAAATAATTCCCTCCGTGCCAATGTTGAACTTCATATCTTCTAGAACTTGATAGAAACATTGGACATTGTTTAAAATCTGACATAAACCAATTTTTAAATGTGCAACCTTGGACTATTCATCAACTCGAGATTATTTTATTCAATTTTGAGATAATTATTGTTTAATATTTTAATTTTTACGAGACATATACCAAAAGATTTTATTTGTCACAGAAATGAAAAACCTACAACCTGTTTTCCAGTCTGTGACCGGGTCAGGGATGGAATGAATGAACCATATATAGGCTATTATTACGATGGGGTCGCCACCCCCAAAGTGATATATTAATGAATGATAGATGCTACGAAATGAGAATGGAGAGTGTTGCTGGAATGAAAGATGACAGGGAAAACCGGAGTACCCGGAGAAAAACCTGTCCCACCTCCGCTTTGTCCAGCACAAATCTCACATGGAATGACCGGGATTTGAACCACGGTATCCAGCGGTGAGAGGCCGACGCGCTGCCGTCTGAGCCACGGAGGCTTTTATTTGTCACTGTTCAACATAACTTTGCTGCATCTACAACAGTTCATATTTTCACCATTTTACATGTATATCATTCCACCACATCCCCAGTCCATTCTTTCATCTCTCATCTCACCGCATAACTCTGTTTTAGGACTATGGTATACACTTATGTATCTTGGCTAGGCTGATGATGGTCCTTATAGAACCGAAACTAGTACCTTGTAATAGCACATTCTAATGATTTTGTAAACATCGCATGATTGTCAAGTATTGAGAAGGTGGATTAAAAAAAATTGTATTTATTTTATGTGTAATCTTACCTCAATACGGAACCAACTATGAAATTTATAACCTTAAAACATAGTTCACCTGACCTTCACAATTTCTCCCCCTTCTCCTCCCTTGCTTACTTACCATCTATATATATATATATATATATATATATATATATATATAAAATAATAGTTTTGTCTGTACATTGTTTAGAATTTGAAAAGAATGGTATTTCTGTATTGGTCATGTCTATAGTAACAAGGAAATGCAACTTTTACCTTTCCGTAATTTCTGTCTGTCTGTATGTACACGCATCACGAGAAAACGGCTGAAGAGAATTTAATGAAAATCAGTATATGAAGTCAGATGAGGAGCCACTACAATCTAGGCTATAAATAATTTTACTCACGCTGAGTGAAATGGTAGTTTAGGGGAAGGCCTAAAATGTAATTCTCAAATATGTATATTATCGATAAATACTACATAACTAAACTTATATAGAATTAAATTTCCTATCATTTATGTGATACATTGACCGTACCATCTTTGACAACACAGGTGTTCATGAAGTTGTATTTTTGTTGCCAAGTCCATATAAATGCTGAGCCACGAGGAAATTGGTTAACAGAATTTAATGAAAGGTGGTATATGGAGTCGGGGAATAAGAAACTACAGGCCAAGTTATAAACAATTTTAATCGCCCTGTATAAAATTGTAGTTTAGGGGAAGGCACCTAAAATTTTATTTTTAAATACCTATGTTATTGATCCTATGGAAAAGTACTACACACACAAAATTATAGAGAATATAATTTCCGACCAAATATATTTTATTCAATTTTACCGTACCGAATATGATAAGAGTGATATTTCAGAATCCAAAGAAAACTAAATGTGAAGGCCTACAATATAGGAAGCGCATAACATTGATCAACAATAACATTACATTTACCATTGTTTGTGGTGATGTTCTTTGTCTCTTATGCTGCCGCTCAATTCCGATAGATGGGATTACTGATGCGTACCAAGTATAACAACCTGACTGAATATTGGCGGGAAATAGCTGGGGAGTCAGAAAACTTTCTTCTTTAGTATGTCATTCCTCTGCTTCATACATTTTCTGATGCCGTACTGCTGGTACGTAACTCAGTGGTTCATCATAGTATACCAGCTATTCTATCCCTAATATATAAGTAATAATAATAATAACGTAAATGTTTCCACCTTTTCAATACAATATATTCACAAAATTACAAAATTATACGGTACTAGTTTTGACCCATCTAGGGGTCATCATCAGCCGTATTATTCTCAGTTAAATACGGACCAAAAACATGAAATTCATAACCATCAATTCTATCCCTACTCGGACGCGCTGTTTTGAATGAGCAGTGTGCACTCTTAAGGCAGAGGCTCACTTAGTAGTAGTAGTAGTAGTAGTAGTGGTAGTAGTAGTAGTAGTAGTAGTAGTAGTAGTAGTAGTAGTAGTAGTAGTATGACCTGCTATAGAATTACAATTTAGGCATATTCCAAATTATAGCACCACAATTCACTAAATAACTCAAAATTCAACCCTGAAAAGAGCCGTTTCTTAAAGAGAGCTCCTTCCTCTTCACTTTTATTGAATTCTACAATCATTTTATTCAAAATTAGCAGTAAAGAGGGGGTTTCTCCTCTGGCTTGGAGGAAAAAATTGCCTCCAAGTCAGATTCTTCCACTGCCAGTGTAGTGAACTGAGATTTTCCGACTCATTGGGTACTCCTAGGAAACAGATTAGTAAAAGGCATAGTTTTTGCCCTGGGACCCTCCACTATTCGACCTCCTCCCTCCCCCCACCTAAAAAAAAAAAAGACAAAGTGTTCACGGATCATGGCTGTCTTTGGCCTGGTCATTCCAGCTCTGGAACTTTAGACTGTTAGATCGGCAGCGTAGTACTGTTCGTTAAAAGCGAGAAAATGTGTGGTTTTTCGTCTGATCAAGTATTTCACATGAAATCATTGCTTTCACTCGCACCATTCCTACTGACGTCATTGTAATGACCTATATTAATTTCAGTTGGGAAAACCACTAAGACGGTCTTTCTGAGGATGTGAACAGGCAGGTGGAGAGTGAGCGTCTGCCATTATAATGAAATTGTCCAACCTGATTGTTACTGATGGTAGGCAAGCAGGCCTGCTATTACAATGAAGGGTCCCTAACGCAGTCTTCACGTGAGAAAAGACATTTGGTGATTTCTCCGTCGCGTTTCTAGGGTAACGTTAAGAGCTATGCAATCTAATACAGTCCGTAGCGAAGTACGTGTACATCAGCTAGTATCCTCTAAATTGACTGAAGGATAACTAGCTTAATTCGGATCCTCCGTTACAATTCTAATTACCACCCTCAAACTTGCAATTTCTTGCCTCATCTTCCTTACTTCCCACACATACCCCCAGTCCTTACACCTGCCTCTTTCAGCCATTCTGTTACATCTTCAAAGTAATGTGAAATGAAATGTCAACAGAAATAAAACAGCGTATTCTATGAACAGAAGTATGTATATACATCAGCAGGAAGAAATATTTCACAACAGTGCAATCAGGAAACCAACTGATAGAATAACTAAACTACCACTAATCGAGTTAAACGTATCCTGATTATAAAATACTGTACTAGGAATAAGAGGCTAACTACAGAAATGTATAGCTACACTATACATGTACAGATATAGACAGGTTGTTATTGTTGTTGTATTTGTTATTATTGTTATTGTTGTTATTACTTGCAAACAGAAAAAGCAAGAAAGATGCTCTCTAACAAGAATAGTTATGCTACAATTCTAAACTGTGTCCAGACTTAACCTAATTACAAATGGCTATTACTACGCCCAAGCAGGAATGAAAATTGCCATTAAAAGACTAAATTAGGAAGAACTACAAGGATTATTCAACAAAGCTAAATACAGACAGATTATAAGAATTATAATTACCATTTTATCCTACAATACTCTAATAGAAGTGAAACTACAGTTTAGTTAAATCCTGAAATATCGAAAGGATTACCACACACAAGGAGAACACATGAATATAGCAGGCAAGACGTAATCTAATACAATAACCACATTATAACTGACAAATGTACTTAGGCATAACCTAATAATAACAAATTTTCTGAAACAATAGCATTGGCGTTAAAACTTAATACTTATCTGGAAGAAGACCCATTGGAAGACCACACACAAGATGGAGGGATCAGGTGGAGTATGAAGTAAATCGGAGAGGACTACAGTGGCAGACAGTGATGAACGATAGAATGTGAGAAAAAGAGAAGATTGGAAGAGGCTCTGAATGACCTGCATAAGTAGAAACGTATCAGGTAGAATAAGAAGAAGAAGAAGAAGAAGAAGAAGAAGACGACTTAATACTTAGTCGGGTTATTTTCATTTTTAACCTGCATGCTAACAGAAAAGGAAACTTTTACCCAACTAGACAAGGATTAAGTAATGATACAGTAAACACAATAAGTTCTTATATTACTGCACTACAGTAATTCTATAACATAACTGCACTTCGTTTAGACGTATTCTAATTAAAATTGGTTAATTGAAACAACAGAAATGTAGTTTAATGTAAATCCTTAATAGAAAGTACTTCAGTTTTATTCCTACAAGCTAACAGAAACTTTAACTCTTCTTACATGCAGAAGGATCGAGGGTGCAAGTATAAAAATTACACCAGAGACTTGAACCAACTACTCAGAACTATAAATAAGTTATTGGAATACGGGAATCAGCTGATATTTATTTTGGCTTTTCTTGACTACACTGGATCATCTGCTGATATATATGAAGTGGCGGGAAGGGATTCAGTTAGGTGGAAATGTAGTAAGCAATCTGGCCTATACTGATGACTGTCTTAATGGCAGATAGTGCCAAAAGACTGCAGTCTAACATCTTAGAACTTGAAAATAAGTGCAATGAGTATGGAATGAAAATTAGCCTTTCCAAGACAAAACTGATATCAGTAGGTAAGAAATCCAAGAGAAGTGAATGTCAGATTGGGGATACAAAGCTGGAACAGGTAGATCATTTCAAGTATTTAGGATCTGTGTTCGCCCAGGATGGTAGTATAGTAAGCGAGACAATCAAGGTGCAGTAAAGCTAATGCAGCGAGCTTGCAGTTGCGATGAACAGTATTCTGTATGAAGGAAGTCAGCTCCTGGACAAAACTATCTTCGGTCTGTTTTCCAACCAACTTTGCTTAACGGGAGTGAAGGCTGGGTGCATTCATGATATTTTATTCATACGTTAGAAGTAACAGACATGAAAGTAGCGAGAATGAATGGTGGTACAAACAGTTGGAATCAATGACAGGTGGGCACTCAGATTGAGGAGACAGAGGCTAAATTAGGAATGAACTCAATGGATGAAGCTGTACGCATTAGAATGCTTCGGTAGTATGGTCATGTGGAGCGAATGGAGGAGAATAGTTTACCTAGGAGGATAATGGACTCTGTTATGGAGGGTAAGAGAAGAAGTAGAGGAAGACCAAGATGACGATGGTCAGACTCGGTTTCTACCGATTTAAAGATAAGAGGTATAGAACTAAACGTGGCCACAAGACTAGTTACAAATAGTGGATTGTGGAGGTGTTTAGTAAAATTCACAGAGGCTTGCAGACTGAACGCTGAAAGGCATTATGGTCTACATTGAAGACCAGCTGATGTACCCGTGCTTCGCTACGGGATTCACAGAAAGACTGCCTTGTGGTTTTCCTAATTGAAGTCAACATAGGTCATTACAAAAACGTAAGTAGGAGTGTAGCGATTAAAAGCAATGTTATCTTACAAAATACTCTATCAAATGAAAAACAGCACATTTTCTCACTTTTAACGAACAGTACTACGTTGCAGATCTAACAATCCAAAGTTCCAGACCTGGAATGACTAAGCCGCAGACAGCTGTGAACAATCATCCGCCATTATTCCATTAAATATGCACACTGTTCATTCGAGTCAGTGCCTCAGAGTAGGGATCGAATAGGTCGAATGCTATGATGAAACAGTTTATTACGTACCAGTAGTATCAGAACATTTATGAATCAGAGGAATGGCATGCTTAAGAAGAAAGTTATCTAACTCCTCAGCTACTTTCTGCCAATATTCAATAGGCTGTTATACGCGGTACGATCGGGCGAGTTGGCCGCACGGTTAGGGACACGCAGCTGTGAGTTTGCCTTCCGGGAGGTAGTGGGTTCGAAAACCACTGTCAATAGCCCTAAAGATGGTTTTTCGTGGTCTCCCATTTTTACACCATGCAAATACTGGGCCTGTACCGTAATTAACGTCAGGGCCGCTTCTTTCACACTCCTAGCCCTTTCCTATCCCATCGTCGCATTAATACCTATCTGTGTCGGTGCGACGTAGCCTAAAGCAAATTTAAAAAATACTCGGTATACAGCAGTAATCCCATCTATCGGACATGACTGGCAACAGAAGACACAAGGCACATCACAACAAATAATGGTCAATGTAATGTTATTGTTGTTCAATGTTATGACTTTTCTGTATTGTAGGCCTTCACATTTAGTTTTCTTTCGACTCTGTGATATTAGGGCGCCTTACGAAATTGTTTATAGTGTAGGCTGTAGTTTCTTATTCCCCAACTCTATATACCGATTTTCATTAAATTCTGTTTACCCATTTTTCTCGTGGCTCGGCGTTGATATGGGCTTAACAACAAAAATCCAAATTCGTGAATATCTCTGTTATCATAGTCGGTACGGTAAATATGTATAAGACATGAATGATCAGAAATGTAATACTATATAACTTCAGCAATGTAGTATTTGTCGGTAGGACTACTAAAAATACAATTATTTGAGAATTAAATTTTAGGCTGTCCCTTAAATTACCATTCCACTCAGCGTGAACAATATTATTTATGGCCTAGATTGTAGCAACTTATTTCCCAACTTTGCATACCGATTTTCATTAAGATAGGGTGATTAATAAAATAAAAATTTGAAAATTTAAGTTTAGGCCTTCCCCTAAACTACCATTTATCAGCGTGAATAAGATTATTTATGACCTAGATTATAGCGACTTGTTTTCCGACTTTGCATACCGATTTTCATTAAGATAGGACCGCTAATAACATAAGTATTTGAGAATTAAATTTTGGGCCTTCCCCTAAACTACCATTTCTCTCAGCGTGAATAAGATTATTCATGGCCTAGATTGTAGGGACTTATTCCCAGACACTACATACCGATTTTCATTAAATTCTCTTTAACCATTTTCTCGTAATGCGTGAACATACATACATACATACATACATACATGCATACATACATACATACATACATTACGGAAAATGAAAAAGTGCATTTTCTTGCTACTTTGGACATGACAGATAGAGAAATACCATCCTTTTTAAATTCTGAGCAATGTACCGACAAAACTCTTATTTTATATACATAGATGTATGAAACAGAGGAATGGCATGCTAAAGAAGAAAGTTTTCAAAATCTCCAGCTATTTTCCGCCAGTAATTAGTCAGGCTATTATACTCGGTACGCATCAGTAATCCCATCTATCGGAGTTGAGAGGCAGCATAAGAGACAAAGAACACCGCCACAAACAATGGTCAATGTAATGTTATTGTTCACCAATGTTATGCGCTTTCTATATTGTAGGCCTTCACATTTAGTTTTCTTCCAACTCTGAAATACCACTCCCATCATAGTCGGTACGGTAAAACTGAATAAAATATACATGATCGGAAACTGTATTCTCTGTAACTTTTGTTATGTAGTACTCTTCGATAGGACCAATAACATAGGTATTTAAAAATTAAATTTTAGGCACCTTCACCTAAACTACATTTAAATCCAGTTTGAATGAAATTGTTTATAGCTTAGACTGTAGTTTCTTATTCCCCGTCTAATATACCGATTTACATTAAATCCTGTTAACCCAATTTCTAGTGCCTCGGAGTTTATATGGACTTAGCAATAAAAAAACAAATTCATGAATATCTGTGTTATCATAGCCAGTACGGTAAAAATATATAAGACATAATTAGTCGAAAATTTAATTCTATATAACTTTCGTTACGTAGCATTTATCGATACGACCAATAATAATATAAGTATTTGAGAATTAAATTTTGGGCCTTCCCCCAAACTACCATTTCACTGAGCGTGCATAAAATTATGTATAGCCTAGATTTTAGCGGCTCATTCTCCGACTTTGCATACAAATTTTCAATGAGATTTGACCAATAATAACGTGAATATTTAAGAATTAATTTTTTGGCCTTCCCCTAAACTACCATTTCACTCAGCGTGAACAAAATTATTTATAGCCTAGATTGTAGAAACTTATTTCCCAAATTTGCATACTAATTTTCATTAAGATAGAACCACCAATAACAGAAATATTTGATAACTAAATTTTAGGCCATCCCCTAAACTACCATTTCAATCAGCGTGAATAAAATTATTTAAGGCCTAGATTGTAGCGACTTATTCTCCGACTTTGCATACCGATTTTTATTAAATTCTCTTCAGCCGTTTTCTAGTGATGCGTGTACATACATACAGACAGACAGACAGAAATTACGGAAAAGTAAACACTGCATTTCTTTGTTACTATGGATATGACCGGTAAAGAAATACCATTCCTTTCCAATTCTGAGCAATGTACAGACAACATACATACATACATACATACATACACACATACATTATCATTATAGACTGCCATGCCTTTCAGCGTTCAGTCTGCAAGCCTCTGAGAATTTACTAAATGTCGCCACAATCCTCGATTTGCAACTAGTACTGTGGCCTCATTTAGTTCTATACCTCTTATCTTTAAATCGTTAGAAACCGAGTCTAACCATCATCGTCTTGGTCTACCCTCCTGCCACTGCTCCCACCTGTTTGTATCAACAATCATTCTTGCTACTTTCATGTCTGTTACTTCTAACTTATAAGATACCCTGAGTCCATCCAGCTTTCGCTCCCGTAAAGCAAAGTTGGTCTGAAAACAGACCGATGTAAAGATAGTTTCGTCTGGGAGCTGACTTCCTTCTTACAGAATACTGCTGATCGCAACTGCGAGCTCACTGCATTAGCTTTACTACACCTTGATTCAATCTCACTTACTATATTACCATCCTGGGAGAACACACAACCTAAATACTTGAAATTATCGACCTGTTCTAGCTTTGTATCACCAATCTGACATTCAATTCTGTTGAATTTCTTACCTACCGACATCAATTTAGTCTTCGAGAGGCTAATTTTCATACCACACTCATTGCCCCTATTTTCAAGTTCCAAGATGTTAGACTGCAGGCTTTCGGCACAGTCTGCCATTAAGACCAAGTCGTCAGCATAGGCCAAACTGCTTACTATATTTCCACCTAACTGAATCCCTCCCTGCCATTTTATACCTTTCAGCAGATGATCCATGTAAACTACGAACAGCAAAGGTGAAAGATTGCAGCCTTGTCTAACTCCTGTAAGTACCCTGAACCAAGAACTCATTCTACCATCAATTCTCACTGAAGCCCAATCGTCAACATAAATGCCTTTGATTGATTTTAATAATCTACCTTTAATTCCATAGTCCCCCAGTATGGCGAACATCTTTTCCCTCGGTACCCTGTCATATGCTTTCTCTAGATCTACGAAACAAACACAACTGCCTATTCCTCTCGTTGCATTTTTCAATTACCTGGCGCATACTGAAAATCTGATCCTGACAGCCTCTCTGTGGTCTGAAACCACACTGGTTTTCATCCAACTTCCTCTCAATGACTGATCACACCCTCCCTTCCAAGATGCCAGTGAATACTTTGCCTGGTATACTAATCAATGAGATACCTCGATAGTTGTTGCAATCTGTTCCCTTGCTTATAGATAGATGCAATTACTGCTTTTGTCCAATCTGAAGGTACCTTACCAACACTCCACGCTAATTTTACTACTCTACGAAGCCATTTCATCCCTGCCTTCCCACTATACTTCACCATTTCAGGTCTAATTTCATCTATTCCTGCTGCCTTATGACAATGGAGTTTATTTACTATCCTTTCCACTTCCTCAAGCATAATTTCACCAACATCATTTTCCTCCTCCCCATGAGCTTGGCTGTTTCCAACACCACCATGATGATTTCCTTTTACATTGAGAAGATGTTCAAAATATTCCCTCCACCTCTCCAGTGATTCCCTGGGATCTATTATGAGTTCACCTGAATTACTCAAAACACTGTTCATTTCCTTTTTCCCTCCCTTCCTAAGATTCTATATTACTGTCCAGAAAGGTTTCCCTGCAGCTTGACCTAGCCTTTCCAGGTTATTACCAAAATCTTCCCAGGACTTCTTTTTGGATTCAACAACTATTTGTTTCGCTCTGTTTCTTTCATCTACGTACCAATCCCTGTCTGCCTCGGCCATTGTTTGGAGCCATTTCTGATAAGCCTTCTTTTTACGTTTACAAGCTGCTTTCACTTCATCATTCCACAAAGATGTTCGCCTTTTCCCATCTTTACACACAGATGTTCCTAGGCATTCCCTCGCTGTTTCTACTACAGCATCCCTGTATGCCACCCATTCGCTTTCTATATCCTGAACCTGCTTACTGTCTACTGTTCGAAACTTCTCACTAATCATATCCATGTACTTCTGTCTAATTTCCTCGTCCTGAAGATTTTCTACCCTTATTCGTTTGCAGACAGATTTCACTTTCTCTACCCTAGGCCTACAGATACTTAGTTCACTACAGATCAGATAGTGGTCTGTATCATCAAAAAATCCACGAAAAACTTGTACATTCCTTACAGATTTCCTGAATTCAAAGTCTGTTAAGATATAGTCTATTATGGATCTGATACCCCTAGCCTCCCATGTGTAGCGGTGAATAGCCTTATGCTTGAAGAATGTACTCGTAACAGCTAAACCCATACTAGCACAGAAGTCCAGCAAATGCTTCCCATTCCCATTAGCTTCCATATCTTCCCCACATTTACCAATCACCCTTTCGTATCCTTCAGTTCTATTCCAACTCTCGCATTGAAATCGCCCATTAGCACTATTCTATCCTTGCTGTTGACCCTGACCACGATGTCACTCAATGCTTCATGAAACTTGTCAACTTCATCCTCATCTGCACCCTCACATGGTGAATACACGGACACAATTCTAGTCCTAATTCCTCCAACTGACAAATCTACACACATCATTTGTTCATTTACGTGCCTAACAGAAACTATGTTGCGTGCAATGGTATTCCTGATAAAGAGCCCAACCCCGGACTCTGCCCTTCCCTTTCTAACACCCGTCAAGTACACTTTATAATCTCCTACCTCTTCCTCATTATCTCCCCTTACCCGAATATCACTTACTCCTAGCACATCCAGATGCATCCTCTTTGCTGACTCAGCCAGTTCTACCTTCTTTCTTCCATAAGCCCCATTAATATTGATAGCTCCCCATCGAATTCCATTTCGTTCGCCAAGTTGTTTCCAAGGAGTCCCTCGCCTGTCAAATGGGAGTGGGACTCCATTACTCCCATAGGTCCGAGGCTTGCTTAAAGTGTTCTGAGCTCGGTAAATTCATGAAGCAGGATGTTGCCCTACTTGCACATAGTCCAAGTGAAGATCTCTCCTCTAACGGGTTATGGACCACCGGTGAATTGTATAGTTCTAGCCGCCTGAGCACAAGGAGGGCCACGACTCAGAATATGTCCGAGATGCCCACTCCCATTCCATAGCAACTGGTATCCCGACTCTCAGGACCACTCACTAGGCCACTCAGCCGTTGCCCATGGTTCACGAACTAGGACGTGACTACAGTAACCCACAAACTCTTATTTTATATATATAGATGTGTGTATGTGTATATGCATGCCTGAAGATTACACTATACCCTGGTCAATCGGTGACACAGTGCAGTAATTTGAACACGAAGAACTGCAATAATCTATAATACTTCAATTACTTAACTATTTTGCCTGCAGAATACTGTATATTCAGTTGAATTTCTTTCTGTAAACAAAACTTAAAAGGGTATCATGTTATTTGATGCAAGTTTTACCTTCATGATAAATGCAACTGGCAAATTTCTATTGGAGATACTGTGGCTATTATCTGTACAAATATAAATGCTGCAGAAGATACAACTCCTTACAATATCCTGACATTGTAAATATTCTATCAACAGACCAAATTTAAGAAGAAAAAATTTATTTATTTCTTCTTTCTCTTAATCCAGAATAGAAACAGGGTAAAACCTCACCTACAACACATAATCTACTGAACGCCTACAGAACTATTCAATGTAAAATCTAAATAAATATTACTAATGTCAATTACTACAAATAAACTATTCTCATAAATACAATTTGTGTAATCTGTATTTGATTTTTATACTTCCTTGTCATAGGCAAAATTTCAGCTGCACATGTCAAAATAGACTGAACATGCCTTGTACATTATTTCACTAGCCTTAACTGGCATATCTTTGCTTAACAGTACATTTAAAAATCTGTGATAAGAGTTTGTGTATGATAATCTACCACTTGATATCCATACTGTTATGTGTCAGCCCCGTAGTAGTCCCTTTCTGTATTTCCAGGAAGGAGCTAGTGATTCAGATGACCTGGGAACTCCCAGCCGGCTTGTGGGGGGGGGGCAGACTCTCCGTATATTGTTCCCGTCGGCTGGCTTACCTGCGAGTTTCTTGGAGATTCAATGGGAATGTTCTGGCTCTAGCCACATCGGATAAAATTCTGGCTCAAATCAACCAAGCTATAAAAAGGGAGGCTAGCTGCGGACAGTCAGTCAGAATGAGACTCCGTGGTGGGGCTAAAGTGAGAGTTGGGTTCAGGGGTGGAGTCAGTGTGAGACTCAAGTGTGTTGAGGTTCGGTGGCTGGGCTGAGAGCAACAGGGGTGTTGACTGTCGCTGGAGACCCACCAAGATCTGAACGAAGAGCTGCTGTTGTTGTGTCGAAGAGAACAGTGAGTTGGTGGGCTGGAGACAACGAAATGGAAGGCTGTGCTGTGCGTTCGTGTATTTCTGTGGACTGAGGCTCGGCGTGAGTCAGCGAGGGAAGCTGCTATCGCAAGTGTGAAGGTAGCTGGACCTGTGTTAATGTTAATGTTCGCTGTGATATCGTCCTGCTGTTGAAAACTGTTGGGCTGTTTAGCCATCACTGCACGAGACTGTTATAAATAGAAAGTAATTAGTAAGTGTGGCCATTCATGGTTAATTAGAATTTTGTGTGTGTGTGTGTGTGTGTGTGTGTGTGTGTGTGTGCGCGCGCGCGCGTGTGTGCACGCACACACATTTGTTGGGTCATCCAGAAATAAATTAGAGGAATGAAACAGACTGAGTTTTATTCATGCCAATATCAAGTCTTGCATAATTTAGGTCGTAAGTATCTGAAGTTCTCCACAACTTCAAGACCCAAGTCTGCAAATTTTGCTGCTCATTTTCTAAATCAATAAAGTACATTACTTCCTTCCAGTACTTCCAAAGGCTTCCCATATTTTGTCTTCCAATTCTACAACGAAACTGCTTGTCATTTACGTTATGGTATCACCCACAGGGAACACAGACCCATGGTGTTCCTCACAGAGTAGTACTAATCACGGGCAATGCACAATCCCATGGTGTTATCATATAGTGGTACCAATCACAGGAAATGCAGACACATGGTGCTCCTAATATAGTGGTATTACTCATAGGTAATGCAGACCCGTTCCGAACAGAGAGGAACTGACGCAAGTCAGCGGCGCATGGCAACTTCCCCTGCACTGACACCTGCCCGTGATGCCGCATGCCCGTTCCCCCACATCAGTGGAATGAACACGATGGTACTAATCACGATTCTTTAGGATTTGTTTTTTCTATCAATGAGTCCATCACAGCCTTAATTAATTATTCTACTTCCTTTCTTAAACCTGGTAATCTTCTGACCGTTCTTCTCATAGAAGCATATATAATAAGACCTTGATGCATCATTTTCGAAGGGTGGAGGGTGTGAATGACGGTAGGTGCAGTAAAATTATAAATGCGGGTAACATAGAAAGTAGGGGGAAAGAAAAATAACAAAATATAGGTAGGCTACTGAATTTGCACATTCTTCCTTATGTAAACCTCATACTATATACCTATAGGAGCCGTCAAAATAATGCAACCACAACATACGCAAGAATAATAAATAGCATTATTTTTACCCCTTTTCTTCTAACTTTTCTTTACATCTCGTAATAGCTGAAAACGGTTATTTTTTACTGCTAGGCTCTTCAAAGCAGATTAGGGCCAATGTAGGGCTTAGTAGTTCAGTAGAAATGAAAAGGTTAGCACAGGATCAGGTAGTGTTGAGAGCTACATCAAACCAGTCTATGGACTGATGAGTCAAACAACAACAACAACAACAACAACAACAACTACTACTACTACTACTACTACTACTACTACTACTACTACTACTACTACTACTACTACTACTACTACTACTACTACAACAACAACAACAGGCTCTTCAGTCTGCTGAAACCAACTTTCAGTAAATAAATTTATAAACTACCTGAAAGAGAAAACATTCGGTAAAGCATTACACCTCAAAAAGAAACAACTTAACTAAAAGCCTAACAGTTATAAATTGATGATAATGATGATGATTGTTGTTTAAAGGGGCCTAAGAGCTAGGTCATAGGCCCCTAATGGTACGCAGTGCAATGAAATGATATGATAATTCAAACTTCAAAATGTATCCCCTGACGAGAATAAAACTAATGATGAAACAAAGGCCATGAATCGAAAACGATCAGTGGATCCAATTCACAATGCCTAATATTCTGAGATGATCATGATGACGATGCTCGTTTAAAGGAGCCTAATATATAGGTAATTGGCCCATAATGGTACAAAATGCGACAAAATGTAATGACACGTTAAAAGTTCAAAATCATCTTCTGATCACGTGATGAAGAATGAATGGATACATATGAATTTAAATGTGGATCCGACCAGCAACTATCAAACAATATTATTGCTGACCAAGGGACAGCTTCTAAAGCTGAATCCTGAATCGAGGATGCTTATTGTCTAAAGAGGTCCAAAATCCAGGTCAACAGACACTTATGATGGTACTTATCGCTAGTAAAGTAATAATAATTTTGTGTGGCTATTTCTAGCCGGGTGTAGCCCTTGTAAGGCAGACCCTCCGATGAGGGTGGGCGGCATCTGCCATGTGTAGGTAACTGTGTGTTATTGTGGTAGAACCATGGTATTCGTCATGTTGCAGTACTAATCAAAAGTGGCATAGACTCACTGTGTTCCACACATTATGGTACTACTCACAAGTATTGTACGACGCTCAGGTAACGCAGACCTGTGGTGTTTCTCACATAATGGTGCCACTCATAGGCAATACAAACGCATGGTGTTCCTGACCTAGCTGTACTAATCACGGGTGCCAGTATTCCTGTGGTGTTCCTCACATAGTGGGTACTAATCAATCACAGGCAACGCCCAGACCCGTGGTGTTTCTCACAATGGTACTAATCACGGGTACTGTAAAACCCATAATGATTCACACTCTGTTGCTACTAATCACAAACCTATTGAATACCTGACATAGTGGTACTACTCACAAGTAAAGGCGATCTATAGTGTTCCCTGCATGATGGTACTAATTTAAATCTAAGAATTTCATTTTTGTCCGTATTGAACTGAGAATGGAAGATAGGAAACTTAAAAGGGTACTAATCACAAGTAGTTTCGTGGTTCTAATACAACCATCCCTTGGTTGCCCCTATTAGTCATGTCTTACGACAGGCAGCGGATACCTTGGGTGTATTCTTGATCTGCATCCCCCCACCCACATGGGGCTGCAGTGATGATTGTTGTCTAAAGGGGTCCAAAATACAGGTCACCGGCTCCTCATAACTGTACTAATCACTGGTAAAGCTGAACAATGGTGTTCTCCTTTAGTGGTACTAATCACAGGTAATGTAGACCCACTGTATATAACACACAATGGCACCACTCGCAGATAACAGATCCATGATGTTCCTCACATATGGGTACTACACTCGAGCAACGCAGACCATTGGCTTTCCGCACTTTGTGTGACTAATCAGGGGGCACCGGCTATATCCGCGGAGTTCCTAACATCGTGGATCTAATCACAGGCCATGCATACTCATGGCATTGCTCACATAGTGGTACTAATCACAGGCAATGTAGACCCACAGTGTATCACACATTATGGTATCACTCACAGGGAACACAGACCCATGGTGTTCCTCACATAAAGGCAGTACACACAGGCAACGCAGGCCCATGGTGCTCCACACAGAGTAGTACTAATTCTTCGTCTGCGTCCCCCACCTACAGGGGGTAGTTATAAATTAACTTAGTTGAAACAGAAAGGAAATGGCTTCAGATATTACAAAAACTGAAAACCTGTAAGGTCAGTACTCTTATTGCAAATAAGTGTTGTAAGAGGATATTATGGCGATAATTTGCATTTTTAGCAAAATACAAAGGATTTCAAAGAATGTGTAATTTTTCATTATTCAGAATCGAGAAAAGAAATTTTTAGGCTGTGTTTTATTCTTTTCACATGACATGGTTGGAAACTTGGTGTACGTTATGTATAAATTCGAGCAAACAATTTTTTAAACATGGTATTCCTGGTGTTGTAGGATAGTAGATTGTACCTTCTCACCAAATTTCAACATTTTTACACCCACAGTTCATAGATTTTCTTCAAAACATGGTGCTTAGTCTACTGATGCAATTTAAGGTATTTCTCATGTGCGAATAATGCATCACCATACTACACCAATTATCACTTACTGTTGAGTATCTACTGAGTTAGACTTCAAAAAAATATGTGACCGCAGTCATGATTAAAACCTGATTCTCCCACTGCGCTAAGTGCTTGAACCATCGTAAGCCCCGCCATAACTCCGGCACAGTATTCAAGTTCTAGATGGAGAAATTCTAGAAGGGGAGCTATTCCCTAAAGTCACTGCTATAACCACTTCTTGCTTTGACGAATTTCAACTTATCTGAGTCAAATACAAATAGTAAGAAGCAAGCCATTGCAGTCTATATAATGCAATGCGTATTCCATTGTGGATTTTCCTTCACGATAGGCCTATTATGTTCTGAGAGTACAGTACAGACGTGATATTTTCAAGCCTTTGGGTAAGTTTTGTTTTCCTTCAGACACACATTAGTTCCTAAGTAGAATAGCAGTCTCTTGTACCTAGATGTTAGGCCCCTTTAAACAAGCATCATCACCATCATCAGAATGCCAGTCCCTTAACCTAAGTAAAGGATCTGAAGGTTGGTATATGTGGTTATGATTACCTTATTGCAAGGAAAATAAAGCGATTCTGAAAAAAAGTATGAATTTTAATTACTTATCTCAGTTGAACTGAATAGGAACAGCAAAATGTGATTAAAAATATTTGTTCTCATAAATTCATATAAAACACTGGACAAGTAATAAGATTGTTACTCTCAGTTCATTCAATCTCAAAATCAGGATCTCCATTGAATCCATCTATGCTGTCCACGATGCCAGAATCTACTTGACGTTCCTGGTAAAACTGTTTGGCATCTGCAAGTATTAGGTGCATCAGGGACTTACGGTCTCGAAGTTTGGCTTCAGAGATAGGTTTTCCATTTGGCCACAAAGGTATTAATGCCCAATTAAACGGAACTCTAGATCGCCGTGATCGTCCCAATCTTGATGTACATACTGAACGGCTGTAATTTCAAGACCTGTATTACTTTCAGGTTTGCCAGTTAATCTTGCAACCATGGACATCCGTTTCCCAATTCACAATCAGTTT
The DNA here is from genome assembly GCF_040414725.1 of Anabrus simplex. NCBI lineage: Eukaryota > Metazoa > Arthropoda > Insecta > Orthoptera > Tettigoniidae > Anabrus > Anabrus simplex. The sequence continues at coordinate 638,565,890 of NC_090266.1, read as the reverse complement.
TTCAAGTTCTGCTGAACTGAAGAACGACGTGTTTTCCATCCAGCGATCAACAACGCGGATATTCCGCCTGCAGTTTATCATTACGTTTATGTAGTCCTCTGCCGTGTGTAAACGCTGATGAAATTTGAGGGCACGCTAAATATCTGCAAAGTCACTGCTTTCATTATTCTGATTTGGAATTCACTGATTTAGCGCGTATTACCTAGCATAACATGTTAAAGCACTGTTACAGTGAAGCCTTCGCAGCTTCCTCAAATATATCAATACAAAAATATTACTTACATTGCAGACTACCGTATTAGATACCGTACAACAATCTCATTTTGATACCAACCTTAGAAAGTTCTTCTAGGGAATGATTCTCTGAAGTAACCATTTTAGCAAGCTGCATTAGTAGCATTGTCCTTCTCCTTACTTTCGGAAGTACTTGATACATCGCGGAACTTCGCAAGTTGATAACCACTCAATGTATCACCATGTCAATAACTTGCCACTATCAAAAACGTGGGCTCCCTCGCTGTCATCCACGACACAATGCAAGGAATGAAGTGCTTGGTCTAATGATGCAAGATGGAACGTCGCATAGTCTACTGATGCAATTTAAAGTTTAACTGATTCCCGATATGTCGCTTAGGTTTTCAGTTTACTGAAAACTAATGCCCTCTTGTAAGACAGTGGGCAATTTATTATAAGTAGTTCAAGCTTTCCTCTACAAGATAGTGCTAAAATTTCAATTTTCAAATGGTGCTTAGTCTATTGAAGCATAACTCCATCCAATGTATGAAAGATAACTCAATCAGAATAAAATACTCTTCTCTCCCAGTCACAGATAACCACCAACTGGGGAGAGAGTATTCAGTTATAATAATCATATTTAATAAATACAGTTAAGTTTTTTACAATACAGAATATTAAAGATAATCCAATTAAGAAAAAAAGTTCAAAATCGTTTAATAACCTAATCATGGAGATGTAAATTGCAGTCATGAACATGGTCGGCTCCCAGCTGAAGAACCATAATCTGCGCATGCGCAGTTGCTACAAAGAACAGGGGTCAACACTTGTTTCTTGGAAAGGGTGAAGGAACCAATACAAAAGTTTATCTTTAATAGCAATGTTCGTAATATTATTGCTTTTAGTTTCATCGAAGCTTTGCATTCCAGATTAAACCATGCCGTCTCTACCTCCATAAAGTTTTCTTCAAGATCACTGATATCATGTGAGTACATGAAGTATTTCACTTCCACTAAGGCAGCAAGCACTTTGATGAAACTCGGACAACATGGGGCTTACGATGTTCATTTTCCCCTTCATTACTCCTATCCCCTGCCCCTACATCGCACAGCTCTTCCATGTGTTCCACTCCATATGTGGCTACATTAGAATCGGCCAGCACAGTCTTCAAAATCTATGGGGACAGCATCATTTTCACCCCTTAATTGTCCGCAGCCCTCAATAAAGACATCGTCATCATCACTATCTTCACCATTAGCACAGGAATTTTCGGCAGGGTCTTTCTGCTGCACGCAGCTGATAGCTGAAACCACCTTTAGGGCAGCAGTTCACTACAGTAAGTTGGGAATCCTGCCATCAAATAAATTGCTTGCAGAAGGTCAATATTCTTGCTCACTTCCTCCTGCAACAAAGAAGCACTCAGCAGTTTGAATTATACGCTTACGATACAGTTGGTTGAAACATTTTTTACCCCATGATCAAGAGGCTGCAACACGCTGGTACAGTTTGAGGGAACACACACAATTTTCACATTATGAAGAAATTAACGAGTGCTGTGGATGAGTTGCACAATTACCCACAAAGAGCACAAGTTTTCTTCCTTGTGCACCGTTGTAGCATCGAATGACCTTAAAAATTGTGAGCCTTTTTGTTAGCATAACATTTAATGGGCAGTTTTTTGTCTGTTTAAAACAACAGGGCTTTAATGACTTTCCCACTAGAACTTGCACTTATCATCGCAATCACTGATGATGCACAGCAGAATGGTTAGTCAAACTTTTTTCCCTATGGGAAGATTAAGCCATTAGCGCAGTGTCCTGTCCGGAAGGACGTTGTTGTAAAACGTCTGGTCTTGTCTGAGTCATATATGTCACGCGGCTTGTACCCCTCCAGTGGAGATGGCAGCATCTTGAACTACAGATCCTTACCGACTGTATCCATAGACGCACCTTCTAGGGAAACCTTCTTGAAAACTATTGCACGACGCTCTTTAAACTGAGCGATCAGAGTAAATGGCTGCACAGTTTGCGTCATATATCTATCAGCTTGTATTCCAGAGATAATGGGTTTGAATCCCGCTGTCTACAGCCCTGAAGATGGATTTCCGTGGTTTCCCATTTTCACATCGGGTAAATACTGCGGGTGAACCTTAATTACGGCTACGGTCGCTTCCTTCCAATCCCAGCCCTTTCATATCCAACCGTCGCTATAAGACATATCTGAGATGGTATGACGTAAAGCAAATTATATATTTTTTTAAAATGAGCAATCCAACCAGTTGATTCAGCAAAATTATCGATGTTAAAATTTGCAGCTATCTTCCTGGGTTTCTCTCATAATATGGTTCCATCTATAGGGATACTGGAAAAGAGGCTTACCAGCTCAAAAAGTGTAGGTTCTCTACCGGTTTTCCTTTTACTCGAACTGACACATTTATTAATTTGCACCATTCTCATTCTTCTTGGCAGATATGGAGTTGTAAGTGAAAGATGCTTTCCCAAGATGTTTAGCAATATCTACTCTGTTTTCAGACGGATTTGCTTCCACAATTTTCCATCGGTACTTCAAAAGTTCTCACATTTTTCATGGGATGTGACATATAATAAAAAACAAAAAGACATAGAAAAAAAAATTAGACAACAGAATGCAATTACGAACTACAGATAATACTGTAACTACCACATACAACCGAGGCACAGCAGAGAACCTGTCAGGGTGAAATGAAACAGCACAAAATGATGCCTTAGCATTTCAAGCAATAGCCTTGGTATAAGAAGGCTCATACATGTATTTATATAGCTCGGTTGCGCATGAATAACCTGCACACTGCACTCCAGCCTACATGATCCTTGCTCCAGCTCAGACACTTCCTCAAGTCTAGCAAGTCTGTATCGCCCGTACATTCCCTCCGTAAAAAGTTGCCAGTAGTCTATGCTACAGTACTGGGTTGCTGCCTTAAATTCAAAGTTTGCATATATTTTTCTCACAAACGATCTATGCAGAAAACTGTGGCCAAGGACAGTTTTTAAAAATTAGTGTGATAAGACAATAGTTCAAGGAATGATAGATGCAGGGAACTTTAACATTCAGGGAACGATCCATTAAGGTTCTACTGTATTCCAAAGTCACCTGGTTTCTTTAGCACATCCATTACTTAGTCCTAAGTACCAATTTTACAGAGTCCGGGGATATTTCCTTTTGATCCCTCCCTCTCCCCGCGTTGTCGTGATGGATAGGGACATTCTTGTGGACCAATTGCGGGGTTTTTCTTGCAGCTTGGTTTTCAAACGGTCCAATAAAGATGAATAATATGCACCTGTAATAGTTTTACCCTTTTCCAGATGAGGATTATCCCTTGCGAATCTCAAAAGACAGTCGCCATAACCTTTCCGGCCAAAGGAACGGTCTTCGCCTTTTTTGGTGTAGATTCCCCCTTGGTAACGCACTGTTTTTTTGTTTGGTCTCAGGAGTATAGTAATGTATCCATGTTTCATCCACAGTGACAAAACGACTCTTAAAGTCCTCCAGATTCTTCTGGAACAGCTGCAAACCATCCTTGCAACACTTCACACAATTCTGTTTTTGGTCAAGCATGAGCAATCGCGGCACCAATCTTGCGGAGAGCTTCCTCATGTCCAAATGTTTATGCAAAGTATTACGTACCCATTCAGTCGAGATGCCCACAGCACTCTCACTAACCTTAACTCTTCTGTCATCCATTACCATATCATGGATTTGATCAATGATTTCTGGATTCATAACCTCCACAGGCCGTCCAGAAAGTTCAGCGTCACTTGTGCCCGTATGGCTTGTCTGAAAATTTTGAAACCACTTGTAAACTGTTCTAATCGAAGGTGCAGAATCACCATAATGTTTATCAAGCTTCTCTTTAGTCTCCTGAGGCATTTTGCCTTTCATAAAGTAATGTTTAATACCACTCAAAATACTTTTTCATCCATTTCTTGAAAATCACTTCACTTCCTTGATTCATACGAATGCCAAACACAAAGAAATAGACCAATATGGCTGAAACTTGGTGTACGTTCATTGAAGAGATGCTACTAACTAAACATGACCTCGATACGCACCGGTGGTGCCATCTCTCAGACTTTGCACGGACTTTTCAAACCACCTTCGTAATACTAAACCCCGTTATAGCCCTCCAGAAGTAATGGCAGCTCCATATCCTTATCCCATTCGGCTTGGAGGAGAAACTTTCAAATATCCAGCATGAAGAGTTAATTAAGTATAGCAGCATGAAGAGTTCATTAACTATAGTACAAGTAATAGGCTCCCTCCTTAAGCAGAAAGTACTGGAAATGGCTAGGGTTATATGTATGTGAAGGTTTAACTACATCTAATAAATTTAATTCCAAAAATTCCTTAAGATCCTTAAATTCAAAACAAAAAGAATAAAATTAAGAATGAAATAAAAAAATCAGTTTCCATATACTGTTTACTTAGTATATCATAATTTATATATATGACTGTCCTGACAAATACAATTAATGAGTTCAAGGGTTCAGCACGAGAAAATAGGATCAAGGATTACATTCATTTGATCATTATAACACCTATAACTAGGTGTAACAGAGTAATGGAAAGGAACAAACAAGTGAAAATTCATATACAAAAGATAAGGACATCAAAAGGAATACATAAAAGGACAAACACTATGACAGATCAGTGCCAGAACATCGTGATATAGAAAAAAAGGTATCCCAATTCTACATTCATTTCTTCTCTGTACCTGACTGGCTTGTTTCTGCTTCCCATATTCGTCAGGATATTGATTTTTTTTGTTTATGCACTCATTTTGTGTTTATCCAACTTCCTTCTTATCCTACATTTTCCACATCAAGACTGAAGATCTATCAAGATTGTGAATGTTGATTTCCATCCTCCTGATGAAGCTGGGAAACGGAAATAAGCTAGTCAATGACTGAGAATAAATATATGTAGAAGAATTGGGATTGATGTGAAGATAGGCAGTCTATTTGAAGAAAGCAATGTCTCAAGATGTGGAGATAGCCCCTATCCTTTTGTATTTTCTTCCTATTTTTCCTTCTCCCCACATTGATCTGTCCTTGTAATTATCCTATTATGAGTTACCGAATCCTCTTGATGCTCCTTTCTTCCTATATACAGCATATTATAGGCTGAGGTTAATCACATGATCAAACACACAACCACTTAGCATTTATTCAGTGATACAACTAGTCAATATAAACTGCAACGTATTTATATTTAGTTGCACATAATACAAAAATTATTTAGGACAACTACATCAAAATGGAAACTTATATTCTGCTAAAAGTAGTTAATTTTTTTAACAGCACTCACTATTACAAGTACAATTTAGTCAAATTGACTGAATGAACTCCTTGAATCACATACCTCTTGGACATCCCTTAGTATCCCACACAAATATATGAGACAGCCAATGTCAGGGCGTTTTACATTTTGTCCCTCAGTTTCCTCATCCTCTACAGTTTGGATGTTGAAGAGTGCTTGACACATTCCAGGTTGATATTCACAACATGTACTAATGAGGATTAGGAGCGATTCCTTCAATGATGATGTTTCAAGCCTTGATTTTAGCTTGTTGACAAATAATTCTCTCACAAGACGAGGTTTCATGCCCATGCATGGAAGTAGTGTCTTGGGATAACGCTGAACATAATAAATTAAAAGAGAATAATTAAGAACTTATAATTAAAATCATGATATGATCTGAAAAGTGGACATGTGTATTTACACTAAAACTATTTATTTCTCTAATAGTGAAGCTGCTTTTTTAACTACATTTAATACATTTAACTCCAAAAAGTCCTTAAGAACCTTAAATTTAAAAATAGAATGAAATGGAAAAAATCAATTTCCATATACTGTTTACTGAGTTCAACATAATTTCTTTTATAACTGCCCTGACAAATACAATGATTGAAAGAGTCAATAAGTTATTACATTTTATGACATGAATACAAAGTTCACTAACACATATTTATCAGCCCATATTCCATGTTTACCTGCCAACCTAGGTTCAATGTTTGGTTAGCCAGGCTTTATGTGTCATAAACTAGGACAAAGGGTAACACCTCTCTAAAGCACATTGGTCGGGCTGGTAATACCTTATGGAAAATTCTAAATTCCCATGGAGGGAATTGGAAATTTTTCACCAACAGAGCATGTCAAAAATGTCAAAAATGCCTGAAAAGCCTTACATCTGATATGTTTTTGGTAATACCTTCTAATACCCTACCCAGGGTTAAAGGAGAAGATAGTAAACGGCTTGGACAGAGGAACAGGACTTACCATTCCGATGGCAGACAAAGCAGAAGAACTACCTTCACCTAGCAGAATCTGATATCTAGAGGACTGGCCTTATCGAACACTTGGCAGTTAGTATAAAATGCACTGTAGAAGAAGGTAGGGGACAATTAAAGGTAAGAGAGTTCACCATGACAAAAAAACCCTTTCATTGTGATAGGCCTTTTGTGTAATATCTGAAGCTATTTCCTTTCAGTTTCAAATCAGTTTTTAACTGTTACATTCTTCAGTCGGTGGAAGAGGTTAAAAGAAAATTTGTTTTGCAAGACAATATAGAGCCTTGGAAAGAATAAAAAACACAGACTGTAACAAATTTTTGTCATGTCTAATCTATGGAACAAACGACTCCTTGCAGCCTGAAGTTAATCCAGGGAATGACAGAAGAAATAACACCCAGAAAAAATGTTTCCCAAGACTGGAACACAAAATATAGAAATACACACATAGGACATGTGTCCGAAATAGTGTAGTGAAACCATGAGAAGAGCATCAGTCAAGAAAGAAAGAAAATACAAGTAAAACAGGTTGGTGGCCGATGAGAGGAGAAGGTGGATGAAAGAGTGAACCAAGATGATGAAAGAAGATATTGGAGGTAGTAAGAAACAATTACTGTATATGGAATCGTTAAGAGTATGAGAAGGGCAGATATGATTATGTCAAAACAGTCAACAAAGATACCAAGGAAGTGGAAAAAGAGGAGGAACTTAAAATGATGTGGAGGGAGTACTCCGAAGAACTGCTGAATCCGAAAACTCAGAGGAGGAACTAATTATGGGGGGTGAAAATGAACTGCAAATGGATACAGGCTTAACCTCTTGACTGGGCATGATGTATATATTCGTACGCTGAATGTTATAGGGTAATGGGCATAACGAATACATACGTACTCGTCTTTTACCGCCAATATCTCCTGGGTATGAAGAGCTACTTTGCCGCGTCGTGTATTGTCGTATTAATTGATGTTTTACCCCGCTCGATGACAGCAAATACCACGTCGCGCTTCTTAAAGCTTATTTGCTTTTATTTTACAACTGTGCGGTGCTACTTGTCTGCAGTAGGCCAAATATGGCACCATCTAGTTCGAAACGCTTGAAGAACATGAGATTATTCAACACTTAGAGAATGATTCTGACGATTTATCTTCTCAGAAATCCAAAGACGAGTGGTTTGATACAAATAAAGGTGAGCCCGATGGTGAAAGTGGTTCAGAAATTGAGAATGAAGAACAAGGTGAACAACATGACAAATCGGATGAGGGCGAAGTGCTAGACATGTTTCCACCTTTCCCGCCGCGTAATGTTTCACGTCAGAAATTCGTATTTTCTGGTGCTAGTGGTGTAAATGTGGACTTCGACGATGAATCCAATGTGTTGGAATATTTTGAACGGTTCATAGGTGATGATATGTTTCAACTTTTTGCCGAACAGACCAATGTGTATGCTAAACAGTTTTTAGAAGCCCATTCGAACTTGAAACCACGGTCACGAGCGCGAGATTGGGTGGATACAAATTCAACTGACATAAAAACTCTAATTGGACTTCTAATGCTGCAGGGGATAGCTTGTACACCAGAAAACAGTACGTACTTCTCAAAATGGGAAAATATCGCAACCCCTTACTTTTTGAAAACTATCTCTGAGACAAATCTCTGCAGTTCTAGTGAGGTAAATGATGTAAATGACCGTGAAGTTAAAGTAAAATATTTCACAATGTCACTAGCATGATGTGTAATTCGTAAATATTCCTTTTTTTAAAAAAAATTGTTTTAATTTTAGGTGCTAACATGAACAAAAAACTCAAATTTCAACCAGGTAAATGACCTTGCAGTTAACAAAAATGGTTCAGAATGTCACATGCATGATATGATATTTATAAATACCCCTTGCTTTTGTTTGTTTCAACTTTCGGCTATAAAATATGGGCCAAACTTGGAAATTCCAAACAGGTAAATGACCTTGCAGTTAATGTAAAAAATGGTCGAACTTTTCTCTAACATTAAAATGAATTAATTAAAACGCATTTATTTTACTTTTTGTATCACAGATGAAAGATATTAGTGATATTACTAACTTTTCTGAATATCCTAACAAGTAACAACAATCTGCTGAAAAAATACACAGGGCAGGTTACACCAAGCACATATTATTATTATTATTATTATTATTATTATTATTATTATTATTATTGTACCGGGCGGTACACCTCCACTCCGCTAATTTAAAATGTGCGCCTGTTGAAACTCCTCTGTTGGAGGAAGTCTGAACTTTATCTACACTACTAATTCTCTACCTTCTCAGAAGATGTCACCACGTGGAAAACTTTGAGTTTTTGAACTGTGTCATTTTTGATGTGTTTTTGTTTCGCTTGAAGTAAGAAGTGTGAACTTTCTCTTCTAGAGGACACTACTGAAGATCACCAATAGTGCAACCTAGTGCGGAGTCAAAGAACTATTTTGTTGGAGAAATTTTTATTTCAAATGTTTGTTCTTTGCTAAATTTTTTTTCAGTCTTTGGTTAAGTTGGCAATATTAACCCCTTCTTTCCCCTTGTTTTAAATCTAGCCTATCCCGAATTTCTTGAATTAATTTTCCACCAATTATGTGTTTCTTCTTAGTATTGTGTAGGGGGTTTATTGATCTACCAATAAAATCATCGCGGGAGGGTGTTTTCATTCCCCTAACGCCTAGAACCTTCTGCGAGAGTATTTAAACTGCTGATTTTAGGGTCTCCGGGCCACTTCTGTTCCATCTTTCAGTGTATAAAGTACATAGCAGGAGGCGGGAAGCGCCTCTTTCCTCGGCAGCGGTCATCAATAAGGTAATGGCCGATTAATAAATTCTTTCTTTGCTAGCTCAGCAGTTTAACTCTCGGGGCGGGTGCGAAGCGTTCCTCCATGTAACCTTTTCCTAAAATGTAACGATCTTTTCTTCTATTCTCTTTTAAGCTGCATATTGGGATGGAGAGTGCTAACCCTCTCGAGCTCCCACTCACATTGTCTTGAGGTGAACTTATTTTCTCAACCTATTCTTCGTTAATGTAAAACAAATTGCTCTTTTCTAAAGTCACCTCGGTAGTATGGGATTAGCCCTTGCATTAGTGGCCTAGAGCCAGATTAGGTTTTTAAAAAACAAGTGTATTAGGAGTGCAAGATCGCCTCCTCTCAAATTGTTATTTTAGAGGTCATGTAATTGCCCATTTTTATTTAACAGACCTCAGTAGGTTGGGTATTTTACCCCTGTGTCTATGTCCAGTGAGGACAACTTGAAGGTGGAGTTTGGTGTGGCCTGGGAGAGGCTTAAATTTTGAGAGCGAGTGGCTCTTTTGAAAATTGAGTGTTGTATGCCTCGTGGAGGCTTTTCTGTGTAATTTGGAGCAAGGGCTCCTAGGTATGAATGGGGTTTTCTGCCCCTCTGTTAAAACTCGTGTTTGGGGTAAAACTGAGCTGATTGCCCAAGCTGTGTAAAATCAGGGCGCGAAGCCCAATTCCTGTAAATATTGTAACTACCCTTTTTGATTTGCTACCTTGTACCTGCCATGCTTGTTATTTCTTTGTTTTAAAAAAGAAAATATAACCTTGTTAAATTTGAAATTAATTTTGCTTTCGTAGCTGGAGACCTATTCACACCCGCACCTTCTTTCACCTCTACCTACCACGGAAAACTCCGTAACAAATGGTAGCAGAGCGTGGTTGAATGGGTCTCAATTTAGCCCCTTTTGACGGCTAAACATTGTTTGTTCTGAACTCTAACTATTTTCCCAGTTGCTGGAATTTTTTGAGTTTTTCAAAATTGTTCTGTCACCATGCCCGGCCCTCGCGATGTTCTCCATCTTAACTATTTGCGCAAGGAGGAGTTGATCTATGAATTGACTATTAGAAATGTACAATCTGGAGGCACGGTTGCAGTAGACACAAACAAGCTTAGAGAGTCCCTAGATTTGCCCATTTCCATCCCCAATTTGGGAGAGAAAGAAATTGACGACTCTCTTTCCACGATCACGGAGAATATTACTGGGCTAGCTTCTGTAGTTAGTTTTTTTGATGAAAATGATCCTTCTCCTAATCAAATTAAGCGTGTGCAACCTAGGCTATATCATTTTTCGAATATCTGTTGTCTCTAAAGTTGAATGACGTTCAGAAGAAGGAAGCTAGTACGCTGCTTGAAAATATGTCTGAATTATCTAGCAAGGTCACTCAATTGTTAACAGGGGAGGTTCCTCCCAAAAGCGATCTACCCACCACAGTGAATGCAGGTAGTGAGGAAGCGCCTCCCAAGGGAGAAGTTAATAGGATAACCGTTGCTGCTCAAACTATCCCTGCCCCATTGGACAACGAATCTGAACGTCGTGCATCATTGAGTAACATCCGTTCTGAATTAACTTCCTTGTCATTGAAACCTTTACCTACTATGTCACCCGGGTTTAGCAGCTTGCCTCATCCATTGGCAATGTTGTTCAGAGGTATCTCTAAGTTTTCCGTTAATACCACCAGTGATGTAATTTCTTTTTTAAGATTTCTGGTTGAATTTCAGGATCATGCACTTGTGTTTTCTCTTTCTCCATGTCAAATTTTGCAAATTATCTATCCGTATGCTATTGGTATTCTCTCAGATAAAGTCGTAAGAGCCATTGCCGAGCAATCATCTATTGAGGATTTCCATGCCCATTTGCTAGCTAACTTCATCCCGGCTAGGGCCAGGTCCTCCCTTATTCAGAAGTACTATTACCGTGTACAACGCTTGGATGAAAACTTGGCTGATTTCATACAGGACATTAAGTTTTATACTAGGGTGTTTGCTCTTCATTTCCCTGAGGATCAGATTGTACAAGCTATTGTGGAAGGGATTTCACCACCCTACAGGTCATATTTGTGTTTCGCGGCGTGCCCGCAAACTTTCTCTGAACTTGAAGCATTGGCCGTCTCAGCGGAAGGAGTTAGATACGCCGATTCTTTGCGTGTCGCGAAAGAACCCCCGCCTTCCTTTAGTAATACTCGGCCTCCACCTCGCCGACCAGTCAATCCCCGTAAATGTTATGCTTGCGGGTCGCCTGACCATCTGCGCAACAAGTGTCCACTGATCAAGTCAAGTGGGACAAGGAATGGAGCCGGGTCATCACAAGGCTGTTTTAAATGTGGGGCTTTCTCACATATCGCCAAGAATTGTCCCAATTCGAATAGCAACCCCTCCTGCTCAACTTCTGGTGCAAATTCCACCTATGCCAATAATAAAAAGTGACTAGTGGCTTCGGCTGAGTCGACTAATCCATCTTCCCGAGACTCAGCCCCGGGTAAACAGGTTGTAAATTCAGGGAACGAGCAATTTTCAAATTCATCTTTTGAAGGTCCCAAAGAGTGTCTTAGGATTGCGGCGGATTCCCCCGCACCAGTCCCCTTTCTCAAAATTGAGTTAAATAACGAGCCTATAACAGCTCTCTTAGATTCAGGTAGTGTTTGTTCTATTATTTCGGCTGATTGGTATTCAAAATTGAAATCTGTTTGTAAGCTTCCTAACTATTGTTTGTCGGCGATCCAATACGTTTCGGCTAATTCCTCTCCATTAGAAATTCTCGGTTCCTTATATGTCAAAATTCGTATTTTTCAATTCACATGGAAAGTTAAATTGTTTGTGGCCAAGCATTTGTCTTGCCCCATTATATTGGGAGCGGACTTTATTTCTCACACTGGTCTTGTGCTCGATCTTCAGAGTAGGTCTTGCACTTTCAAATTTGCCTCTAATTGTAATATCCCTCTATTAAAGTGTAATTCTGCATCATGTTCTTCTATTTCGCCTACCCAGGATGAGATGTTGTTAGACCTTAGACATCTACCTGAGGAGCAGGCTGATAGTATTCGCAAATTGTGTCAGTCGTTTCCCGAGGTGTTCTCTGATACTCTTGGTGTTACTGACCTTATTGAATACAAAATTGAGGTCACGGATTCGATTCCTGTCCGTTTTCCACCTTATAGGCTATCTCCACCTAAAATGAAGGCTCTAAAAGAAATCATCGATCAGATGTTGAAGGACGGTATTATTAGGCCCTCTAAGTCAGCGTATTCTTCGCCTATTTTTTTAGTCCCGAAACCCCAAGGAGGCTTCAGGCCTGTCATTGATTACAGGGCTCTCAATCGGAAGGTGGTGTTACAATCTGTGCCCCTTCCCGACCTTCATTCTTGTTTTTCATGGTTTCGTAAGGCCAAGTTCTTTACTATCTTGGACTTGAATCAGGCCTATAATCAAATTCCCCTTGCCGAAGAGTCTAAACATCTTACAGCGTTCGCCACGGACTGGAATTTATACGAATACAACCGCGTGCCTTTCGGGCTCCCCACCGGAGCAGCTGTACTCACTAGGCTACTAGATAGGGTCTTCTCCGACATCAAATTTGAGTACTTATATCACTACTTGGACGATGTCGTCGTATTTTCAGAGACTTTTGAAGAACATCTAGATCATCTGCGAGAAGTTCTCGATCGCCTTCGTAAGGCTGGGTTAACGGTTAAGTTGTCCAAGGTTGCCTTTGCTAAGCCCTCTATGTCTTTCCTAGGGCATATTGTGTCACCTGATGGTGTAGCGGTCGATCATTCTAGAACACAGGCCATCCGTGATTTTAAACCTCCCAAGGACATTAAAGGTATCGCCAGGTTCATTGGTATGGTGAATTTCTTCAGGAAGTTTATTCCTAACTTCGCTAATAGAGCGGCGCCCTTAAACCTTCGTAGGAAAGGCATCAAATTCGAGTGGGGACCTTCTCAACAAGCCGCTTTTGAAGACCTTAAATTAGCTCTTTGTAATGCCCCTGTACTTGCTATGCCTGATTTCTCGAAGAAATTCATTGTCCAAACCGACGCATCGTCGTCAGCGGTAGCTGCAGTCCTTCTTCAAGAGACTGAACTAGGGAGGCGCCCCATCGCCTATGCGTCTAGGACATTGTCGGCTCAAGAAGCCAAGTATTCCATCTATGAGCTCGAAGGTTTGGCAGTCTTATTCGCCTTAGAGAAGTTCCGTCTCTATCTGGAACATGTCAAATTCGACCTGGAGACAGATAATCAAGCCTTAAGCTGGGTCTTAGGTAGGCCGCGTCGTACTGGTCGTATAGCCCGCTGGGCCATCCGTATTTCTGCCTTCCAGTTTGATGTTAGACATATCAGAGGTACCGAAAATGTTGTTGCTGATGGACTCAGCCGTATGTTTTCTAACGACGTCGAGACCCACGAACCGGTCGACAGTTCATCACCTTCCGAGTCCATACTATCTAAGGTTAATGCCATCCTAACAGATGCTCCCATGCTCTTTAGGGATATCGAGAAATACCAACGTGAAGATCCGACGCTGGCTTCGATAATGGAAACCCTTTCTTCTGGGGAACATGTTATCCCTTATGTTCTGAGGAATGGTGTTCTATGTTGCCCTTCGAGGCATGATAAGATGATGAAAGTTGTTGTTCCAGCGGTTCTTGTACCTATGATCTTCAAGTATTATCATGAGACCCCATTAGGAGGGCATCTGGGTATCTTTAAAACTCGTGAAAAGATTCGTGAAATGTTCATCTGGAAAGGTATGGACGGTGAAATCCGTGAACTAGTAAAGGCTTGTAAATCCTGTTTGCTTAGTAAACCGACCATGTCCACCAAGGTAGGCCTCTTGTCTTCTCAGCAAGCGTCGCGCCCCATGGAACGCCTGTATATTGATTATGTAGGACCATTCCCCCAGTCAAAGGGTAATGCCAACAAGTTCATCCTTGTGTGTGTAGATGGTTTTACCAGATTTTCTTGGTTATTTCCGACTAAGCTGGCTACCGCTCAGTCTACCATTACTTGCTTAAATTCTATTTTTGCTTCTTTTGGTCCGTGCCAATATATTGTATCTGATAATGCTAAGGCTTTTACATCTAACTTATTTCGTAAATTCTGTTTTGACTTATCCATCTCTCATGTAACTACTTCTGCTTATTACCCTCAACCATCTCTGGCGGAACGGGTTAATTGTAATCTCAGGTCCGCACTTATTTCCTATCATCATGAAGATCATTCCAGGTGGGACACGTCCCTGCATTGGTTAGCTTTTGCTTTGAATTCGGCGGTTCATGAATCTCATAAGTTCACTCCAGCTTCCTTGATGTTCAAGTTTGTTCCCAACACGCCGCTCTCTAACCTTTGGTCTCTGAGTGACATTCTACCCGAGACAATAGATCCGGATAATATTAAAGATCTTTGGAAGAAGGCTAAAGCCAATCTTAAGGTATCTCATGAAAAGGTTAGGGAAAAGTATGATCGTGGACGGAGACCCACCACTTTGAAGGTAGGTGACCAGGTGATGGTCAAGAATTTTGTTCCCGCGGGCAAACTTGCCCCCAGATTTCATGGGCCATGCATCATTCTCGATTTTCTTACGCCGGTTACATTGTTAGTAAGCAATCCAGCCACCGAGAGGATATTTAGTGTTCACCTGTCCCAGGTGAAACCGGTGTAAATTTTGTGTCAACTTGCTTCATATAATTTGATAGGAATATGAAGGATATTTTTTTTTTTTTTTTTTTTTTTTTTTTTAGTTCCACTCTTAAGGCATTCTGCTCCTTCTATTTTATTTTATATGTAAGCATTTCTGTGAAACCTCCCCCGATTTGTTAAACTGCCATCCTGTCCTTGCCACGGCCATTACCACGCTCCCGTCTCCTGCTCCACTACACACAGTGGCTGGCTTAGATGAAATGCCATGGATATCGGCACGCCGCTGGCCCCTCAATCTCTCTACATGCCTGTGCCCTCAAAAGAAACATGATGGTCCAACACAATTCTGCCGCCTAGCTTTAATGTTTCAGTGCCCCCGCAGCCGCGCGGCGCCGTGCCGCAACTGGGTTTGAGGAAGGGCCCCCTCGGCCCCAGCGAGGACGACATGTGCACGGCGAGCCGGAGCTCTCCTCCCGGCCAAGGCTGATGTGCGGCGCACGACCTGCTACTAGCCCGCAGCCTGTATATGTTCACCGCGGGCGCGGCATGTTTCAACACCTCTGCTCCCCTCATAGTGCGGGCGAGCGGTATCTCAGGGTACTTGAGGGGTCCGAGCGGCCTCCTTTGGACGCAAGCTGCAACGGCCGGTCTGGCCATCCAACTTCATCAACATCAACTACATGAACAGTTACTATAAGCAATGACTACACTTGGGAATTCAACAGCAATATTTGGTGGACATTGCAAAATTTTTCATCACTTTTGAGTATTAAAAGTTTATCTTCAGAATTCTACTTCTACAAACTTAAAGACTATACTCCACCTGCAACAACAAAATTTTGGAACTAAATCAAACCAAATTAAGAAAATCTTATAAATTTTTTTGGCAATTAATCTCCATATCTACATCAAAACTTGGACCTTGTTTTCAAACAATTTCATGTGTCACCCCGGGAGGAACTTTTGGGGGGGGAGGTCTGTACCGGGCGGTACACCTCCACTCCGCTAATTTAAAATGTGCGTCTGTTGAAACTCCTCTGTTGGAGGAAGTCTGAACTTTATCTACGCTACTAATTCTCTACCTTCTCAGAAGATGTCACCACGTGGAAAACTTTGAGTTTTTGAACTGTGTCATTTTTGATGTGTTTTTGTTTCGCTTGAAGTAAGAAGTGTGAACTTTCTCTTCTAGAGGACACTACTGAAGATCACCAATAGTGCAACCTAGTGCGGAGTCAAAGAACTATTTTGTTGGAGAAATTTTTATTTCAAATGTTTGTTCTTTGCTAAATTTTTTTTCAGTCTTTGGTTAAGTTGGCAATATTAACCCCTTCTTTCCCCTTGTTTTAAATCTAGCCTATCCCGAATTTCTTGAATTAATTTTCCACCAATTATGTGTTTCTTCTTAGTATTGTGTAGGGGGTTTATTGATCTACCAATAAAATCATCGCGGGAGGGTGTTTTCATTCCCCTAACGCCTAGAACCTTCTGCGAGAGTATTTAAACTGCTGATTTTAGGGTCTCCGGGCCACTTCTGTTCCATCTTTCAGTGTATAAAGTACATAGCAGGAGGCGGGAAGCGCCTCTTTCCTCGGCAGCGGTCATCAATAAGGTAATGGCCGATTAATAAATTCTTTCTTTGCTAGCTCAGCAGTTTAACTCTCGGGGCGGGTGCGAAGCGTTCCTCCATGTAACCTTTTCCTAAAATGTAACGATCTTTTCTTCTATTCTCTTTTAAGCTGCATATTGGGATAGAGAGTGCTAACCCTCTCGAGCTCCCACTCACATTGTCTTGAGGTGAACTTATTTTCTCAACCTATTCTTCGTTAATGTAAAACAAATTGCTCTTTTCTAAAGTCACCTCGGTAGTATGGGATTAGCCCTTGCATTAGTGGCCTAGAGCCAGATTAGGTTTTTAAAAAACAAGTGTATTAGGAGTGCAAGATCGCCTCCTCTCAAATTGTTATTTTAGAGGTCATGTAATTGCCCATTTTTATTTAATAGACCTCAGTAGGTTGGGTATTTTACCCCTGTGTCTATGTCCAGTGAGGACAACTTGAAGGTGGAGTTTGGTGTGGCCTGGGAGAGGCTTAAATTTTGAGAGCGAGTGGCTCTTTTGAAAATTGAGTGTTGTATGCCTCGTGGAGGCTTTTCTGTGTAATTTGGAGCAAGGGCTCCTAGGTATGAATGGGGTTTTCTGCCCCTCTGTTAAAACTCGTGTTTGGGGTAAAACTGAGCTGATTGCCCAAGCTGTGTAAAATCAGGGCGCGAAGCCCAATTCCTGTAAATATTGTAACTACCCTTTTTGATTTGCTACCTTGTACCTGCCATGCTTGTTATTTCTTTGTTTTAAAAAAGAAAATATAACCTTGTTAAATTTGAAATTAATTTTGCTTTCCTAGCTGGAGACCTATTCACACCCGCACCTTCTTTCACCTCTACCTACCACGGAAAACTCCGTAACAATTATTATTATTATTATTATTTATTTTCCACCAATTGTAGGTACAATTTATGGATGGTGAATGGAGAAAGGGCATTGCCCCACATACACAAAAGTGCCCCATCGCCACTTAAAATTACAATATTCAAGTATACAATTACATTCTACATAGTGTGCTTATATACAGTTACCGTATTTACAGGCACATTTACATACTACTCACAAGACATGGTCAACATTCAAGTAATTTTACACACACACACACACACACACACACACACACACACACACACACACACACACACACACACACACACACACACACACACACACACACACACACACACACACACACACACACACACACACACACACACACACACACACACACACACACACACACACACTCTCTCTCTCTCTCTCTCTCTCTCTCTCTCTCTCTCTCTCTCTCTCTCTCTCTCTCTCTCTCTCTCTCTCTCTCTCATCCCCACATATACTTTAGCTATAATACACAGTTAAGAGGTTAACATAGGGTGAAGTGGAACCAGCAATGGGTAGGATCAAAGGAGGGAAGGCACCAGGTTTGGATGAGGCGAGTATGGAGATGGCAGAAGTAGCTGGTGACGTGGGGAATCAATGGCTATTATCAGGTAATGAGAGGAGAGGATTTCTTTTCTGCTAGTGGTTTAACGTTGTACTAACACATCCAAGATTTCTCATGCTGCAAGGCTGGAAAAGGCCTATACCCTATCTCAAATATCCTGGGGGTCAACAATAACTCCCGCCACGTGCGCGTTGCAGTACTAGTCATATAAAAACATCAGTCAAGAAATCATGGGATTGATAGTTTTAATTAACATGTTATGAAAAGAATAAAACATTTAAACAATCACCAAGATAAATCAAGAAGATATTAAATTATTTAATATAATTCTGAAGATTAATGTACTCACCAATTTAATCGCTGGAAGAAAGAAAGGTTAGGTACTTAATCACATTCAGAGCATTGTAATCACTGTCACATACGAAATAAACTGACAAGAGGGTCCACCTTTTCAATACAAATATTGAGGTGGACCTACTTGTCGACACCTCTTGTCGATTTATTTCTTATAATTGCACTTCAATATGGAACAAAAATGAAATTTATAGCTTATAATCACTGTCACAGTCGTTCAAAGTTTATAATACAATCCATTCAGTGACATCCTCTACTAGCTGGTCTATGCCTACAATATATTTTCTTCCATTTCTATGACGTGTTTTAAACACATTTCTTAAAGTTGAGGAGTCACTAATTCGATCCCCTCCAGCACCAGTTTTCTTTCATTGGCAAGGATGAAAGTTTTGTTGTTAGGTGCCACATGGCTCCACAGACTTTCACTGAACAATGGTACGGGGTAATTTAAAAACTTGCCTTCCCAATTGCAATGTAATATCTTCTACCAGATACACTGCATTAGTCCCCAACACACTGAAGGATTGCATTACAGGAGTTCCAACTTAATGCTGTTTGGTTTGTAAGGGATTCCCTTACCGTCCTTTCTCCACAACTGTTTGGGCAGTTTCTCAATTCTAACCAAATGGTAAGGTGAATTGGGTTCAAGATGGGAGAGAATATATTAACAAAGCACTATCTGAAAACGTCTCCATTTCCTCACGATCTGTCTTTCGTGAAGTCAGATTCGAAACACAAAATCTTTATCACTGCCAATATGTGTAAACGCCGTAAGACCTTTCTGTGTCGGTGCAACGCAAAAAAAAAAAAAGAGTAAAATGTTTCTGCTTCCCCGAAGGATTATTTATATTCCATTATTATTGAATATTTTGTGTGATAAGATTGAACACACGCGGGATCACCCAGTTTATCCAATAATGTCAATTTTACCATCAGAAGTACACGTTGTAAATTTTTGTTTAGTATAAATCAAATCATAAATAGCAGAAAGCAGAAGCAGACATAACCTCAAGCAAAGAGTTTGAACAGCAAGGAAATGAGGCTGCTTCCTGAAGCTGCTACTTTGAAGCTGCTTCAAGGGAGGGAGAGAGAGAGAGAGAGAGAGAGAGAGAAAAACCAGTTTATATCGCTCCTAGTATATTTCATCATTGAATGATCGTTTAGTCAATCCACAGCTTGTGTCTTTTCGGATGAGGCCCGGTTTCATCTTAATGATCTTGTGAACAGTCATAACTCTCGCTATTGGTGTGCAGAAAATCCTAATGGTGTTTATGAAGTCCCTCATTATTTTGATAGGAAGATTTGTGTTTGGTGTGCAGTTAGTGCATGACGAATAACGGCCTATTTTTTCCCAGATGACAGTAAATCCAGAGAGGTACTAAGATGGCATTTTGCCACCTTTCTTCCATCAGTTAATGTAAGAAGAAAAATCACACATATGGTTTAAACAAGATTGATTCCCTTCTTACAATCTCAGAGGTGTTTGCAGACAGAGTGATCAGTGCCAGTCTATTTCACCCTCGTTCTCCAAATCTAACAGTGTGCGATTTTTACCTGTGGGGTAAACTGAAAGGAAAAGTGTATCGAACAAATCCTCACACATTGGAAGAACTGTAAGAAAAATATTATGAATGAAATCAGAAACATAACAGTGAGCCGGGCTAAGTGGCTCAGACGGTTGAGGCGCTGGCCTTCTGGCCTCAACTTGGCAGGTTTGATCCTGACTCAGTCCGGTGGTATTTGAAGGTGCTCAAATACGTCAGCCTTGTGTCGGTAGATTTACTGGCAAATAAAAGAACTCCTGCAGGACTAAATTCTGGCACATCAGCCTCTCCGAAAACTGTAAAAGTAGTTAGTAGAACATAAAGCAAATAACATTATTATTATTATTATTATTATTATTATTATTATTATTATTATTATTATTATTATTATTATTATTATTATTATTACTGCATTACAGTGCAGAACTCTCTCACGTAAGTCAGAATGTGGTTACCAGAGTCAATGACTGTATAAACTAGGAAGGATGACACTTCCAGCATCTTTTATAAGGCAAGATTTCATGCAAGACTATATACACGCTTAAAGCAGGGCAGCTGCGGGCGATGTAAGTTCGGCTAAGGCAGCTGCTGTAGCACACAGTACAAACACTGTGCGTTTGGTCCGAGTTTATGCGAGAGACCCCGTATATAGCAATACTGATATATGCTTCGCCAGCGGCCATTCCATGTTGAATACACCAGTTCTCGTCTGATCACTGCAGTTAAGCAACATTGGGCATGGTCAGTACTTGGATGGGTGACCACCTGGGAACACCACGTGCCGTTGGCTCAATTTCCTTCTCAGCTAGCCCAGTGATGTAGGGGTAGCGCGTCTGCATTTTGCTTGGAGGCCCCAAAGTTCGATTCCCAGCCAGGTCAGGATTTTTTACTTGGATCCGAGGGCTGGTTTGAGGTCCACTCAGTCTATGTGATTACAATTGAGGAGATGTCTGATGGTGAGATTGCGGTCCTGGTCTAGGAAGCCAAGAATAACAGCCAAGATAATTAGTCGTGCTGACCACACGACACCTCATACTGTAATCTGCACCCCTTCAGGCTGAGCAGCGATCGCTTGGTAGGCCACGGCCCTTTGGGATTGTTACGGCATGGGGTGGGTATATATGCTTCAGAATCTTGGGTAATGAGAAGAGAGAAAAGCAGGATCCAAGTAAGTGAGATGAAATTTATGAAAGGTAAAATAGGGATTAAAAAATGCATAAGAAGTGAGTGTGTTACAAAACTAGTGCAAGAGGAACCATTGCAAGATAAGACTCAAGAATTAAAGCTTATACAGTATGGTCATGTGAGTAGAATGGGACTGAAAAGGATACCCTGGAACAGATGGCTAAATGTTGTGGAGAAGTAGCTGAAGAAAAATGGGAGGATTGGACCAAAGTATTGACAGAGAGATGGTGATGAAATAGACAATGACCATGTTTACAGACATTTCTAAAATGATATACCTTTGACTGTGGCTTCACAGAGGAGGGTTTTGTTCACCTGTATCAGCAGATCTTAAGTGATCTGTGATTGTTCTGTAACATAATGAACTGACACACCACACAACTACATGAAGAGAGTCTATCTACACCTGGACATGGCTCACGACTGATGAAATGGAAAAAGGGGAGTCGTGTAGCAGATCACGACCCTAGGTGACACAAATGCTGATGAATATGATGATAATGACACATGTACTGCAGAAATAATCAGTGATAAACCAGGATGAATGCCAAATACAGGTAATAGAAATTAAATTTATGAGAAGTTTGTTAGACAAGGCCTTAATTAGCACATTAAATAAGATGGTTGCATGGATGCCTTGCTACCAGTCAGCATGCATTCGTCTCTCTTTGATAATTTCGTTTAACACCACTGTTAACCTGCTTGTTGTTTTAAGGGGCCTAACATCGAAGGTCATCGGCCCCCACTGTTAACCAACTTGCTGCATTGCAACTTTCGTCTGAGTCAGTGACTTTTCCTGACTGTCTCAAATCAGTTTTGACTTCAGTGAGGATTTGTTTTTGTTTGATGTTACATGCCATCAGTAAATACTTCAATCTCTGTGTCAGGAACATGGTCTGTTTTTCATTCCAGTCTGTATCATTTGACCAGAGATGAAGAGCAATGTAAACAGTGTATTTTGTTAACATGGATAACTATTCACAGTGAGAAAGAAGTTAGGCATTCCATCCCTCCCTTGCTTGTGTAACAGGGTTTTGCTGATACTCATTTTAGAAGGATGTCTATATTTATACATTTAAATTAACTTGATAAAATGCCTTTCACATATAAAAACTAATTAAGAAATCACCATGGTAATATTCTAGTGTAAGTTTTGTGTGTATATGTATAGTGATTTAAATATGCCACAAATGAAACAGTAGTAATAAATGAACAAATGGTTTTTAACTACTTAGAAAGATACATACCTCAGCAAAAGTCGTGAGAAGAGAAACCGACATTACGGGAAGATATTTGCAGAATACATTGTTCAAGTAACTCACTACAGTTGGAATCACTTTCGTACTGGTTGAAACGTAAGGAGGCTGAGCAAGCAGCTCACAATCCAACCGGGTTCTTCTATTGTTGGGCTATAAATATAAATAAACCAGGGGGAATGAACAAGTATATCAGTTACAAAGATGATTTGTATGTTCTTCACATTTCACAACAGGCAATGAATCTAATTTGGCATGGAAAAAAAGAAGTTAGGCAAAAGTGAAAAATCTCAAGAAGTACTATGAAATTAACACACCACATTTTGAAGAATTCTTAAGTAGATACACTGGTAAAAATATGAAAGACAACATTTCTTCAGCATGTCCCAATTATTTCCAGAGCTGCTCAATCTGCCCTGGCTTATTCCGATTTTGGCCAGAGGTTAAAGGCTGGATGCCCTTCTTGATGTCATGCAACTTTTTATGAATAATTATAATCCAAGAATCACAAGGATTCAAGTCTCAGGCATCCAAGTCTCAAGATAGCAGCTAAGCCACCAATAAATATTTCAAATATGAAAGGTGATTACAAAAATGTAAGGATGTGGATTAATGCACCCTCACAGAGAAGTACATCTGGATTCATACCAAACAAAGGTAGAATCATTTATCTATACAGTGAATGTAACTGTGTCTTGTTATCCTTGTCTTGGTCACTGCTGCAGGTAAGGATATTCTGGTCAAGGATATTCTGTGTACCAAGATGATGTTAACATATTTGCTGAATATTCAGTGTGTGTGCATGTGCGCGCGCGTGCCTAAAGCCTCGATTCAATTTCAAACCTTTCTGCATTGTTCATACGGAGTGAGGGCATACGACACTGTGGATGTTGATTTGTACGTCAGATGAGGATGTTGATTTGTACGTCAGATGAGAACGTTGATAATTGAGCAGACCCCTTGGTGAAATTCAAGAGGAGTGCTGGGTTTCACCCTCTCCCTTTCTACTACAGCATCATGTATCACGTCATTCATTTCATCTCATTAACTCCTCTAAAGAATCTGACATCAGGTAGGACATCCAGTCATTCATTTCATCTCATTAACTCCCCTAAAGAGGCTGATGTCAGGTAAGACATCTAGTCATAAAAACTCGCTACGAAGATTCATCCATCTCGCTTCATACCCAACTCCATAAAGAAACTGGACAACAGTTGGACACACATACACAGTCGAATCACATTATTACGAACACCAGGTAAAAGTGCCCTCTGCAGCGTGCAGTCTTTGTTGTATGCCCCATAACATGGACTGGTGAAGCAGGTATACAATATAATGCAACCGACAGGGTAGCTGTACACATTGCACTTCTTGCTGTCATGGGTAAGAGTAGTAATTTAATTGAGTTGCATGAAGGGATTATCGTCCGCTTTTGGGCGAAGGAGGGCAGAATTTCAGAAACAACGTTCTTGTTTGAGAACTGTTTGCATGGTTCGGTGGTATCGTGTATCATGAGTGGACGAATGAAACCATTGGGAATAACCGTCATTGAAAATGTGCAGCTCAACGTGCCACTGATGTCTGAGGTGAACATCAACTATGACAGTGCAAGAAAGCCAACCGAGAGCTACAGTGGAACAGATCACCATCCAAATGAACCAGAGGGCATCCAAACACGTTTCTACCGCAACAGTTCACCAAACCCTTTTCTGTGAATGGGGCTCTGGAGTAGATGGAGTTCGACTGCACCCATGCTAGCACAGGTGCTTCGATGGAAACGACTGGAATTTGCTCGACAGTGTTGCGACTGGGCTGAAGCTGATTGACGACTGGTAGCCGCCTCTGATGATTTCACGTTTTCAGCTGCATAGAACAGAACATTAGGTTGACCTTAACTAACAACATATTTTGTAACTAATAATGTCTGGCGGGATATGTCGAAGAACCAACACCCTGCAACCACTGATGGATGAACACAAGGCATTGGGGACAGTGTTATGGTCTGGGGAATGTTCGAGGTTTCCGCTACATCTCATCATCCATACGGAAGGCACTCTTGATAGATTTTAATATGAATCCATCCTCGGCGATCACATCCACCTGCACATTATGATCGCCTTACCTCAGCAGCATGGGATCTTCCAGCCAGATGATGAACCTTGCCACATGCTAGAAGTGACTGGAAGAACACAAGACTTCACAGTTCTTCCCTCGCTCCCAAACAGCCCTGTTCTCAATCCAACTGAACATCTGTGGGACCACCTCGATAGTCCTGTTCAATTTTGGTCCCCTCATCCACACACTCTCCAACAGTTATGGGACGCACTGCAGACAGCATGGCTCGAGATACCCGTGGAGACTTATCAGCACCCGACTGAACCAATGCGAGCACATCCAGCCGCTGTCCCTGCTGTGAAGGGGGGTTACTCTGGACATTAGCAGCAGGTCATAATAATAAGATTCGACTGTGTGTATTTTTATAATGTACACTGCTAGGAAAAAAAAAAAAAAGAAAAGAAAAAAGCATGCAACATCCTCAAGGACAAGGTCATTTTATTCACAAGCAATGTGACAGGTAGCTCATCACTGCAGGAGTATATGATTACCAGGGTTGGGATTTTTAAATGCACACCTTTTTTGTTAGAGTAAATTAAAGCTATTCAGAAAGATATCACGGTGTGAAATTTTGTTTCTAGTTGCAAAAAGAGGCATTTTTCATGCACCTTTTTCCCTTTTTTCGGACCTTTATCCCTTTTTCCCCCAACCATTCCCATAATCCCCTTTTCCCCCTTTTTTCTGTTAAGTTTAATTCCAATTTATTCTATAAGATTTTGTAATCAATATAAAATATTTAACTTTCAATTAACGTCTCCTCAGCTTGCTGTGTACATGCGAATAGTAAGCCTACCTCTTTCAGAAACACCATGTGGGAATTGAAAGCACACCTGCAACAATGGAAAATAATTGTGTGTTCAACAAAACCTCTTTCTCTCTCTTTACTGCTATAATGTAGCCCGCAATAATGC
Source organism: Anabrus simplex (assembly GCF_040414725.1). Classification (NCBI taxonomy): domain Eukaryota; kingdom Metazoa; phylum Arthropoda; class Insecta; order Orthoptera; family Tettigoniidae; genus Anabrus; species Anabrus simplex. The sequence goes on along the minus strand of NC_090266.1, from coordinate 638,540,472 downwards.
AATTGACAATGAGTGATTCTATCCCACCAGAATCAGTAGCCTGCTGTTCGTGAATATGAATTTGTAACCATGAGAGGCGTCATCTGTTCGCATGGAGGCGGAGGCTGGTGACGCAGGGATGTCAGCAACCGCACCCACGTAGTTGCGAGAACTGAGACTGTGTCCTGCTCGAAGCTACTAGAAATCGCCGAGACAACAGTTCCAGCATGAATGAGAATATTCTGGTAACTGTCGTGGTGTTATAAGAGAGTGTGGACAGCAGGTGAGCGAGTGAGCACAAGAGTGAGTTGTGTGATAGTCACATTGAGTTGGCAAGTGAACTGGTCTTAACATTTTGTTCCATTACTAAACGAGTATACTACTAAATTTTACCATGCCAAAGGTGTCCAGTGCCTGATTTACTGCTCTGGCTCAGGAATTCAAACAAGATTTCATAGACACTGATGGAACTGTTATGTGATGTACTATTTGAGATTCAAGGATTTTGTTAGATGAATAACACCAGCGAGTTTGCATCAAACAACACATTTCCAGCTCTAAGCATCAAATGAATAAGACTCTTCACAAGCAAACAAATCGCAGCAACCTCTATTACAAAATGTGCTTCAACAGAGTTCTTCAAAAAGCCAAAATTTGAAGGAATTAAACACTGATTTGTGTTCAGCTCTTACAGAAGTAGGAATTCCACTCAATAAGGTGAACCATCCAGCCTTCAAGGGATTTCTTGAAAAATACACAAAGATGTCAATGCCCGATGAGAGTACTTTCCCTTAGCAGGAGAGAATGTTAAAAATATATGAGCTGCAGAAAGCCAATGCCAGTAGGCCTACAGTAATGCTATCGATTATGGACTTCTGCCAAAAACTCTGGCCTACTGGTATCGAGTTTGAAAAACTACTTCTTGTGGTTACGGACCAGCTGTTAAACAATTGAAACCTTTATTTCCTAAGCTGAAGCATGTGACATACTTAGCTCATGCCCTTCACAGGGTTTGTGAATCAATAAGGAACAAATACGACATCGCAAATCAATTCATCTCAGCCCTGAAGAAGATTCTACTGAAAGCTCCAAGCCGTGTTGTTGCCTACAGGGAAACCACTGGCCTGCCCCTTCCAAATATCCCGGTCATTACTCGCTGGGGATAGTGGATCGAGTGTGCTGCTATGTTGTGTGAGAATTCTGACAAAATTAGACAGTTTGTTGTTTTCTTTGGATCCAGTTGACGCAGGTGCAATTTCCAAGGCACAGCAACTTCTGTTAATGGAGAATATACATAATTTGCAGACAGAACTATATTGCATCCATAGTTACAAGTACCTGACTGCAGTTATTAAACAATTAGAACAAGTACTGGAAAAAGAAAAACAATGGAGGTTTTTTTTTTTTTTTTTTTTTTTTTTTAACCCTCCATGAGGGAATAGTTAGATGGCTTTGCCAAAGACAAACTTGAGTCTAGTCTTCAGAAGAATCCGGGCATTGAGGAATTCGCCATATCTGTAGGGTTGCCATTCCAAGTGAATACAAGGTTTGTTCCACTGGTTTCTGTGGATGTTGAAAGAAGCTTTAGAATCTACAAAGACATTCTATCTCTTAATAGAAACAGAGTTACTTTTAAAAATGTAGAGATAGTTAATGTCTTGAAGTACAACAACTTCGTGTTTTTTCCTTCTTTTGGTGAGTGATAATTTGATGTACTTGTTTGTAATTCAATAAACTAGAATAGAGGAATAGTTGAATTAGCTGAACAAGCCAACACCTTTTTGTCCCTATTTTACCTTACGTGAGCACCTTTTCCCTTCCTTCTTTCATCTGAAATTTGCACCTAAAAATCGTAACCCTGATGATTACAAATTCAGACCAAATCAAACACGTCACAGTAAAGGGTGCCCAAACAGTTGCATAAATACACAATATACACTCTTCTAGCAGCAATGCAAGCATGTATTTGCACATGCATATGATCATAAAGGTGCCAAATGCCATCCTGTGATAGATTGTTCCTAGCACTTGCAGCTTTTGATGCAATTAGGCAAAAGTTATTAGAGGCTCTGGAGAACGCATCAAGTTCCCGCTTCATCGCGTCCCACAAGTGTTCAATTGGCAAGAGATCCGGTGATCTTGCTGACGAGGGCAGCTGTTGTACACCATATAGAGCACGTTGCATCGCAGCAGCTGTATGTGGACGTGGAATGTCCCGCTGAAAAAGCATATCACCTTCCCATCGAAGAAATGGCAGTAGCATGGGGACAACAACCTGTGCAATTTAGTGGGCACTGGTTATATTACCCTGCAGAAACACCAACTGTGACAGCAAGTTGTAACTGATGGCCCCCCACACCATGAAGCCTGGGGTGGAACCTGGGTGTCATGGGCGAATGAACTCTGGAATAGGCCGCTCATCAGGTCTACGCCGTACATGTGTATCAGTTGCATACAGAGAATCTACTCTCATCACTGATAACAACAGAGTGCCAATCCCCCCTCCAGTCGACTCTTTCACAACACCAGAGTAGCAGTGCTTGGCAGTGTCGTCGTGTTAGTGGTAGCTTGGCCAGAAGCACACGCGATTTGTGATCCTGCTGCAAGCAGATTTTTCCCAATGGCCCTGGTGACATAGCAGGTGAAACATGTGGCCGGATTTCGTTCCCGGAAGATGTTTGGTCAGCCACCGCTGCTCGCATCATGCGCCGATCTTGAGGTGCGTCTGTACTATGCGGATGTCTGGAGCCTGGTCTAAGGGTGTGGGAATGTTCCACAGACCACTGCTATAAGCAGCGTCACACCACCAAACATTGTGCGAAACATGTGCAGAAATCTGTTCGATATGTCCATGCAGCTTCTGCAGGCCCACCATGCGACGATGTAAGGACCTTGACAGGGAAATCTGAAGAAATCATTGGCATTATGGAGAAAAGAGGATGTAGTATTAATGGGACTGAGCATCATAGAAGGAGAAAGGAAGAAAGAAAATGAGGAAAAGATGCATACTATGTTAGAGCAGTGAACAAAATGCAAGAAATGGTGCGAGGATGATAGTTAAAAGTGTTAGGAATAAAACACTGACTGTATTATTTACCTAACTTAATCAAGAATAACCCAATCAGCATGCATGCATGCACACACACAGTTATACTCTACAGTGAATGACAATGCTTCACTAATTACTGCCTATTGTCCTTACAAGGGGTCTTCGGCTGGCAGTCATTATATGGAATGGGCATCCTTCCATAATCTTGACTCGCTGGTCTCACCTTTCATTTCATTGCGTATACTTCATGGTCACTTCACACTGCAGCTTCATGCAGTCAGGCTTGAACGCACGTTTATTGCCTATCACAACAAATTATTGCTGTACACTAGGTTCAACTTCAGACAAGACCAATAACTTGCACAATAAACTCACGCGACTGCTCCACACACTGAACTCTCAGCTCACAACTTATAACCAACTCCGTCAAACTTAAGCAAGCAGAGACAGTGGATGTGCTGAGTGGCTAGTGTTGAGACATGGGCATTTCAGTGGAACAATATTGAGCAGTAATTGGAAGATGTCAGAGGAGCGTGAAGAGAAAAATGATTAGGAGAACAGAGAGTAAGAGTGATACGGAAAGTAAGAGGGAAGTAGCACTGGTGGCAGTTCTATTAATCATTGGGGGTGTGGAAATGAATCCAGGCCCTGCCCCAGGTGGCGCCTTTGGCTGGGTTGGAATCAAAGCAATTAAGGAGGTGGTTAAAGAGACTTGCCAAATTGACCAAGTTAAGGAAATTAAAAGGGACCGTTGAAGGCGATATATGATAAGAAGAGATGTAGGCCTATACAAGAAAAAATGAGAGAGATGACGTCAAAGGTGGAAAAGCGGAAGAAGTAGTCGCATTGAGAAAGGTGAAAAAGCTAGGAGGAGGAGTTGTGTAAGGTGGAGATGAAGCAAATAGTAGTCCGGAATGTACGAAGAAATCCATCTTTATTTATGCTGTTTAAGAGGGGACGAAAGAGAATAAAGTGGATTTAGTGTACAGGGTGGTGGAGTTGATCCAAAATAAAATGAAGATTAACATCAGTGAAGTGGACAATGACGATGTGGAAAGAGTAGGAAAAGTGAAAGCGAATAGGCCAATGAAGGCCAGGTTCTTATCTACCTTGATGGCCGATGTTGTGAGAAATGCAGAGAATTTACACAGTGAGAAAGTGTGGGTGAAAAGAGACATGGGGAGTGAAGGACGAACCACATTAGAATTTTAAGGAAGCACCTAGTGATAGCCAGGAATCGAGAACTGACAGCATACATCAGGGGCCAACAACTTGTGGTGGGGAATAGAAGATGGACTAGAATGTGGTCAGTGGTGAAGATCCAGGAAATAGATGGAGAACAAACAGGAAGGCTGTCTGCTTGCATGTTATAAATTTCATATTACAGCCCATGGTTCATGTACTCACGTCCTAGTTCGTGAACCATGGGCAACGGATGAGTGACCTCGTAAGTGGTCCTGAGAGTCGGGATACCAGTTGCTATGGAATGGGAGTGGGCATCTTAGACTTGGCCCTCCTTGTGCTCGGGTGGCTAGGACTACGCAATCCACCAGTGGTCCATAACCCGTTGAAGAGATCCTCACTTGGACTATGTGTTAGTAGGATAGCATCCTGCTTCATGAATTTACCGAGCTCAGAACATTTTAAGCAAGCCTCGGACCTATGGGAGTAACGGAGTCCCTCTCCCATTTGACAGGCGAGGGACTCCTTGGAAACAACTTGGCGAACGAAATGGAATTCGATGGGGAGCTATCAATATTAATGGGGCTTATGGGAGAAAGAAAGAACTGACTGAGTCAGCAAAGAGGATGCATCTGGATGTGCTAGGAGTAAGTGATATTCGGGTAAGGTGAGATAAGGAGGAAGAGATAGGAGATTATAAAGTGTACTTGATGGGTGTTAGAAAGGGAAGGGCAGAGTATAGGGTAGGGCTGCTTATCAGGATTACCATTGCACGCAACATAATTTCTGTTAGGCACGTAAATGAGTGAATGATGTGGGTAGATTTGGCAGTTGGAGGAATTAGGACGAGAATTGTCTCAGTGTATTCACCATGTGAGTGTGCAGATGAGGATGAAGTTGACAAGTTTTATGAAGCATTGAGTGACACCGTGGTCAGGGTCAACAACAAGGGTAGGATAGTGCTAATGGGTGATTTCAATGCAAGAGTTGGAAATAGAACTGAAGAATACGAAAGGGTGATTGGTAAATGTGGGGAAGATATGGAAGCTAATAGGAATGGGCAGCGTTTGCTGGACTTCTGTGCTAGTATGGGTTTAGCGGTTATGAATACATTCTTCAAGCATAAAGCTATTCACCGCTACACACAGGAGGCTAGGGGTACCAGATCCATAATAGACTATATCATAACCGACTTCGAATTCAGGAAATCTGTTAGGAATGTACAAGTTCTCCGGGGATTTTTCGATGATACAGACCACTATCTCATCTGTAGTGAATTAAGTATCTCTAGGCCTAGGATAGAGAAAGTGAAATCTGTCAGCAAACGGATAAGGGTAGAAAATCTCCAGAACGAGGAAATTAGAAGTACATGGATATGATTAGTGAGAAGTTTCGAACAGTAGACAGTAAGCACGTTCAAGATATAGAAAAAGAATGGGTGGCGTACAGGGATGCTGTAGTAGAAACAGCAAGGGAATGCCTAGGAACTGTGTATAAAGATGTAAAAAGGCAAACATCTTGGTGGAATGATGAAGTGAGATCAGCTTGTAAACGTAAAAAGAAGGCTTATTTTCTCCAAACAAGGGCCGAGGCAGACAGGGAATTGTACGTAGGTGACAGAAACAGAGCGAAACAAATAGTTGCTGAATCCAAAAAGAAGTCTTGGGAAGATTTTGGTAATTACCTGGAAAGACTAGGTCAAGCAGTAGGGAAACCTTTCTGGACGGTAATAAATTTTCTTAGGAAGGGAGGGAAAAAGGAAATGAACAATGTTTTGAGTAATTCAGGTGAACTCATAATAGATCCCAGGAGGTGGAGAGATGGAGGGAACATTTTGAACATCATCTCAACGTAAAAGGAAATCTTCCTGGTGGTGTTGCGAACAGACAAGCTCACAGGGAGGAGGAAAATGATGTTGGTGAAATTATGCTTGAGGAATTGGAAAGGATGGTAAATTAACTCCATTGTCATAAAGCAACAGGAACAGATTAAATTAGACCTGAAATGGTGAAGTATTGTGGGAAGGCAGGGATGAAATGGCTTCACAGAATGATCAGATTAGCATGGAGTGTTAGTAAGGTACCTTTAGATTGGACAAAAGCAGTAATTGCACCTATCTATATGCAAGGGAACAGGAAGGATTGCAACAACTATCCAGGTATCTCATGATTAGTGTACCAGGCATAGTAATCACTGGCATCTTGGAAGGGAGGGTGCGATCGGTCATTGAGAGGAAGTTGGGTGAAAACCAGTGTGGTTTCAGACCACAGAGGGGCTGTCAGGATCAGATTTCCAGTGCGCAGCAGGTAATTGAAAAATGCTACGAAATTAATAGGCAGTTGTGTTTATGTTTCATAGATGCAGAGAAGACATATGACAGGGTACCTAGGAAAAAGATGTTCGCCATACTGGGGGACTATGGAATTGAAGGTAGATTATTAAAATCGATCAACTGGGCTTCAGTGAGAACTGATGGTAGAACGAGTTCTTGGTTCAGAGTACTTACAAGGGTTAGATAAGGCTGTAATCTTTCACCTTCACTGTTCGTAGTTTTCATGGATCATCTGCTGAAAGGTATTAAATGGCAGGGAGGGATTCAGTTAGGTGGAAATGTAGTAAGCAGTCTGGCCTATGCTGACGACTTGGTCTTAATGGCAGATTGTGCCGAAAGCCTGCAGTCTAATATCTTGTAACTTGAAAATAGGTGCAATGAGTATGGTATGAAAATTATCCTCTCGAAGACTAAATTGATGTCAGTAGGTAAGAAATTCAACAGAATTGAATGTCAGATTGGTGATACAAAGCTAGAACAGCAAGATAATTTTAAGTATTTAGGTTGTGTGTTCTCCCAGGATGGTAATATAGTAAATGAAAGGTGTAGTAAAGCTAATGCAGTGAGCTTGCAGTTGCGATCAGCAGTATTCTTTAAGAAGGAAGTCAGCTCCCAGATGAAACTATCTTTACACTGGTCTATTTTCAGACCAACTTTGCTCTACGGGAGCGAAAGCTGGGTGGACTCAGGATATCTTATTCATAAGTTAGAAGTAACAGACATGAAAGTAGCGAGAATGATTGCTGGTACAAACAGGTGGGAACAATGGCAGGATGGTACTCTGAATGAGATAAATGCTAATTTAGGAATGAACTCGATGAAGCTGTACTCATAAACCGGCTTCAGTGGTGGTCATGTGAGGCGAATGGAGGATTATAGGTGCCTAGGAGAATAATGGACTCTGTTATGGAGGGTAAGAGAAGTAGAGGGAGACCAAGACGACATTGGTTAAATTCAGATTTTAACAATTTAAAGATAAGAGGTATAGAACTAAATGAGGCCACAGCATTAGTTGCAAATAGGGGATTGTGGCGACGTCTAATAAATTCACAGAGGCTTGCAGACTGAACGCTGAAAGGCGTAACAGTCTATAATGATAATGTATGTATGTACGTATGTATGTCTGTCCAACTTGTTGGCTGAATGGTCAGTTACTGGCCTTCGGATCAGAGGGTCCCGGGTTCGATTCCCGACCGGGTCGGGGATTTTAACCTTCATTGGTTAATTCCAATGGCTCGGGAGCTGGATGTTTTTGTTGTCCCTAATATCCCTGCAACGTACACACCACACATAACACTATCCTCCACTACAATAACACGCAGTTACCTACACATGGCAGACGCCGCCCACCCTCATCGGAGGGTCTGTCTTACAAGGGCTGCACCCTGCTAGAAATAGCCACACAATATTATTATTATTATGTAGAGCCCGTAATATCAAAGTGTCAACTTGTGAAAATTTAAATTATAATTCCACCTTTACAATACTGTAACTGTCTTTATTGAAAAGACTACATTAGACTACACTCGTGATACATGTTTCGTCCTCTTACAGGACATCTTCAGTCACACATACAAACATTGAAAATCAGGTGAGGACACGCTGAAATAAGTAAATAAAAAGTCTTTAGATATTGTGACGCGGCGAGTTGGCGTCTTGTCAATGTTGAATGTTAAAATGGTGCAGCATGAACATAATATGAAGCATGAAGTCCAGTTAAAACACAGATTAAAATGTTGTTATATGCATAGAATTGCCCAATTATAAAACACCATTAGTGGCTGTGCGAATAAAATTATATGCATATTGTACATAAAATAGTGTGATGATAATGCCACATTAAAATAGCTTTCTTGATTAAATAAAGAAGGTGGAGTTATACTGATGATGCAAGTTGAACTTGACTGTGTGTTGACAATATGGGCCTAAGAAAGAAAAAAATATGAATAAACTAAAGAAAAGATCAGTTGAAATATAAACCAAGTGCCTATCTGTTCACTCGCCTCCTTCCACGCCCTACGTCGACCACTCCACCTCAAGTGTTAAAGCTAACTGAGTGACATCCTCGAAGGTCGTTGGGGACTGACTAGGAGGGGAGGTTGAGGGGAGTTTGATGTAAGGGGAGAGGTGTGAGGTGAGGAGTTACTCACGCGCCTTCGTATAAAGAATTTATTGATTAACTCCTTGAAAAGTGTAATGATTTCCTCTGATATTTCATTAAGATTATAAATCAGGTTGCATTTTTGATCAATATTTATAAAAATGTTTTCCAAAATATTCAATAGATATCTTTTTTTTTTTTTTTTTTTTTTTTTTTTTTTTTTTTTTTTTTTTTTTGCTAGTGGTTTTACGTCACACCGGCAGATAGGTATTATGGCGACGATGGGACAGGAAGAGGCTAGGAGTGGGAAGGAAGCGGCCGTGGCCTTTAGGTACAGCCCCAGCATTTGCCTGGTGTGAAAATGGGAAACCAAGGAAAACCATTTTCAGGGCTGCCGACAGTGGGGTTCGAACCTACTATCTCTCGAATACTGGATACTGGCCGCACTTAAGCAACTGCAGCTATCGAGCTCCGTGATTTCCTTTCTTATGTAAATGGAGAATTTGAAGGTCTTGTTTTTGTCCGTGAATGTATGATTGGTATTGACCATATTAGAACCAAATGCCGAGAATCTGCCGTATTTTGATGCATTAACACGTTCATTATACCTTATGTCAAAATTGATTGATGATTGATGTTTGTTGTTTAAAGGGGCCTAACATCGATGTCATCGGCCCCTAATGGTATGAAATGAGACAAAATGAGATGACAAATTAAAATTCCAAAATCCTCCACTACCAGAATTCAAAGCATGAGGATGAAGAATGAATGGATGGATGAATATGAAAAGTAGAACCATTGTATTTGCCATGTTGCGGTACTATTCAAGAGCAGCATAGACTTGCGGTATTCCACACATTCTGGTACTACTCACAGGTAATGAGAGCCTCCGTGGCTCAGAAGACAGCGCGTCGGCCCCTCACCGCTGGATACCGTGGTTCAAATCCGGTCACTCCATGCAAGATTTGTGCTGGACAAAACGGAGGCGGAACAGGTTTTTCTCTGAGTACTCCGGTTTTCCCCGTCATCATTCATTCCAGCAACACTCTTTATTCTCATTTCATAGCATATATCAGTCATTAATAAATCACTTTGGGAGTGGTGACCCCATCGTACTAATAGCCTATATCTGCTTAATTCATTCCATCCCTGACCCGGTCAATGACTGGAAAACAGGTTGTAGGTTTTCATTTTCACAGGTAATGAAATTCGCACATGTATTACAGACCTACTGTGTTTTACACATTGCGGTGCCATTGATAGGCAACGCAAACCTATGGTGTTCATCACCTAAGTGTACTAACCACAGTGACTCGTACTATCCCGTGGTTTTCCACATATAGTGGGTACTAATCATAGGCAAGCCAGAACCATGGGTTCCGTCATCCCATGGTGTCGCTCATATAGTGCTACTAATCACAGGTACTGTAAGAGCTGTCGCGCTCTCGTTTGCTACTAATCACAAACCTATTTGGTACCTAACATAGTGGTACCACGCGCAAGGTAAAGCGACCCATGGTGTTCCCCTCTTGGTGGTACAAATCACGAGTAGTTTCATGGTTCTAATTTGATCATCCCTTGGTCGCCCCTTTTAGTCGCCTCTTACGACAAGCAGGGGATACCATGGGTGTATTCTTCGTCTGCGCCCCCCACCCACAGGGGTTTGTGTGTCTGGTCCGCGACAGGTATTTTATTTACCTCAAGTCTGCCGACAAGCCGGTTAGGACCCTCCTATCCGCCACCTGGGACGTGCCACGTGGGAGTATCACCTCTCCCCCTGTACGCCAGCATAGTAGGTTCGTGGTATGTTAAAATTGCGGCCCGTCTGTCCAATATAACTGGCGGAACACTGCTGGCAGTGGTAAGGACATAGGTACATAGGTAAGGACATTCATTTGTTGAAAAACTGTCTCAAAGAGGGACTCATCCCTAATTTTTGAAATCTGTTCAAAACAAGAATGTCTTCTTGTACTGGCATAGAAAGACACAAGAAAACTCCAACATTCTATGGATATAGAATGAAATTAAATTTCTTTATAGGAAAAAAACCATTACTTAACACTCAGTTATATAAGGCCCATCTTGTTGCTTCTTCCTCCATTGTCCCATTAGAATGGAATTCATTTCAAAATTACGTCAATGATAAAATTGCATACCTACTTGTAGATAAACAGACGAAGTTAGTCAACAAAACTAATACACTTAAGTGCAATATTAAGAGAACTGAGGCTGATTCTCCCTCATCTATGGCTCATAACAATCTGACTTACTTAACCATTACTGTATTTCAAGAGCCTATTATTAATCTTTCAAAGACCTGTTTTGATAAGTCCAAAATAAATATTATGGAGAAAGGTCCCAAATTCAATTCACCCATTTAATTCAAACTGAAAGACTCAATCACGATCATGGCGAGAGTCGAAAATACAATACAGAAGTTGCTGATACGGAACCAAATAGAGACTAGATTTAATATTAAGAAAAAACTTTCTAATTTAATAAATAACAAAGATGGTGTTTCTTCACATCATAACCAAATAATAGCTTCATTGAAACAGAAAATTAAGGAGAATGGTTTGATTGTGCTAAGGCGGACAAGGGGAATGCGACTGTCATTATGAATAAAGAATCATACATACAGACAACCAAAACATTTTTCATAAAGAATATATTCAAAATTATAAAAAAAGACCAGACCAATATTATCTTCTTTCCTCCTTAATGAAAGGGAAGTCCCAAAAATGTATTGATATGAACCCGGGTATTCTGACGGCTAGGGCACTACTGAAGGTGCATAAAGAGAATATACCTATGAGACCCATCATTAATTTCAGAAATAGCCCTATATATATGACGTCTAGATTTATACACACTTTTAAAAAAAAAACATAGATTTGAGGGTAACAAGTCTATTAAGAATTCCAAAGAATTTTGTGATCGTACTGAAGATTTTAACATGCAATCGAACCATGAGATGTATTCATTTGACGTCAAAAAAATGTTCCCGAATATTCCAGTATCAAAAACAATAAATCTTGTAAAGAATAATCTACTTAAATACAGCAATTTGAGTAGGCAAGAGGTAGCCAATTTTATTAATATTTTGGAGTTCGTCACCGCTAATAATTACTTTACCTTTAATGGCCAAATATATAAACAGGAAGGTCTTCCCATGGGGGCCCAAGTTTCATAAATTATGGCGGAAATTTATATGGATTTTCTTGAAAATAATAAAATCAACAACATATATGCTGGTTGAGATATGTAGATGATACGTTTACAATAACTGATCACAGCATTACTAATGGAGAGGAGGTATTAGAACAATTAAAAAGTATGGATTCACAGATTAAATTTTCTTTTGAAAGTGAAAATAATACAGCGCTAAATTTTCTTAACATTACTTTTATTAATGACTAATAAACTTAGGTATAAAATATTCAGGAAACCCACTCAAACGGTGAACGTAATTAGACAAAATTCCATACATAAGGCAGCACATAAGAGGGCCTCCTTTTATAGTATCATTTATAGAGCTAATAATATACCCATGTCAGAAGTAGATTGTAAAATGAATTGGATACTATTTATTTTATAGCTAAAAGCAACGGGTTCAACAGACAATTTGTGGATTTATTAGCAAAATTGAGAAGAAATCATTTTCCACATTAACCAAGGATACCAGAAAGAAAGAAGAGTCACGCCCTTTTCACCTACAGTCACAGTAAAATATACAAAATCACGAATGTTTTCAAGAAACTTACCATGAAAGTTTCTTTCAAGACAAAAAATAATAACGCTCATCTTTTCTATAATCAGCACATTATCAAGAACTGCAATAGCAAATTTCAGAAATCAGGAGTTTACAAATTAAAGTGCCAGCAGTGTTAAGTCAGTTATATTCGACAGACAGGCCACAATTTAACATAAAGTATAATGAACATGTTAGTGCGTCAAAATACGGCACATTCTCAGCATTCGGTTCTCATATGGTCGATACCAATCATACACTCCAGGACAAAAACAAGACCTTCAAATTTTCCATTTATGTAAGAAAGGAAATCTATTGAATATTTTGGAAAACATTTTTATAAATTTTGATAAAAAATGCAACCAGATTTATAATCTTAATGAAATATCGGAGGAAATCAATATACTTTTCCAGCCATTAATCAATAAATCCTTTTACACGAAGACGTGTGAGTAATGCTTTACCTCACACCTTCCCCTTACATCAAACTCCCCTCAACCACCCCTCCTAGTCAGTCCCCAACGACCTTCGAGGAAGTCACTCAGTTAGCTTTAACACTTGAGGTGGAGTGGTCGACGTAGGACGGGCAAGGAGGCGAGTGACCAGATTGGCACTCAGTTTACACTTCAATTGATTTTTTCTTTTTTAGGCCCATATTGTCAACACACAATCAAGTTCAACTTGCGTCATCAGTATAACTCCACCTTCTTCATCTAATCAAGAAAGCTATTTTAATGTAGCATTATCATCACACTATTTTATGTACAATATGCATATAATTTTATTTGCACAGCCACTCACGGTGTTTTATAATTGGACAGTTCTATGCATATAACAACATTTTAATCTGTGTTTTAACTGGACTTCATGCTTCATTTTTATTTACTTATTTCAACGTGTCCTCACCTAATTTTCAAAGTTTGTATGTGTAACTGAAGATGTCTCGTAAGAGGACGAAACATGTATCGCAAGTGTAGTCTAATGCAGTCTTTTCAATAAAGACAATCACAATATTGTACAGGTGGAATTATAAATTTAAACTTTCACAAGTTAAGGGTGTCTGGTGACGAGCCAAGGTGAAAGGAAGGGGACAGAGCGGACGGATGGTTATTCCGAGGCAGGAAGCGGCAGCACGGGAGAGGATAAAGTCCAGGACAGTGCAATTGCGGATACTAAGAGGTCAGCAGTTATAAGTTGTAGGGGAAAGTGATGAACCGGCAAGTGTTGTCGGCAGCGTGCTGATACACGGAAGAGGAGAAGGAGAATGAGAAGAAAGAAAAAAGCGAGGAATTGGGTAGAGGAAGAAGTTTTAGTTTAAAAGATCTGTGGGGGATAAAAATAAAGGCCAGGAGAAGACAGATAAAGTGTCCCAAAATGTCTAACATTTATGGAATGGAAGTGGAAAGGGAGAGTGCGATAATAACGAGAAGGAAATCAATCAATGTGGCAGAGGGGGTTAAAAATAAGGGAAGCAGGGAAGAGGCAGGTATGGGAACTAAGTAACAAATAGGAAGATAGGTTTTGTAAATATTGAAGGCCTGTTAAGTAAGATGGGGAACGAGGAAGTGATTAAATTAGTAGAGAGTTTTGATATTATGGTCCTGTTAGAGACGTGGTTAGAAAAAGGGAAGGTGTTAACGTGGAGGGGGTTTGTGGTTAACCCCTTAACTGGAGAATAGTTTCATAACATCAACCAGCCAGTGGGTAATTGTTCAGTGCAGCGTGTGCTTTTGGAATGGGTACAGTAGGGTGCGGCAGATGTAAATACTCAACAGAAGAATATATTTTACTTGATTCATTTAAATTATTAGTGATATAGTAGATATATAATAGCATTATAGTATTACCGTTTTTCTTGTAAACCCGTAAATATATACATATATACACACACACAGTGTGTTCATACAAAAGCGAATATAAAAAGTGTTCCTGATATTTTTCAACTTTTCATATATGCATCAATAGGTTATACATACTTTCTGGTTCACAGGTCATTCAGAAATTGTGCACAGTGTGGTAAATACAGAAGCACGGGCAAGCACTAAGTGCCAGTCACATTCCTCAAACAGGAGACAGTTTCCTGTCGCCTCTGGTTTGACAGGCACACAACAAGTTTTCTTGAGTGATGCCTACTTCCGGTTGACGGGAATGTCTGTCCATACAGTGTCACTTTCCACCACCACTTCTTATTATTCTCCTCCTCCTTCAGGATCGATGTTTTCTGTGTCACTTTGCATTTACAAAAAGTTATCAGAACATGGACAATGGAGTTCACAGAACAACCGTATCACAACAACAACAACAACAACAACAACAACAACAACAACAACAACAACAACAACAACAACAACAACAACAACAACAACAACAACAACTTGCTAATTTAGTAATTTCAATGTACATATGCACAAATTCTTTACGAAGAATTTGGTGCGGACCGCATGAGGCAAAACGAGAAAGCTGTCGGACTGCCGCCTAGGCGCGAACTACCCGACTGGCGTGAGATCAGATAAAAATGAATAGGACAGCAATAATCACATCCAACATGAATAGAATTGGTTTTAAATAATGATAGTAGATGGCAGAAGTCATTAAGAATAGCCAGACGCCTATACGCAGCTAACCCAACGTAAGAACACTTTTAGAATTACAAGAACGCCTAAAGGCATCAAAACCCAATACTCGAGCGACAGCTGTTGATGCCTTTAGAAATCAAACCCAGTTAAGGGGTTAAGAATAAAACAAAAAGGAAAGAAGGGATGAGGGGTAGGAATCCAGTTAATAAAGAAAGGAATTTATGATAATTCTTATTGTTGAAAGGGGCCTAACATCTAGGTTATCGGCCCAGGAAGGAACATTTTTATTTTGTTAGTGGCTTTACGTCGCACCGACACAGATAGGTCTTATGGTGGTGATGGGATAGGAAAGGCCTAGGAATTGGAAGGAAGCGGCCGTGACCGCAATTAAGGTACAGAACTAAGACTGGATGATTTTATTAGATGTCTGGAATGGTAGAATAGGTGAACTATGCCCGGTAGGTAGCAAAGAGGGTAGAATGATGAAGAGGGGGGTGAGTCATAGTGAAGAAGAAAGGAATAGTTATGGGTTAAAATTGCTAGAATTATGTGCGGCAGGTAACCTGTATATTTTGAATGGATGGTGGTATGAGGATAGGGAAGGGAAACTGACCTGTATTACATCTCAGGAGGGGAGTGATATAATTTTTTTTTTTTTTGCTAGGGGCTTTACGTCGCACCGACACAGATAGGTCTTATGGCGACGATGGGATGGGAAAGGCTTAGGAGTTGGAAGGAAGCGGCCGTGGCCTTAATTAAGGTACAGCCCCAGCATTTGCCTTGTGTGAAAATGGGAAACCACGGAAAACCAGGGAGTGATATAGACTTGGTAGTTAGTTTGGAGGACATATTGAATAAAGAGGTTTGAAATAGTGGACTGGATTGAATTCAATTATGCTCTGGTATATGTTAAGCTGGGAAGAAGAGAGAGAGAGGAAGAGGAAGGAGGTAGGAGGGGCACAGAGAATGTAGGAGCTATACAAAATATAAGTGGTCAGAGGAAGTAAAATTAGAATTAAACACTCTTATAGAAAATGACTTACAAATTATTAAGGCAGGATGGGAGGTAGCTTTAAGTGAGGTTAATGTGGATAGGGAAGTGGAGTTAATTGAATATTCAATAAAGAGGGCAGCTGAGATGGCTAATTAACCAAAGAAAGAAGGTAGTGGAAGACGGGTGGTATAATAAGGAGTGCAGGAAATTGAGTAAAGTAGTCAAGAAGGCAGTAATAGATTACAGAAAGCACAGAGGGAGTGAAAAAAGGGAGAATTTTTGTAGATTAAAGAAGGAATATAAGGGCAAAATTGCAGGAAAAGAGATTATGGCTGAGGGAGCAAACAGAGGCGATAAGTAGGGAGTGTAGAATGAAGCAACCTGAAAAAGGTGTGGGAGGGAGTGAATAAAATTAGCAAGAGGTGGAAGAGGTATGACAAACCGGAAATTTTCTATGAATCATGGGTGGATTACTTTTGCAAATTAATAGGAGGGACAGGTGAAGTGAAACAAGAGGGGAAAAGGTTATCCAGAGGGGAGTAGATGTACGGATTCATGAGTTGGATGTCAGGAGAGGAGGTAATGGAAGTGATACGGAAATTGAGGACCAGGTCAGCAGGAGGAACAAAATGGAACAAGTAATTTATTTTGGAAAGAAATAGGGAAATATTGTCAGATGATGGAGGCTTTAGTAAAGTTGTTTTTTTTGCTACCGGCTTTACATCGCACCGACACAGATAGGTCTTATGGCGACGATGGGATAGGAAGGGCCTAGGAGTTGGAAGGAAGCGGCCATGGCCTTAATTAAGGTACAGCCCCAGCATTTGCCTGGTGTGAAAATGGGAAACCACGGAAAACCATCTTCAGGGCTGCCGACAGTGGGATGTAGTAAAGTTGTTTAACAAGATTTTCGACAGGGTAGGTTTCCAAAAGAATGGCAAATTGGGATTATATGCCCAATCTATAAGAAGAAAGGAGAAAGGAATCTCCCAAGTAATTACAGAGGACTAACTTTACTGGAGTCTTTGAGCAAGATTTGTGTCAGTATATTAGCGAACAGGCTGAGGAACTGGGTTGAAGAATGGTCGATAGAGTCAATTTTCCAGGGTGGTTTCAGAAAGAGCAAAGGGGCATCAGACAATATAATGATAAATAAGATGATCTTGGAGAAATATCTAAATAGAGAAAGAGGTAAAGCATACATACCTGCGAATGATTTTGAAAAAGCTTTTGACACAGTGAGTAGAAGCGCAGTAGTTGCAAAATTAGGAAGGGTTGGGGTTTCAGTAAAGATGATCCGTGCAACTGAGGCCATAAATGATGAAGTTTACTGTTGTATTAAACTGGAAGAATGCATAGTAAGCGACCTGATTGAATGTAAGATTGGCTTGAAACAGGGTTGTAAACTATCACCGATTTTATTTTTAATATTAATAAATGATATTTTGGAAGGACACGAGGGGATAAATGGGCCTGCCCGGTTTTAGGAGATCAAGAGATCACAGGATTGATTTTTGCTGACTAAGTGTTATTAATGACTCTAACGGTGGGGGGTTACAAAAAAGTTTAAATGCGGTCTCAGAGTATGCAAGTGTGTGGTCACTGAAAATAAACTGTAATAAGACAAAGGTGATAGTAAGCTGAAAAAACAGATCAAGAAAGAAAATGAGGAAATAGGTGGTTCAGGAGAAGATGATAGAGGAGGCAGAAAAGTTGGAATATTTGGGGGTTCTTATAAGCAAAAAGATCACACTGTGAGGTCAAATGGAAGGGGTTGGCAGCTCTTTCCATTATTATGATTTTTGAGAAATATCTGGGAAAAAATTATAAGATACAAAGGATGGTGTAAAAAACAGTGTTTCAAAGCTAGTAGTTTATGGTGCTGAATTGTGGGGTACAGAGAAAGAGAGAGGTATGCTAAATCAGATAACCAGAAAATTTATTAAGACGACGATGCGGCTTCCCAAGTGCACAGCTAACGCTGGGGCGACAGTAATTTGCAGGAAGTATATGGAAGTGGAAATTGTGAAGAAAGTACCGAGTTACTGGATGAGATTAAAGAGAGAAGGGAGCCTGCTGCCACAAGCTGCTTATTAGCACCAGATTAAGAGTATGTATGGGGAGAGCTGGTAGGTAAAGGTTAAACTGAATGTGGAAAGGTTGGGATTAAGATACCTATGATACGAGGATTGGGATAAAAGGGGAACAGGGTTTTGGATAATTATTATAAAGAGGGCAAAGGATATTCAAATGCTAAGTCAGATGGTGGAATGGGGGAGGAGAGCGACCCAAAGTATATATAATAGGATAAGCCAAGTGACGAGGATAAGTATTACTAATGTAGATAGATCTGTGAGAAGAAGTTTATTATGATGGATGTTGGGTTTACACAAGAACAAGGGTTAGATCTGGAAAAAGGACACTATGCTATGTATACTGAGTGGTGAAGTGGGGGAAGATCTTAATTTGCTATTAATATGTAAAGGAACGCAATGTGTGAGAGGGAAATTATTGAGGGAGAGCCATTGGGAATTGTTAGAACAGCCTGGCAATGAACAAAAATTACTGAATAGGTTGTGGAACAGTGGAAAAGGATAGGTAGATTAAGTTTGTATTTAAGTGCAGTCATGAAATTATGTATGAAGAAACTAAATGAAGTGGATATTGAAGTGATTTATGTGCAGAGAGACGCTTGGACTCGCAGGGAAGTTGGGTGTGTGAGAAGTCTGTATTAGTGCAAGGATGAAGTATGTATAATGGTAGTGTGTGTAGGGTGCTTTGTTTTGTGTTGGTGTTCGATATTTTCGGTTCCGGGTAAATAAGGTAATATTAAGTTAGATAGATAGGGCAATGATGCTCAGGAAGCATACAAGAGGAAGGTGGGTTGATTCAGCTAAAGATCTTAAAAAAGGATAGTGACCTGCGCATGTTAGTGAGGCAGGTCAGGGTAAGGAACATTAGGCCTTGCCGAGAAGCAGGGCTTCCCAGTACTGGAGATCAGTGTTGAAAGCATACGATAGTTCCCTTGTTCACCACTGATTGCCATAGAGGAGAGGGAGTGGAGAGGGGGGAGAAGGGAAAGGAAGGGGGCTGCAGCCGGGCGAGGGGTCTCTCCACCTAACAACAGGGAATCCGTTGGTAGGTGAAGGGGGTCTGATCCCCTACTGCGAAAGATATGTGAAGGTGGACAGTTTTTGTAGGCCCATGTTATACCAGCTGGCCGCCATGCTGTTCAGGAAGTTGTGAACCACATCTTTCATCTCGTACCCATCTTGTGCACACTTTCCGGTATTTCAACTTTTCCGTTAAAATTCTGTGAGCGGCGCTTCGGGAAACCTCAGGAACCAAAGTGCAGAGATCATCCAAGGTGATCCACCGATCTTCACACATGACTTGCTTAACCTTCACGACTGTCTCGATGGAAATTGACGGTCTCCCGCTCCTTTGTTCGTTGTGAATTTCTGTCCGACTAGCTGCAAACTCTCTACACCACTTACGAACATTATTGACATCCATGCACAACTCACCATACACTTTCATCAATTGGCGATCAATTTCAATCGGTTCAGTACCTTTTGCGTTAAAAAACCAAATAACCGCTCACACTTCGCACTTAGCGGTAACATTCAACGGGAGCTCCATTCTCAACGGCTGCCAAGCCAAGACTGAGTGCCTCAGTGCGGCGTGTGCATGTTTATATGCGAGCGCGGGAAACACTCTTCACAATATTGTGACTAAGAGCCACACGAACAGTTCTGTATTTATAAGAAAAAATAGGAGACCTTATTTTTGGGATCACCCTCGATGATTCAAGGACTACATGATATGAGAATTGTGCTAGGTCTTGGCTTCTGAGAATAGAACTGAATGACCAGACACGCCAATTCAACTCAAGCTTGATATTTATATACCTTTTTATGTTTTTTTAAAATATATGTCTTCTATTACAATCTAGAAGGCGAAATCTGTAGAGCTATAGAAGAAATAAAGGTATACTGTATTACTGTATAACCAACTGCTCAACACGCCACACCACACAACACAACCATAGTTCCTCGAAGCGAGCCCGTTTTTATATACCTGGTAATGATGTTCTATTATCCTGAGGGTACGATACTAAAGCAAGTGTTCTAGTTTCACTTTCCAGAAAATTCATGGAGCCATCAGATGAATTGGACAATAGAAGCAGAGGTTGTAACAAGCTTGCAGCTCTCCAGTCTAACACTCATCACTCCCAGGACCTATCACCAATGGAGGATTCAAGATATCTGACAGTCACATTAGCGTGAAACAAAGAACATTGTGGAATGCATAAGCTGTTGACAGGGATTTAAGTATTGTACAGCTGCAAATTTTGTAAATGGTGATAAAATTAGCTTTTTCATGTTTAAATCACATTTAAAATACTTTTTTGTATTCTAACTTGAAAATAAACTTGAAGAAACATTGCAAATTTACACATGTTAATACAACAAAATAACTATGAATTCTGCAGCAAACAGTGAAATGAACATGTGAATTCTTTCTCTCATAATAATAACATCCATCTTCTTAGCTGAATAGTCAGCGTACCAGCCTCTGGTTCAGAGGGCCCCGGGTTATATTCCCAGACGGGTTGGGGATTTTAACTTTGTCTAGTTAATTCCTGTAGCTTGAAGGCCAGGTGTTTGTATTCGTCTTAATAAAGATCTTCACTTACATACAACACACCTCACTATAATTCGCCAAAGAAACATGAAGTGGTGAATATATCCCTTCCCATAGCTTTAACATCAGGAAAGGCATCATCCGCCAATTGCTTAGGGTAGTGAAACTGAGAGCTTGCATTCGGGGGATGGTGGATTCGAATCCCACCAACAGCAGCTCTGAATATGGTTTCCCATTTTCACACCAGGTGACTGCTGGGGCTGTGCCTTAATAAATTATTATGGCAGGTATAAAAAGTTTGTAAAGGATGATGAAGATAAAACTGAAATGTGAGGAAAATGCAGATGTTATTTCAATATTAACCCGGATGACCATTAATTATGCATACTTTTCACACTGCATTCTTCAACTACTATGGATGCCATGTGCAAATGTTGATTGTGAAAAACCTTTTCTTTCTGTTTACAATAACGTTCTTTCATATAAGCATAACTGTTTTACAGAACATAATGTAAATCGCTTTTCAGAGATTTATTTAGAAAGTACAATGTCTCTTAGCCATCCCTGATTGCATTAACTGTGTACTTGTAAATATTTTTAAAAAATTTAATTTATATATTTAGTATATTTTCAAACTACCGAATTGTTGGTTTGAAGTGACCTATTTTCCTAAAATACCACTTTTTGGGTTCTGAAATCACCGAAAAATTCCATTCTTTAGCAATAGGATTATCAGTTTGGATGAGAATGCAAATTGGAATGAAGAATTTTATACAAGTGTATGCGTCCCAGACCACAAACCAAGACTATATTGAGGAATTCCTGGAGAAACAGGAAGGAGAAATATTACTGATGTGGAAGTGAAAGTGATGGGTGACAAACACACAAGTGGGAACTGAAAGACTATGGAAGGAAGAAGTAAACTGATCTCACAGATATGTGAAAAGAAATTGAGAAAAATTGCGAGATTTTTGTGAATGAAATAGTTTGATTCTGGGCAATACACGGTTCAGAAAGAAAAATCACATTTTTTTTCAATTGGCTTTACGTCGAACCGACACAAATAGGTCTTATGGCGACGATGGGTTAGGAAAGGGCTAGGAGTGGAAAGGAAGTGGCCGTGGCCTTAAGGTACAGCCCCAGCATTTGCTGGTGTGAAAATGGGAAACCAAAAACCAAGGAAAACAATCTTCTGGGCTGCCGACGGTAGGGCTCGAACCCACTATCTCCCGGATGCAAGCTCACAGCCGTGCAATCCTAATCGCACGGCCAACTCGCCTGGTAAGGAAAAATACTAGAAAAGCTAGTTGTTGGACATAACAGCCCTTCCAGGAAACTCTTTTGATACAGGCCAGTGGTTCCCAACCTTTTGTGACACATCTCCCCTTTCTGGAGGTTGACTAACACCTATCGCCTCATTATCGTTGTATGCCTAATTTGAATTTGAAGTAAAGTGTAAATAATAAAGCAGTTTTATTATTTTAAACAATTTTATTACCATATATATAAAAACAACCGAAGCAGTTTTACCCGGTCACTCTTTAAAAAAATGGAGAAAAATTAAAATGTACATTTTTTACAGATTTTGTAAGAACAAAGAAGTGAAATAATTAACTAAGATCATTGACATACATTTAAAAAACAGGAGTATATGCTTTCATGTTTAAATTGGAATCTGGAAAAATTGAGAAAGCTGACAGTTAAAATTTGAAAAAATAAATGAAAGTTTGAAAACTTTGTTATTGTTTTATTTTACCTTTCCAATGGCTGCCTTGTGCTTGGTGGATTTCAGTTAAAGCTTGAATATCCGGCTTTATGTTGGTGAAGTTCAGGCGCAAGTCTCCTTTGAGGCAAATGTCAAACTTATTTGTTTTGTGAGGAGCTGGACAACAGAACTAAATCCTTTTTCAACTAAATATGTTGACAGGAATATGTTGACAGGAATATGTTGACAGGAACGAGATGAGAAGTGGTTCAGTTTTCCCCACAGTTATGGATAAGTGTCCATAAGCTTTACCCAGGCTAACTTGTAACCGCTCTGCTTGAAAATGATTTTCGCCTCACAGTCATACTTCAGATCTAGAAACTCCGCCAGCAAAGAGTTATCAAGCTTATCCACAGCTTCAAACGAGAATGGATGTAAAATAAAATTCGGAATTTGTAACTTGGTCAAATCTTGATTCCATGTCAGTTTTTAACTGGTCAAGGTGATCAGTAAAAATTAGGATTTTGTCTTCTGGGAGTTCAGGAGTCCTGTTATCCGACAATGAACACTTTATAAGGGTTGGAAACTGAATCGGCTGTTTACGGCCAATATTTACCTTTGTGAATATCAAACTTTGTGATGAATGATGAAATAAATCCTTTGGCCTTGATATATTGACTTCGTTCATTTTTTTCAAAAATATCTGTAAGGTACACAAGTTCCGTTGCATCAAATTCTCATTTAAAACAGGATTTGTCCTGTCGAGAAACTCAGTAACCATGTCAAATAATTCGAAGAAACGGCGCAAACAGTTTCCTCTGGAAAGCCACCTCACGGCCGTGTGTAGAAGCAAGCGTTCGAATTCCTCCTCATTTTCACGGCAAAGTTGTCGGAACAGAAGGTCATTGACGGAATTAGCTTTGATATTGTTGACACCAGTAATAACCAGTTACAGGGTTTCATGGAGGACACAACTAACTTTTTCGCAGCTAAGTGTTGATGATGAATGACAGTGAATAGTGATAACCTCTGGCACTTCTTTCTTAACCCTTTGGCTTCAGGTAACAATCTATCCTTACCCACAGGTCTAGCAAAAAAGTCACGGTAACGATCCGTCGTTACCCGCCTTTATCATTATTATTTCATTATATACATGCCAGACAGGAGCAGTTTTGCATGGAATAAGAAGAGCATAGTTTTAACCTGCGTTATACTCCGCGGGAACTGCCGACTATCCGTGTTTATCAATATTCTTCGAGTTTAAAACTTGCTCAATGGAGTTCGGTGTTTTGTTTGAGTCATGGTTGGCGGTAAACATGCGAGCATTTCTCTCTTGTTTTGTTGATGATACTGATTATATATTGAAATTATTTATTTATTTATTTATTGACTTTAGCAGTGGCAAAGTTAAGGCTTGTGGCCCTCTCTTACACTTAACCAAATAATTAATTTACATATAATACATACATAAAAGAAATGTACTTTCCTCTTATAAAATCAAAGATAAGCTAAAAATTACAGATTTGGGCATCATATAATGAAGAAAGAAAGCAGAGTTCAACAAATAAAATGGAATAAAATTTGGAGCGTAAAGATATCAAGAAAGAGACAAAGTCATAATGAAAAAGTAAGATACAAACTGAAAAAATCAGCAATGCAAAAAGAAAACACAATAAGTAATAAAGTAAATGGAAATATAAGTTTGGCCATAAAAGTGATCTATGTGCATGAGTAAGAAGCTAAATATTATGTACATTGCACTATAATAATAATAATAATAATAATAATAATAATAATAATAATAATAATAATAATAATAATAATAACCACAATCACACAACCTATCATACGTCATCATACACACGAAACAATCAGCAGTATCGAACAGGTAATCTCTACATGTAGTCTTACATTTTGATACTGAGTTTGGGTTCCTGACAGCAGCTGGGAGTGAATTCCAAAGTCGTGACCCAGCTACAACGAAGGATCATTTATATATTGAAGAGTGGTTGACGGGAATAGCGAGGAAAGTGCCAGATCTTGTGTTACAATTATGGAATGAGGATAATAAATGGAATTTTGAAGAAATGTATTTGGGTAGATTTCCCTTCCGAGTTCGACGTATCAACGTAAGTGCGTGGAATTTCCGTTTACTCTCAGGTTTCAGCCAGGAAAGAAATGTGTAGCTAGGGGTTATGTAAGCATCGTAACTCAAGTTGAAAACAAATCGAAGACCAGAGTTCAATGCTCGTTCAAGTTTCATAGTTTGTTCACGGGTCACATCAACGAGGACAATGTCGCAGTAGTCAAGTATTGGTAGTATCAAAGTTTGGAGTAGTTTTATCTTTATGTCTTGTGGCAAAATGTCCTTATGTCGTTTCAGAAGGTGTAGCGTCACGTATATCTTTCTACATGTATTTCTTACGTGTGCAGACCAATCAAGAGTTTCAGTCAGGGTCATACCTAGGTTCTTCACTTCCTTACTGAACGGGATTATGGTGGCATTTAATGTTACCGGAGGAATAGCATAATTTTCATACGTGATGTTTAATAATTTTTGAGAATCGATAATGATTGAGTATTTTTGGGGTTGAGGAGGGGAGAGTTTTCACTGGCGTACACACCGAGTTGTTGAAGGTCGGAGTTAATAACTCTTATTGCATTCGATATATCATTTATATTAACGTGGCAGTAAATTTGGGGGTCGTCGGCAAAGAGGTGATATCTATTATATTTTATTTTAGAGGAGATGTCATTAATATAGAGGACTAACAAAAGGGGACCAAGAACAGAACTTTGGGGGGTTCCTGCCTTCTGCAGTCGCCACTGAGAAGCAGTATCTTGTACTATAACATGTTGCGTACGATCTGCAAGATATGCCGTGAAAAATTTTAAAGCAACATTACCGAAAAACAATTTGAGCTTCTTCAGCAATGTCTGGATGTTTATCGTGTCAGAAGTACTGCTGAAGTCAAGGAGTGTGAGTACTGTCACTTGTCCTTCGTCCATTGCTTTGTCCTCAGTCACTTTGAGTAAGGCAGTTGCTGTGCTATGACCCTTCATGAAGCCAGATTGAAGCGGGTCAAGAAAAGAGTGAGTCTGAAGGTATTCCAGTATTTGCGCATGTACCAACTGTTGTAACACTTTGGAGAGAGCAGGGAGAATCGAAATGGGACGGTAATCAGATAGGAGTTTCGAACCTGGGTTTTTAGGAAATGGAATTACATTGGCATACTTCCAAAATGTCGGTAATGTGCAGTTTTTGAGACAGTAATTCAAAATATGGGTGAGAATGGGTAGAATAGTGCTCAAAATATTATGTATGAAAGTAATAGGAATTTCATCAACACCACTTGCTTTGGATTTAATAGAATACAGGACTTTCTTAACTTCATTAGTGCTGACGATACGAAAGGCAAAGCAGGGTCAATTTTGTGGGACAGGTGCTGGGACATTAATTACGTGTGGTCTCTTAAGCAGATTAGATTGAGCTCTCTTCTGTGAAATACACATTTAAATCTTCGAGAGGAATGTCAGGTACCTGAAGCTCTTCGTGTGTTTTTCCTAAGCCCATAGCTCGGAGATGCCTCCAGGCACTAGCCGTATTTAGGTTACTTACTGATTTGCGAACATATTTAAATTTAAGATTACGGATGATTTGTTTAGTTTTATTCCTAATTATTTTATACTGTTCATAGTCCCTTGGGTCCTGAGTAAGTTTGTGATGTTGGTAAAGAGCATCATGTTGAGACGACATATTCTTAACTGCAGAGGTTAGCCATGGATTAGGTTTGCGAGATATTCTGATCTGTCCTTTCGGTGCATGTTTGTTGTACAGATTGTATATTAACGAATTAAATGCATTTATTTTTGCATCAATGTCTGTCAGATTTAAAATGCTATTCCACGGAAGATTGTAGGCATCGTGTCTTAATTCATACATGTCAATATCTTTCATATTCCTGCACGTTATATACCTAGGTTTATATTTTGGGGCGCGAGGTGAGTAGGCAAGAAATATAAGATCATGGGTGGACACGGCCGGTACTGAAATTTGTCTGTGGGTTACCACTGTCTGAGGGTTGTTAATCACTTCGAGATCTATTAAGGTGTGGGAAATTAAGCAGTATCATAAGCATTATATTAAGTTTACTTGTTAGTTCATTAATTGAATAGTTTTCTTAGGTAATTAGGTGCACATTGTAAGCAAAGTGATATAGTCTAGTCGGATATAGTTCATTTAGGTTAGGCTTAGTTATCGCGTTTGACATGGCTTACATGCAGTGATAAGTGATATATACTCTGTAAGTTTACAAACTTTCATGTTGATATCTTTATTGGTGTGCCTTCCATACAATTTTTAAGAAATGTGTGGGGTAAATATGGCTGAGTTTTCACACATACATCAGCTGAGAGCTAGAAAGCGAAAGGGTTAAGGGTTAAGGTGGGCTAGAAACCCAGCATGACGACCTGACATGACAAGCGCTCACGTTCTTTAGGGGAATATCTCTTTCCACAAAATAATCTTTCACCACTTTAAAAATAGACGATCCCTTTGTATCAGTGATCAAAGTTTTAGCGAACAACATATCCTTGGTAACTTCCTTTCGTTCATTGATAAACCTCACATAAGCTAATAAAATTGCTTTGTTATCAATCACAGTTGATTCATCAATCTGCAATGCAAATTTACCTTCTTTCCAACAAATTGGTGAATTTGGATTCAACGTCTGTGGCCATTTCATCAAATCACCTGGAAACAGTATTGTTGCTCAAATTAACCGACTGACTTATCTTATTACTAGGGCCCTCGCCTAGCATGATTTCAACAAATTTTTTTGGTAGACATGATACTGTATAGGCTTTTGGGTTTATGCTGTGTCAAGAAAATAAGGTGAAATTCTTTAAGTTTCGCAGAGAACTGTGCTCTGTGTCATCAGGAGGAAATCTCGACTGTCCAGGAGAAAGGCTTCTTTCTTGTCACGGCATAAACTGAAAAGCCTATACAATATCATGTCCAGAGGTGCCAACCTTTGATGGGGCTTTCCAGTAATCCCCACCTCCCATCACAAAGTTTTCGAGTCAAATCCAAATCATTCCTCGATAATGACACCCCTTCTTCCCTTCCCGACAGAAATCTATTCTAAATTATATTATACAATAAAAGTTGCACATTATCAGTCAGTTCTGTCATAAAACATTATTCATAGTTTCCCCGCCCCCCCGCAAACAGCAGCTATGTTCAATGTGGGTTTTCTAGACGAGTCCTTCATCCTGTGATGACATTTTCGTCTTCTGAACAATAAGCAATTTCAGTGTATACGTTCTTAATGTAGGCCTGAATTCCTTTAGTTTTTTCCTACTAACACTGAAAACTCATTCTGTGGGAGAGTTAATGTCAACTACACTTAATACTTGCAATAATACAACATTACATTTTAAAGTGGAGAAGAGCAGAGTACAGCTCTTCCTTTACAATGAATTTCACAGCGCTCACGGGTACCAAACTGAAGTGATGATTGAAGTATTGTTGCCAACTCACAAGCATTGAAACGAGGAGGATTGAGCAGTAATCCTCGAAATAATTATTTTTTTTCCTTTTTCCCGTAGAAATTATTATTTCATGACAATGTCAATTTTCCGTAATAATTTCCCCTTTGAGCGTAATACCGAAAACATGAGGAGAAACCCGTAATAATTATGGATAATCCGTATAAGTTGGCACTTCTGCATGTCTATAAGTACAGGCCGTGAAAGCATCAGTGGCAAACATTTTTTGGTAACCGGTAAAATACGAGTTTTGCCAATTGTGCGAGGTTACCACATTTAGCGATCAATAAAGACACCTCATAAGAAGCAAGAACACCTTTGTCAAATTCGGTTGCTCATTTTTTAAAAATAATTCCCTCACATTAGGCTGTTTATCAGCTTTAGCTTTGAGGTGTTGAAAATAACTAACTTTATCACTGTGCACTCTTGATAAATGATATTTCATTCACGAAGGCTTCATGGCTTGATTACTAGGAAATGGTTTATCGCACAAAATGCAATCTGGAAACTGCACATTTTGCGGTAACACAATAAAACCAAATTTTAAATACTCAGCTGACTATTCACGACACTTCTTTTCTGAATCCATTGTGCATGAACTTCTACACTTTGAAACAAATGCACAAAAAAAGAAAAGACATGCACAAAAACTTATTGTGAAGCACATAAAGGCTAGTTAAAGCTGAAGACAAATGTAGGTCAATGGCAAGTGTGTTGTGATGGCAGGAGGGAGGGGGTTGAGTCACCAGTCTGCCACGCTGAGCAACAGGTGGGGGACTGTGTAGAGGGGTGAGTGCAGTAAACTTACCGGCTGAGAATAGCCAGTGAATCATGTTACCCGGCAACTTCTTCTGTACAGTACTATTTTAATTTTTCCCCATTTGAATACTCATCCCCCCACCCCCCACCATTTATTTATTGCCCTCCTGATAACCCAAATCGCCCACTTGGAGGTGATTGCCCCCAGGTTGGGAACCACTGATATAGACCTTTAAGTAGTGGTGGTAAGGATGAAAGTGGGGAAAATGGAAAGAAGGAAGATAACAGAGGAGAAAATAAAGGTTTGGGAATTAGAAGATCTACGGGGTGAATTCAGACACTCCTTTCTTTTCACAGGAACACATGTTGGCAATATTTTTCTTTGTTATGGTGTTGCATTAACTGGATATACCACATTCTTTGGATGATAAAACAATACAATTTAAGATTCCCTTCATGAATTAAGGAGAAAATAACCTCAAAACGTCTGAAACCGACCTGTTTGATGGTACTGTAATCCTAAAAATGTAATTTTAACTTTCATAAAAAATGTAAGTGCAGCTTACAAAGAGAGTTTTGAATTTATTTGGGCGTCAAAAAATGTAAGATAGTAATAGACGTTAATGGCTTTACTAAAAGAATTGTTATTCAAACTTGCCCTCCCCCCTCTGCCGTACCCACCCTTTACTTCGGTTAACCAACGTTTTACTGTACTTTCTCCTCCCTTTCTAAATTTTTTTATTACACTCCAGAAAGGTTTCCACGGCACTTCCCACACCAATTTTGAAGTAGCCAAGCTTAGTGGCTGAGATGTTACAATACTCACTTTCTGAGCTCAAGTTCGCAGGTTTGATCCCTGCTCAGTCCAAGGTATTTGAAGTTCCTCAAATACACCAGCGTGATGTTCGTAAATTAATCAGGATGAACTACTACTTCTGTGCAAAATAGTTTCCAGCACATTGATGTCTTTGTAAGTCATAAAAATAGATGATAGGAATAAAACTAATGACATCATTAATTACAAAGCCCCCCCCCCCGGATTTTGGATTTTCCTTTGGGCTCTTATAAAATAATTTGCCTCTCTCTCTCTCTCTCATACCTGCCAACATTAAAAAACTAAGAACTGAGAGATTGATATAACCACTTGATACAACCATGTGATGCCGAAAAATCACAATGACAAACAGTACAAAATACAAATTATGAACCATTCATCGATTCAGTAATACATGGAAACTGCTCTGAAAATGTTTTTGGAAGAAGATAATCATGGTTTCTTCATCATAACAAAACATCAAACCTTGAATGGTACCCCATTATGATATGGAAAATTCAACTAAATTGTATTAACAAGTGTCTAGAATAACTGAGCTTATTCAAGCCATAGTGATCAACCTCCTAAGCACCACACAATGGCAACCTTGGCAATAAAAACAAGATGCAATACAAGGGAGAAAAGGAATGCCACATTCTAGCATTGTGACGTTCACTTTTTTACTTCAAAGCCACCAAAGAGAACAGGACTTCAGCCCATACAGCAGATAGTAAGACATGCACTTTCAGCCACTCGCAACAACCTGCAAGAGGACTTTCAGTCTTTACAGTGACCAATAACCTTCAGCCATTAAAAAAACATCTTGAAACAGCAGCAGTTTCAAAACATATTTTAAGTTCTGTGGTCACCAACTTAAGATCTGGAAAAAAAATTAACTGAGGAGGAGGTCAGGAAGAAAAGTACAATAAAATCAGGAGTATCCTGCTTAAATCGGGAGAGTAATAATAATAATAATAATAATAATAATAATAATAATAATAATATTGGCTTTACGTCCCACTAACTACTTTTTTGGTTTTCTCAGACGCCGAGGTGCCGGAATTTACTCCCGTGGGAGTTCTTTTATGAGCCAGTAAATCTACAGACATGAGGCTGACGTATTTGAGCACCTTCAAATACCACCGGACTAAGCCAGGATCGAACCTGCCATGTTGGGGTCAGAAGGCCAGCGCCTCAACTGCCTGGGCCACTCAGCCCGGCAGGGTTGGGGAAGAAGTGAGCTGAAATTATATGGCATGTTTTTATGGTCAAATGCACTTCCTGTCACCAACCTTACATGAGCAGCAAATGAAGCTGAAATGAATGATGGTGAATGAAATTGGATACAGAGGTCTACAGAATCAGCTGTGACCTATGAATAGGAACTGTCCTGGGATTTGCCTGGAAATTCGATTTGGGGAACCACAGAAAACCATTCTCAGGATAGCTGACGGTGAGGTTCCACTACACTCATCCCACAAATGCAGAGCTTGACTCCATAGATTTAGTGTGTTAACATGTGTGGCCACTCCGCTCAATCATTTCCGCCCCCTCGGAACTTTTTTACCTTATCCGTTGACAGACAACCTTCAATTTCTGTGCCCTATGTCAAGTAATACTTAGTTCAGGTAAAAACAGGGCTGGTTTCTCATTTATTCTCATTTATGACACATACTTTTTTTTTTTGCTAGGAGCTTTACGTTGCACCAACACAGATAGGTCTTATGGCGACGATGGGATAGGAAAGGCCTAGGAGTTGGAAGGAAGTGGCCGTGGCCTTAATTAAGGTACAGCCCCAGCATTTGCCTGGTGTGAAAATGGAAAACCACGGAAAACCATTTTCACGGCTGCCGACAATGGGATTCGAACCCACGATCTCCCGGATGCAAGCTCACAGCCGCGCACGGCTAACTCGCCTGGTATGACATATACAGTACATATGAATAATAATATTTATATAAAACCGACACGTGCAACAAAATGCATAATAGTTTCCTTTATTAGACTGTAAAATGATCAGAAATTTAATTTTATATGTATTTCTGAACACTTGGACATAATGTTCATTATGTATTTTGGCCATAACGTGAATAGAAGATACCAGAAACTGTCAAAGACGCAACTCCCTGAAATACTATCAACTCATTAAAATTATGAAGTAAGAATGAACACAAATGCACTGAAATATGTGAAACTACAACATACAAAACAGATCAATGAGTCTCATACATTAGTAACATACGACTTTGACAGGGGGAAAAGACAGAACATGAAAAAAAAAACGTTACCTACAACTCCAACCATTGCCTACGTGATATACAAGACCTGGAAATACTAGCAAGGTGATGGGATTGCGGGGAGTTTCAGAATATGACCTAAAGGTCATCTAGTCTTAGATATAATGAAGGTAAATAATTACATGATTTACTCTATCACAGTAATCCTTTTTATCAGGCACTTCATTACTAAAACTTTAACGTATGAATAGTAAGAATTGGTGCAAAGTGGTTGTTAGTGTTAAAACGACAATTTAAGGAAGGGGGCGGCTCCCATTTGAATTTTTTTTTTGGAAAGTGCGCATTTTTTTTTTTGCATTTTTGGTAATCAAGAATTTTTGGAAATTTGGGGGTTAGTGAAAAAGTAATTAAAATAGATTTAGTTGATAAAGATTAGTAACAATTTTGAAATTTTCTGAAATTTAATTTTTTTAAATAAAGCCTTTATTTAAGATTGTTTTTTTAATAGTTAATAGTTTTTAGTAAGAAAATTTGGTCAGTTACAATAGTTATATATATATACATACATTTATATAATATTAATTACATATAGAAAAGGTACATTAATTAATAATAACTTATTGATATATCAACCCCCGATAATGTTAATAACAAATATACTTGAGAGAGAAAAAGAGGATCTTATAGATATTTCTAGCATTGTAGGGGGTATATATCTACATATATATTCTATATATATTTATACATTAATAAATGTTTATAGAATATATACGTAAATATTGGTATAAATATATAACAACCTATATTCATTATCTATTTAATTTTTAGTAATAAATTAAAGTATTTATTTTAAATATGCATTTATATTAATATACCTATTTAAGTATATATTTCAAGAAATATACACAAAAAAATAAAAAAATAAATTATGATTATTATTCTAATTAAATATTTATTACGTGCCGCTATGAGCGGTCTCTACAGTATTGATAAGTTTATAAGGTAAAATAATTAGTATTAGGTGAATGTGTCCCATATGTTATTTTGTGGATAAGTGAATATTTTCATTGTATAGGGGCGAAAAATGCGATGAAAATTCAACGCCAGAAAATACTCAAAATGGGTTCATTATACTGAATATTAATACTTATGTGATGTTATGTTATAATTAGTAATATAATTATTTGATCCATAGTTTAATAATGAATTTAGAAAGTTTTATTCTTGCTTAATTGTTTACTTTTTATATGTTTTACATGTGAATTTTTGTGATTATAGATTTATGAACTTAAATAGTAAATATATTTGCAGTATTTAATATTATTTATCAAGGCGACTTGGAATTAGTAATATAATATGTAGCCGGCAAAAGTCGTGCCAGCCGCCGCGGTTATACGTAGGGTTAAAGTGAACATTATTAGTGTAGGAGTTAGTAAATTTTTAATAGACTTGAATGTAAATTTTTAAGGTAGAATTTTGAATTTATTTGGGGTTTAGAATTAGTATACGAAGCTTTGAAAATTGGGTTATAAACTAGGATTAGATACCCTATTATTCCAATTGTAAATATCATTACTTGAGTAGTAATAGTTATGTTCTTGAAACTCAAAGAATTTGGCAGTGTTTTAGTCTTTTCAGAGGAATCTGTCCTGTAATCGATAGTACACGTTATAATCGACTTGATTTTGTTATCAGTTTGTATACCGCCGTCGTAAGATTATTTTTTAAGAGTGGTAATTTTCTATAACTCTTATTAGAGTAAATGTCAGGTCAAGGTGCAGCTTATGGTCAAGTAAGAGATGGATTACAATAGAAAAATTTAAATGGATCTTGCATTGAAAAGTAGTGCGTTTGAAGGTGGATTTGAAAGTAATATTGTTATATTATGATAATATGATTTTAGCTCTAAAACATGTACACATCGCCCGTCGCTCTCATTATAAGGTGAGATAAGTCGTAACATAGTAGATGTACTGGAAAGTGTATCTAGAATGCAAAATAAAGCTTAAAGTAAAGCATTTCATTTACACTGAGAGGATGTTCGTGCGATTCGAATTATTTTGAAAGTATCAATTTAAAATTTGATGAATAGGAAAATTTGATTTAATTGAAATAACATTAATTATATATGTTTTAGTATAGTAATAGAACAAATTTATTTATTTATAGTGGAGTAGTACTGTGAAGGAAAATTGAAAAAGTTGAAAATAAATTGATATTGTACCTTGTGTATCAGGGTTTATTAAAATTGAAATAGAGATTTATTTTTCCCGAATTAAAAAGAGCTAATTTGTTATGTTGGTTAATGTGATATTATTATCAAGAATAGCAAATTTGTAATGAAATATTAGTCGGTTTTTAAGATACCTGGTTCTTCAAGAAATGAATTTAATTCAGTATTTAATAGTAGTTTTTATATTAATATATAAACTGTTAATTGAGTATAATATTTTAAGGGATAAGCTTTAGAATAGAATTTATAATTATTATAAGAGTTGTAAAGAAGTGTAGGCTTTAAATTAGCCATCAGTTGAATAATGTTATAAGTTATTTTATTGTAATATGATTTTATAGTAATATTAAGTTGAATATTGAAGTGATTTGTGTAATATAAATGTAAATGTAATAATGATAAAATTAGTATATAAAAGTGTAAAATATTTGGTGTATGTAAATTTATATGAAGGAACTAGGCAAATTTAATGTTCGCCTGTTTATCAAAAACATGTCCTTTTGGGATGAATTTAAGGTCGGGCCTGCCCTCTGATAGTAGAATTAAAGGGCCGCGGTATTTTGACCGTGCAAAGGTAGCATAATCATTAGTCTTTTAATTGAAGGCTGAAATGAATGGTTTGACGAAACATTAACTGTCTCCGTGTAATAAATAGAATTTAACTTTTGAGTCAAAAGGCTTAAATGAATATAAAAGACGAGAAGACCCTATAGATCTTTATATGGAATTGTACATATTTTGTTTGGTGGTATTATTAATATGTATTTTACCGTATTTTGTTGGGGTGACACAAAGATATATGTAACTCTTTGTTTTACAAACATTGATTTATGAGTATTTGATCCGTTAATAGCGATTAGATGGGAAAGAACAGAAATATGTTGATATTCATCTGATAAAACTTATAAAAATACTATAAGGAAGGGAAAATTTTACAAAAATAATATTAATTGGTTTAAATCACATAATACTTATTCCCTACTGTGACTTGCCTCTCTTTTGGAGAACAATAATTGAATGAGAAATGCAACTATCCAAGCTCTTTAAGCTGATGACTTAAAAACAAAAATTTATAATAAAGCTCGGACGGATTCTCATCACAGGGATGGGGTGACAGTGCACTAATCATTAAGCAGGAGAATTAGAAATCACAATGCTAATTAAGGTAGACTGATTAAAATGAAACAAGAAAATAACATTTATTATACTGAATTTTTAAAAAATAACGACGGTTTTACGAAAACTGAATTTAAAGTAAGAAATGAATTTAACAAAAAAATGACTCTACCTCGCGGAAACTTGCAATATTTTTAACTCTCTTGCTCACCACGTGGTCTTGTTCTGCTGGTCCTTGGAAAGCCTCCGTCCTTGTAGCTGGAACATCACCGGTTGTCTTTGAGATATCTCCATCTGCCGCCAAGTACCATTTCTGCCTTGCCCAGTGCATCAACCACTAATAGGATGATTGCTTCGAAACTACCACGCCCTGTTATGCTCTATCCCATATACTGGAGATGAGCCCTGAATCACTGTTAAAAAAAACCCTTGGATTATGCGAAGAGTATATTGAATTAACAATCCTTCCAACTTTACTGAAAATGTGTACCGTAGTTTCATTTCTAGCTAGTTTAATGCTACGTATTGTTTTAGACTGGTACAAACCGGTCTAGTATTATGGCTGTTTGTACTTCCTGATGAGACTGGTTATACGCCCATCATTCAGAAATTCCGAAGTACCACGTCGTGGTACAGAAATGAAAAATGAAGAATGAAGAAGTGATAAACTATCAAACTGGTCCACTATGGTACATCAACCATAAGACAAGTCATCAGACCTAAAGCGAAATACGAGATATAGAATCGAATCGAATCTCCTGAAGCCAAGAGCTTCAACACGCCCTCAAGTAAGCTTTACTGGCTCTAATTACAGGTCGAAACACGTGGTCCAATCAGGTGACATGTCTCTCCCTACTCCAGATATCAAAGATGAAGGGTCCCCACGATGATATCAACCGTTTTTCTATTAGCCATTTCACTCAGTATCCATGGCTCCTTTGAAAATGGATGCGGTGACCCGTTCGAATTACTCAGCTCAGAACACAGTAGCGGCGGTTACAACACCTGGACACATGCCGGCTTTTTCCAAGAATTGAGTTCTTAATTTGTCGCTTCTTCCTCGATGATAGAAGATAGAGGAAAATCTACTGCAAGTTAAATTTACACAAATGTCGCAAGAATCTATGATAATATAAGGATATTCAGCCCTTGTTTAAAAGTCATAGTTACAAAGTAATGAAATGAGAGTGAGCAAATGATCAAACATGAATTATAATAAAATTACGTGCAAAGATAAATATCATCACGTCAAATATACCATTCCTGAATTAATTAAACATAATAAAATTAACATAATTACACTGTGACGTCTGGAACGTTACACTACCTGCAGTCTATAATATTTTGAAGAATCATTTAAACTTTCGTGATGTTCCATTCTCTCCATTAATGCAGCCACGGTAATTTTTTAAATTTATTCCTGTGTGGAAGTTTTAGGCAACATACTGATCTAATTAAATTGTTACCATTAGGTGCTTTTCTGTCCCCCAAAACAGATATTTTGAAAGTAATCTCACCAAATTTAATGTTTTCTTTCCACACGGTCTAAGTGCTCTACAAGAAATATTTAATTTGAATCACCATCATTACAGGCATTCTTTTTACATTTCATTTACTTTCTTCTGTACTTTGTTGTTTTCACTTTCTTCACAAATTTTTATTATTTCAGTTCTGTCACAGCTTATAAATTATTTTCTTATATCTATCAACTGACTTCCTCAACAAGATAGATTTCCTTGTTTCCATTTTATTTACACAGCAGTTCTTCGGGATGCTTTTGGAGTTGGGGTGGATACAAGAATTGCTACTTTTGTCACAGGAGTTTGAGTTTCTCTGTAGGTGAAGCTGTTAATGTTTGAATTCTTTCTGATTTGAATGAATCTAATCTGGAGTAGGATCACTTCAGCATTTGCCACATATTTGTTTATGAGTACTAAATACAGATGGTATTTTATTTGGAAGGAGCCTTTTCTTTGTGGGGCTAACACTAAAATCAGATTCAAGGAAATGGTTGCTATGAACTTTCGACGGTCTTGTTAGTAATCATAAAAACCTAGCTTTTTGCCTTACCTAGAAACAACAACACTTCTCTAGTGAGGTTGGATCAGTAAGAAACAGATGGAAGCGTCACATTTTCTACTTTCTTTGCACAGTTTGAAGTAGATCTTGGAAAAAAACGATGCACCATTTTCAACACTTTACTCACATTCCCATAATGTGCACAAAATGTACATTACATTACTTGGCCCTACAAAGAATTATCACAGTACTGACAGTAATACCACAGTATTCGTCACTGTCACGAAAAGGAACTAACGGTGGTATTGGTACAGAAGTAGATGAAGAAACAACCTATAATTTTTTTAATAGTACAATTAAATGTCCTGATGGAGTAAGATGGGCCTCCTAGAGGGTTATGAACTTTCTCAGGCCAAGGAGATTTGAAGCCATGATTTGAGGTGTGGAGAAGGTGAGAGGGTGGCGCCCATGGTCTATAAAAAGATATGTCCCAAAATTTGCCTTAGAGCAGGAGAATGGAAAATCATTCTCAGGTTAGCCGACAGTGGGAACCAGACCCTCTACCTCCTGACTGCAGAGCTGTATGGCTACAGAAACTAGCCGCTCGAGCTGAAAGACATTTTGCTCAGTCAATATAAATTATATGAATAAACTACCAAAAAAGGGGGGGGGGGGATGATGGCCTAGATGTTAGGCCCCTTTAAACAACAAGAACCATAATCATCATCATCATCATCATCAAACTATAAAATAACAAAGCAAATCAAAACTTATACATGGAATAAGAATAAGATGAAACATTATTCAAGTTGTAATTCATGAAAGAAAAATGTTAACAGAATGCATCTATAAGGGTACTATAATTCGTAAAGCTACAGCACGCCAAAAGATACCAAGAAAACCATTAATAAACTGCAAACATACCACACATGTAACGCAAATCTTATACCAAGTTATGACTCCGATTCACTGACAACAGCCCATAACCCTGACAACTACCAGTAAGACTACAAACCTAAAGTGTCCCGCTATTCCAGCGGAAAATAACCCACTCTTCCAGGCCCTGTATATTACATTGGCAATGCTCCAACAAAACTACGCACAAAAACGATATTAACAGCGCGAACCACACAATAACGAAGACATCCTTTTGTCTCGATTAACTGAGTTGCTAGTGCGGGCTAGCATCTCTTGCTTATGAGATGATCGCCATCCCAAATCTCCAGCTGTTAAGCACACACGCTGCTGTGGTGAGCGGGAAACATGATACACGGAGGCGACAATACACTTGCATAATTAAGCATCAAATAAA
Organism: Anabrus simplex; assembly: GCF_040414725.1. NCBI lineage: Eukaryota > Metazoa > Arthropoda > Insecta > Orthoptera > Tettigoniidae > Anabrus > Anabrus simplex. The sequence continues at coordinate 638,502,116 of NC_090266.1, read as the reverse complement.
TACGCTTGAAAATGAGATTACATAAATTGTACAAGCACATAAGAATTTATCCTAGGGAAGAGTATTGACCGTACTGGAGGTTATATTGGTCAAAACCAGTCAATCACAACTGATATGCATTTAGGGCAGTCACCCACATGGCAGATTCCCTATCTGTTGTTTTCCTAACCTCTCCTTAAATGATTGCAAAGAAATTGGAAATTGGTCAAAAATAGGAAGATGTACAAATAAATTGGAAAGTCAGAAGACGAGTTAAAAAATTGAAAGTTTCCAGGTAAATCGGAAGGTTTGGCAGGTTTGCATTTTTCACAATCTGTAAACTATTTTGTAATGGGTTCTGAAAATGCAATAAAATTCAATATTTGCTCAAAATGTGAAATTTACACAAAAATTTGTTATACTGTAAATGTGAAACAAATGATTTTTTTTCACATAAAGTTTTCTTTTTGATTCCTTTCCTGGAAACTGAATCGAATGAGTCTGTGAGCACTGCCTGAAAATGCAGTTGGCTGTCAAGATCTGAAGATCTGAAATGTATATGGGTTCCTACGAACTGTGCAGATGTTTGAAGATACATCAGTAAGTACAATATAATTGTAAGTGATATGAGAATACAAATGACAGAACAAAAGTTTAAGTATGTTCAGAGATTTCCTTCAACAATATCACTAATTCATGAACGTGGCTTAGGCTGATTTTGAACATTTTCTCTTTATTATTCTGATTTTGCATCAATATTTTCTTCCATCTTATGATTTAGCCTAATTTTATTATACCAAATGCAGCCAAACAGTACTGAAATTGAAAACTTATTCTGTACACCAAGATACATTATTTTAACAGTAAGGCAACAACGGCAACATGTATCCAACTGTATCAGAACAGCACAAGTTCAAAATGTGCACCATGTCACGCACATCTTTCATAACGGTCCTACAAATTGTTGAACATGATGAGCACAGGTTGCAGCAAGGACTCAAAGAAATGACTGGGTTCCCTCATAATTCTGGGACATTTCTACATGGGTCACCTCACCAGAAAACAGATTCCTTCAGCACATAGACATCTGGGGGCATGAGATCTGGAGAGTGGAAAGAGTACAGGAATTCTCTTTCACGGGAAACCAAGTAACCAACTGATATTTCAATACCAGCACAGAAAAATCAGCACCTCATTCCAGTTAGCTTCCCCATCCAATTCTTGCAATGATATCACCCACTAGGACTGTGGTATCTTTTCTCTTGATGCTCAATAATATATCACAGAGAACCTCATAAAATCTGTAACTTTTCTATATCTGCCCATTGCATAGCAAACACAGTGAGACAATCCTCATTCTAATTCCTGCTATCACCAAACCTACCCCCACAACTTGACCACCTATGTGTTTTATAGAAACTTTCTTATATGGTATAGTTTTCCTGATCAACAATCTCATTCTCCACCCCCATATTTTTCACACTTGTTAAAAAACTCATAACCCTGCAACTCTTCCCTTAGTTGAATATCGCAATTCCAAATACATCCAGATGGATCAGGCTATTTCTTTTTATTCTGATGACCTGATTACAGGAACAAACAACTAAGCAACAATATATTACAGATATTATGTGATATAAAGGTCTTCAGCCACCACTATGTTACAAGGTCTAATTTTCTCACATGCTGATTACTGCTTTATAGCAGACAAACTTATGAGCACACCATTAAATAAATTAAGCAAGAAATTAAAGGTAGAATCTGATCCCACCAACATACAGTCTCCCACATTTTGCTGGAATTGCTCGAACTGACCTCAGAAAACTGAACTTCCTCTTTTCCAGATTTAAGACTATATCTTCCAAAATAATGTTGCATATACCTAGAGATATCTCAGGACTACTGAGCTAGCTGAAATCTGGACAATGATCATTATGTACAGAACAGTAAATACTTACTCAAAACCTCAACTTGTTAGTGAAATGGAAAGAACAGTAGAAAACCAATCAAGAAATACAGATGCATAGCATGCTCATGGTTCCAAAAATCATTAGTGGCATGAGGCATCCTGGAGAAACTTTGGTTACTTTCAAAATAATTAAAACAAAACACTTAGAAGCAGGGATACTGTGTAGAAGTAAATGAATCTGCCAGGTGCGACTGTGGTGTCACTTGTCAAATGATATTCACATTATAAATAAGTGTAAACTGCGAGCCCTCAATAGAAGCAGAAAAGGACATACTATTTTTTTCATATAGAGGAACCTGATAAGTTTTTATTTATGCCATGCCCTTTCAACAATAGTAAGTTTTATACCATTAGTAGTATACGCCCACCACATCCCACCGAGGAAGTAGTAATTAATACAAACCTGAACCAATTGTCGAAGAAGGAATGTTCTGTTGAGAACAGACATTGCAAGTCGTATAATGAAAACCAGCATCGTATGTCTCTTGGAGAACCAATGCAATCTTTTCTCCATGTTAAACTGGATAGCTGACTCTCCTGTTGAAAGAAAAAAATATATTCAGCTTCAAAAATATGAATAAAATGGTAGATATCAGTCTGAAAGTTTGAAAGAAAACTGTTCTAATGTCTGAAAATCTACTTTATGAAAAGTGGATATTCAACTGAAGCTCTCGAGTCAGTGCACTAATTATCAGAAAAGGTAATGGATGAAACAAAATTAGTCTTGTCAACTTATACCATCTGCTTTATGTTGCACCGACACAGATACAGTAGGTCTTATGACGACAGGATAGGAAAGGCCTAGGAGTGGGAAGGAAGCGGCCGTGGCCTTAAGGTACAGCCCCAGCATTTACCTGGTGTTAAAATGGGAAACCACGGAAAAACATCTTCAGGGCTGCCGACAGTGTGATTCGAACCCATTATCTCCCAGATGCTAGGTCACAGCTGAACACCTCTAACCAAATGGCCAACTTCCCAGTATGAATTTATATGGCTCATCAGAGCTTATCTACTTTATTTTTTTATTTTTTATGAATTTCAGAACATCAACATTTTATACAGTTTAGCTGTACCGAATCACCTTTCTTCATATATTACACAACAGACCTTGCAGATGATCTACAAGCTCAAAACACCCAAGCCATACTATGCGAGATTTGAAATAAACAAAAATTTTTGCCCCATATAAAACTCATTTTTCTTTCATATAAGGTAAACCTACCTTATTTCGTGATATACTTTATTTTGTGATACGCGACATATTATTGATCCAGAAGTAAGGTAGGCGTTCTACATTGAGTTCGACCAATCCTCAATACATATCAGGAGTGCCTTTACAGGGGAAAAATATTTTGAGTGGGAATTGCTGCTGGGTGAAGACAGGCAGTTGATTGTATGTTGTGTGGATGGAAACACGCTACTTGTTGGTTTGTTCCTGTAGTAAAACTCTATTAAGGTAAGTTGGTCAAGTAATTATTCAGACAAGTATACGCACTTATATTCTCTAAGGAACACACTTATAATATCAGTAGTCAGAGTTGGATTTAAGTGCGTTATTAATGAAATAACTGCTTAGGAGAATGACTACGACTCTAACGTTTTGTGTCCATTTCAGACATAATGGCTCCAGCGTTAAGCAAATGTGTGAAGAAGGAAGACAGCAACAAGCTCAAAAAAAAAACGGGTCTTGTGCACAAAAGACGACGAGCCTATTCATCAGTTGACCTTCGGGGAGTGCTTCAGAAGGTTTAGGAGGAAAAGTTGTCTATATACAAGGCAGCTAAACATTTCACCGTTCCGTGGAGTACTCAAAGACAATATGACTATTGGAAAAATGGGTAGACCGTTTGCCCTTACGAGTGGACTGGAGATTAAGTTAGTTAACTTCATAGTAAAAACGTAGGAAATAGGGATCGGTCTGAACGTTAACCGAATAAGACACGTTGCATATTCTATGGCCAACACAAGTATGCAAACAATGGCAAAGTTCCCATTCAGTGAAGTGAAAAACTGTGCAAGCTGGAAATGCTGCACGTGAATTCGGTCCACCTCTAATCATTTTTAAACGAGTGAGAATGTCAGATTTGGATTTCTTTTGGATTTGAATTCCCCATCAACCATCTTTGAAATGGTTTTCAATGGGCCCCTCATTTTTCAACACCAAGCAAACGTCGGACTGTATCTCTCACAAGGCTAGGTCCGCTTCTTTCCCACTCCTAGCCTGTAGAGTTATGCCTACACTCACAGATAATACAGTCACTCAGCAGTATATGTAGCTCACACCCAGAGGGTATACCAGGAAAAGCAGCTATGGAAATGGAAAGTCTAATGTATCCTCGGACAGTGCTGGTACTTGAAAACCCTATTCACCGAGCTCGATAGCTGCAGTCGCTTAAGTGCGGCTAGTATCCAGTATTCGGGTGATAGTAGGTTCGAACCCCACTGTCAGCAGCCCTGAAGATGGTTTTCCGTGGTTTCCCATTTTCACACCAGGCAAATGCTGGGGCTGTACCCTAATTAAGGCCACGGCCGCTTCCTTCTCAGTCCTAGCCCTTTCCTGTCCCATCATCGCCATAAGACATATCTGTGTCGGTGCGACGTGGAGCAAAAAAAAAAAAAAAAAAACCCTATTCTAAAAAAGAAAAGAAATAATCACTGTAGGAACAATACAATGCAACTGACTTTTACGAGAGGCAGAACAACACATGACATACATGTATTCGGAAACTGGGTCTTTCTTGCTCCCCTTTCCCCTTAACCAGCTCCTACAGAGTTCGGACATTTATGGCACTTCTTCACTTCCTCTCTCCTTCCACCATTTCTCTTCCATCATTTTGTCCCAGTCCAGATTTCTTCCTCTTGCACTCCTCTTTAATGAATCCATCTACCTTGTCCTAGGTCACCCTCTCGCTCTCTTTCCCTCAAACATCATCCCCAACTGTTTTGGTATTCTTTACTCCTCCATTCTCTTTAAATGTCCAAACCATCTTACTTTAGTCCTTCAATTGTATCATATAGGTAAATTGGGTATCAATTGGAAAACAGCTACAAGACATTCACTCTAAACAATATTGTGATGAAGGCCACGAGTGTGGGAGTCAGCAGAAGTCAACAACATTGGTCCGCAGCGATAATGTGTGTAGGCCAGAAGCAAACAAAACAGTAACGCCAGCGAATTGTTGAAGCTCACAATGAGGAAGCTCCCAGAAGAAGGTGGAATCCAATTAACACTAGAGCAGCCACTGGGAATGATCCGGAAGTGTAAACTACAAGAATTTTCTGCAGGCTTATATAAAGATCACACAATTGTAGGAGAGCAGGGTCCTGTGCATCAGCAAATACTGTGGCGATTTGTAACCGACAGGTACATGCTCCTGAAGCAAGATTAAAAAGTTACATTATGCAAAACGTATGTGAAATGGTAGAAAAACATTTCAAGGCAATACCTCAAACTGCAGAGTCCAGTGTTCAAGATTTGAGGCAAGAAATTAATGAAATGTTCAACAGTCAATAAACAGCTCCAGGCAATACCTCAGGATGTGGAATCCCACGTTTGAGACTTGAAGAAAGAGACGAGTGATCTACAGGGAAATAAAATGGCCCCACAGTTTGGCTGGGAGCCATGACAACATGATTGTGAGGACACTTGAGACATGCTGTGGTGACCACCAGCCAGCAGCCACCTACCGAATCCAATTGAAGAAAGCACGTGGGTGAATCACTGCAGGAATTTGCTGCAGAGGTAGAACAGCTGACTCTCAAGGTGTTGAGTGGCTTCTTATAGGAACATATACAGCAGGCTACCTATACTCAAGGAAACGAATAGCGGAACACTGGCTAACAGCTACCGAACTTGAACTTTACACGACTAGCACATGCATGATTACATATTCTCGATGTGACGTTGCTGACCAAAGGTAACACTGCAACGCAGATACCCTGTAGGAGACCATACCCTGAGAACTGCACACACTGTCAGAAGACTGACAAGGAACCCTCATGAGTGTGAGGTCATGAATGGCCAATGGTATAGAATGCGTTCGACGGACTATCTCTACCCCACATGCGCAGTATTGGCTGCTAATGGCAAGAAGGGGCAGATCAGTAGGTATCCAAAAGAAAATAGATCGTGAGGCTATGAGGCGCAGTTAAACGGCAGAGTTGACACGTATATCATAACAGTGCTATACTACTTGTAGTATTGATAAAAACCAGTGCAACAGCAACCACAAACAAAGCAAACATTGCCTTATATCTACAGAAAAAGTTGCGGACGATAACATTCGATCAGAAAGGACCACAAAACATTTCGCAGAGTGAAAAGTGGTAGATGATGTATTAACGTTTTTTGCAAGATGAGTCAGTGGAATTTGTAATGTCGAATACTTTCAACAATCACAAAGTTTACACAAGGAGCAATTTTTAATACCACCTACTCCTTGTGTAAACTTTGTGATTAGCTTTTTTCAATACGGAATAATGACGAGAATAATGGTTTGTAATACTTTCAACAATGTGAACAATGCACATGTGGATTGCACTGGTGACGATATGGGTGAATGTGATATAGAAATAGATGTCCGGGCATGTGGCTCATCGTCCATGTTGGAACCACACTCCTGGCTCCAGTGAAGCATAGTGAAGAACAATCATTGTCCAGTAAGCGGGTACAAAACATAATTAAATACATGAATGACCAACCACAACATAGTAAAAAAATAATTACTAACAGATTTCAAATAAGTCTGCAGAAATATGACCGTGTAGTGTATAAGAAAATTAAGGTACTTCAAGGGAGGACAAGGCAAACCTGTTAAAAATATTTTTGTTTGCGCAATTCAAGGACGCTCGAGGCAAGTTACAGGATGTGCATAATAGTGACCTAATACGTTATGTTACACGTTATAAATTTCATATTTGAGCCCGTATTGTCAAAATATTAAGTTGTGAAAATTTAAAATTGATAATTCCACCTTTATAATACTGTAAAGTTAATACGTTATGGGCATCAAATTGTGCAGGACATAGGTTACAGTGACCTCAGGTGATGTAGTGGATGGTTGCACAACATCAAATGGAGCTATAGCATTGGACAACTCAAGAAGAAAATAAGAAACAAAGCAGCAACTTGATGATGCACAGCAAACAGCAGAATTGAATCGAGCATGTACAGAGGAGGTAAACAACCTTATCCAATCGTTTAGTGCAGAATTCGTTTTCAACATCTACTAATCAGTATTTGATGAGGAAATGCATATGAAAGGCACCCTGGCGGTTACCCGAGGTACCAAGAGAGTTATAGCACGAGCAACGAACATCGGTGCCCTAACGCATGCGTATACAATTACTGTATGCCTATTGTTAGTTTGGAGGGCAAATTGGCTGGGAAGTTGCAGGTTGTCTGCCTCCAACGATTTAGCGTGTATCATGGACCTAACAAGGATATTAGGGAAGGTTTATGGCAGACCAAGGAAAAGTGGGAAAATGGGCTTACCAGAACTACAGCTATGGTATGAAAACCACGTTTGGCTCATAGCTGATGAAAATTACTCGCAATTGCTTGACTCCTGATCTGCCTAAAAAAATCATACTGTATTAGAGAAAACCACTTGTGGGAAGTGTGTGACATTGCAATTCATACCACCTGAAACCATGGGACAAATTCAACCTCTGGATGTCTGTTTATTTGTGCCTTCAAAACATACTATCGTATCATCTGTAGCTACACCATAAAGGATAGCCAGTTTCACAACAAACTGCGCGGCAGAGTGGTTCGCATTCGGTTCCATGCAATCACTTTCCATCAGTTCTCATCACCACATTATATCAACATGATTATCTATGCATTCTGTGCCATTCCACTATTCGAGCAATTAAGCTCAAATGAATTAAGGCGGACGTGATTACTAGTGATGAAGTTAAAAACAATGAATAAATTACATAAGATATCAAGGATTGAGAGTAATGCAAAGTCAGAATGAATAAAATCGCGGCGGCAGTGACCAAGACAAAATAGACATCTGAATTGTTAAGGACGACACTGTTTAAAAAGACAAATGAAAGCCAAACTCAAGTACATGGATGTATTCTGAAGAAGTAGTAAAATCACGTTAAATTCTCAGAAACAGTGAAGGGAATAAGAAAGAAAAGCTGTTTACAGGTCACATATAAGCCTACAGCACAAGAAGATATTGTAAGATTTAACAAATACGCGTTAAGTAATAAAATACGCCACATAAACTGACTCGCAGCGGCGAACTTGAAGAGCAACGACGAGGCCATGATTTCAAGAAATCATATTCACTATACCACACTAGAGACGATAAACAACTACAATAAAACCTTGTTAATTCAAAGTCATTGGGACGCAAAAATCGGACTTTGAATTACGCGATTTTGAATCAACCGCCAACTCTTAATTCAGAAATGCCAACCCTTCCCGCATAAAAAAATATTTTAAGACCTGTACTGCATGCAATTAACTTTGATTCAAAGTTTAAACTAGGGAAAAAAAAACCGATTTCCAAAATGTATCCAACACGGTGCATTTACAATATTCAAATTCACAATACAGTATTCACTTGGATAACTCACTAAAACATAACCTCACGCAACGAAAGAAAACAAAAGCATGATTCAAAGACTAGGAGAAATCTAAGCTGGCTCACCTGAGTAAGTCCTTTATTCATTGGATTACTGAACTGAATGCATTTTAGATGTTCTGTACTTGCACGGAAAGTACTCGATGCCCTTAAAACGTGGTTTATCGAACTTTCCTATGACATGGGGAGAAAGTCTCTCGCTTCCGTCTGCATTTGAACACAATGCGGTGACTCGCCTATCCTTGTACGATTTTCCGCCATGGTACTTATCTCGTAGTTCAGAAAATGCAAACCCTTGCCCCATCACAAAGTATTCTAAGATGCATTAATGCATGCAATCACCTTGATTCACAGTTTAAACCTTTCAAATGCGTTGGAAAAATCTATTCCCGAATTGTATCCAACAAGGTGCATTTATATTATTCAAATAATGCACTTGAATAAATCACTGGGAAACATAACCTCACCCGTTGAAAGAAAAAAAGAGCATGATTCAAAGATGAGGACAAATTATGCTAGCTCCCTTGTGAAAGTTATTTATTCATTGGATTACTGTACTGTATGCATTTTAGATGTCCTGTACTTGCATGGAAAGTGCCTGTAAATGTAACAAAGGCTGTATACAGGTATGTTTATACTGTTTTAATTTACATTGTATTTGCTGTGTGTTTGACAGACTGAAAAGCCTTTGTTACATTTAACTAAGTCAACACTGGAAAACATGGCTTCATTCTTAACAAATGGAAAGTGCCTGACGCCCTTAAAACAACGTGGCTTATTGAACTTCCCTATGACGAGGGGAAGAAGTGTCTCGCTTCCATGTGCATTACAACACAGTACAATGATCCCCCCCTGAATGATTTCCCGGCTGGCACTTCCCTCCTATAAAACCATAAGTCCGTTTGGGCTCAGCATTAAATAAACAATGGTTCTATAGGCACTGACAATATTCTGAGCGTACAAATTTATTATATGAGCCATGCTTTTTCGCCAACTGCCAGCATCGCCAGTATTCGTGGATTCTGCTTCTCTGCACACTGCCTGCTAATTGATATTACGGTGTTCCTTAAAATGCTGAAGAATAGAAGAGAATTGCAATTTTACTCAAACTTAGCAAATATGAAGCACACTGCAGACAAATTGGAGATCTAACAGAAACACTGCCATTATACAAAGTTATATTAAGCAGAACCCAATTATATAATTCAAGTTAGAAGGCTTTGAAACTGTTGTAATGTCAAGCTGATCTTATCATTGTATTCTGTATTCTCACTCAAGTTTTTGAAGGAAACCATGGCTTACTAAGAATACTGAGAGTCTACAATCCGGATGATTCCGAACTGGACCGACATGGCTGAGATGACCCCTGAACCACGATGACATCAACAATGCCGGCCACAAAGAATGACCAGAATCCTGAGCTCTAGAGGATGACCAAATGATAAATATCATTCCGGAATAATAGATAAAGTTACAAATCCACCTTATCAATACTAATATTAAAACTAAACAAGTTATATAACATTTACTTGGAACTAGTTTTGACGCTTGTGAGCGTCATTTCCAGCCAAATATGAGAACAGGCAATCGTAAATAAACGTATTATCATTGTAACATTGCACGTATAAACACACTTAACTCATTGCGGGCAGAAACATATATATGGTAGACTTTTCTTACGCTCCGGTCGGAAACATATATATGTTCCGTTCGAAAATCGCAGGTTTATTAACCGAGGAGGTACCCAAATATGCTGAGATGGCAGGAGCTGTTCTCTCAACTCTTCCAGTGAGGGGAAATCCCGGCAGTATCCTGCAGAGTTTATTCTCCTGTTTGTCAGAGTTATGTAATACATACGTTGCGTGACGCAAGTTTTCTCGTGTGTGTACTGCTTACATATTTTTGCGGTTTTATGGTAAAATGGCATTGCGAATGACATAGTGTCAATATTGGATGGTATGGTCGAAGAAGTGTCTGATTTTAGTGTATGTGAGTCTGAGGACGAAAATTCTTTCTCCAGCTCATGCAACAATGACACACGTGACGCTGACACAGATAGCGACAGAGCAGATGACTGGACGGATGTAATAGCGACTCTGGGCGAACAAATATTATTCCCATTCATAATATTGATCAAGGGCAAATATTACCATCACACTTTGATACCTTTTGATAGTTCACACCAGAGGTGCCAACCTTTGAAGTGGGTTATCAGTAATCCCATTTTTAACTCGCGCAGCCTTCATTTGCCCCTATCATTGTGTATGCATTGTTAGATGAAAAAGGAATGCAATTTTCCCATGGAATGGCTAGAGAAGACAATTCACTATTAATAACAGAGAAAATTCCCTCACCGGTATTGTCGGTACTCTCTAACAATGACAATAGAAGAGTTGATATTTGACCTCTCTGAGCATTAAAGAAAGAGACAACTATAGGATAAAGTTTAACTGCATTTGAATCCGTACTACCATCAGTAGCCAAGGAAAAAGGCGTTATTTGCAAAAGTTCACTTATTTCCTTTTTTGCCTCAGATGCCGTGTATTGAACTAAAGCAGAGGTTTTAGTTCTTGCATAACCATATTTCTGAGATATTTTAGAGTCGGGGAACATTGATCTAAACAAATTTCCAGCGTGGTCCGAAATTGATAACGCAATATTATGCTCCAAAAGAAATGATGTGAACAATAATTCGGCATTTGTCACCGCAGTTTCATTACTTTTTACGAAGAATGATGAAACAGACTGGTTTCATAATTTTGATTCACCGTATGTGTGATGTTTCTTGGATTCTATGTGTCTTCTGCAATCATCTCGTCCACCGTGAGCCACAGAGAAACCACACGAACACACACTGCAGAACACGTGGTTTTCAGTAACATGTGAGGCAAGTAAGCATGGCCATTCCTTCGTGTAACCGTCTCGATATTTCTGTAACACTGCTGTCTTCTTGGAAGAAGATGCAATTTGACAATTGCTCCGCTTCATTTCACAGAACCAATCACTACTTTTCGAATCAACGTCTAAGATAATTAGAATTGAAATGCACTAAATATACTACTCTTTCTACGCACATGACAGAGAGCCGAAAGCGCGCACTGGAGAACAGCAGAGCAAGGAGTAGCGAGTAGCAAGGAGTAGAGTAGAGCCTACCTCACGGCAGACTTGATACGTCATTGGCGCGTCATTCTAGCTAAGAGAGAAGCGTATATCTATGTAGCTGGCCGTGATTTCACAACGCTCGTGGGAAACAAAAGGAAGTGACGACCAAATAACTGCCAAATATGTTTAGTAGCCAACGTACAAACACTGAAACGAGGAGGGTTGACCAGTAATGCTCTAAGAGATTGAACATTTTTTACTTCTTTCCTTTTTTTCGCAGAAATTAATTTTTATCGTGGCAAGGTTGCTTTTCCGTAATAATTTCCCCTTCGACCGTAATGCCGTAATCGAGAAGTGAAATCCGTAATCATTACGGACAATCCGTAATAGTTGGCACCTGTGGTTCACACTAAACTACCCTCTGAATCATAAATTTAAGAAAATTTAATAGTTTTTTGCAAGTTTAAAAGTAGATTTTTTAAGGTAGAATTTTGAATTTTTGTGGAACTTGGGAATGATATATGAAGCTTTGAAAGTTGGGTTATAAACTAGGATTAGATACCCTATTATTCCAATTGTAAATATTGTTACTTGTGTAGTAATTACCAATTTATTGTAATCATCAAGGTAATTACAACCCTCGTGACATTATTTATTATTTTATACTTTATTAGCTTCTTTGTCCTTGTTCTATTATCCAATCATATGTCTTTGCTATTTTAGCCATTTCATCTTTTTTTTAATGACAAAATATTTGATGATATCCTCAGTAAAACTAAATTACATGGGGACAAAAGGAAAATACTGGCACACCGAGCAAAAAAAAAAAAAAAAAAGAAAAAAAAAAAAAAAAAACTAATGAGAAATTGGCATCACCCAACACTGCGTGACAGAAAGGCATTTATCGGTGCCAACATCAACATGGGGCTTGACCCAATGACAGATGTCAAAGACTATTTTTTCAACGGCCTGGGTTAACAAAATGCAATTTTATTGTCATGTTTTCTCCCGGAATGAGTTTTTACTTATTTTCTGGAATCTGCATTTTGCTCATGGGGAAGGAAATATGCCTCCAAAAAAGGGTGTTCGAGGGAAAATTAGGAAAAAAATGTATGTTATTTTATCAACCAGGCCTTGATGTTTCTGTGGATGAAAGTACAATTAGTTTCAAAGGAAGAGTTTCATTCAAGATTCATAACCCGGACAAACCTATGAAATTCGGGTTGAAAGTTTTTGCTCTTTCTAACAGTACCAACGGTTACCTATATAATTTCATTCCTTATGTGAGAAAATCTGACCCTGAAAACATAGGTCTTTTGAAGACAACTCAGGTTGTGAAAAGTCTGCTCATCCCTCATAAAAAATGTCAATATTCCACCCTCAGGTTACCATATCTATACTGACCGTTATTACACCTCACCAGAGCTAGCTAACGAACTACTAGGAATGGGTATGGTCACAACTGGTACTGTTATGCCCTCCCAAAGAGGCATGCCAGATAAGCACAAATCTGGCAATGTAAAGAAAATGAAAAAGGAGGGGGGGGGGGGGGAACAGCTGCCGGAAAAATGAAATGCTGGCCCTTGCATGGAAAGATAAGCGCGTACCTGTCACAAGGGTGACGAAATTGCAGTCACGGAAGTTGCCTCTAAATATCCCAACCAGCCACCTGTCTCCAAGCCTGATGTAGTACTAGACTACACTAAAAGCACTATATTGCAGCATATCAATTCATGAGACGGTCACATATGTGGTATAGAAATATATTCTTTTGGCTACTTGAAGTATGTATAGTCAATTCATTCTTGCTATAAACTATGGTGCAAAACCCAGGTGGTAAAACCCCCCATGAGTCATAAGAAGTTCAGGAGGGTTTTGGTGGAGTCCCTAGTAGAGGAAGGGGTAAGTTTCTGCAAGTCACTTCCTGCCAGCACAAAGCGAACTTCAGGTGGTCCCTCCTATTAGAGACTGGAAGGAATACCACATTTCATAGACTGAAGCGGTGTGAAGTCCCTCACTTGTGTTGTATGTAGGGCTCAAGGTCAATGCAAGTGCACTGTATATTTTTCCAAAACTTGCACTTCAAAGCCTGAACGGAATCCAGACAAGTGCTTCAAGTATATGACACTCAACATGAGTTTTGAGGTTGACACTTACAAATTCAGAGTATTCTTTGTGTACAGCGTAAGTTCAAGTGCTATGACTATTTTCTGATAGAAAGTGCAGTACAGTGTGCCTGTTGGAATATTATAATTTTCACATAAAAATAAAATGATGTGTATATATATCTTGTATTAGTTATAAGGAAAACAACATTAAAGTTATGTGTTGGTAACTCAGATAATTGAGTCAAGTGGATTATCTTGGTTTTGCGTTGTTCTTTGAACTGCCTGGTGTGTGTGATTGGCAGTTGTGGATAACAGCTTGTAATAAAAGGATGTGAGTGATGAAGCTGGTGTTTCTATGGTATAATTTGCTTACCTAAACCAGTGTAATGAGTAGAAATGAAGATATATGAACAGTGCCTTCTGCCGTTCTTGCAATGAAAAAATGATTTTACGTTTTTATTTTGCCTTCAAGCCGCTTCAAATTTGGATTCCCGTTCCTAAACAAGGTATGTGGTACATTTAGGCATATTTTCATGGTTTTTAGTAAATTTCCCACAATTTTGCATGCATTTTTAATTTTTTTCTTTGCCGCCTACGGCCATAAATGCCCGTTGCCTACGAAAGGTTAAAATGGGACTTATGATGCCCCTAAAAGTATCTGGAGAAAACTTCAAATAATCAGAATTTCAAAAATCTTAAAGTCACGATTAGAACGACACTTAACATAATTCTTTTAACTCAAGTTAGAACCTCTGACGAAACATGAGATTTATTTGAAAGTAAGGAAAGGAATATTGATGCACAGCAGGATCATATATGTTTCTCATACAGTAGCAGTATATTGTCTGAGAATCCATATCCCAGATTAGTAGTGACGTGGTTATACATATATTTATGGAATGTCATTGTAGGTCGAGATCATCAAAAAGGAATTCGTATAAGAATAATTAGCTATGGACATGGATATTTTAACTTAATATTACTATTTTAAAATCCAATTTTTCACAAATAATGATGGCATAACGGAGATTAACATGGATAATTACTATCATATTGTGTGATAAATATAATTGAAATAAAAATGATTTTCCCTACGTAAGATACTTGGAATAAATTGCACATTAGGTCATTTATAAATATATTTGGTCACATTTGAGAATCTTATCAGCCTGTTAGACACACCCAATGATTATTTACATTAAAATGAATTGATATAAAGTACGATGATGGTTAACATAGTAATTTTAACTTGAATAGAAGCAGATTTGTGCTGTCAAGTGAGAAACTTATCTTTCCCATCTTATGCTACGAAATAAAATATCAATCCTGTGTTAACAAAACTTGCCCTAAGCAAAGTTAATAAGAACTAATGTAAAATAAGGAAACATGTTGCGATTCTTGAAAAACAAACGCTATGATAATGTACAGAATGATCCTCCAGAACAATAAAACCAACAATTTGCCATATCAAGATACACATATTTTTTAATGGCAATTTTATTGGATATAATTAATAATCCATTTCAATTGTGATATATTGTAAAAATAGTGAAAGATAGGGGAGGCAAGAAGCCAAGTAGCATAACTGATGATGATTATATGAGCACAGATGATTCTTACATATGAGAAGAATGAATATTAATTTGCTCGATTAAGTCCATTTTATGAAGTGTAACACATATATTCCATAGAAGGTTGATCTCTGCACCACCTGGACACTCGTGTGCTATCAGCCTCCTATGCACATGGTGCTTCATTAGCAGCTGATATTGTTTCCTGTCTCAACTGTTAGTACAGCACATTCAAATGCCACATACTAGACATCGCACCTGCGACCTCGCACTTGTGAGGGTTCCTAGTGAGAAGTAGGCCGGTACAGCAGATGTCCCAGCTGTGAGAGCTATGGAAGTAGAAGGCTATGATGGCCCTGTTCCAAGAAGGGAGCGGCCTGCAGAACACAACGGAGGAACAGATACTGCAGGACGTCAAATCGCGACAGCGGCCAACATGAAAGGATATTGCTCAGCATAGCCCAACATCCAAGAAGTTTGCGCGTCACGCAAATATATCGTAGTACATATATTCAGATCGCCCGCTTGGGTTGGAAATCCATGCCTCTGCACATTTTGCCTTACTATTCTCGAGTGTTTTCTCCACTAATTACACTAACCAACATGATTTTGCTGTATAATAGAAAACACAATGGAAATCGATGGACTGAGTACAAAAAGATTGTCTTTTTTTACCATACCTAGTTTTGAAGCAATTCTGGTTTGTAGTATCTGCATTCATAAGATGTAACTATGCGAGAGATTCTTGCGCAACTTCCTTTCGAATAACAGTATATTATGAATAAAAGAAGGAAAAACACGTGATCATTTCCATGTGTGAAAATGGCTGATCGACATGTAACGAGAGCCTAAGTTCTAAGTTCTGTTTTCTAGAAATTCGCAATATTAACAGGGCGAGGGAAGTTGTATTGCAGGTAAGACAATAGAGTTTCTATCACAGACCACTTGTATAAACAGAAGTGTTTAAAACCTCCGTCCTTATCGAATGTTTATGTTGGGCTGTCATTCCTTTTCAAGAAAAACTAGCTTGATATCATCAGTTGAGCTTGAGACTCACCCCAACAAGTACGCATTTAGTGCGACATTTTCATTTGTATCCGCATGTGTGTGTGCATTAATGTGAATATACCATTTGTGTTTCAATAGAACGTTATTCACGAAACTTTTATATTAGTATTTTAAGGCCACCATGGCTAGTGTATCAGGGGGTGCAAAGAAGGCAGTGTAAAGGAAGTCCTCCAAAGTCTTGCTACATTTGTGAAATTTGTGTGTTCTATTCCAAGGTGCACCAAATAGTGTCATTTATGAAGAAACAGGGTTTTTCTTACTACCAGTTGAAAGTTTTAGATCAACACAAATCTTTCGTTCATCATGTTACATGCAATACCTGTGTCAAATGCTGTCTGCAAATCCCATGAAGTGCTGAGAGCACAAAAATCAGGACGACGACTTATGTTTGAATGACCAACGTTTTCGGTGACAATAAGAAAAAATAAGAAATAAGTAAATAACTAAACCTATTGTCAGCCATTCGGCCCGTTTCTCATGGACCTGACTTATCAGTACCTCCACATGTTAACTTGAGTGATGAAAATGAAAGCAATTCATTGCAATCAGACGCTCAAGAAATGGATTTCGAGCCTTATCAATATGACACGCCAACATATAAATTTACACAATCCGAATGAATGATTTGACGATGGATTTAGAGTTAACCAAATAAGAGAGTGAATTACTTGGCTCAATACTACGAAGAAAAAAAGTGTCTCCATCCAGGGTTATATTTTCCTGGTACAGAAATGAGAAAGAATTTCATAAATATCATACAAAAAAAGATCAACTTTCATTTTGTACTGATGTTCAAAATCTACTTCATGAATTGCAAGAGAAATAATACGGTCCTAAATCTGGTGCCTTTTTATTAACTCTTCCAAAGGAAGTCTTAAGGCTGTTTTGCTTCATAACAGCAACATTTTGGCTTCCAGAACACTTGCACATTCCACAAAGCCATTCGAAACATGCGAGACCCTAAAGATGGTGCTGAAAGAATTAAGTGTCACAAGCATTAATGGCCAATTTGCCGTGATCTGAAGGTCTTGGATTGCTGCTGGGACAACAAAAAGGCTATATAGAATTTCCCTGTTTCCTATGCGAATGGGATTGCAGGGCATGGTATAAACAATGGGATACAATACATTGGCCTAAAATGGAGCAACTTCAACCAGGATCCAAATATGCCTTGTTGGCCGTGAAAAAATTTTACTTCCAGCCTTGCACATCAAATTGGGAATGATGAAACAGTATGTTAAAGCATGAGACAAGAATAGTTCATACTTCAAATATTTATGCATGAAATTTTTCATTATCATACGCAGGAATCAGAAGTATTTGATGGACCACAGATTCGAAAACTGATGGACAAAAATTTCACAGAAACAAATATCAAAATATTGAGGAAGATGCATGGAACGCATTTAAAGAAATAGTGACAAAATGCCTTTGCAACATCAAGGACCCTCTATACAAAGAAATTGTAAGAAACATGTTGGACAAGTTTAACCAATTCGGTTGTAATATTTCTTAGCCTCACAGCTGGACTACTGCCCTTGAAATTTAAGAGCCGTAAGTGAACAGCAAGGTACAAGGTTCCACCAGGATCTCAAAGGTGCAGAATGGCTGTATTGGGGACATTGCGATGTAAATATGATGGCCGATTACTGTTGGTCGATTGCATGTGATAATCCTTCCAAGGAGCACCTATGAACTTTAAAAATACAAAAATTCTATGGGATTCGGAAAAATACGACTGAGTAAATGTGAATAAGCTTTCAATTTATGTATCATTTACTTTGCTTGCTAACTTATTTAGTTTGCATGTTTTATCTCTCTATTGTACATGCATAATTAAATCAATACCAAGTACAGAACATTTTACGCAACCACATTTTGTATATTTACCATTTAACCAGATGTGATACGGAAAACAAAATTAATTTTTGAATTCAGCGTTACGAAATTAATAAAACCTACCTGTTTTAGTCTGCACCATACAAAAGAAAAGTTTTTGGTTATGGACTAGTGTTATTAACTCTCTCTATTAATCTAGCACCCTCAGGAAATTTAAATTATTCTTAGATTAATTGAAACTTCAATATTTATAACTTGATCTTTTTTCTTTAAATTTAAAAATTGTATTCTTAAATACTTTTTCTCCAAGATCTTTCTTGAAGGTCTGTTATTGTTGTTGTTGCTATTTTGCTTTACGTCGCAATGACACAGATAGGTCTTATGGCGACGATGGGAGAGGAAAGGCCTAGGAATGGGAAGGAAGCGGCCGTGGCCTTACGGTACAGCCCCAGCATTTGCCTGGTGTGAAAATGGGAAACGACGGAAAACCATCTTCAGGGCTGTCAACAGTGGGGTTCCAACCAACTAACTTCCGGATGCGAGCTCACAGCTGCACACTCCTAACTGCACGGCCAACTCGCCCGGTTTTCTCGAAGGTCTTACGCCATTTGCACACCAATAATAAATTCACCGTCAGCTGTCATTGAAATATACATTCAACTAATCGCCATACCAGCTCAACTCTCTGCTACTCACTACATCAATTCCACTAGGCACTGTTCGCCACACCAGGCCATGTTTCCTGAATACCCATTTCAAACATCTCCAGATGTACAAGCCTGATTTTTGTAACTACCAGCATGTGAAGGAAGATGTAAAGAGTTAACAACGGGCTTACCCAACCTTGCTGATGGAATTTTAATAATCATCTTCCGAGAAAATTGAGATTTTAAATGAAGTTAAGTATACTGTCTTCAGAAATTAAAGTGTTTGTATGAATATTAATCTCTCTGTTAGTGCAGTCATTCCTGAAAGTACATTTTGTGTCATGGTGTTACGTGAATCTATTAGTGCTTGCTTTAATACGTCAGCTGCCATGGCAGTCTGATTGGACCAAAAAAGAGCTGGTTGCTAGTTGATGTGAAATTGAATTCTTATACTAACTAGACTCATTCTAGCGTAGAAAAAATTAACCATGGTATCTCAAGAGAGACTTTTGTAATCCAGAGACGTTACACTGTCGCCAACTTTGGTTGGGTACGCAGCATAGAACACTTACAAAATGACTCAATGTGTGACGTTACTTATCGACCTGATCGGGTTGGCATATGATTTTATGTGGTAATTAATGACCAAGGTGAAACTGAGAATTCAAATGAATTATTTGACATTACAATGTATTTCAGTAGTGAGATGTGACTAAGGATGGAGAATGGGCAGGTTGAGAGACCATGTTCGGTGGCCTAAGAAATTCTAGTCGACGGACAGTCTTAGCAGCAACTCTGTGCACAGCAGACTGCACTCAACGATGGCGAGCTATGACTTTTGGTTTCAGGTCTGCAGCCAGCCATCTTCCTGGTTGCATCTAAGTAATCATTCATTTTCACAGACACTCACACACAATAGACTTTGCCGTAGTGAAAGTAAACAAACAATGTGGCTTGAAGATCTCACGCCATATCTCCTGCAAAAGGCTAAACAAGTGCCAGTGCCCCATCAGTTTGGCATTTTTATTTTAAGTGCTTGTAATGACCAAAAGTACAGGTGCTAACCCAATCGAGACGGCACTTGTGAACCCCTGAATATTAACATTTTTACCACTTCATGGTTTATTAACAATACACATACGCAATAAAATAGGTAACGAAGAGAAATCACTTCTAATTCAAAATCCCACTTAAATGGGGGGGGGTTCCCACCATATATAATGTGGCAGCTAACATGTTAAGCATCAAATGCACATACGCTGCTATATTTTCAGTAAAATGGACTAAACTTCTACTTCTACAATTTTCAGCTTCACTACGTATATATGAATATAAACTGGTGTTTAACACTTTCGCATGGACTATCTTTGTCTCACTGTCTGGTGAAACCTAGAGTAATAATTTGCTTGTCCGGTATAGTTGTGGAGTACCTTCACTAAATAATTTATTCTGTAAATAATGTTATTTTGCTTTACATCCCACTAACTTCTTTTCAAGGTCTTCGGAGACGCCGAGGTGCCAGAATTTAGTCCCGAAGGAGTTCTTTTACGTGCCAGTAAATCGACCGACACGGGGCTGTCGTATTTGAGCACCTTCAAATACCACCGGACTGAGCCAGGATCGAACCTGCCAAGTTGGGGTTAGAAGGCCAGTGCCTTAACCGTCTGAGCCACTCAGCCCGGCTTATTTATTTATTCTGTAAAAACCACTTAAGATATCGCTTTCAAATTTTGTAACAATGGAAAATACACTATAGTTATTCTAAAATGATACAATGATATCACCTAATTACACGCGGGACCCCCCCCTTCGGAATGATACATCAAGAAGCATCCAATATGGTCCATAATGTTAAATTGCTTCTTCTTAAAGTCAGTCTGAATTGCTCGACCTGATGGGGCTCTTACTTTCTTGTCAATGCAGAGAACGCAGGAATTTACTCTGAATCCCCCAATTTATTTCATTTTCGGGATCTGTTGGATGAAAATTTTCAAATAGCAAATGATACTTCCTCTCGGACATACAAATTATAAACAATTTTTCAGTCAATGGGATTGGAAGATAAATTGACATTAGTTGGAATATTATGTAATTACATATAGAGCGTTCCAACCTTAAATTGCAGTACAGCAGTAATGGGATAATTCCGTCTCTTTCCTTCTCCCATGTTTTGCGGGTAGCGCTGTCCTACTCTAATGCAGCGGGTTTGCCAAATATCCGTAAATCAGAATGTTATCGGTTAAAATGGGTGAATATCGTGTTACGTACAGAATTTCAAGGCGCATTTGATGCCGTTAACAAAAAAAATGTAAAAAAATAATTTAGAGTGAAAATGGTAATATAATGGAAAGTTTCGCCAAATGCAAAATCTTCATTGCATAGAACTTATCATGTCATAACTCGTATTTTTATATTCATGATTTCCCTAATTTTTTCACTGCTGGTAAAGAAACATTTCAGCTCGATGTAGATAAGTTTATTTTTAAATTTAAATGATAACAAAATGCATTATATGCGTTTATTTTTAGTCATGTTCAGGGAATTTTATGTGCAGGCACGAAAAAGTTGGTCGCTGGCCAGCGTCTTTCCTATTGAATTTACATGGGGGGGTCAAAGCGAGGCAAATGGTCTTCAGATATGGAAGTTATTTTTAAAACAATCCCGAAGTTCTTATCTTGCTTAGTTCTTAATTTGTGACACGAAGAATATCTCCTTGAATTTTGGTTTCGCGCGTGACTCAGCTGGCTGGCTGTCTGGCTGAAGTACCGGTAGTGATCTCCCAAATATGCGCTTTTAACATTTCCAGACAGTCGCATGCAGTGCAGTGTTAATTTCATCAGTAGTATGTGTAATAGTGATTAAATACATATCAGTGACATATGTACAATTCTTGAGGGAAAGTGTATTTCGTTTATGTGGTTCGTGAGTTCGTGCTCGTGCGTGGGGATGTAATTTCGAAGAAAAAGTGCAGAAGAATCACAGCGTGGTTAAAGCAAAGCAAACAGTCTTCGGATATCGAAATTATTTTTAAATCATAACTCAAGTCCTTATATCCTTATCTCTTAATTTATGACAGGGAGAACGTCTCGTTTGTTTACGTTTCACGAGTGACTCGGCTGGCTGAGCTTTTAAATATACTGACAGCCGTGTGCAGTGGTGTTCATTTAATCAGTATTATAAGATTGATTAAATAAAGATCAGTGATATATGTAATATTTAATGGCGTGTGGCCTCCGAAGAGACCAAGTGCAGGTCTTTTGAGTTGATGCCGCATAGGCGACCTGCGCGTCTATAAGATTGGGGCCCTACCTATGATGCATTCTAATGAATTGGAATTAACCAATGAAGGTTAAAATCCACGACCCAGCCGGGAATCGAAACCAGGGCCCTCTGGACCAAAGGCCAGCACTCTAACCATTTAGCCACGGAGCTGGACAAGATCAGTGATAAATGTATAGTTCTTGAGGACAAGTGGCTTGTGTTTGTTGTGTTTATGTACTGTGTGTAGTTGTCAGTTCATGCTCGTGCACGTGCGAGGGGTCCTTAGTTCGAAGAAAAAGTGCAGAAGGATGTACAATGGATCGTCAAATTAAAAGGAAACGTTCCGTAGGTAAACTCAGGGGAAAAGAACGCAATATTGTAATGAGTGTCCTGGATTCTTTTTTAAAGACAATGAATATGAGCAGCGCAGTCAGTGAAACAGCTAAAGCTACAGGTTATTCCGAAAGAACGATCTATGCTATAAGGACGGAACACACACATGGCCCTTTACGAACTCCCGCAAAAAAAAAAAAAAGAGCAAAGAAGAGAAGGACGGCAGAAAAATGCAAGGAAAATTAAATATGATGAAATTGTGCGAAGTGGAATGCGTCGGGTGGTTCACTCTCTTTTATTGCTAACAAACCACCGACATTGAGCATGGTTTTGAGTCTGGTAAATGGAGAAGATTCTTTGCCACGATTTTCCAAAACTACGTTGTATCGCTTCTTACATGATATAGGCTACCGTTTTTTAAGACGGGGTTAATAAAGCAGCTTTCATCGAAACCGATGAAATTATTAATTGGAAGCACAGATATCTCAGGGAGTTAAAACATTTAAGGGCACAAAATAAAGCTATAATTTACACAGATGAATCGTGGGTAAATATTGGGCAGACAGTGACAAAAGAACGGAAGGATACGACAATGAAAAGTGCACGGCAGGCCGCCATTGAAGGGGTGAGTTCGGGACTTAGCCCACCGAAAAGCCGAGGAATGTGATTTGCCTTAGTCCACGCGGGTAATGAACATGGTTTTGTTCCAAATGCTGAACTTACATTTTAATGCCATAAAACGTAAGACAATTGGGCAAATTACGTGAACGAAGTAAAGAAAACTTAAAGAGATTTGTGGAAAGCAGACGAATTACAGGACGATGTCGACGATGGAAAGTTTTTAATACGACTTTCTTCATCGTCCGGATCATCCTCAAGTTCATCTCCCGAACACGGTTCATCCAAAGCGGGAACAGCAGGCCTTGCAGAAATGACAGAAGGTGTACGTCCAATGTCTGAGAGCAATGCCAGTGATTAAGGTACGTTGTATTTATTTTACCATCCTACAAATATGAATTTATGAATGAACGAACGTAAAATTACAAAATTACAAATGAAAAATGTGGAACTGTGACGCCCTGTTTGAGTCACACTCGAGCGTGATCTTCACGAGTCGATTTCGCAACAGCGCGCTCCATCTATGCTGTACTGCAATTTAAGGTTGGAACGCTCTATAGAGGCCCATAGTCCGAAACAGAATTAACTGGAGGATTACAACTGATAATTATTTTTTGTACAAGTAGGCGTAATATTTTTGTTTATTCAGGAGACAAAGTGCAACTCCAGTACGCATTACTATGCAACCCACGGGGAAAAAGTCAAACTTGTACCCTCTTCTCACAGTTCCAAAATTATAACCTCCTTTTGGATTCCTCCTCCTATGAGATTCTGCAAGTAAATGTTCAATTAGATCTGGTATCATTTTACAGCTTAATACTGTTAGATCAGGACCCCTCTGTGATTCTTACTTAACCTTTCACCTTTTTGATAGGCCCTTTTTCTGCCAGTTCAGTTAAAGTTATAACGTTCTCACGTAATAACTTAAATAATTTAATTTTCTATTTTCAGTCTATTACTGTTAATCTTGTTACTAGAAATGATTAATTCACTGAATTTTGCAATGTTACTACTGGGCACACCCAAGGACGGATATTTAAAGATGTTGCCAAATGTGAAACACCAGCGCCCCGTATTGAAATAAGGACTAGATGCAGCAATACAACATTGGAGGGCCCTTCAAGAGGATAATCATCAAAATCGTAGCACAATTTCCCAAATCGTATGCCAAATATCACTACATGTTTCTGAGGTCTACACCATCCTCAAAAAAAAAAAATAATTTAACAGTGGCCGATGCCCTGGTGACCTACTTCTGTTGCTTTGGTGTCCCGAAGGAGCTGCACAACCAGGGTAGGGACGTTGAATCAACAATAATAAAGTTCAGCAGTGTCCCGGTTTATACAAGACCTGAACAGCCACTATCCACCCACAGTCAGATGGCATGGCAGAGCTGTTTGTGAAGACCACTGAGGAGCATCTGGGGAAGGTGGTGTCAGCACACCAGAGGGAGTGGGATGAAAGGACACCCTTCTTCCTGCTGACCTATTGTACATCCACTCACAAGATGACAGGTACAATACCTACCAACATGGTCTTCAGAAGAAGCTTCATCTGCCATGAGACTTAACATTTGGGATGACCCCGGAACAAAAACAACCTCCGACAGACCATGCGCTGGAAGGGGTGGACCGGCACAATGAAATCAATGAGTAAGCTCGGCAACTTGTGAATCCTGGTCAAATATTCCACCTTTACAATACTGTGAAACATCTTTATTATTAAGACTACATTAAGCTATAATAACGATACATGTTTCGTCCCATTTTCGAGACATCTTCAATGGAATAAGACCAAGACCCATTTCAAAAATAAAGTAAGGATAAAGTTCAACTATTTGATAAAAGTCTTTGCATCCTTGATGCAACGCAACGTGCTGAAGGTCATGTCATTACCCTTTCATACTATCTAAAAAAAGTCTTTAAAATAATCTGCACATGAATATAACATAGATCTCAACATCAAAATATTGCTTATATTGTTTTAACTGTATCACTATGTCCGTGGACTGCACAGATTTATAGCATCATGGCTTATAAAAGAAATTGACCGTGCTGATGTTGATAAACCAGCATTTGAAATAATTGCACACATTGTAAATTGTATGCATAGATCATACAAGTTTAATGCCAACATGAAAGTAGTTTCATAAAATGAGTCAGAAACAGGCAGAGTTTTGATGAATTGCACAAGTTGGTCATGTTGATGTTACTGACAATATTGGCCTAGTCGAAACTAGTACTGAATATAATTAGAATGTTGTAATTACATCTATAAGCAACATTATTATTGTACTGAATAGGTGGACATTAAGAGTTTATTCATTGTAATTTTCAGTTCAACAGGACAAAAAATGAAATTTATGTTAAATGTGGGCCTGTAAAGGGGGGAGATTTAAAAATGCAATCTGATCAGAAGATGTACTCTTTTGATATTAATAATACTTTTTCTAATATTCTGGTATAAAAAACCATAAGACTAGTAAAGAATAATCTACTCAAATACAGTGAATTAAGCAGGTAAGAGGTAGAAGAGTTTATTAATATTTTAGAGTTCATCACTGCTAATAGTTACTTTACTTTTAATGGTCAGATTTATTAACAGGAAGGTCTCCCCATGGGTGCCTCAGCTTCAGGGATCATGGCGGAAATTTACATGGATTTTCTCAAATACACTAAGATTAATAACATCAGAGATATAATATTTTGGTTAAGATATGTAGATGACACGTTCACAATAACTGATCGCAGTAGTGCTAATAGGGAGGAAGTATTGGAACAATTAAATAAAATGGACTCTTAGATCAAATTTTCATCTAAAAGCGAGAATAATAAGGTGGTACATTTTCTTGACATTATGGTAATTAATGACTCAAATAAGCTTAGATATAAAACTTTCAGATAACCCACTCAGACAGTGAAAGCAATCAGACAAGATTCCATGCACTCTGAAACACATAAGAAGGCTTCCTTCTACAGTCTGATCCAAAGGGCATACAGTATTCCTACGTCAGACTTTGATCAAAAGAATGAACTGGATGTCATTTATTTAATAGTAACGAGCAACGGATTTAAAAGGCAGTTTTTACACAAAATGATTAGGAAAATTGAAAGGAAATCATTTTCGACACTACCTAAGGATATTAGAAAGAAAGAAGACAGTTATGCCCTTCTTACCTACAGCCATAATAAAATAGATGATAATACAAATATTTTTTAAAAACAAAGTAGGAGTTCCTTTAAAACAACAATCAATAACGCTCACCTTTTTTTGTAATTATCACACTATCAACAATAAATTTTAGATATCCAGAGTTTACAAGCTGAAGTGCCATCAATATCCTGCAAGTTTCTTTTAGATTTTTTTTTCCTAGTTGTTTTACGTCGCACCAACAGAGATAGTTCTTACGGCGACGATGGGACAGGAAAGAGCTAGGAGTGGGAAGGAAGCGGTACAGCCCCAGCATTTGCTCGGTGTGAAAATGGGAAACCACGGAAAACCATTTTCAGCGCTGCTATCAGTGGGGTTCGAACCTACTATCTCTCGAATACTGGATACTGGCCGCACTTAACCCACTGCAGCTATCGAGCTTGGTTCTTTTAGATATAAAGAACATATTAATGCGTCTTAGATATGGCAGATTCTCAGCTATGGGCGCTCATATGGTGGATACTAACCAAAAATATAGGGATATAAAGCAAGATCATTGAATTCTCCAATTAAGTAACACAGGTAGCCTACTGAATATTTCTGAAGTCATCTTTATAAATATTGATATAAAATTCAACTCGCTGTATAATTTGAATGGGATTTAGGAGGAAGTTAATATACTCATTGAAGAGATAATCAACAAATTCTTTACTACAGGGCGCCAAAGTAAAGTAATACCTCACACCCCTTTTCCCACTTCAAACACCTTATAATCTCCCCTCCAAATCAACTCTCAAGTACCTTCTAACACAGCACTCGGTTAGTTCCAACACTCAATGTGATTCACACGGCACTGGACGGGCGATGAGGTGAGTGGCCAGATGGGCCTGCACTCATTGCCTTACACACTTCACTTATCTATTTTTACTTACAGTTTTGTCTCCCCTTTTTCAGGCCCACATTGTCCATAACATCAACATGACCAACTTGTGCAATTTTCATCAAAACTCTGCCTGTTTCTGACTCATATTATGAAACTACTTTTATGTCGGCATTAAACTTTTATGGTCTTTGCATATAATTTACAACATGTGCAATAATTTCAAATGCTGGGTCATCAACACCAGCACGGTTAATTTATTTTATAAGCCATGATGCACTAAATCTGTGTAGTCCACAGAAATAGTGACACAGTTAAAACAATATAAGCAATATTTTGACGTAATCTATGTTATACTCATGTGCAGATTATTTATAAGACTTTCTTACATACACTGACGAAAATGGAAATTGCAACACCCAGAAGGAGTGGTGCTACATTGCTGCAATTGAACATGCAGGACGAGTGTTCGGTTGTGATTTGATGATTACACTTTCAAGTCCCTCTGACCGCAAGTTTGGACAACAATCAATACAGGATGTGCCCACCACGAGCTGCAATACATTTATGAATTCGTCGAGGCATGGAGTTGATAAAGCCCTGGATCGCTTCCTGAGGAATTGTGGCCCATGCTTGCTGCACTGCACGGGTCAGTTGTTCCAGAGTTGTGGGTGGCCGAGGACGGTTGGCCAGTTGTCGACCCATCATGTCCCACACATGCTCAATAGGACTGAGGTCCGGGGATCTGATGGGCCATTCTAAGGTTGTGATGTCGTGGAGATCTTCTCTGGACATGCGTGCAGTGTGAACCCGGGCATTGTCCTGCTGAAACATCCCATTAGCAATGTTCGCCATCGTAGGGAAAACCACTGGATTGAGTACCCTATCAACGTTCTGCCGAGCAGTCATAGTGCCCTCAACAAGTACTAATTGTGATTTCACATTAAAGCCAATAGCTCCCCAGACCATAATGCTTGGTATTGGCCCTGTGTGCCTCTCGACAATAAGATCTGGGTGGCCCCTCTCCCCAGTACGTCGGCGCATACGATTCCGGCGATCACTGCGGGCGAGACAGAAGCGCGATTCATCACTAAAGACGACACTATGCCATTCGTCGCCCCACGTCGATCTTTCTTGACACCAGGCCAGCCTTACACGTTACTGTTGTGGGGTCAATGGAACACCTTCTGCAGAGACACGGGCTCGTAAGCCAGCTGTACGCAGGCGATTAATAACTGTTTGTTGTGTAACGTGGGGTGCCACAGCTGCTCGAATTTGCGCTGTTGCATGGGGTTCCATCCAGGCCATCCGAATGATGCGGTGATCCTCTCTCACAGTTGTCTGTCGTGCTGGGTCTGTGCCAGGTCTACAAGTGTGGGTACCTTCATTTGACCCCTGCTGCCATACACGGTGTACCATAGATGCCTGTCGGCCAACACGTGCAGCGACAGTCCTTAGCGATAATCCAGCCTCACACAGCCCAATTATCTGAGCCCTCTCAAATGGCGACAGTTGTTGATAGCGTGCTCTTCTCTGTCGTCAAGGCATGTTTGATGGGAACACTTCACTGCACAGACTGCAAGTCAACTACACTACACCAGAGTCCGTATACTGGAGTTGATTCCTCCGCGACCAATCACGTGGGGAGACCTGTAGAAACAATCCAATGGGTCTGAAACTTTGATCGTTTACATACTTATATGGCATCGTTCCATATCTTAAAAATCAACACAAACAACCAATGCCTTCATGGTGTTGGAATTTCCCTTTTCTTAAGTGTAGTACCAAAGGTTTTATGACAAGAAATTCAGCATGTCTTTTGATCAAGTACTTTGTCCTTACTTTAGTTGCTTAAATGGCTCTTTGTCTTATTTGACTGAAGATGTCCCAAAAGCAGGACAAAACATGTCTCATTATTACTGCTTAATGTAGTCTAACAAAGATGTTTCACTTACTCGCTTCGAGTGAAATTTTGCACTACCCAAAACAGAGCGCAATTCAGAGTGAAAAATAGTGCGAGTGGAGCGAGCCGCCTTCGACAAGCCATAAAGCTTCAGTTCTGGTTTTGCAGCCAACATGGAAAATTATTTTGTCCCTCGAGCCGCTCCAGCTGTACGTTACCTTTATGAGTTAATTTGTTTAAAATCGTCATTCTCACTGTTGTTTCATTGTTTTTTCATTGCTCGACACCTAGATGGGACCGTACTACAATATTTCATCATCATATAGTAGATTAGTGTCATAAAAGTGTCACAAAGTTAAAATAAATTCCAGTTTTTGTAAGAAATTGAAGTGTTGCGTTTTTTGTGCCATCAGTGTAAGTTCCTCACAATGACCCAAGAATGCTTCAAACTAGGTAACGGTACACTGAAAAAGGTAATGAAATGACACAATTTTGCAGTATAAACAAATAGTAATTGCTTACCTGATCCGGTGACTGCTCTTATTTTCTTTCGATCTTTCGCTTCGACATGATCCCAGTAGCGCTTTCATCTTCCCTTTCGGTGTAGAAATAGGAAAGTTTAGTTGAGAACTAATTTCCTTCCACGCATCTTCTCTTTTATTGTGATTGAAATAGTTTTTTTTTTTGGATTCCACATAAAATCTCTATTTTTGTAGAGCTCGATGAGCTGCAAGCACTGTTCTTGATTCATCCCTCACGCAACTACGGGGACCACGTTTACACAGAGAAATTCGATGAGCGGAACCCTTTGATGCGCAGACAAAAACCGACTGACCTCCGGCTCGTAGCGAGGGCCCTCACTCTGCAATTACTCCGGGGTGAGGGAGCGTCTACACTAGGCTCAATTCCCTCGCAAAATTATTTCTGCTAGGTGCTTTATGTCACACCGACACAGATAGGTCTTATGGCGACAATGGGACAGGAAAGGCCTAGGAATGGGAAGGAAGTGGCCGTGGCCTTAATTAAGGTACATCCCCAGCATTTGCCTGGTGAGAAAATAGGAAACCATGGAAAACAATCTTCAGGGCTGCCGACAGTGGGGTTCGAACCCACTATCTCCTGGATGCGAGGCAAAATTATTTCGTGAGGAAATTGCGCTTAGTGTAAACGCACCTTAAGGATTTCACAAATTAATACTTATGACAATACGGGCTCAAGCATGGAGTTTATTATGTGTAAGCTTGACAAAATCAGAAGGTACCTAGTAACCAGATGAAGGTCTGTAATAACCTGAAGGCAAATTTGGCAGGATTCCAGGAAGGTGACACAATGTGGCTATACCAACTCATACAAATGAAAGGAAAGTCACCTAACCTCCAGTCTCCATGGGAATGTCCCTACACCGTAATCACAAGAATTAAGGACATAGTCAACAGGATCTTGCAAGCTCCCCGAGGTAAAACTAGGTTGTCAACCTTCACAGGCAGGCAACCTATTACGGAGCTACTCGGGAAGAGCAACTTTCAGGAGAGTGCAATGTGGCAGCAAAGGCTCAGAGTGGCAGAAGTCAATAATGTTGGCATGTGGGGGCAATTTTTTTTTAATAATTTGCTTAACGTTGCACCGGCACAGGTAAGTCTTATGGCGACGATGGGATAGGAAAGGTCTAGGAGTGGGAAGGAAGTGGCTATGGTCTTAACTAAGGTACAGCCCCAGCATTTGCCTGGTGTGAAAATGGGAAAACCATCTTCAGGGCTGCTGACAGTGGGGCTCGAACCCACTATCCCCCGGATGCAAGCTCACAGCTGCGCACCCCTAACCACACGGACAACTCGCCCAGTGCATGGGGACGATGTGTGCAGGCCAGCTAAGGAGCAAAACAAAGGCGCTGGTGAATTGTAGAGGCTCATGATAATGAATATTCTAGAAGACGCTGAAAGCTGAAAAACACTGGAGCTGGCATTTAGAATGATCTGAAAATGGGAACTACAAGAATCTTTGGGTGGTGAGAAACTATAGGAACACTGCACCTGATAGAGCGTGGAGTCAATTTTTAATAAATCACTGTAGCATCAAGCGTGAATGGGTTATGAGACCTGTGCATCTGTGAGTACTGTGATGAATCAACACTGCCTTTATTATGTGACATGCAATGAGTTAAGAAACGAACTGTTCTGAAATGAAGCTGCACAGAAGAAACCAGTTGGAGAGAAGAAGGAACTTAATTTTGACCAGCAGCTTTTTTTTAATACCTAAAAGTTTCATTCTTGCTTAGCTGTTAGCTTCTCATATATTTTACATGTTAATTTTGTGGACACATTGGCACTAAACAGAATAGTGTGATTTGCAGTATTTAGTATTATTTATCCAGGAAGCTTTGAATTGGTAATGATATGTGGTCAGCCAAAGTCAAGCCAGCTGCTATAGTTATAAGTACGGATAAAGTAAACATTATCATTTTTATTTAGGATTGTTTCAACCTCCTATGGGTTACGTCAGAAATTTACAATCTTTCTCTTCTATTTCGGTAATCCCTTTTCTGGCAATTGTCTCTGCTGCATAAGGGCATTCAGGTTTCACCACGGTATTATAGTGCCTGAGTTTGGCTTGATAGGAGAGGGATTTGGACTTGTAAGTTTCCTGGCATAGTCTGAATGCAATCTCCATCTTCTTTGCTCTTTCTTCGATAGCTGGCTTCTCGTTGTTAGGAGTCAGAATCTCCCCATGATATTTGAATTTGTGGACTCTCTTCATGTCACCATACTTGGTCTTCATTGTCCATGTTGGTTCTTTGGAATCCATGTTCATGTACTTAGTTTTCTCATAGGATATTTGAAGCCCTGCCATTTCTGCTGTTTCTTGCAAAACCTCTATCTCTGTAGTGGCAGTCTCTAGATTTTTAACACAGAACACCAAGTCGTCTGCAAATGCAACACATTCAAATTTAAGTCCAGCCTTTGTGTGTCCTATCTTGATTCCATTCAGGATTTTTTTCCGACATTTATTTTCGCCATTCCCTTATCACCTTCTCCAAGACACAGTTGAAAAGGGCTGGGGAGAGGCCATCTCCTTGCCTCACACCTGTCTTGATCTCCAAGGAATTTTACTTGTGACCGGGTGTTTATTAATGTCTGTTGTATTATATTAATTGTTTTGTCATCAATTCAAAATTCTTTAAGCACCTTTATTAATGTGTCCCTGTCGACAGAGTCATATGCCTTTTTGAAATCTACAAATGTCAATTACCTTCTTGTCTGCTGCTAAAGCTTTAGTTTTGATTAAAGCCTTGATGGTAAATATCTGCTCCGCACAGGACCGTCCTTTCCTGAATCCTACTTGGTATTCCCCATCTCTTGATCTATGTGATTCTCTATTCTATTCTGGAGCACTTTAGACAATATCTTGTATGTGACTGACAAGAGTGATATGCCTCTATAGCTGTTAACATTAGTTTTGTCTCCTTTTTTATGTAATGGGTGAATGATAGCATCCTTCTGTTCATCTGGTATCTTTTCAGTTTCCCATATTGTTTGGAAGAGTCTCACTAACTGTTCTAATACTTTGTCCCCCGAGTATTTTAGAAGTTCTGCCACGATTAAATCTTTACCGGACGTTTTGCTGTTTTTGAGGTTCATCATGATTTCTCCTATTTCCATTTTGTCTGGTGGGTCTGAGTCAAAAAGTTTGGATTGGGGTTCTTGGAAGGACATCTTTGTTTGGAGGTTCACAGTTCAGTAATACTTTAAAGTATGTTGCCAAATGTTCACAATTTTGTTTGTTGTTCAGAATCAATTTACCAGAATCATTTCTGAAGCAAATAGTGGGTGGAGAATATTTTCTAAGTTTTGATTTGAAGGTCTTACAGAAGTTTCTCGTGTTGTTCTTCTTAAAGTTTTCTTCAATATCCCTTAATTGGTCTCTTTCAAATTTTCGTTTGACGTTTCTGAAAACTATGGCCGTCAATTTCCTTTCAGTTCTGGAATCATCAGAATTCTCTTTGGTGGAGTTCCATATATTCCATGCCTCAGAACATTTCTTTAGAGCAGATTCACACATCATTCCACCATGGATGCTTTTTCCTTTCAGCGAGAAATATTGTATGTTTTGCAGCTTCTTGGATTTTTCGAGCCATTTCATCCCATTTTTGTGTGTTTAATAAATCCAGTTCTTTCTGGTAGTTTTCTATTATATACTGGTTTATTTTCAGTTCTTCAATTCTGTATTTTTGTATCCCGAAAGTTTTTCTTCTTGGTGTTGTTAGGAATGAATTTCATTTTGATCCTAGTCAGACAGTGGTCTGAATGAAAGTTTGCTCCTCGTTGAACTCTAACATTCATTATTCCTCTGGAGTTATTGGTTGCAATATAGTCAATTTGGAACTCTCCTAGCAGAGGATTGGGTGACCGCCATGTCTTCATCTGCTTTGGGGTCCTCTTTATCTGTGTGGAAATTACTCTCATGTTGAAAGATTCACAGATATCTATTAACCTTTCACCGTTCTTGTTAGTCCTGTGGTGAGCTGGGTATTTACCTATCATCTTTCTGTACTTCTTTTCTTTCCCTACCTGAGCAAAGCCCCCCATCAGAATCTTGATGTGCCTGTCTAGAGTTCTGAATATTTCTTGTTCAAGTTGAGACCAGAACTCATCTATCTTCTGGGGATTCTTTTTGTTGTCGTCATTAATAGAGGCATGAGCACTGAACACAGTATCGTGTTTGTTGCTGCTTTTTAGGGTCAAGTCTTGGAGATGGAGATCTGAAACCCATGATGTATTCTACTATTGAGTGGTGAACAAAGAAGGCTGTACGAAGTATTACCATCGTGTTCTTGGTTTTCTCAGATTTCTTAACTTTAATGGTGGGTTTTCCCTTTATTATCCTGAAGTTATCTGCTACTGTGATTTCATTTGATATGTACCTTGTTTCCTGGATGGCTAGTAGTTTTATCTGATATTTTTCAAGTACTTTTAATAGTTCTATCAGTTAACCCGTCTTCAGAAGAGTGTTTACATTCAGTGTTCGAAAGAAGTGTTTCTGTTTCATCCTCAGCTTGCGGGGTGATGGACCCTCCGACTGAAAAGCATGATGGGTAAGGGCCTCCAGAATCCTGTGCCCTAAGACCAATGAGTTGGCCCCAGATTTTACTGGCTGGGGTATCAATTTAAAAAACTTTTTCATTCATCATGGTAGTTGTGTGCTATAGCACTTATGGGATTGCTCTGTCCAGGAGTAAAACCAGGTTGGTATGACCTCGAGTTGGTTCTTCCACCCTCCAAGCTGTTGGGAATCTTCCTCTTCCACCCTGAAAACCGTTGACCGGGTGGCTTTGTTGCACTCATATTAATCCCCGAGTGTAGGGCTGCCTCTTCCGCCACATCCACCGTACCAAAATCCACCTTCTTTGCTGTAGATGTCGTTGAGATCTTCACTCGTAACCCTGAGCTGGGACCCTTACCAGATGCTCCACACCGGTCAGGGGGGCCACTCCCTGGGTAGGACTGCGTCCAAAGATGGTCAATACCTGCTACCTATAAACATTATTATAGTATAGAAGTTAATAATTTTTTGTATATTTAGAGTTAGATTTTTAATATTTGTAATATGAAGCCTTGAAATTTAAATTATAAACTAGGATTAGATACTATTATTTTAAATGTAATTATGATGATGATGATGATGCTTGTTTAAAGGGACCTAAGAGCCCCTAATAGTATGAAATTAGATGAAATAATGACAATTTAGAAGTTCAAAATCATACACTGGCCACAATAAAAAACGTGATGATGATGAATGAATGTATGGATTGATATGAATTTAGAACAATCAGTGCATCTGACCCACAATACCCCACTTTCCCAGAAACTATCATTAACAATATTGCTGACCAAGAGACTGCTTCTAAAGCACTATCCTGACTCGAGGATGCTTGTTGTCTAAAGGGGCCCTAAATCCAGGTCAACGTCCCCTCATAATGGTACTTATTGCTAATAAAGTAGAACCACGGTATTTGTCATGTTTTGGTACTAAACAAAAGTAGCGTAGATTCACGGTGTTCCACACATTATGGTACTTCTTTTATTTATTTTAGAATTGGCTTTACGTCGCACTGACACAGATAGGTCTTAAGGAGACTATGGGATAGGAAAGGCCTAGGAGTAGGAAGGAAGTGGCCATGGCTTTAACTAAGGTACAGTCCCAGCATTTGCCTGGTGTGAAAGTGGAAAACCATGGAATACCATCTTCAGGGCTGCCAACAGTGGGGCTCGAACCCACAATCTCCCAGATGCAAGCTCACAGCTGTGCGCCTCTAACCGAAAGGCCATCTGGCCCGGTCACATTATGGTACTATTCACAAGTATTGTATGTTGCACAGGTAATGCAGACATATGGTGTCACACATAATGGCACCACTCATAGGCACAGCAAAAACATGGTGTTCCTCACCTAGATGTACTAATCACGGACGCCAGTAATCCCGCGGTGTTCCTCAAATAGTGGGTATTAATCAAAGGTAACGCAGACCCACAATGCCACTAATATAGTGGTACTAATCACAGGCAATGCCCAGACCCATGGTGTTTCTCACAATGGTACTTATCATGGGTACTGTAATACCCATACTGATTCACCCTCTGTTGCTACTAATCGCAAACAAATTGTGTACCTAACAAAGTGGTACTATATCACAAATATTATAATAATATTTATAGATCCACCTGTTCAATACTATTATTATTATTATTATTATTATTATTATTATTATTATTATAATTATGTAAAATAGTAGTACTATTCGCAAGTAAAGACAACCCATGGTGTTCCTGCGTGATTGTAATAATCACAAGTAGTTTCACGGGTCTAACACAATCATCCCTTGGTCACCCCTTTTAGTTGCCTCTTAGGACAGAGAGGAGATACTATAGGTGTATTCTTCGTCTGTGTCCCCCACTCACAGGGGCTAATAGGCAGATATGTTTAAGTTTTGTAGATCAGGAGAAGGTGTATGACAAAGTACTATGACATACAATATTAAATAGAAGGAAGCATCCACCTTTTCAATAATCTGTTATTAAGTTGAACCAAATAGAAGTTACAACCTGTTCATTTGGGACCGGTTTCAACACATTTGAAGAGTCATCATCAGCCAATTTGCAAGGCAAAGCAAAAATTAAATCATAAAGTTCTAAACACACATAACACAATGATCACAGTCAAAAAGAGTACGTAGAATAATCAACACTATTTCATGTCCAAGCAATTCCAGTTGATGTTCGTAACACAATGATCACAGTCAAAAGAGTAAAAAGAACAACACTATTTTGTGCCGAAACAATTCCAGTTGAAGTTCATAAGCAGGTCTTGTACAATCTTGATGTGTTCCATTCACATATGAAGACGTATGAAGATGTTTTATTAAATAACGATATACTAATGATCATGTTATTTTGCTTTACGTCCAACTAACTACCCTTTTACGGTTTTCGGAGACGCCGAAGTGCCGGAATTTACCCCTGCAGGAATTCCTTTATGAGCCAGTAAATCTACCAACATGAGGCTGACGTATTTGAGCACCTTCAAATACCACCGGACTGACCCAGGATCGAACCTGCCAAGCTGGCGTCAAAAGGCCAGCGCCTCAACCGTCTGAGCCACTCAGCCCGGCTATTAAATAACGAGTTACAGGACTTGTTCTAACATGAAAACTCAAAGGATAACTCGTTATAAAATTGAACTTATGATATGCGGTTATGTATAATTGTTGCTAGGCAAGGTCTCTTAGGCATTTGTTTTTTCGGCCGAAGAGTGGAGAGCGATTTAATTGAAGTCTAAAGGAATACAGTGTAGCACTTAATTTCAACAATTCAAAGTGGATATATGAATCTTAAAGAAGAAATTTGTATCATTAAAAAAGAATAAAACCAATTAAAAAAATATTTTAAAATAGGAAGAATATTTTAAAGAATTAAATGTGGGGCTCAAATCGAACCGCTTGCTGTGGTGATTGATAAATGTATGGGAGACAATAAATAGAGAAAAAAGG
The DNA here is from genome assembly GCF_040414725.1 of Anabrus simplex. Classification (NCBI taxonomy): domain Eukaryota; kingdom Metazoa; phylum Arthropoda; class Insecta; order Orthoptera; family Tettigoniidae; genus Anabrus; species Anabrus simplex. The sequence goes on along the minus strand of NC_090266.1, from coordinate 638,465,045 downwards.
TGGGAATAATGAGCGCTTATTAGAGGGTGGGAGGGAAAGGAGAGAGAAGGGGGAAAATATCTAAGGAGGATCATGGGGGGGTGCTGTGGAAGGGGCTTGTAGCATGAGAAGGTATTGTGTAAATTGTGAAAGATTGATCGCCTACTTGTTGATTTGAGATTAGTTAAAATGGAGATGAGAAAATCGAAAAGGGCATTAGGCTTCTCAGAAATATCATTCACGATAAGGTTTTGATTGAAAAACTGGTCAAGTTGTATAAAACAGTTTTCAGGGATGTCTAGGAGGGGGCCTTTATTTAGAGTGCTGAGAATTTCGATATCCTGGTCTATTGTAGTGAACATGTTTTGTGTCCTATATGTTGCCCCACTGCCAAAAGTCTATTGTATTTTATTGCATTAACACGTTCAAAGTATCTCATTTTAAAGTTACGACCAGTTTGATCTATGTAAGAAAAGTTACAGTTGTTGCATTTAAAACGGTATATGCCTGACATAGAAAAGACACTGGTTATATTTAAGGAGTTGGAGTTATGTAACAATTCAAGGTTTCTATTATTAGTTCAAAAATAAATCATGGTGCTGTGTTTTTTGAAGACATTAGCAATACTGTAGGCATTTATATTGAATGTGAATGTGGAGTAAGCAGCTGGTTTAAGGATTATCTTTTGAGTGTGTTGTATTAACATTGTTTAAAATTGTTAATAATTTGTTCAATAAAATATGTATTAGAACCATCAAATTTGGCGATGGAGCAGATGATATTTAGTTATTTATTTAAGTTATCCTTTGATAGCGGACGTTTGAAAGGACTGTTAACCATCCTCTGGTACGAGGCGCGTTTATGTGTCTGTGGATGAAAAGAGTCTCGTTTTAGGGTATTAGCTGTATGTGTGGCTTTTCTATAAATCATATATGATAATGAGGAAGGTAATCTGCTTATTGTTATACCTAGAGAATTAACTGATTTGTCTGATTCTGTTTAAAGACTAAATTTAATATGAGGATCAATTTTATTGAGGTAATTTAGAGTAGATGCTGTATTAAAAACTCTAGGATCACAAATGTGCCCTCTACATACCTGGCCCAAAATAAGACGTGTTTAAAGTCATTATCAATGAAATGGTGTTCTAAAAAATCTAGGTATATTTCTGCTAAGTTCCCTGAGGCTGGTGAACCCATTGCCAACCCATCTTGTTGATAAATTATATTGTCGAATATGAAGTTGTTATTAACTATTAATTTTAAGATGGTCATGAAATCATTAATTTCAAGTTTGCTTAAGCAACTATGTGTGTTTAAATCCTTCTCAATAATAGGAAATAATTTTTGAATATTAATGCTGGGGTACATGTTGACAATATCGGAAGAGTGTAGAGAATGGTGTAGTTGAATTTCTTTTAAAGTTATTTAATTTTTCAATTAGTTCTATGGTGTTTTTTTTGCAGACTTATTCGATGAAAATCTGTAATTATTCTTTAGATTTCTGAATGAATTCTGTTCATTTGTGATTGGCACACCTGGATTCACACTCGATAATCTTGTTTTTTCATGCTCAGTAAATAAGAATGAAGAATTCTTTAGCATTTGTTTAAGGAGACAATTAGATCTCTTGAGTAGGATCTTTATTTATTTATTTACATTTTATGGGCTTCATTGGACCACTCTAGCCAACTTTATACAAAGAATTTTTTAGTTTCCTGTCAGCCCAGTACTTCTTCATTCTCTCCGATCTTATCCTCCTTTCTTCATCAGAAATCACCCTTCCTATTGTCTGTCTGTTGATTCTGATTTGCAGTCTGGTTTGTTTGTGAGTTTCTTGAATTTGTCGGTTTTGTTTCCTAGGTCTTCCACTGTAATTTGTAGTTCATCAAATATCTTCCTTGATTTCTGTAATCCACTAAATGTTGCACTTACTATTCCATAATTTTTCTATTATTCTCCTGTTCTCTGGTGTCCTGATTAGATGTCGAAAAAATGAAATGCGTTTCTTCCTGATTGACCTCATTACTGGTTCTATTTCCTTGTAGACTGTTCCATTAGAAGCTGCTCTCCAGTGTCCATCTTTTTGGTATGATTTGTTGATGCATGTTCTAATGATTCTCATCTCTATCTTGAGTATTTTGTCTATTTGTGCAGTGTTAGTTGTTTAGAAGATGGTTTCGCTTGCGTATGTTATTTCTGGTTGAATGAATGTTTTGTAATGTTTTAATTTTGTTGCTATTGACAGGCCTTTTTTGTTGTAGGTTTTTTTTTTGCTTTACGTCGCACCGACACAGATAGGTCTTATGGCGACGATGGGACAGGGAAGGGCTAGGAGCGGGAAGGAAGTGGCCATGGCCTTAATTAAGGTACAGCACCAGCATTTGCCTGGTGTGAAAATGGGAAACCACGGAAAACCATTTTCAGGGCTGCCGACAGTGGGGTTCGAACCTACTATCTCCCGAATACTGGATACTGCCCGCACTTAAGCGACTGCAGCTATCGAGCTCGGTGTGTAGGTATTCTTGGTGACATATTGTGCTCTGGTCAGTTTATTTATTCTGTTATGCCATGCTGGCTTTTCATTGAGGTTATATGTTATGATTTCTCCCAGATATTTAAATTTATCTACAATTTTGATTTCTTGGTTTCCTAGGGCAATTTTGTTTACGAGTGGTGGGTCAGTAAATATGATTACTGTCTTTTAAAAAGATATTCCAAGACCAATTTTCTGTGCTATTTCCTATAGTGATATACAGTAAAACCTCGTTAATTCGAAGTCGTTGGGACTCAAAAATCGGACTTCGAATTACGTGATTTCGAATTAACCGCCAATTCGCAATTCAGAAGTACCAACCCTTGCCGCATTACAAAATATTCTAAGGCCCGTTACTGCATGCAGTTAACCTTGATTCACAGTTTATACCTTTCAAATGCCACGAGAAAGAACTATTTCCAAAATGTATCCAAGAAGGTGCATTTACAGTATTCAAATAATGCACTCGGATATTTCACTGGTAAACATAACCTCACGCAACGAAAAATTAAGAAAAAAGCACGATTCAAAGACTAGGAGAAATCTATGCTGGCTCCCATGTAAAAGTGCTTCATTAATTGGATTACTATACTGTATGCATTTTAGATGCCTTGTATTTACACAGAAAGTACCCGATGCCCTTAAAATCGAACTTTCCTATGACTATCCTTGTACGATTTCCCGCCATGGCACTTCTCTCGTACTTCAGAAATGTAAACACTTGCCACGTCACAAAGTATTATAAGACCCATTAATACATGCAATCACCTCGATTCACAGTTCAAACCTTTCAAATGCCATGGAAAAAACATTCCGAAATGTATCCAACAAGGTGCATTTACAATGTTCAAATAATGCACTTGGATAAATCACTGACAAACATAACCTCACACAACGAAAGAAAAAAAAAAATCACACAATTCAAAGATGAGGATAAATGATGCCGGTTCCCCTGTGCAAATGCATTATTTTTTTGGATTTCTGTACTGTTCACATTTTTAAATGCTTTGTACTGGCATGGAAAGTGCCCAACGCCAATAAAACCTTGTGGCTTATCGAACTTTCCTATGATGAGGGGATAAAGTTTCTCGCTTCCATGTGCATTGCAATGCACTACTATGACCCCCACCCCCGCCCTTGTACGATTCCCCGGCCGGCACTTTCTCCTTTAAAACCATAAGACCGTTTGGGCTCGCAATAAAATAAAATAAAGCAATGCAGTTTCACCGGCAATGACAATATTGTACGGTGCCTACGAATTTATTATATGAGTCACGTTTTTTCGTCAACTGTAGACATCGCCAGTGTTCGCGGATTCTGTTTTTCTGCACACTACCTGTTGCGTGATATTACAGCGCTCCTTAAAAGGTTGAATACAAAAGAATTCCGATTTCATTTAACTTAGCAATCATGAAGCGTACTGTAGACCCACCAAAGTGAGTGTAAGTGCAAAAAGCTACCCCTCCACGTTCCGGAATGCGCGTTCTATTATGACGCGGAGCAGATAAATTTCGAGTTGAAATTACTCTGTAACATACTATTGTTTTAAAATGTAAAGGCAGTTTCGAATTAAAAGTCTGAATTTCGGTAATGGGTCCGACATTGTACTTCGAATTACGAATTATCCGTATTTCGAATTAAACAATTTAAAAAACATGCAAAACTGTATCTCATGTTTCCGGGAACGAGAGCTTCTTCGAACTAGGCGGGATTTTGAATTAACCGATTTCAAATTATCGAGGTTTTACTGTAACTTGTTGTCCGGTTTCCTGAATATTGTTGGACAAGACAGCAAGGTCATCAGCAAAACCTAGGCAATTTAAACTTATGTTGTCTTTGGGTCTTCCAATTCGTATGTTCTTTGGGTTACTCTTGTACCATTCCCTCATTATATATTCCAAGGCACAGTTGAACAGCAGTGGTGACAAGCAGTCTCCTTGTCTTAAGCCTGTTTTTATGATGAATGGCTCAGAGAATTCCCCTCTGGACTTGACTTTTGATTTAGTGTTGGTTAAGGTGAGTTCAATCAATTTGATTAATTTTGGATGGAGCCCAAAATTTCTTAATATTTTCAACATTGAAGGTCTATGGATACAGTCGTAAGCTTTTTTAAAGTCCACGAAGGTTATTGCAAGAGGTTTGTTTTGCTTCTTGTAATATGCTATGGCTAATTTTAAAGTGATGATTTGTTCTGCACAGCTTCTCCCAGGTCTGAAGCCTCCTTGGTATTCACCTAATTCTTCCTCTAGTTGCTCTCCGATCCTCCTGTATAGGATTCTGGAGACAATCTTGTATGTGCAGTCTAAGAGAGAGATACCTCAGTAATTATCTGGATTGCTTTTATCTCTTTTTTTGTGGAGTGGGTGGATTATGGCTGTGGTCCAATATTCGGGGAACTTTTCTGTTATCCAGATTTTTGTTAGGGCCATGTGTAATGATGTTCGAACTGTATCACGGGCATATTTCCACATTTCTGCAAAAACTTTGTCTTCTCCGCATGCCTTATAATTTTTCAACTCTTTGAGTGCTGTTTCCACCTCTTGGATTGTTGGAGGATTTGTGAGTTTAAAAGTTCCTGGGGTTCTTCACAATTCAAAAGTTTAATGAATGCTTTTGCCATGATTTTGGCATTTTCCTTGTCATTGTGTGTCGTTTTTCCATCCTCACTTTTCAGCATTAATGTGGGAGGGGCAAATTTTTGTACTCGTCTTCCAAACATTTTGTAAAAGTCTCTAGAATTGGTTTTGTGGTAGTTTTCTTCTATTGAGTTGATTAGATCTTTCTGTGATTGTCTCTTGGTTTGCCTGATAATCTGTGTGAACTTTTTCCTGATATTTTTGAGGTTGGTTGCACTTTCTTCTGTTTTATGCGTTTGAAATTTTAACCATGCCTGATGTATTTCTTCACGAATTTGCCACATTCTGAGGTCCACCAGGCATGTCTTTTACGTGTGTTCAATGGGGCTAAATTTTCAGCTTGTTGACTGAGAATTGGAAACAGTTCTTCTAAGTTATCTGTCAGTTTTATGTTCTGTGTGACTTCTCTATATTTATAATTCCTAATTAACTGGTGTGGATCAAAGTTCCTGTTTCGTTTATTCCGTTTTGGTTTCTTTTTTAGTGGTGTGAACTTAATTTTGATTTTGATTATGTAATGAGCTGAACCTATATCTACTCAATACTTTAACATTGTAGATTTCTCTATGGAAGGTTTTGTCATTAAATACGTGATCCAGCTGCCATTCCCCTTTTCTCCAATGAGAATGTTTCCAAGTTTTAAGTTTGTTGGGCCTCTTTTTGAAGTAGGTGGACTTTGAGATTAGTTCGTGTTCTCTGCAGAATTCAACAAGTCTTTGACCGTTCTTATTTGTATGTTTATGTGGAGCCCATTTCCCATTGATATCTCGGTATTTCTTTTCTCTTCCGAGTTGGGCACTGAAGTCCCCTAACAGGATCTTAACGTTGTTAATATTTATTTGGTTTACAGTTTGGTCAAGGAGATCCCAAAACTTTTCCACTTCTTTCCTAGTCTTTGTTAGAAAATTATTTTCATTAGTAGGGGCATGGGCATTTATGACGGTATAAATTTTGTTGGATGCTTTTAAACTCAAAGTTGCAATTCTAGGTGAGATGGCTTGAAAATTGATTATCGAATCTATTATTTTCACAGTGACTATAAACCCAGTTCCAAATTGGGGGCATTGTTTCATAACCCTTATTCCAGATTCCTATTGTAAATTCTGTAGCCTTGAGATTCGAATGGTTCTTCTGTGGTATTTCTCATCTCCTGGAGTCCTGCTACTAAAGTTTCTGTTTATCTAATTCGTCCGTCAAGTTCTTTAGTTTTCCTGCTTTAAGAAGAGAATTAATATTATAAGTTGCAATGTAGTTGATCTGATCTTGTTTGATCCTGTTCTTATGTGCTGGCATAGGAATGGGTGATTGCCAACGCTCCGATTCGTTGATGTCTTCAAGGTGGCTACCCACCGAATCCGATGTAGCCATCTCCTGCTTTCTTGGACAGGATCGTGGAATTTTTTTTTCCTAAAAGACCTTTCCATGGTTGACTTTCGAAGGTAGTTAACCTTGGGTGGAGCAAGCTCCAATTTACAACTACGGTTGTTAACCGCAGAGGGACAACCCCAGATGTTCAGGGTTCTGGGTTGGCATTTCCTCCTAACCCAATGAGGTATGGTTTCCCCGCCAATACTCGGGTGGCTGATTGCAGTGGTTTCCCACTGGGCGATGGGGTCGCCACGTCCCTTTGTTATAAAAAAGGAATTACTACTGAAGAAATTTTTTTTTTTTTACATGTAATCAAATTTATCCATTACTACTGTAGTGTTACCTTTTTCAGCTTTTGTGATAATGAGATTATGATCTTCAATTTTCTTTTTAAGGTTAAGAATGTGTTCATGTTCAGTGAAGGAAATACTGTTGCTATTATCGTCAGGGGTGTAAATCTTGTTAAGTTTTCTTTTTACGTCAAGTCTAATTTCGTCTTGTAATTCTAAGGGCATTTTGTTGATAGCTAATTCAGATTCAGTAATTATATTAAAGACTGTGTTACTTTTATTTAAGTTAGGCCAGTTATGTTTAGGGCCTTTTGAGAGGATTAAGTTGTCATTATCATCTAGGATTGTCTTAGATAAGCTGACAACAGGGGAATGGAAATTACCAATTATATTAGTGATTTTTCGGTTCTTTAGATAATTTAATAAAAGGTGTTCTTGTCATACAGATGTTTTACAGATTGTTGAGCTTTCTATCTAAAGCTGATTGCTATTTGGAAAGTGTAATGAATAACTTATCGTTAGAGACCTGAAAAAAAAAAATCACATTTGCGATAAATGCAAATTTTTGAATCTTGTACTGAATCCAAGCCTACGGTAATTCTAATGTGGAATAAAATAATTTTTACGCATAAATAGAAGTGGGACAAAATGCGAATTGTAACCCAAAATGCTAAATTAGTATGAATATGCGATTCTTGTGCAAATTCTGCAAAACTGTGGTATTTTACTGGCGAAAACAACATATTTCAGCAAAATCGTCAGAAATACTCAAAATATGATGCATAAATCTTTCGACTGTTCCGATTAATGAAGAAAAGTAGCCAATCGATTGCTGCTTGCTGGCTTTAATCAATATTTACAATGGGAATAGGAAGGGGAATAAGATCTGTATCGATTATTATCAAAATGTAAATTGAGTGTCATGGAAATGAGATAGGCACAGCGTTGTTTTCCTGTTGTTCAAAACTGAAACTAATGAAGAGTAGAAAGTCGAGCGATTGTTTAGGTTATGGAGCGCACGTCAAAAACTGCGCACGAAAGGGCTCAGCAATATGCAAAGGATGATTTATATGCCACGGATTCAGCAACAGTGTTTTGCAAGTATTGTAATTGCAGAGTTGGGTGGGAAAAAAAGGATAGCATGGTGAAACATGTTAAATCTGAAAAACACATCGGTAAGCAACGCGATAACGAAAGTTCAATCCCTGCTGCTAGTACATATCAAAGAAAGCAATCTTCTGTGCTTACACAGATAGTTGTAAAGGACGAAAAATTTCCAGAGATAACTTCTCGAAACGCACAGTTGAAGTATTTGCCAAAGCAAATATACATCTGGAAAAGCAGGAAAGCAAAGAGCTAAGAGCCTGGATTACTGAGGTTTCAAATGAAGAGCTGCCATATGTGAGAACTCTAAGTCAAGTATATTTACCGGGTAAGTTTCGATTTCATTGATCGGGTACTGTTTAGGTATTACGACATTGAAATCACGCGCAAAATTGAAGGATACCGAATTTGAGTGTGATTTCCATATCAAACTATCTTACCCGTACCCAATTGATCCAGTAATTTTAAATTATTTTGTTATAATTTGAGGTCTTTCTTCCTTTCTAGAAGTTGCATCTGACCACCAGAAAAGAACAGCAGAGGCTCTAGTGGGGAAGAACATCAACATACTCTGATGAAACTAGAGATAGAATGGGCCGTCGTGTTTTTATCATCATATTCCAAGTTCCAGCCGGATCGAAAAGAGAGCTGCACGTTGTTTCTGTGAACTATGTTGATGCAGGAAATGCTACAAACTGCTCTCGTGCTGTTTTAGAAGCTCTGCGCAGTTGTAGTGTACCATATGATGCAGTTAAAGTGTTTGTTAGTGACAGTGCCCCGTACATGACCTGGTGTTACGAAACGTTAAGTGTGGTCATAGGGGATCATTTAATGCATGTACAGTGCTGGGCACATAAGATCAGCTTGGTTGGCACACATAAGATCAGCTTGGTTGGCAATAGTTGGGTCGCAGTGATGACGGATTTAAATCATGTGGTTGCAATGCTACAGTCTGCATTTTTGAACACAAGAAAGCGAAAATGTAATTATCTACAATTCTTAACATCGAAGTATGGTGCTTCAAAGGAAGCAAAGCTTTTTCCTGCACCTGTCATAACCTGATGGAACAGCTAGTTTCAGGCTGTCTTCTATTGGAGTGCTTACTTTACTGATGATGTTACATTTTTCAAGATGTCTGACATGAAAGACATCAACAACCATGGTATTAAGTACCTGACTGATCTGAGTGACCGAGAAGTGAATAGGCTTCACTTCCACATGGTTTTTGTCACAGATCATGCAGCTTGATTGGTTGACCTCCTTACTGAACTTGAAAGGTCTCTGTACCCTACCTCTCGTCTCCTTTACCCCAAACTGCATAACCTTGACGCCAGTTTTACCTTAATTTGTGAGGGGAATTTTTCTGTGGCAACTAATGAAGCTTTGATTAAGCTCACTCCTCTACAGCAGGTTGCATGTAGAGACACATTCGTAAAAAGCTGTTCATTCTTCACAATGCAAGCTAGCCACATCGATAGCTAAAGATCCCAACCATAAGCAATTTATGTCAATTTCTCAAGCTTTGTATCCAAAAAATATAATTTTGAATAACACTGATAAATTAAATGAGCTTGAGAAATTGTTTGGAGTAACAGATCTTTCACGAAACAATATCTGGTCTGGTTACTGTTCTCTTAAACATGCAATTCAAACCGAGATGAAAGAAAGTGAAAAATGTGATGTCATGCTTGCATTAACTGCAGTTCAGACAGAGCAGCATATCTGCTAAATACTGTCTTGAGTTGTTGTGGACCCCAACGAACAATGTAGGTAGCGAGCATGTGTTGTCTCATTAAAACACAGTGCTTACAGACAGACAGACAGTGCAATTTGAAAAAAAGCAATGCCGAAGTACTAACAGTGCTTTTGTATGAACAATGAATTTGTATTGTGTGTGAACCAAGAACAATAATTGCACTTCATAAACTTGGAATCGTTAAAATTAACAATACCATGCTACTATTTTAACTTTGTAAATAGATGCTAATTTTGGAAAAAATAGATGCTAATTTCGAAACAAATAGATGCTAATTTTTCAGGTCCCTACTTATCGTCTACATAGGTTTGAAGTTAAGTCCCATTGTGCGCTTGATATTAGGCGAGTTGCTTCGAGGTGAGACTCAAAGACGACTCTTCAGGAAAGATTTCTTATAAAGGAATTTAATTTCCTTGAGAGTCAACGTTGATTATATCAACGCCGGCACTTCTCGCATAATTTCCAAGCGTTGATATAATCAATGCTTCATTTAACTTGACATAGTTCCTTCTACAATCGCTAGATGGCACTAATGTCATGCTTTCTCAATAGCAGCGTCCTCTAGCTTCCTCATTTGGCCACTTGGAAGAGTCTGTAGTTATTTTGCTTTGAAATATCACATTTTCTTTGGAGTGAGGGACAGATGACTGAGATACAAAATGGCAGCATCCAGCAGTAAACGTGCTTGGCTTGAAGAACAAGAAATTAGCGCTGTTTTAAGTGAATCCTTGGAGGAACGGGAAGTTTTCTCGAACTGTGAAAAAAGTGAAAGCGAGTTTGATAATAGTGAATGTGATAGTGACTCAGGAATATCATAGGAAAATGATAATGGTGCAAATGGTCATAATATCAGTGATAGTGATGACAAAAACATTGTTGACTGGAAGGAAATAAAGGTAGGTGAGGACAATCCACCTTAGTTTACAATGCTTCTCATGGAAGTACAGGGTCCTAAGCAGTGTTTTTGTGGTTTGTTTCATTGTTCTTGTAGTTAGTCTTTTTTTCATAGTGTTTTTTATGCAATGTAGTACTTTGCTAATTTATTTGCCAATTCTAAAAGAACACAGTCAGATGGATGAAATGTTGCTTTTCTGCCAATTATTAACTATTCTATGTTTTCAATTTGAGTATAAGACTGAAACATCATATTTAGTGCCATTTTTGGCTGTCAAACTGAAAAAAAGAAATCAGAAAATGTTTTAAAAGTTATAGATTTTTTCACATACTCGCCATTAATTATATTTAAGTTTTGGAATACTAAATGGGAGAATGGAATGTTGAGCACCTTCCAAAAAAGGATATTTAGGAAACTGGGCCTGGCACTTTTAGCACCATACTAAGCAATTTCAGCCGGCACTCAAAAGGTTAACCAAATCTTGTTGAATTGTGTGTTCTTGAACAATCAAAATGATTGCAATGTTTAAAAGTGTTATGTCTAAGAAAATTTGGGGTCAAAATTTGCGCGATACACTGTTTGAGAAAATTAATGTCTTTGCCCAGCTTAGCAATCTTGATTTTAAGGCCTAAGTAGTTATAGGCTTTGGATTTTGCTTGGTAAGCGTTATCATTTAAAGTTAAAAATTCATCAACAAGATGGTTTAGCAATGGGTTCACCAGCCTCAGGGATCTTAGCGGAAATATACCTAGATTTTTTAGAACACAATTTCATTGATAACAACGACGACTTTAAACACGTATTATTTTGGGCCAGGTATGTAGGTGACACATTTGTGACCCTAGATGATAGAGTTTTAATGCAGCATCTACTCTAAATAACCTCAATAAAATTGATCCGCATATTAAATTCACTCTTAAAACAGAATCAAACAAATCAATTTATTTTCTAGATATAACAATAAGCAGATTACCTTCCTCATTATTACATATGAGTTATAGAAAACCCACATATACAGCTAATACCATAAAACAAGACTTTTCATCCACAGACACATAAACGCGCCTCGTACAACAGTATGTTTAACAGTCCTTTCAAACATCTGCTATCGAAGGATAACTTAAATAACTAAATATCATCCACTCCATCACCAAATTTAATGACTATAATACATATTTTATTGAACGAATTATTAACAAATTTAAACATTGCTAATACAACACCCTTAAAAGATAATCCTTAAACCAGCTATTTAGTCCACATTCACATTCAATATAAATGCCTACAGTATTGCTAATGTCTTCAAAAAACACAGCACCATGATTTATTTTCGAACTAATAATAGAAACCTTGAATTATTACATAACTCCAACTCCTTAAATTAAACCAGTGTCTTTTCTATGTCAGGCGTATACCGTTTTAAATGCAATAACTGTAACTCTCCTTACATAGATCAAACTGGTCGTAAGTTTTAAATTAGATACTTTGAACATGTTAATGCAATAAAATACAACAGATTTTTGGCAGTGGAGCAACATACACGTGACACAAAACATATGTTCACTACAATACACCATGATATCGAAATTCGCAGCACTCTAAATCAGGGCCTCTCAAATGCCCAAAATCTCATGCGTGCAAATCGAGGCGCAAGAGCGCTGTGCACTGTGCATCGGTTCCACTCGGCTCGGACCAACACTTCGTCTCTGGGCTACTCGGCTAAGCTCAGTTCAACTTGGCTTGGATTTGGAGCGCTATGGAGCAAGTGAGGAAGGGGGAGACAGGGGAAGTGAGCGAGACAGGCGTGGGGAAAGAGAGAGACAGCGCTATTGCTCCAAATCGAGGAGTGGGGGTCTGCACTCTGGGCAACCAAGCAAAGTCTTCTCTTGCACCGTGCACAGTGCATGCACCAGGCGCATGCACCGTGAGAGGCCCTGCTCTAAATAAAGGCCCTCTCCTAGACATCACTGAAAACTGTGTTATACACCTTGACCAGTTTTTCAATCAAAACCTTAACCTGAATGATAGTAAACCTTAACCTGAATGATATTTCTGAGAAGCCTAATGCCCTTTTCGATTTTCTCATCTTCATTTTAACTAATCTCATGTCAACAAGCAAGCGATCAATCTTTCACAATTTACACAATACCCTCTCATGCTACTAGCCCCTTCCACAACGCCCCCATGATCCTCCTTAGATATTCCCCCCCCCCCCCTCCTTTCTCCTTTTCCTCCAACCCTCTAATAAGCGCTCATTATTCCCACCTTTTTTCTATGTGTATCATCTCACACACATTCATCAATCACCACGGCAAGCTGTTCGAATTGAACCTCACATTGTAATTCTTAAAAAAAATTCTTGTTGTTTTTTAAATATTCTTATTTGTTTTTTTTTTTTTTCAATGATTCAAATTTCTTTTTAAGATTTATATATCCGCTTTGAATTGTTGAAATTAAGTCCTACAATGTATTCCTTTGGACTTCAATTAAATCGCTTTCCACTCTTCCGCCGAAAAAACAAATGCCTACAAGACCTTGCCTAGCAACAACTATACATAACCGCATATCACAAGTTCAATTTCATAACGAGTTATCCTTTGAGTTTTCATCTCAGAACAAGTCCTGTAACTCGTTATTTAATCAAACGTGTTCATATGTGAATGGAACACATCAACATTGTACAAGACCTGCTTATGAACTTCAACTGAAATTGTTTCGGCACAAAATAGTGTTGTTCTTTTTACTCTTTTGACTGTGATCACTGTGTTATGAACTTCAACTGGAATTGCTTGGACACGAAATAGTGTTAATTATTCTAAGTATTCTCTTTTACTGTGATCGTTGAGTTGTGTGTTTTTAGACCTTTATGATTTAATTTTTGCTCTGCCTTGCTAGGTGACTGATGATGACACTTCAAATGTGTTGAAAGCGTTCCCAAATGAACAGGTTGTAACTTCTAATTGATTCAACCTAGTAACAGAGTATTGAGAAGGTGGATCCTTCCTTCTGTTTAATATTCTGTATTTCTCTACTCAATATGGAACAATCGTGAAATTTTTAACTTTAAAAGTACTAAGAGACATAAGTTAGCTGTAGGGTAGGTTATTACAGGTTATTGCATGCAATCAAAGGAATTTATGTTAATCAGGCCATAGTGAGAATTGATGATAGAATGAGTTCTTGGTTCAAAGCAGTTTCAGGGGTTGGACAAGGCTATAGTCATTCACCTTTGTTCATAATTTACATGGATCACTTAATGAAAGGTATAAAATGGCAGGGAGTGATTCGGTTGGGTAGAAATCTTGCAAGCAGTTTGACCTATGCCCACGACATTGTATTAATGACAGGCTGTGCTGAAAGCCTGCAATCTAATATCTTGAAGCTTGAAAGGAGGTGAGGCTGATGATTGTTATTTTAAGTGGACTAGGATTTAGGTCACTGGCCCCAAAAAGCTATGTGCATACAAACCACTCGTCATGCGTAAAAGAGGCAATTTATCTGAGTAGCAAAAGGCTGCAATTATTGGCTTCCAGCACAAAGGCAACAGTATTCTGAAAAAGTCCAAGTTTGTGTGAACTGTTTGCGTATCACTATTGCAAAAGAGTATTGTGAGTGAACAAAGTACATTATAGTATATATCAGTACAATAAATCTGTGGAGCACAGAATGCCACACATGCCTATTGCCTTCCATGGGGAGGAGGAGACCTTCGAGCATGATAATGCAATTTGTCACACAACCAGAAATGTAGAACAGTGTTTGGAAGGGCACAACTTAAACTTCTAAATACTTCCCTGCAACCCCCACCCCCCCAACCCAATTCTCCAGACTTGAACCCAATTGAGTATCTGTGGGACTCCATCGATCATCTTGTTCGTTCTATGATCCTTCCTTATGCACCATAGAGTAACTATGAGATGCACTTGCGGCAGCATTGTTCCAATACCTGCAACAACCTATCAGTACGTTGAGTCATTCCCAACCCATCTAGCTGCTGTCTGTACTGGGCAGGCAGTTACTGTGTATATCAGCTGAGGTCATAATGAGACTCAACTCACACTCACCTCACTATAATTTGTCACAATGCTTTTCCCATTTCAAACAAATGCTATGTAATTAAATTCACTTAAACTGTTTACTTCAAAATAACTCTAAACACTGGGAGCATGAAAAGAAAACCAAAAACTATACCTGAGGCAATGATTCTGAGAAGTTGACTGCTGGAATCCATATATATCAAGTTGTGTAGAATAACTTTTTGAAGCAACAAGAGAGGTGACACAGATTCTCTTTCATTTTTCTCTGACATTTTTTCTGGTTTGTTATTTTCTTCAGTCTGGCCTGTTTCAAGGTCTTCTTCATCCATAATTGGTTCAGAATCTCTTCCATCAACATACTGCAATGTCAAGATTTCGTGGAAAATGCCAACACATTTAAGAGTAATATGGTCATAATCTCTTTCATTTGAGAAGCCCCAGTTGTGATAGCGTGGAAATACCTCTTCCACAACATACACCACACCAGGAAGGATGATATCCATGTACTCCTTGACAGTATCCTCAATTTTTGGTTTATTCTGGAAAAAGAAATTTCTAGGAGAATTAACCGCACTTCACATAAAAAATACATTTAGTAATGGGAAAGACCTTGAAACCATTAAAAACATTCATTCTATTGGCAATTTAAAATAATCACCCTTTAACTCTGGATAATCTGTAACCCGTAAAAAGAAAAGAAATGGCGTACGGCTTTTAGTGCTGGGATGTGCCCGAGGACTTTGGTTCGCCAGGTGCAGGTCTTTTGATTTGACTCCCATAGGCGACCTGCGCATCGTGACGAGGATGAAATGATGATGAAGATGACATCAACCCAGCCCCCAGGCCAGTGGAATTAACCAATTATGGTTAAAATTCCCGACCCTGCAGGGGAATCGAACCCAGGACCCCTGTGACCAAAGGCCAGCACGCTAACCATTTAGCCATGGAGCCGGACTGTAATCCGTAGAGGGCGAGTCCTCAGGTAGCAGGTAGCAGGGCTGTCAGATAAGGAGTGGTTTGAACACCTCCCAACAGAACCTGTGGACTAACAGGTAGTCCAGTTTCTGTACACTTACTGGACCATCCACTCTCCAGTGATCAGAAATATCGAGGGACAAAACTTAGTATAATGAGTAAAGACATCACTAGCATTGAAGACAGTGGTGGAGGACTTAAATATGTAGGATACTTGTGCAGGAGGCAACCCATTTGAATGCGAGTACACCAGCAAGTGTAAAAGAATATTACAGAGGGTATGTGAGAAAAACTATAACAGAAATAAATCTGTGTTAGATATAGCAAACCAACAAGAGAAATACTCACTGTAAGCAATGAACCTAGACTCTGATACAGATGGAACACCATGAAAAAAAATTCTAGAAATCAATGACCCCATCATTTTTGTAATGGTGCTAGGAATGATGAAGACAAACAGTTACTGAAAGGAGAAATAAAAAGTAGTCACTTTAAATATGATAAACCTGACTGCTAAATGTGAGAAAATCCTAGATCTTGTGAAGAGAAAGAAGATGGAGATCTTAGGATTAAGTGAAAATAAGCAAACGGGGACAGGTACGAAGTTATTGTGAAAAGGGTATCACCTCAATTTCAAACATCAAGTATCAGCATTTAGGGCTGCTGCCCAGGTGGCAGAATCCCTATCAATTTTTTACCTAGCCATTTCTTAAATGTTTTCAAAGAACTTGAAAATTTATAGAACATTTCCCTTGATAAATTATTCCAGTAGCTTATTCCTTGTCCTATAAATTAATATTTGCACCAATTTATAAACAGTATCGACACTGTACACAAAAGATGCAAGAAACTGTGTATCATTTGCAGTCAGCAATAACATCAATGCTGTATCAGATAGTGTATGCGAGACAAGAAATTATAATGAAAATACAGACAAGAATATGATCATAGTTCAAGAATATGCATCACAGACTGGATGTAGCCAAGAGGAGATAGATGCCTTGAATATATAACTGGAAGAGCATGTGGAACAATATAACTTAATTATGATGACAGATCTTTACGTGCAACCTAGTAGACATGGGACAAGGTATGAAAACGTGATAGCAGTTATATGGTTACATAAACAAGAACCAAGGAGAGTTATCTTCATATTTGTCTAAGAATAAATGGTTTAAGAAACAACTGAGCCATAAGATCCCAAGCTACACTGGAATGGGAAAGAAATTCTGGATTGCGTACATCATCTCAGATACAGCGGACCTGTGGTTAAAAAAAAAATACTGCCATGAATATTTTTTGACAGTGACTATCGATTAATAGTAGCCACAATTCGAGAGATCAAGAAGATAAGTAATAGGGGTGAACCAAAGGTCAAAGTAAGGAATAAGAAAAATCAGAGATCCAATGCCAAATGTAAGTTAGGATCACAAGAGAAATGGCACAGATTTAAGAGGACACACTCAAATCAATAGTGTAGAAAAATCAACAGCAAGATTAAAAACAAAACAAACAAAATAAACCTTCAAAGGAAGAAAACTGTCCATGCAGTAATAAAGGAGAAGTATAAAGCATGGATAACATGAGACAAAGGAAATCACTAGGCTAGACTATAGGGAGAAATGAAGATAAAAGCTTTAAGTCAGCTTTATACAGATTTCAGACCAAGAGCTAAGAGAACAATTATAGCAGAGAAAGAGAAGTCCTCGACTGAATCCACGCAGAAGTTGGAGTAAGAATGCAAGAAGACCAAAAATTTACAATATCAAGTAGTGGAAATTAACAGAAATAGTTATAAACAAATAAAAGCACAGAGAAAATCAAAAACATGTGGAAGGATGAGATGAGGCATAAATTAAAGAACTGTATAATGGTGATGATCCAGTGCAGCAAATTCCCACTTACATGGATAGAAGTGGAAAATACCCTAATTGAATATAAGTAAAGCCAAAGCAGTAGGAAAAAATGAACCAAGTACTCACATGATCACAGTTGAAGGAGTGCATGGACTTTCAATGGCTATTCAGAGTAATGAATATTATCATCCTCCTCCTCCTCTCCCCTTTCCAAACTCCTGCCGGGTCAGGGCATTTCACCTTCCTCTCTCCTTCCACCATTTTGTCCCAGTCCAGGTTTCTTTTTCTTGCACGCCTCTTTATTGAATCGATCCACCTTCTTGTATGCCTCGCTCTCACTCTTTTTCCCCTCGAACTTCATCTCCATCTATTTTGGTATTCTCTCCTCCATCCTTTTTACATGTCCAAACCATCTTTGTTTACTCCGATCAATTCTCTCATTTAGGTTTTCCATTCTGACCTCAATTCTCACATAATCGTTTCTCAATCTGTCTTTTCTGTCCTACTTCTTAGATGTTTCATTTTGATGGATTGAATTCTACTCTCCTCCCTACTTGTCACTGTCCAGGTCTCAGCCACATAAGTCAATATGGTATATAAGACATTTTGTATACTATCTCTTTACACTTCCTTGGTTTTTCCTTAAACAAGACAAAGTTTCTTGCTCTCTGGTAGAATGCATTGGCATGTTGCACCCTCTTGCTTATCTCCATGTCCAGTCTTGTATTCTGCATTAACTCACTCCCTAGGTATTTAAAACTGTCAACAATGTCACGGTTTTGACCACCAATTTTTCACAATGCCTTTCTCCTGTATTTCTCCTCTTGATATCACCGGTGTCTTGCTTTTCTCTGCACTGATTTGCAATACTATACTTTTCAATTTTCTCATTCAGTACATCAAGTTCTTGTACTTTTTTGCTGCTTGTTTCACATACCACAAGACAGTCTACAAATAGTAATCAATTCATCTCCTTATTCCCATATGCTTCCTTTGTCTCCTTTATAATTTCATCCATAACCATTTGAAATGAAAGATGTGACAGCACTCTCTCCTGTCTTAGTCCAGTTTCATTTCCAACTAGTCTTTATGCTGCTGACACAGTTGTTACACACTTCCTGCACCAATTCTACAGTGTGTGTACCCAATCTCTTTTTGACCATATTTTCCCAAACCTTCGGAAAACTATCATGTGCATTTATTAGATCTATGAATATCATGACCCGATCCTTTCCACATTCCCAATTATTTTCCATTAATTGCCTTGTGCTAAGGATTGGGTCCACTGTTGATCTTCCACTTCTAAAGCCATACTGTTCCTCTTGTAACTCTCCTACCTTTCTCGTCATTCTCCTCTCTAATATCCTTTCCAGTATTTTTGCCACTTGTGATAAGAATAAGATTTCTCTATAGTTATCATATACCTTTTAGTCTCCCTCCTTAAAGAGTGGTATTATTATTATTATTATTATTATTATTATTATTATTATTATTATTATTCCCTTTCCCCTGTCTTCTAGCACACATTTCTGTTTCCATATGCACTTTCACAATCTGTACACCCACTGTAGTACAACAGGTCAAGCAGCCATTATGATTTCAACACTAATTTCATCCATCCTTGGTGCCTTCCCCATTTTCATTTTATGGACTGCTAATTCCACTTCTAACATTGTTATATAAACATCTACTCTTAAGTAATCACACCATATTACTACTGTATCCTCTGCACAATTTTTCACATTCAGCAGTGTATCAAAATACCCCTTCCATCTTCTCTTTATTTCTTCTTGATTCGTAAACACTCACCAGTCTTCTTCCATCAGCTTTGTATAAACTCTTTCTTTCCTAATACTTCCTATAATTCCATGCAGCATTCTTTTACTGCCAACTCCATCCATTTCCATATTGTATGTAAATTCTTCCCAACTTTTCTTCTTTCCTTCTTTCCCTTACCAATTTCTTAAATTTCCTTCTTTTATCACGATACTTCCTTTTGTTTTCTTCTTTTTTAATCTCTTCCATTCTTGTCATGCTTTTTTTCTTTTCCTTCACTGCTTCTCTCACCTTCTCATACCACCATGATGTCTCCTTTTCTTTTACTCTCGTCTATGTTCTACCACAGGCACTCTCTGCCCCACTTACAAATCCCTTTTAAAGCTGGACCATTCAACGCCCTCATTTTCTACTTCAGAAACAAGAATTTATTGTTTCAGTCCCTCCAGAAATTCATCCTGTACATTCTTATCTTTTGATGTCTACACTTTTATTTTACTATCCCTTGTCTCCTGTAATTTTTCTATTTTCCCCATTCTCATTTTTGCTATTACATCTCTATGATCTCCATCGAATGCTTCTCCTGGTAAAGCCGTTACATCCATAAACTGTTTATGATTTGTCTTTTCCACTAGAAAAGAATCAATTACTGATTTATTCTTCTCTCACCCCAGCTCTATCTTGTAAATTTCCTGCTGTTTTTCTTCAGAAACCATGTGCTGCGTACTATCATTTTTCCTCCCACAAAACTCAAACTAGCTTCTCTCCTTCATTCCTCCTCCCAAACCTGTATGGTCTCATTACTTCTTTCCTTGTCTTTATTTCCAATCACTTCCACATCAATTATCTCCTTTTCTAGTTACTCCAAGAATTTCTCAATATCCTTTTGTTCCCTGTCTGTGGTGCATACACTTGTATGAAGTCTTCACTTTGTTTCCCATTCTCAGTCTAATTTTCATTATCCTATCACTGATGTACTCTACTATATCCATATACTCCTCCAGCTGTTTTTGAAATTACCATGCCCACTCCATTTTTCACCTCTCAGCCATCACTCCAGTATAATGTATATCCTTTCCTCATTATTTTCTTTCCTTCCTTCTACCTAAGATTTAACTTTGCTGAACCCCATCATTTCTATACCTTCTTTCTCCATAAAATACATCACTTCTGCCTTTCATGTCAGGGTCATATACTTGATTATGCCGACCTTCAAGATGTTGGCTTCTGGTCGCCCATTTTTCATAGTTCCCCCAGCTCCCAAGGACATGCATATCGCTGGCAGGGTACGCCCTAACCCTTTCTGAGGCCAGTTTATAAGTACCATGTTCATATTTAGGCTATTATTAGAGTGGGATTGCTAGTCCCAGAGGTATTTCATACATACTACCGTGGGGTTGCTACTCCCAGAGGCATTTCATACATACTACCACGTGTAAATTTAGGCTGCTCCTCAGGTGTACAGACACCTTCTGCGACTGCTTCACTGAAGTACACAAGTTGCTCAGAGGAGGAAATTCTTCCGTTTTTTATGCCACTGAGACTGGGATCCTCTTCCCCCATCTAAACAGTTAACAGTGTTCTCCTTTCTTGTGAATTTGGGTGTCATTTCCTACAGAAAGGCTTCACCTGGCCTCTAAAGGGAGGACTCCTCTGCCTATAGCTGTTGGTTTCCTCTTTTGGTGTCAAGCTCGGTAATGGCTGCTTGACCCTCAGCCAGACAGTCACAGATAGTACCCTGATATGAATACTATACCAAGGAAAAAAGAAAATCCTGAGAGGATGGACAAAGGGTATTGATTATAGCTCAACTATTTAACATAAGGAGCAAAAGGAAATCCAGCAACTACACTGGTATAATGTTTTTCTTGTATGGACCGAAAGTAATAGAATTACCTATGAAAAATTCACAGCTACCAATGAACCACAGCTTGAAGCATAATAGTATGGTTTTAAAAGCAACAGGGCAACAACTGACCTCTTCCAGGTATTTTCTTGGATTTTCTGCATCTCGCATTTGTTTCTACAGGCTAACACTTAACAACATGTTTCCAAATATGTGAGAAGTAAATGGGGGTTGGATAGTACACCCCAAAAAGACCCCTAGGAACATGTGCCACGCAGTCAATCGTTAACGAGTTATAGACTTTCCTACTTTGTACAGGAATTATTGGTAATAGCCTTACCTGGCACATCCCTTGTTGAGTGTCTGTTACCATGTTTGCATCCCAGCAGGGATACTACATTTTAATGTAAGTGCTCAAAATGTCCATCATGCTCCTGGACACTCCACCTCATTGATTGTAGGACATGTTCAAACACTTCAAGCATTGCATGTACTCAATGACTACCTTGTTCCACATACTGGCAAAGTACTGCATTCTCCGTAACAGCAAGCCTGACCCTAAACTTAATGCTAAATATGAACTCTCTCCCATTCTAGCAAATAACGAACAGGCTTAGCTCATAAATGATCGATCATGTGGCATATGTTCATTGAGACTTTGTGTTGTTTTGGGGTGAAATAACCATCCCCTGTTTACTTCCCACATGTCTGGATACACCCTGTATATTAACTGTGTTGAAACTGAAAAGCAAACAGATTATGCAGAAACAATGGGAGCAAGTAAAAGAAGTCATCTTTGTTTTCCCAGATATCAAAACAGCTCATGAAATTTTGGAATATAAAAGGTATGAGAATGACATGCAAATGGGCATGCATCAACACTATTAATGATTATGATCAAAATGATTTAAGCAATTCTAAAGCTGTGTCCAAATAAACGGTGGATACCAGAATGGTTATGGACAAGAGAAGGTGTAAAACAAGGTAGGGCACAATCACCTCTGTTTTTCGTCACCATAATGGATGAGATAATGAAGAGAGTCTGACAGCTCAACAAGTCCTTGCCTTGGCAGATGATGTGGTAATGTTTGTTTGTTGTTTGTTTAGTCCTCAGCCCGAAGGCTGGTTGGATCCTCAACAGCTTCGCCATCAGCTGTCATAGATGGCCTAGGCATCACTGAAGAGGCGTACTAGGGAAATGAGGAATGAGGTAGTTTCCCGTTGCTTTCCTCACCGAGCCAGAAGTTGCTATTACATTTCAGTCTGCCAAGCCCACTGAAATGCATGCACCAGCTGACCCTATGAGCAATATTTTCACACCATTCATAGCAGGGACTGGCTGCAGAAGGAATGGCATTGATGTGGTAATACAGAACCATAATGAACAGGAAGTGCAAGAGAATGGATTATTATGTTTAAACAATTTAACCTCAAAATAAAGTCTCACCAAAACAGCCCAGATGCCTATCAGTCTACTAAACAAACAAATACCACTTCAGATGGGACAATATGGAAAGTGTTAGTCATTTCCAATATTTATGCAGCATGATGACAAAAGATAATCAAGCATTTGCTAAAATCTTGAGTAGAATATAAATAGGAACATATTTTTTACCATCTAATCAGAAAACTTCACTGGAATAAATGTCCCATTAAAATCAAACTTGGTACTCTGCTATCTGCACTTGAACTGACCAATATATCAAAAAATAAAAAATAAATGCTTGAGAACAATGGGTCAGAAGAAATCGCATCAGAAGTGTAGTGCAAAGAACATATAGTGCAACACCTCTTAGAGACTGCAGTCAAAGACAGATCGAGATGGTTTGGTCTTGTAAGGGGGACCAACAACCATCAAACAGCCTACGAGTGACTAAAAAAAAAAGGAACATATAAGCAAGAGATTAAGGGGTGGGCTGTGGGAATAAATGGACCAATGAAATAAAACAAGGGTCTGAGTGGTAACTGGTCCAGAAGGAAGTCTACTTGGATTACAGTATAAAAATGTTCATTTTACTAGACCCAGGAAACTAGTTTGATGATGATTTGTTAGATGACACTGCTACAAATTTTAAAACACACACACACACATACAAAACCATCTACAATACTGTAACACAGAATCATTGCATAAAAGAACATCCTGTTAAATTTGCAACTTTATACAGTAAATATAATACAATCCTACAGACATGCAACCATTCTATATAATCTCCACTAAAAAAAAGCATGCTGAACTCAAAACATCAAAATCAAGTAAGCAAGCAAGCCTAGACTTTAAGCAAGTGTTAATCTTGTAATTATAAGCCACATGACCTATTGTATTATGAGGAATCTGAATCACAGTTGTGTGACATTCCATATCACATGAATTTCAAAGAGACTAAGCTCTATAATCACAGCCAAACTATTAATTCTTTAACTTTCTATGAACATCTGGAAGAAAATGTTTTAAGAATCTCCTCAGAGAAGGAAAGAAGTGAAGTTGCTTAAACTATTCAAACTTCATAGGTAGGAAAAGAATGGCCAAGAAAATAAGAGTACATAGAAGGATAGGCAGTAACTGTGGAAGTTATTGTAGTAACAATTTCATGGCTAGTACTAGCAGCCTTCCTTTTCATACATTAATAAGTTTTGCACCAACACCAGTGGTCTCCAAATTCAACTACCGTTCTATATGCTGTGCAGAGAAGAGGGCAGTACAATGGAGCCTTGAGGCAATGGTTTAACACAATATGATATGCAGTCTACTGAATGCAATTACGCATTAATGACTACTGCATTACAGAAAATCATGTACATGCAGGTCTGCAACACAGTAATTACTGAGAATGACCATCATCATCATCATCATCATCATCATCATCATCATCATCATCATCATCATCATCATCATCACAGAACCC
Organism: Anabrus simplex; assembly: GCF_040414725.1. NCBI lineage: Eukaryota > Metazoa > Arthropoda > Insecta > Orthoptera > Tettigoniidae > Anabrus > Anabrus simplex. The sequence goes on along the minus strand of NC_090266.1, from coordinate 638,441,086 downwards.
CTCCAGCATATCAGGTAAGGTTGAATGAGTCATCGCCATCGTTGTCTACCCAAAAATGAATACTCTCACACCACTGACTTTAATTCCCTCCTCTTCTCTCCACATCCTCTCTCAGCTGGTGTAGCCATCTCTTCCTAGGTCTTCTTCCTTCAACCCTCCTTTCTAGGCATGCACGTTGCTATTTGTTTTACGTCGCACCGTTACAGATAGGTCTTATGGCGACGATGGGACGGGAGAGGGCTGGAAGTGGGAAGGAAGCGGCTGTGGCCTTAATTAAGGTACACACCGGGCGAGTTGGCCGTGCACGTAGAGGCGCGCGGCTGTGAGCTTGCATCCGGGAGATAGTAGGTTCGAATCCCACTATCGGCAGCCCTGAAGATGGTTTTCCGTGGTTTCCCATTTTCACACCAGGCAAATGCTGGGGCTGTACCTTAATTAAGGCCACGGCCGCTTCCTTCCAACTCCTAGGCCTTTCCTATCCCATCGTCGCCATAAGACCTATCTGTGTCGGTGCGACGTAAAACCCCTAGAAAAAAAAAAAATTAAGGTACAGCCCCGCATTTGCCTGGTGTGAAAATGGGAAACCACGGAAAACCATCTTCAGGGCTGCCGACAGTGGGGTTCGAACCTACTATCTCCCGAATACTGGATACTGGCCGCACTTAAGCGACTGCAGCTATCGAGCTCAGTTCTAGGCATGCATGTGGTGGTCTTGTGCCAGGCATTCTCTTACATGTCCATACCACGTTAGTCTCAAAGTCCTTAGCTTCTCTTCTATCCAGTCCACTTCCACTCTGATTTAATCGTTCCTTACATAATCCTGGAGGGTAGTTCATAGAAATTTCATTTTGCATGCCTGTTTACTAACCTCTCTCTCTTTCAGTGTACATGTTTCTAGACAATGTGAGAATGGGCACAAAGTATGACTTATACAGAGTCATCTTGGTTCTCATGGGCACCTTGTTATCTGAAAGTAGATATCCTACAATGTTGTAGAAGTTGTAACTGCTAGCCACACTATTTACTATTCCTTTATCTGCAGTACCCCTGCTGGAAATCATGCAGCCCAGGTAGTTAAATATGTGTACACGTTGAATGTTTTCACCTTCAAGCTTTATGTGGCATTCAGTATCTTCACTTCTCATTTTCAGTGAAACGTTTTTTGTTGTGTTAACTTGTTTGAACTTCCTCCCGAAGGTATCACCACCTTGACGAAGGCAAAATATATTTTGCCGGGTGTTTATTGGAGGCTTGCGTGGTCAAATGATCCTTAGAGCTATGCCGGCAGGAGCATCTGCTCCTGGTAGGGCCACCCAAGCCGGACAGGTCTAAGGTGATGATCCAGACTAAGAGTGATACCCTGGTCCTCTAGGTTGGGGGTTGAGCGTAGGCTTAACTCCCCTACCTCGTAAAAAAACAACTGTTACGGATACCTTAAGAATTAATAAGCAGGACTGGAAAACTTGGTGACGAACCAGTGAGAAAAACGGCTAAAGAGAAGGAAAAAGGATATTATATTAGCAACGTGGAATGTTAAGACATTGAAGAGACCTGGCAAGTTGAAAGAATTAAGGAATGAAATGGATAAGTATGGAGTGAAAATAGCAGCTCTACAGGAACTGAGATGGAAAGGGCAAGGGATGATGATGTCTGGACAACATATCTTGATGTACAGTGGAGAAAAAGCAGGCAGTAATGGCACAGGATTCCTCACACATAAGTCGGTAAAGCAAAGCGTGATCAACTTTACTCCAATCAATGATAGGATGTGCTCTGTGAGAATTAGGGCAAAATTCTTCAATGTAACTGTGTTTTGTGTGTACGCCCCTACTGAGGAGGCAGAAGATGAGAAGAAAGATGCATTTTATACTAAATTGGAGGAAGAAATTAATAAAGTTCAAAGGCATGATGTGAAAATTATCCTTGGAGATTTAAATGCAAAAATTGGAAGAGAAGAGGTGTACAAACACTTAGTAGGGAAAGAAAGCCTGCATGAAGTAAGTAATGATAACGGATTGAGATTGATTGATTTTGTGAGTGGAAAGCAGATGATAATTAAAAGTACTTGGCATCCTAGGAAAAACATTCACAAGGAGACCTGGATTTCACCAGATGGTGTGACAAGAAATCAAATAGACCATGTTATCATAGACAGTCGACATGCATCAGGTATTATGGATGTTAGAAGCTGCAGAGGTGCTGATGCAGATACAGACCACTATCTTGTTAGAGTCAAGTACAGACAAAAAATAGATTTGACAAGAACGGAAAAAGTAACAAGAAAGGCAAAGCACAATATTGAAGGTCTAAAAAATGAGGAATTGCAAGAGAAATACAAAAAGAAAATGGCTGAATCTTTGGAAATAAAAAGGGAATTATGGGAGAAAGGAGAAGTGGAAGATAAATGGGAGATACTGAAAACAACTATCAGTGAAGTTGCAGATAGTACCCTGAGAAAGAAGAAATTGGTAAAGAGAGCAGAATGGTTTGATGAGGAATGTTCAACATTAATCCAAGGGAGGAATGATGCTAGGAACAGAATGCTTCAAAGGAGAACAAGACAAACAGTAGAAGGGTATAGAGAGAAATGAAGAAGAGCAGATAAGTTATAAGAAAAGAGCTTTCGAAAGAAAGAGAATCGAAGAACTGGATGAAGTGAAGGATAGAAACGAGGTACGAAAGTTCTATGAAAGAACAAAAGATCTTAAGAGAGGATTTCAACCAAGAGCTATTTTCTTCAAGGATAAAGATGGAAACCTTCTGGGTGATAAAAGCAAAGTGCTTGGAAGATGGCAGGAGTATTTTTACGAGTTACTCAATGGAAATAATGAAGATGATAGAAAGGAGGAAAATATAAATGTTGATGGGGAAGAAATAGAACTGGAAGAGGAATCAGTAAAACAGCCAGACTTAGAAGAGGTCAAAACTGCAATTAATGCATTAAAGAATAATAGAGCCCCAGGTGAAGATGGAATGGAGTCAGAGCTGTTGAGATATGGGGGAGAGGGAATAGAAAATGCTGTTTATGAATTGATTAAGGAGGTTTGGACAAAGGAGGAAATACCCAAGGATTGGACATTGGTTATAATTTACCCAATATATAAAAAGGGAGATAAGGCAGTATGTGGAAATTATCGAGGGATCACCTTGCTGGATGGAACGTACAAGGTTTTTAGTAAGGTACTAGCCTTAAGATTGGAATTATGGATGGAAAGAATATTAGGGGATTACCAAGCAGGTTTTAGAAAACATCGCTCTACTCTGGATCAGATATTTATATTACGACAAGTGCTAGAGAAATTTTATGAATATGACAAACAGCTACATCAGCTGTATGTGGATTTTAAACAGGCATATGACAGTCTAGATAGGAGTAAAATTTACAAGATTATGAAAGAATTTGGAATCCCAAGGAAATTGATTAGATTAACAGAAATGACTTTGAAAACAACAGTATGCAAGGTGAGAGTAGAGCAAGATCTGTCAGAGGAGTTTTTAGTGGAGAGAGGACTAAGACAGGGAGATGTACTTTCCACACTGCTTTTTAACCTATCATTGGAAAAAGTAATCCGTCAATTGCCCATCAACCCAGCGGGAACCATTTTGAACAGATTAGTACAAGTGATAGCATATGCTGATGCTGTAGCAATAATTGCAAGAAATGAAAGAGCTCTTGAAGAGAGCTACTCAGTATTAGAAGAGAAAGCATGGGACCTAGGACTAGAAGTGAATATAAACAAAACAAAATATATGAAGATGGGAGATACAGAGGGAGTAAGAGGAAGGACCCCAGTAAGATTAAATGGGAAGGAATATCAAAGGGTCACATCTTTCAAATATCTAGGCTCTATAATAACAGAGGACAATAAAACCTCCGTGGAAATACAGGAGAGGATAACAAGTGGAAACCGATGCTTTTACGCCTTGCAAAATATGTTTAAATCCAGGAATGTCAGCAGGAATACAAAAATTAAAATATACACAACAGTACTAAGACCAATAGTTATGTATGGATCAGAATGCTGGGTGATGACCTCCAGAGAAGAACAGTGGCTGTTACGGTGGGAAAGGAAGATATTCGGTGCAGTAAGGGAGCAGGATGGGTGGAGAATAAGGACAAATGTAGAGCTGCAAGGACTGTTTGGCCAGCCAGATATTGTTACTAAAATTAAGCAGGGAAGAATTAGGTGGGCCGGTCATGTTCAGAGAATGGCAGAAACCTGCACCGTTAAAAAGGTGTTTATAGGGAAACTTGATGGAAGGAGGAGGAGAGGAAGGCCCAGGAAAAGATGGATTGATGATGTTGAGGATGACCTTAGAAAGTTAGGAGTTAAACGTTGGAGAAGAAAAGCTGAGGACCGAGATGAATGGAGGCAGGTGATAAAGGATGCCAAGGACCTACAAGGACTGGAGTGCCGACCAGTAAGTAAGTAAGTAAGTAACTTGTTTGAACTTGGCTACCCACTCATCCAGCCTAGTTTGTAACTCCATCTCTCCCAAGATGGCTACATTATCAGCAAACACCAATGTGTGTTCTCCATTTTATTCTCTTTTGAGGTTTTTAAGAATACTGTACATGGCAGTAATGAATAGCAATGGTGAGAGTGCACTCCTTTGTTGGACACGTGTCGTATTAAACCATTCTGTACGGCCATCATCTAATACACATACAACTCCTACAGCTGCAGTACAGCATTTGGACCTTGCCTACAAGATATTCTGGCACTTCCAGTTCTATCGGGCACTTCCATATGACTGGCACCTTATCATATGCATTTTCTAGGTCTAAGAACACCACAATTAGGATTTTTCCTCTCTCCCAGTGCTGTTCTATTAACATCCTTACAGTACAGATCAGGTCCGTTGATCTTCTACTGGCTCTGGATCCACGCTGTTCTTAGTCCAAGACAGGTTCTTATCACAGCGTGCAGTCTGGTTTCGTTAATTTCAGATCTTGGGAGAGACGTGCGATACCCTGATAGTTGCTACACTTTCTTCTGCATCTTTTTTTTTTTTAATTAAGGGATAATAATACCTCTAGAATCTAATTTTTATCATATTGCTCTCAAATTTCAGTATAGCCACTAGACTTCATGTATAGCTGCTGCATTAATCTTATCAGCAGTAACTTCGTCGATTCCAGCTGACTTACTACTTTTCATCTTTTTTAAGTGCACTTTCCACCTCAGACCAAGTAATTGTAACATAGTCTGTCCCCTGTCTTTCTTCAACTCTTCAGTAGTTTTTTCTGCATTCAGGAGTATACCGAAATAGGTCTTCATTTTATTTCTACTCTCTTGTTCTCTCCTGACTATATACCCATTTAGTGTTTACATTGCTTTGATGTTCTCTGTCAGATTTCTTACTTTTAACAAGACTGTACAGCATCCTAATCTTTCCTTTACTATCTTCCTGTAGTTTTTGGGTAAATTCACTGCAGCACTTTTCTTTACTTCTCCTACAATCCTTTACTTCAAATTTCCTATCTCTGTATTCTTGGTCTAGCTTGTGTATTTTCCCCTCATCTCTCAATTGACTGTTGTCCCTATTTCTGGCACTTTCAACATTCCTCACGTCCTTGGCCTTTTGTTTTTCTGGTGCCTCTTTCACTATCAAACCACCAGGATGTTCTTTTATTCATTACTTTCCTGCTTGTTCTTCCGCAGACATCTTCTGCACTACTAATGAAAGTAGTTTTAAAATTATTCCATTCGTCATCGCTACAGCTGGACTATGACACCACTAACTTTCTCCTCATCATTTCATGGAACTTTTGCTCACAGTCCACTTAATAACAACAACAACAACAACAACAATAACAACAACAACAACAACAACAATTGCAATTTAATACACTCATGACAATATGTATGACTATGACATTATGAGCATGTTTTAGAATTAAGGAATGTGAAAGAATAATCTTATGAGAGTTTGTACTTATTGTGTCGCTGATGGAAGCCCGAATGTATTGTACGAGTTAATGTTCCTCACATCAATGTGAAATGGGGAATCTACAGCTATATGTGCAAAGACAGCGAAGGCTCACTGGTTAAAACAGAATGTAATGAATCGTACAGTTTTAATAACCTGGTTAGAGACAGGAAATCTAGGTAACCAATCAATATAAAACAGAAGAGTAGCGCTAAGCATATTGTGTGTAGAATTTGCAGTGACCAATCAGAACACTGATAATTCAAAATAATTTTAAAAAGGGCATCACTGTTTGAAAGATGCTAGGAGTTGTGGAGTGCATATAAACCTACTACTTGCTTATAAGGACGCAATCCGCGTGGTCCAGAGGCTTTATAAGGACTGGCCCTTGCAGGACACTGAAACTTCTCACTTATGCAGATATTTTTGAATTTGCTCCTTTTGCTGTGATATTTGTACGTCATGAACGCTTAGAATCAACTTGGTTACGCTTCATTTGACTTGAAATGTTCAAAGTGAAGATTTGATTTGATATTTCTATATCATTATCATCTGATTTGATATTTTCACCCACAATGGCGACATGAATTTATATTACCTCGCACAGTGATGGTACTTATTCTCATTTTATGTGATGATGCTTCTTATACAAATGTACATATGTGGTTACAATAGGACAGTGATGTCATACTTTCTAAATCATCAATCAGAGGCTTGGCTGTCTGAAGTCTGTAAATATGTCAGTGAAACTGGTGCAGTGATTCCTGGCTGATGTCTTGGAACAACAAACCAACTTATAGATGGATATGGCAATAGGAAAGGCCCAGAATTCAAGATTAAAGAAACGTGTTAAGTTGGGGATGCACTTAGTAAATGTCTTCCGATCATAAGGCTAATCTATTCACCTTGTCCTTACTACTTAGATGTGGAGCGAAACGTTTGTGTATTTGGACCTGTCATAATGAATATTACAATATAAAAGCGGGATTCCACTGAGGCAACATTTGGGTGACATGGAGTATGCGACAGTGAAGCATGCTGCAGTCCGCTTTTAAGTGAAGAAACATGGCACGACATGTAGCGTGCGGCTGTGTGGCATGAGACATGTTGCCATCTGTCGAACACTCTCTGGTGCCGCATGCCTCAAAAATATGGTTGTCGAACAGTGTCGCCCGGGATCCAACAGTGTGTGGATCGGTGCTACAATTTCTGTGCGACAAGATCAAGTGGGCTATTGAAAACACTGAATTTAATTGGGGATTTTCCCAATGCTCCAGCATTGCAGAATGTAACAGTGAGTGATTATAAAAACAGTAACAAAGAAAGCTTATGTTAAAATGGCTTCCAGAAAAATATGACTGCAGTGTCCACGAACTGAAGTAAATTTAAAAAATGCGTTCAGCTTTCCACCGAGAGCATAAATGAATTCAGAAAATGAGGAACTGGTGGTGCTTCTCCATCGAGAGGAAACCTGTGGTTCGCGTATAATCTACTTACCTTTCTTGTAGCTGCCTCTGTGGATCAGTGGTAGAGTGTCAGCCTCCGGATCCCAAGATAGCGAGTTCAAACCCGGCAGAGGTAGTCGGATTTTTGAAGGGCGGAAAAAGTCCATTCCACACTCCATGTCGTACGATGTCGGCATGTAAAAGATCTCTGGTGACACATTTGGTGTTTACCCGACAAAATTAATTAAATCTCAGCCATAGACGCCCAAGAGAGTTTCGGTTTACTCGGTCTGCCATCCAGTGGGCCTAGAGTAAAACGGAACGTCGAAATTGACGAGCAGACAGCCAGATGGCGTCAAATTGAAATGTCTGCACACGGTAGCTGAGGCCATATTATTATTATTATTATTATTATTATTATTACCTTTCTTCTTGACATCGATGCTCCAAACGTCAGGTGACAATGAGGAACGTGATAGGTGAATTGATTTTAAGCCACTGTTTTCCTCTAATAAATGAAATAAGTTAACTGCTTATGAACTTTTGTAAATAAGATTGTGATTTATTCAATGCCTGCTGGGCTGAGTGGCTCAGTCCAGTGGTATTTGAAGGTGCTCAAATACGTCAGCCACGTGTCGGTGGCACGTAAAAGAATTCCTGCGGGCCTAAATTCTGGCACCTAGGAGTCTCCGAAATCTGTAAAAGTATATAGTGGGACGTAAAGCCATTATTATTATTATTATTATTATTATTATTATTATTATTATTATTATTATTATTATTATTACTATTATTCAGTGCCAGGTTTTCTTGTTATTAGTATTGGCAATAGCTTGCACTAGAAATAAATAAATTAGAGGTAATTATTGAAATAGAATTTAATGACATAATACTAACAACAACAATAATAAACTTGGTGGGTTCGATTCCAACTCAGTCCGGTGGTATTTGAAGGTGGTCAAGTAGACCTACGTCAGCCTCGTGTCGGTAGATTTACTGGCACGTAAAATAACGCCTGCTGCACTCAATTCCGGCACCTCGGCGACTCAGAAAACCGTAAAAGTAGTAATGGAACGTAAAGCCAATAAAATTATTGTACAATAATAACAACAACAATAACAATAATAATATATTGCACATATCAGTATCTTATGGCATTTCCATGCCTATGGATTTCTCATAAATACGTTGTTTAATAGCATTACAACAAATGGTTCTCTTTTCTACACTGTTAACACACAACAATAAATCTTTTTTTTTTTGGATATCCTTCGCCGCTACTCTAATTACTCAAAGTCTTCCAACACTGTTTCATCACAGTCTTTTTCTTCCTCACAATGTCTACTTATTGCCAGCCCCGTGGTGTAGGGATAGCATGCCTGCCTCTTACCCGGAGGCCCCGGGTTCGATTCCCGGCCAGGTCAGGGATTTTTACCTGGAACTGAGGGCTGGTTCGAGGTCCACTCAGCCTACGTGATTAGGATAGAGGAGCTATCTGACGGTGAGATAGCGATCCTGGTCTAGAAAGCCAAGAATAACGACCATACGACAACCTCGTAATCTGCAGGCCTTCGGGCTGAGCAGTGGTCGCTTTGTAGGCCAAGGCCCTTCAAGAGCTGTAGTGCCATGTTTTTTTGTCTACTTATTGTCATAGTTGCCACAAGTTATCTTTCATTCTTCTAGTATAACTGTATTAGAAATGTGAACTATAAGGTGGTAAAATTATCAGAATAGGGTTAGTTATACTGCTTAAAAACGAATACATTTTAATTTTTAAAAATATCATTAAATTCCAGTGGACAAGAAGTTTCTATAAATCTTCCCGTACATCTAAGCATTCCGATTCTGCTATGATACACGACCTTCATCAGAAAAAGTACTCCATAAACTCATCACTAATGGCTTTCGCCTCTTGAGAATTCCGATGTGGTTTGTTTGCCAAGGGCTCCATGCCTTATCTGCTTGGATCACTCCTCGCCATGCACATTTCCGGGATAATTCGTGAGATGCTAGGTTGAGAAACTCGAGACAAGTACCGGTACATCAAAAGTATAGCTGTCACCAGCCAGTCAATGTCGAGCGAGGAATTGTTGCATTGGTTGCCTTGATGGAATAGCGTTTGAAGCTGGCGACAAGTCTCCACAAGTGACGCATGCTACACCCGGCAACACATGTAGCATACCACATCTTTTCTGCCCCACTGACAACAAGCCGCATGTTACAAAGAGCAACATTTGTTGCCAGCCGCATGCTCCATGTCGCCCAAATGTTGCCTCAGTGGAATCCCGCCTTAAGGTATGTACAGTGTAAATTTTTGAAGCGGAGGGTACTGATATATTGCGCTGCTTGTGAAATGAGGGAGAAGGAAATGTAACTGGATACTTAACAGCAGAAAGGTGCAAAGTGCAAAATTTACGAACAGAAGTTATAACAAAAAAACTGTCCATAGTGCAGTGTTTTGATTATTTATTCCTCAAATGTTTCTAAGTTATAAAGGAGAGTTTTGTCTCGTACATTATTGGCCATTTCATGACACAGTTGGAATTGTTTGCTACTGAAGGCAATTCAAACATCGATGTTCATGAAAGGTGCAAAGTCCCGTCAAACTTTTCTAGGTGTTATGTCCTCATTCACCACAGATCTGCATGTACACTCAGCACAAAAATTAGGGGAACAGGATTTTAATGCTGTGTAGAATCTCGACATATGGATTTGTGAAAAGAAACACATATTGCTGAAGGAACTGCATGCTTTATTTAAGTGGCAACAACAAAACAGTCGTCATGCATTTAACCATTCACCACAATTTGCCACACAACAGATGAACTACCACAATCACAATGTAAAGTTCTTGCTGAACAGTCTGCATATCCAAGCGATAGTTGTCTAAAACCATGTTGCACTTCCTAGCTTCAATTACAACTGCACACCTGCATGACTTGCTGCATGTGCAACGTTGGATGACTGCCTGTGGAATGGCGTCCCACTCCTTAACTAGTGCTACATTGAGGTCGTGTAATGTTTGTGCAGAATTTTCACGCTGCTGAATCCGTCTCTGAAATACATCCCATAAGTGCTCCAGTGGATTTAGGTCAGGGCTCCTTGCACGCCACTCCATCACAGAGATGTGTAATCGCTGGAGTTGATCTCTGGTATCTCGTGCAGTATGGGCTGTCGCATTGTCATGCATCAGCAAGAAATAAGTCCCTACACCAAGAGCAGCAGGAGCAATATGGTCGTTCACGATGTCCCTGATGTACACCGCAGCATTCAGATGGCCAGATACCACCACAAGATCCGTACGATTATCAATCATGATCCCTCCCTACACCATGACCGATCCACCACCATGTCTGTTCACTTCTTGCATAAGACCTTCAACGAATCACTGTCTTCGTCGTCTCCACACGCGTTGGCGGCCATCCAGTCCGTTTAAGGTAAGGTAAACCTGGACTCATTCGTAAACTTTACCTGACGCCAGTGTCTCAGTTGCCAGTGACGATATTCTTTGGCAAATGCAAGACGAGTTCTGCGGTGTTCCCTAGTGAGGCAGGTTACACGAGCAGGTTTTCTAGAGCGTATGTTACCCTCTCTTAATTGACAGCGTACAGTCTGAACACACAGCTGAACACCAGACGCTCTTGTAAGGTCACTTCACAGTTCCCTGGCACTGCTGGAGCACTGGTGTAGTGCTGATAACCATAGGAATCTGTCTTGTTCAGCTGTACTTTTCCGTTTGCAACCTTTTCGACAGCGTCTAAAATACCCTTCTGTCTCTGCATAACGATGGCAGAGCCTATGCACAACGGATGGAGACAATGAGTTCGTTAGCCAGATACCACACTGTTCTCCCTTCTTGAAGGAGGGCAACAGCTCGTGACACTTCCACTTCGCTTAGATGCCTCATGCTGACTGTCTCATACTCTAATAATGAGTATTAACGTCAGCAATAGTGTGGCGAGAGTGGTTCGTCTACTGCGGACTACTTTGTATTGAGACCTGACGGGACTGGAAGCATGTTTATGTTAAATAGGTTAACCTTTATGCAATTAAATCGCCGTGACTGCATTACTGTGGTGTGTAGCAATTCGTATAAACCTGTACATATTTCATGCTCCACGAAATAAACTTTTACAGCATGTCAAACATTTGTTCCCCTAATTTTTGTGCCGAGTGTAATATTGGTTATGCTCATTCCCTTCCAGGTAAGGGATCATAGCCTTTTTTTAAAATCATCTTTAAGTCACAAGTCTTGCAAGTATCTTTCCTAAATCTTTGGAAGGAAAGATTGGTAAACTCTTTCAGAAAGACTCTGCGATAAGAACTGGAACTGATGTTACTTTCAGGAAACATCTTTTGAAAGTGGGAGTACAATCTTGCAATATTTAGGTCAGGACTGGGGTATTCCTTGTTTGATCTTGCTCGGCTTTAATGGTTAACTCCCCGAGGAAAGCCATTTATGTGGCTGCTTTACAGTCATTTTGGCATCGTCACTATATATTGAGTGACCGTGTCTTGGTCTGTGGTCAGTGAATGTTGTATCTCCGAGTTTTTCTTATTAAGTAATTCCAGCCTTTTCTTTCCAACTGCAAAAATATCCATGAAAGTGTTTTTACACACTGCAACAAGACCACCTTTGGCATTTGGAATAGAATACTGAACTATTCCCTGCCGGCGACTTTCAGAGGGATTATCATAGGTTCCATGCTGACGATGCTGTACTGGTGTGACATTAAGAAGACCCATCAGAAAGGTTACTGGTGTTGGGTAGTCTTGCTTATAGAATTCAGAAAACAAATCTATTTTTAATGCAGGCGCCAGCTCCCTGCACCTTAATCTACAGTTGTATTGTACCTACAAGAAAGAACAAGAACATCAGCTTGTTTACTGTAGAGTATACTGGAGATATGTACACATTCAACAGCTATCATATTATTCATATTTCATAGCCAGGGATGGGCTTAAAATCGTACCTGTGGTGAGGAAACATTCTTAGCTGGCGTAACTTGTTTGTGTGTGTTTCATAGGTTAAACCTTTCATCTTCAATATTTTCTGTTCTCCTCTTATTAATGTTCCACTACCATTCTTCCTCTGTCTCCAAGCCATGTGGCTTTCATCTGCCATAACCTAAAATATGCACATCACATATGTACACAATGGTTCCATACATAATACTTAATTTGTATCACAATGATATATGACATAATATTATACAATAGTTATACACACACCTTATCATTTGAAGAGCAATGAGTCACAAAACAGGAGTGAATGACAGTCTATGCATACACGTATCAGGCAGCCCACCAAACACAAAGGAAAAAAAAAAATGAATGGCACATGGCACCATTCTTATGAAATCAACAGAGAACTTAGAACTACTGCCATCTAATGGTGGTATTTCTATCCACTTTGAGTTCTCAGCGAACATAGCCCTTGTCACAGGTAATGCTCCTCGGTATCTTGCACCTTTCAAACCACTTATCACATTTTTCATGAATTTGGCACTTTGCACCTTTCTACTGTTAAGTATCAAATTGTATATTGTGAGTGCTGTTAGAATATTTCGATAATCTTTAATCCCCTCAGGAAACAGCAAGCAACATGGAGGTTGAGGACACGCCCTCTTCACTTACCTCGCCACACTCGCCAACTTACACACATCAGTACAACACCAGGCGGAGATTCGAAGCAACGGCTGGGAGACTACTCCCGAGAAAAGTAGGGCAAGAGCGACACATCCAAGATTAGGGTAAGTCTACAGAGATCTAAACAGCTTAAATTTTTATCAACAGCCTAAATTATAGACTTATGTTCCTATCCTCCTTTTTCCGGTTACAGATCAGGTTGCAAACCACCAACCGCCTAATAAGCACAGTCAAATGCAAAACATCCGCACTTTTTTATCTGATGAAGTGTCAAATTTTACTGCAAACATCACCAGTTTTCTTCATGTGTACATTACTCAGAATTTTTTAAACAAGACAACTCTACAAGACAGAGAAATTTTATTTTTCTTAGTAGATCTGAGATTGCATGCTACATGAGAATTATATTTTATTGGATATCTTATCACAAGTGTTTTAGGCAATAAATTTTTTATCTAAGACTAGATGGACTTAATGTAATTTACTTCCCCCCATCACCCCCCATTCCCTTCAAGCCTTAACAAAGTCAAAGTGTTTTTATAGTGTTGTGAATGTTTTAGGACTAATATGAGAAGAATACGTTTTTATACCCTTTAATGATATCACCTAAACATGTTGTAGCTGATGATGTTTAATTACTAAACAAAACATGTACTACTGAAATGTAAAATTGCCTAAGGCAAAAAATATATTGTACCGATTAAGTGGATTCTTTGGTTTACTTCACTTTGTTGTATCACCGAGCACGGTAATACAATGGTGCAGCTGACAGCATTTGTAGCCTTTCTTGTGGCTGGAAATGAGTGACCGACAGCCTCGGCAATTACCTTGAAAGTTCCTAATCTGTTTAATATGTGTTCATAGCAGTGTAACAGTCATTTGGGTTAGATACAACTTCTCTTATAGACAAATTCAATTAGTGTGGTTTTATTCTCTTCCCTGATCTAATTCCTACCTTAAATAACTGTTCTAAAAGACAATCGGTGGCATAAAATGTGCCTGTACACCTACGTATATTTCAAAATTCAGGGAGTAACGAGCATTTGAGCAACAAAACTGATTACAGTGCACAGTATGTGACCGTATGTATGTATGTATGTATGTATGTATGTATGTATGTATGTATGTAAAATCATGATATTTTGAAAAGAAAAGACATTTTAAGGCAAGGTTCTCCAGTGTCGTGTTTTCTCTGTGTGGGTTACGAGACACTAAATATATGACAGTTAAGAAATTAGAAGAAATTTTTGGGGTACAATAGCTCTGCAATTTCATTACTGGCTTCATACCATGGCAAATTATGGTTCAGAAGATAGTCCATGGATATAAAATTCTTAACATTAAAGAGCTTCCTTCGGATTTTCAGGTTTAATGTAATACTTAAGGTCCTATAGGTTACAATTGGCTAATTGAATACTTTGATCAGAGACGCTTGTTTGCTTACTTTGGATATTATTTTGACATTACAGTTTTATAATCTGAACAAGTATCACTCCAAACATGCCATAAATATCTTTCAATACTGCATAACCTATAAATTTTAAAACCAAATTTCTGAGAACAGATTAACATGCTTAAGTAAAGACATGCACACGCATAACCCCCTCTTCTTGATTAACTTATGTACTATATATTCATGAAGGATACTTACGATTAGTATGCTCAATTACTATCCTGTTGCCACATTTTAAGATGAATACATACTTATGATAAAAATAACATACCTACTTCAAACTTGTAATAGACACATTAAATAGTATGTAAAATATTTTAACACTGAAGTAAAAATTTTAGTTCCAATTTTAACATGCTCTATACAAAAATATGTTTTTTATACCCATAAGAAAGAGGTTGCAGTGTATTTTTTAAGAAGCATCAAAAAAAAAAATACAAGAAGAACTAGCCCACCATCATGCCACATAGAAAAGTAATAAAAGTACATACCTTTATTAGCTTATACAGAAAAGATAAATAGGATATTAGAAGATCAAAGCAGCCTTGCTTAGTTTCTTGAACAGTTACAAGTTCTCCAATGGCACCTGAAGAGAAATGTTCACTGCAGCCTATATGACTGAGGTTCTCAGGAACACTTTGTAGATATGGAAAGATCTTCAAGGCAAGAATGCTAGATCTGATTCTCAGTACATCACAGTCCAATATTCTGAGACAGTCTGGGTTCAAGAGGACACTCAAAACGTCAACACAATATCCAAGAACTTTGGTTGGCACACGTGTACAGGTCTTCAAGCTGAAAATTATTTTAAAGATTTCTACTTCAATCCTTAAAAAGTTCTATTTTTCTTCTGAATGAAAGCAACACAACTTAAATCCCATAAATAAAAAACAGCTGAACCTGTCCATAGTAGATATTTAAGGTATCCCCTCTTCACATTGTATGGATCTAAATAACCTTGGACACCTCTCACATGAAGAGTTTTGGAGTTCTCAATATGTGAATGGTTTCACTTCAAAAATGAAGCTTTAAGATATAAGAATATAATGGTATAAAAGTGTAGACATGATAATAAGCTTTTGAGCTTTTGCCATGTCAGAAACTAAGGTGAAATTCTTTGTTTCATAGATAATTTCCCTCCGCATCTTCACAAGAAAATCTCGTCTGTTTATGAGCAAGGCTTCTCTAATACTGAAGGTTTGAATTTAAGAATCCTTTACCGTTGGTCTACAGTAGAGGTACTCTCTGTTATCACTAGATGGCCCACTGTGCACTAGGCCTTCGGAGTGGGAGATGATGACACCATTTTAGCTCCAATTAAGATGTTAGGTTTGATTTCATGAAGTCTCTGCTATCACCACTTGTGCATAGTTTCAGCGATCTGATGCATTCCAGCAGACCTGTGATTACTTAAATTCTCAAGTTTATAGACACAGATTGATTGATAACCTTTCAATTCCTCTTTATTCTGGGATCCCTAAATCTTTTTCCAACACTTTGAAACATCCTACAAAGCATAACTGCTCAGCTCTCTCTCAGTTTCAGATGCGACATTGCATGGCATGAATGCATGATAGGTTGCAGTTTGAATGAAAGTGAAGTAATTGACCTTTTAAATAAATTAGATGATAATTTTATCACACCAAACTCCACTAAGCGAGGAGAGGTCTGCCACACAGTTAAACACCTCAAATTACAAGTTCTTCTTTCTCATGAAATATCCATCCCATAAACTGGGGAGTTTTCAACCAATGGTTTGAAAATAATCTTGGCTACATTTCAGTAAGAGTGGATTTTTAGAAAGGTTGCCATGTTTCATAACTTTTGCACTTGAATCGCCCCATTCTGCTGGTCTGAATCACTGAGGGAAGAAAAGCAAACCCTACCAATGAATGTGCAATATGCAGGTTAAAAAGATGTTTGGTATGACCAAGGTATCTTAGTGCACATGTATGTTACAACTGTACTACTACAGAGTCAGGTAGGCAGTTTCTGTATACACAGACAATTTTCAAAAGGGTACCACATTATTTACCATAGATCAACCAGAAAGGTACCAGAAATGTCATTAGTAACAATATTTTATTAATGATATTGCCATTGCAGAAAGATATGCAGAAAACTAAAAATGAATTCCTGAATTATGTTTAACTCGTAATAGTCATGATCCTGATAGGTGGCTGAAGTTGTAAGAGTTAGAAATAGGTCAATAGTGAACAACTCAAATATTGGAGTTTGAATTTATAACATGTTTTTCAACACTGAAAATGAAAACCTACAACCCGTTTTCCAGTCTTTGACCGGGTCAGGGATGTGATGAATGAACCATATATAGGCTATTAGTACGATGGGGTCACCACTTCAAAAGTGATTTATTAATGACTGATAGATGCTATGAAATGAGAATGGAGAGTGTTGCTGGAATGAAAGATGACAGGAAAAACCAGAGTACCTGGAGAAAAACCTGTCCTGCCTCTGTTTTGTCCAACACAAATCTCACATGGAGTGACCGGGATTTGAACCACGGTATCTAGCGGTGAGAGGCCGACGCACTGCCGTCTGAGCCATCCACTAAGTAATGAAAATAGATACAAACATTTCCCCACAAAATCACCATATGGAACACTAATTCTGGGAGGAATTGAATATTAAACTGTCAGTGGGCAAGAAACAAGCTCATGGTACTGCTTAACCAACCAATCAATACTGATCTGCATTTAGGGCAGTCACCCAGGTGGCAGATTCCCTATCTGTTGTTTTCCTAGCCTTTTCCTAAATGATTTCAAAGAAATTGGGAATTTATTGAACATCTCCCTTGGTAAGGAGATACTGAAGAGGACATTCAACTCAGAAGAGAATAATGATAATAAGATCTTACATCAATGATGTAGCTCACTATAAAACAAAAAATGTAAGGTCAGAATTAACACAGAAACCAAGGAAGCCAAGACATTGTAAAGTAGTTATTATTCCAGAAAACCATAATCTCTTTTCAAAATATATATATAATTAGTAATCTTTGGTTGGAAAATGCCATTTTTTGTTTATTTTATACTGTATTTTGACAGGCAATAATAATTTTCTGGAAAACCAGAAGTCACTAGCTGGAGAACTGAGCATTTGCCGTAAGTATGACATTTAGATAGAATTGAGAGGATTATCTGTGTATTCATAACTGTATTGCATGGCTTTCTAGAGACTTTCCAGCGCACTGAAGAGTGCTGTTGACGTTACCATCATGTAGTTGAAGGATCAGGCTAACACATGCGGCTGAAATAAAAAAATTTAAAAAAGTGTTTTTCACCAGTTCACAACTTTTTCTTGTCCTGTAAAATCCTGCTGCGCAACTTAAGGTTTCCTCAGGAGCGTCACATATGTGCATCACCACAATATCTCAGGAACCACCAGACCAATGAGATCGAATATTGACAGAGATTCCTCTTAGGTACTACGTAAGAGCTAAGAAATTCTTGAAAAATTCCACCACTAAGGGGGATAAAATACACACAAAAATGGAGAATGTTTTGGAGCAGCAATACTGCGTAAGATAATTCAAGATCTCTTGCTGGGACTTTATCTGTGTTGTGGCACAGTTAGACCATGTTTTGAGGTGAGTTGGCAACTCTGCTCCTGATTTGTTCTGTTTGTCCAAAGTGAAGAGTTCTGTGTGTTTGGTACCACAAAGATATTATAATCCAATACTCAAATATGTGTTATTTAAATATGCCTGAAATATTAAACCATCACAACCAAAACCTGCATTACTCAAACACATACACACACACAGCAAACAGAAAGCATAACAAAGAACTCACTACTAAAAAAAAAACACACAGCAGAAAGCAGTTCATTTTAATCAAACTTTCACAAAACCATTCTTTACTAATCAACTATGCCCAAGAATGCACAACTAAAATAATGGAATACACTACAAGGAAAAACATTCTAGATCACAAGTCACTCAGAGTCACTGTTAAATAAAATCATCAATTAGTCCAATCATGTAATAATTTATCAACACTGTGATTACATCAGATCAAAATTACTTCCCCTTCGAAAACACTACATCACAACTGAACGACTCCCAATGTGCTCACAAGTTAGAATTTAGTAGCTGAAGTACTTTTACAATGCATTCAACATATATCAAAATCTAATGTATGCTGATGATCTTATTTCTACACATAAGCCAGCAACTCTGCCACATGCTTAACATGCCTTTACTTCTATTCAAAAGTAACACTCAACAATCTCCACTATTATTCACTCACATCAACAGACTTCACAAAAAATCTATAACATAAAGCACAATATTACTTGAACAGAACCATCAGGTTCCTAGACTTATCACAAAAGACAGCAACCAAAAACATAAGTTCAAAATAAACAGAAAGTCAGTTAGGTTTGTCACCTTGATCTGCAACACTTATCACCTGACAACACAACACAAACACTGCATTCAAAGAGTTATACAGACTAAACACAACACCCTCCATAAAAGATTACATTAAGTACTACACACTACACTAACTACGAGTTGCTAATGGTTACAACCACCTAATTGATAACCTCTAACATAAACAATACAGAGCATGCAATAAAAATTAATTTAAAATTACTCCCACCCGTTCTAGATAAAATAAGGAGACAAAAGACACATAACACACTACTATTTAAATGCACACATACAGAAGCATATCAAAATTGAAGTAATGGAAAGGAAATCAAGTCATATAAAGGAAAGCAGGAACGTATATAGTAACAGACAATAAGAACATTACAAAAGGACAAGGACAATCTCCACATCTTCAAATACTGCTATTTCTAAATATACGAGTCCTTTCCTCATCGATCCGGATTCTTCCATGTCAAATTCTTCCCCAACCCCAATGAGCTCCTTTCTGCTTCACATCAGGAGGGCATGCTTCAACACACATTGAGGGGCCATCTTGACTGATCTTGGCTTGATGTGGGAAGTGCAGGATAAAAAGGAAGGTCTTTATCTTTCGGTCTCTTCGGTTTTTCTATGGAAACCCAGCTTCACAACAAAGAACACCATCCTTAAAAGAATTCCACACAGAAACAATATCAAGCACGCAGACATATGTAACTTATGAAGCGTTTACAAACTTTAATGCTGTGAGTGTCCCAAATCTTATTTTGGACAAGTTGCAATTTCAAAGCCAGATAATGTACAGGTTTCAGTATGCAGTTTAATGAACAACCTGCTTCTATTTCCAGTACATGTATTGTACCATTAGTATTGTCTTTATCTTTTCCCATACCGCTGCCAAACCTTTTAAATTATTAAATATAGAAATACGGGTGAATATCATCATACCATACTACAACACCAAAAGCTGCATCTGGTGAGGCCATTTTAAAGCCCCAGAGACCACTCAAAGGGATGAGCAAAATAAGGAGGAAATTTTGCATGGAATTTCCTTAACGTGTCCTAATACATATCACATCGTAATTACCTAAATAGCTGTCATATCCTCCTGAAACTGCAATGACATCTAAAGCAATATATGTGGCTATTACTAGGAAAGTTGAACTACCATACATATAGGCTATTATTACAATGGCGTTACCACTCTCAGAAGCATTTCGGAGCTACTGCCAGCAATTCTTCAGGCCGCTCACTAACATGGAGAATAGATGCCTTCTGTAGCTGCTCCAGTGGAGGACAGATTCTACAATTGTTGGCTTGCCACATCTACCGTCTCTGCTGTACCAAAGCCCACTTTCTATGACTTTGATATCTTCACTCATACACTGAGCTGGGACCCATACCAGGTAGTACATATCAAGTTAGTGTGCCGTGGAACTCACACAGATATGATCGCCACTCCCTGAGAGTGGGAGCATGGCAAAGATAAAGTGATAACTTTTCTCAATATAATAAAAGCAAATGATAGTGTGCTCAGGGAAATAATGGCAAGAAAGGGAGTTGACAAAAGAAATAATGGAAATTCGAGATGCAATGTATGGCAAATAGGATAGGAGGGTTTAGTAATATTACTGGACTAAGATAGGGAAGCGTGCTGCCACCAATATAGTACATAATGGTAACGGATGAAAATTGCTGCTGATATTGCAGTGTGGGGAATGGACACCAAGGAATCACAGAAAATGGACATACTGGATGAGAAAATTGTGAAATAAGTATGAAATTCAGTATGGAGAAGAGCAAGACAATGATGGTAAGAGGTGACAGAATACAGAAATATAATAAACCATAAATACTGGGTGGTTAGAAACTTGAAACTGTTGACAGCTTGAAATATCTAGGAAGCAAGCTAATGCAAAATGCAAGGTTGGATTGAGAGATTAACAAAAGGTGGAACAGGCAAATGCATTCTACCAGAATGTATGGAATCCAGTTTGGAAGGAGGTACTAAAGAAATGTAAGGATGGGATGTACAGTTGTACTATATTGGCATATGGAAGTGGAGACTTGGGAAGTGACAAGAAGAGAGAAGAGTAAAATTCAAGCCAGTAAAATGATGTTCCTACGATGTGCGATAGAACTGACAAGACAATAAAGATATCAGAGAGACAAGTTGAATGACAACTGAGAACAATATACTTAGGATGCTTTGGACATGTGAACAGAATGAAGATGGAAAAGATACCTAAACAGATGATGGGGGCTAAGTTCGAAGGAAAGAGAGCAAGAGGTGAACCAAGAGCACGATGGCTGGAATTCCCCCCCCCCCCCCCCCCCCCCAAGTTGATTTAAGTCGCACCGACACAGATAGGTCTCATGGAGACAATGGGATAGAAAAAGGATAGGAGCAGGAAGGAAGCAGCTGTGGCCTAAATTAAGGTACAGCCCCAGCATTTGCCTGGTGTGAAAATGGGAAACATGGAAAACCCTCTTCAGGGCCGCCGACAGTGGGATTTGAACCCACTATCTCCCAAATGCAAGCTTACAGCTGCGCACCCCTAACTGCAAGACCAACTCGCTCGGTGGCTGGATTTGATCAAGATCAGTGTAACAGGAAGAAACCTGGAAAGGAACAGAAGAAGAATGGTGGAAAGTATCATAAAAGACACAAACCAGCTGCAGCTGGATAAGGGGAAATGATAAGTCATGATGACCACTGAAAAGTATGGTGGGTAAACTCCTTAAAAAATAATGATAATTTTCAAACCCGAAGTGAATTTTGAATAAATCTATACATCAAAAAGTCACTTTGCTAAGAATTCTTTTGTTTTCTATGTTAGATTGGGAATAAAGTGCAAGAAAAACATTAAGGACAACTTCAATTTATTTTAGAAGAAACCCCTGTACTATAGTTTTAATGGTCTCTTTTATAGCCCTGAATAAAAGCCGATGGTAGCAGCACAGCAAATTAAACTGAACCGGGCATTCATTACAACTCACTCCACAATCAGTTGTGATCCGTCATTAAGTTACAGGTGATGTATACGGGAGAGAGAATTTCTAACAGAGTTTAAGAGAATCCTTACTCTCACGTATTTTGCTTTATTCATCTGCAACGTTCTTTCAACCAGTTTGTTGTTTTGTCTTGTGGTGTGACGTGTTCAGTGCATTAAAACTGCTAAGACCGGGCGAGTTGGCCATGCAGTTAGGGGCACGCAGCTATGAGCTTGCATCCAGGAGATAGTGGGTTTGAATCTCACTGCCGGCAGCCCTGAAGATGGTTTTCCGTGGCTTCCCATTTTCACACCAGGCATATGCTGGGGCTGTACCTTAATTAAGGCCACAGCTGCTTCCTTCCCACTCTTAGCCCTTTCCTATCCAATTGTCGCCATAAGACCTGTCTGTGTCAGTGCGACATAAAGCCACTACCAAAAAAAAGTCTTAAGGCTTTTCTTTATTTACAACCTTCACAGTGGTGTTAATTTTTCGTTCTCTCTCTTTAACATTTTAACTTGAATATTTATTAAATTGACAGTGAACTATGGAAGACTGGCGAGTTGAGAGTTGGCTGTGCATAGCTGTGGGCTTGTAATGGGGAGATGGTGGATTCAAGCTCCACTATTGGCAGCCCTGGATATGTTTTTCCATGGTTTTCCCCATTTTCATGCCAGGCAAATGCTGGGATTGTACCTTAATTAGCACCACAGATGCTTCCTACCCTATGCTATCATCGCTGAAAACCTATCCTAGTTAGCGTTCAATTAAACAAGTAAAAAGGAAAGTGAAGCACATAAAATATGGAATACTAGTAGGCTATGTGGGAAGGAAAGATAACAGTGTTTAAAGCTTGCGACCATTTCCTTAAAACCATGAATATAAGTAATAAATGAGGGAAGCTTCCAGAGCTACAGTGTTCTGAAAGAAGAATAGGACTAGGAAGAACAAAAAGAGAGCACTTTAAGAACACTTGAGAAAGTAAAACAAAAAAGGAAAGGGAAACAAAACAATTATAGCAAATCAAGATATGAATGTTATTTAAGAAAGTGTGTTACAGCGTACTGTTCACTTTCTTTGCCAATATTCCCCCTCCCGACTTAGAATGCAATTACTGATGACAGTGATGAATTTTCCCTTATTCCACTCTGCACAAATTCCTTCATGATAATGGATTTGAATATGTAACATGGGGAAATTAAGCTGCATTTATAGAGGAAGATTAGGAGATGACATAATTCATAGGTGGCATACTTATCTGAGACGGGTGAAAAGGTGTAATGTTATTAGCTTTACGTCCCACCAAGTTTTTACGGTTTGTGGAGACACCTGTATGATGGTAAACCTACCGAAGAGGCTAACGTACTTGAGCATCTTCAAATAACACCAAAGTGGGTTGGGATTGAACCTGCCAACTTGAAATAAGAAGGCCAGCACTATATCATCTGAGCTACTCAGCCCAGTACAGGTGAAAAAGTTCAAGGATTTGGGAAAAGCCGATTATATATACAGATGAGTCATGGCTAAATGTGGGACTGTGTCAGTAAAGTTTGGTTGAACTCCTGAATCTTCAGTCTCACCACAGGCAGAAGTAGAAATCCAGTAACAGCATGCCCTACTTCAAACTGAAATCTACTATAGACACAAGCTATGACCATGCAGATTTCGACATAAGCATGGGAATTCACCATATCAATAGAGAGACGCCAAAAACATATCTGAGTTAGTGCGCCAATGAAAAATTAACAAGTAGAAGGAAGGTGAAGCATGTGAAATATGGAATACTAGCAGGCTCCGTGGGAAGGAAAGGCAACAGTGTTAAATGTTTGTGACTATTACCTTAAAACCGTGAATATGAATAATAAATGACAGAAGCTTCCAGAGCAACACAGTGTTCTGAAAGAAGAACAGGACTAGGAAGAACAAAAGAAGGTGCTTTATGAACTCAGTAGCACGCACACACACATGCACACACGCACACACACCCTGTCTAGTGCAAATGCATTGGAGAATACCCAGTAAACATTGTCCAATCAAACTGGGTTTTACAAAAACACTTCATGTGCAGAGGGCACACTGATCATATGTGGAAGTGCATGATTCTCCTGCACTGGTCCGCAGCCATTAGACCATGTATCTTATCGTAGGTTGTCCGACAACACAACCAGTGCAGGTAACTGAGCAATTCCACTGCATATCACAGTCTCTCTGCAATCCCTTGAGCACCAACTAAACAATCAAGTGACTTTGAGCATGGCCATATAGTGGGACTGCAACAGGGATGACGTGTTAGTGGTATATCTGTAGTGGAGAACATGGAAGACAGAGTTCCCACAGCTGCCTAGTCCCACCAATGCAACCTTGCTGCACTGATGAGCACCTGGACAGAAGGGTCATTTGCCGAGCAAGTGGCTGTGTTTTGGGTCACGTATCTATGAGCCTGCATTCAGGATATAGTGGGTTCAAACTGCTCTGTCAGCAGCCCTGCAGATGGTTTTCTGTAGAATCCCATTTTCACACCAGGCAAACCCTGGGGCTGTATATTAATTAAGGCCACGGTCACTTCCTTCCCACTCCTAGCACTCTCCAATCCCATCACTGCCACAGACCTAATATCTATATCAGAACACCATAAAGAAATTGGAAAAAAAAAGGTAATTTGGGCCACCCTAAGTGACAGAACAGCAACCACATATGCAATCCGAGCGCCTGTGCCCCCCATGTGTGTGTACAAATAATGAACAGTCTATTGTTGGAGGTAGGTTTATGTTCGTGTTCCTCTGGCACATATACCTGACAACAGCTCACTGTCATGAACAGCTTTGGTGTGTCGGGAGAGAGTGTTGGAGAAGCGAGTTGACACGAGTGGTGTTCAGTGATGAGAACTGTTTCTGCCTTGGACAAGGGGATGGCAGTGTTCATGTTCATAGATGTGTGGGTGAGCAGAACAATCCATCACATATTCACACACATCATACGTCCGACTCATTGGCTGAATGGTCAGCGTACTGGCCTTCGTTTCAGAGGGTCTTGGGTTCGATTCCCGGCCGGGTCAGGGATTTTAACCTTCATTGGTTAATTCCAATGGCTCGGGGGCTGGTTGTTTATGTTGTCCCCAACATCCCTGCAACTCACACACCACATAACACTACCCTCCACCACAATAACATGCAGTTACCTACACATGGAGGATACTGCCCACCCTCATTGGAGGGTCTGCCTTACAAGGGCTGCACTCGGCTAGAAATAGCCACACAAAATTAATTAAATTATATATACACATCATACCAGAACATCTGGAATTATGGTATGGGGAGGGGGTTATAATCTACATCCTGATTACTTCTGGTCTTCACACAAGCATGACGAATGTATCCTGCATCTGTGATCTTGTCTGTCCTGTCCTCCACCCTTACCTCAACTAATTACAATCAATCTTCCCGCATGTATACTTGTTTTGCTAGGACAACACAGTGTGCTCTACACGGTGTGGTCTGTTAGATCTCCAAACCTCAGTCGCAACCAGCAAGTGTAGGGCATGACAGAATGGTGTCTAATGTCCAGCCCAACCGCAGCAAAGATCACTGCCTAGTTACACCAAGCAGTAGGCAAGCATGCGATACCAAATCCCAGAGAGACATTCAGCACATTTGTATGAAAGGTTACATTCCAGAAGCACTGCATGTGTGGCTGTTCAGGGTGATTACACTCCTTAATGAGGGGCGTGTTGTATGTGCTGTATTTAATGTTTTGCGTGCCCAATGGACTTTATGGTTTGATCAGTCCCACATATCATCTCCTATTTGTTAACCAACACTGGGGCAGATACGTGTTTTCCAATGGGGCATTCTTAAATGCACTTCCATTAGTGCATGCACATACAATAAGCAAACACACAAATAAACAAACAAATAAACATATAAATAAATAATCAATCAATCAATCAATAAATAAATAAATAAATAAAATAATTCAATCGATCAATAACCAAACAAAATTGAAATCCCACAGATCATATGACCACTCCATACAACAATGCCTTTGACTGCAATAATCAGACTAAGGATAGAAGACTATAAGGTTCATTATCCCAAAACCAGCTACTACCACATAAAAGTACCCTTTTATGGTATTTACCAAAAAAATAGTAGTGAGGTCAGGGTATTCCTGAGTAACATTTAAGTTACCTTCCTTGATATCTACAAATATTAAGAGTCTAAGATCACAGGTGATCCACATACCATCTCCTTCTTGGGTAACAACTTTAGAGCTGATACATGTACTGCAATGGTGTATTCTTAAATAAATTTCTATTAGCGCACTCAGAAAGCAGAAGTAGTTGAGTTTTAATGAGGAGGAAAAATTGTCCATTCGGCATTGCATGTCTTACAAGTATTCTTCTACCTCATTTTCTCCACATCCAGGTGGGGTCGTGGGTGCAAACTGCGTTGCACATGTGGACTTGGCCCTGTTTTGTGGTTAGATGCCCTTGCTGAAGCCAACCGTATGTGGAATGATGCGCGACTCTTGTGGTTGATAGTTTGATGTGATATGTGAATATGAAGAGTGTGACAGGACAAATGGAAGTACACAGTACCCAAGTCAGAAGATTAAAATCCTTGACCTGGCCAGAAATCAAACCCAGGGTCCTCTAAATCGAAAGCCTCAATGCCGACTATTCAGCCAAGGAGCCAGACACTCCATGTCATACCATGTCAGCATGAAAAAGATCTCTGGTGACAAATTTAGGTGTTCATCCAACAAAATGAATTAAATCTCAATCAAAGTCCGTCCAATACAACTCTGTTCATTTGCAACCGGTTAAAGTAAAACGGAACATTGAAATAATCAGGCAAGCTAGATGGCATCAAATAAAAAGGTCTCCACACAGTGCCCAAGGCCATATTATTATTATTATCATCATCATCATCATCATCATCATCATTATTATCATCATCATCATCATCATTATTATTAGCAGCATTAAGAACTATGCCTAAAGGAAAACTGCCAGAAGCAGATGAAGTGAATGTAGACATGATCAAAGCAGCAGAGGGGTACAAGTTCTGCAATTAATAAACAGAGTGCTTTAGGCAGTGAAGAAAGACAACAAGATATTTGCAGGCTGGAACCAGACTGTTATCATTCCTCTGTTCACAGCATGTTCTTCAGGCAGGCATAGCAAAAGTAAGACAAACTTGAAGAAAACACAAACACCGTACAACATGAGGCTGACAAGAAAATAGACGTGGTAGACTACAAATTTAACACTATTTGCCAGGACATCCAGAGAGAAGTCTCCCAGCTACGCAATATCATACGAGACAGGACCTATGCTGAGGGATCATCGTTTGCAGTACCGAGTTCGACCAAGGTGTTGCCACCAAAGTTTGATGGGAAGGTGCTAAGAAGTACGTACCTGCAGCAGTTCAAGGCAACCTGTTATGCTAACCATAGGAAAGAAAGAGATAAAGCTACAGCTGAGAGGGTATGCCATCAATGTCCTCAGAGCAACTACACAGTGCTAGTAGCCCACATAGATGCCTAATAGTGAGATTGCCAACTCCAACAGGCCTCCTAGACACAGATTTGGGCCAGGACACAGGAGTACGGAGACGCTCCACGAGTTCAAGACATGTCGCCCATCAAGTCCACCTGGCTGCCCATCAACACCAGGAGTTCCTCGAACAGCTGGGTAGGCAGAACTTCACAGATGGATTATGCAACTCAGATATTCAACGGGCCCTTCACCTCACCTGCCACATGACTATAGGAAATATTCTTTATTCTTGGCCATGTACTGGAGTTCGAGGCCGCAAAGCAGGCATCGCGACTATAAAATCTTTCCAGCTAGAGAATAAAGTAAATGTAAACAAAACCACGTGACTTTGAATGCTTCACACTTGTTTCCTTCTTCATCAGCTGTGTAAAGAGTCCATTTCTAAATTTAATAATATGTTTCTGAAAGTTTTAAGTATAAAGTATTGAATATGAAAGAGTTTTATCGATTGAAAATTGTAAGCTTCTGGTCAATAACTTAATTATCAGATATCTGCTTGCGGAAAACCGTATTTATATAGTATAGGTAGCAGCCAGCCGCAGCGGCGAGGGAAGTCACACGCACTTGCACAACCTTGAGGCGGTTCCTTTTAATGGCTAGTGTTGTAAAACATAAGCGAGGGGAAAATCTGAAAAGTGAAGAGAAGACTTATGTCCTAAACGTATTTAGTAAGTTCATGGAAACATACCGACATTTTAATTGATGATGTCCTGAAATTAACATCAGAGTTCACCGATATATGTTTCGAGTGCATACAGTGCGCGGAAAGAATTTTCTACTACTGGCCCCGTTAGTACACAGGGACATGGAGTGCTATGAATTTGTTCGTTCTACTATATGGAGGAAAGTGCACATATTTTTTAAAAACAATGAACCCCCTAACAAAAAAGCGTTATCGGCTTCAAATTCTGATCCTGAACACCCAGATTTTAAAAATTCTCCCTTCACATGCTACTGAAAGAAATAGGTTTCAAGTTCCTCAGCAGAAACAGAAAAAGCATCATAGTAGAGATGATGTATTGTGGCATAGGCGTTATTACCGCAAGATAAGAGAATTCAGACAACAGGGGTTATCAATTTAGGAGAGGATTCTAGTGATGCAAGCGACAGCAAATCATCTGTTCTGCAGGGAATCGAGCCTTTTACAAGTTCGGATTAATGAAATAATGAAATGTCACATAAGTAGGCATACTTGTTAATATTCATGGCAAATATATTTTATAGCAGTGATGATATATTTTTGTTGCCGTTTGTCAAATATGTTCATAAGTCTACATCCGTCAATTTTCACATATGTTCATAATGACGTAAAGAGCAGGTGGTGAGACACGTGGACACTCAGAGTGATACAAAATATTTGTTTATGTCTCTGTTCTTTCGTTGGAAATAGTTTAGACTAGGGTGAAGCCGCACAAAGGTTCTATGAGGCCAATTGGAACCCAGTGAACGAGGTAACAGAACTAAGCTCGAGCCAGCAGATGCCCTGAAGATCTGTCATCTGCATGAATTGTGGTACCAGGGGCCACAAAAGATGAATTTGCAGAGACAGTCAAAGTAAGAACCTCAGCTGACGTCAGGATGGCTGAGACACACACTAGTCAGGGAAATTACAATTAGTCTGCCTTATGGGGCGAAAGTTGGCTCAGGATAGTCTTAAAGCCCCAGCTGCCCACACCCGCATAACGAGACTATGATCCAATGATAGCAACCTGATGGCAGGGTACAGGGCTCTAACCTACCTCAGTTTAAGTCCTTTCCTAGCTGATTATGCTTACGAATTATAAGTGAAACATGTCCTAGTTCTAACATCTGTATGTTTATATCCTAAA